>NC_132936.1:26807300-27464100 GCF_034638445.1 Ciconia boyciana
AACCGGCAGATTACGCCCTTCCTAGGGATATTAAGTAGATGTTCTGGTGCTACTTTGAACTACTGCCTCTTTATGGAAGGTACCAGACAGAGCAATCAAGGTTGCTTTTAGCATTTAGTACAAACACTTCTGCATTTTGCTGCACAGACATGCAATGCACCGAGAGAATTATTTTGAGGCAATTTATTTCATGGTAAACTTGTAACAAGAGCAATCGATTATGTACTCAAATATGAAAAGATGCTTAGAGTTTGGATGGACAAAGAACATAAAAAGTTTACTCGACAAGCATTTCTCTGCCATACAGGAGCAGAACAGAGAAAAAAAGAGAGGGAAAAAAGTTAATGTGATTTTTCCAAAACTGTCGCAGAGAGAATCTTGGGACACTCAGTCTTACACTGTGAGCCACAAGACCATCAAAGACCATCCTGTCAGGCTTGCCATGAATTTCCAGACCTTTGTAACTATGGATTTGCAACATCTTGGCAGAAATATCAGCCTAGTGTGTAGCAGGTCAGTGAACAAGACAGTTAGTTTTGACACAAAATTGTTCATTCTTTATAGCTATAGCAAGTTAAACAGCAGTAAAAGGTATTCTGAAAGGTTGTGATCTATTTGACAATTTATTAAAAAAAGGTGGCTTAGATTTTTGCAAATAAATCATATTATTTTTCTGGTTTTAAGTATTTTGTATCTCACTGGAACAGACTGGTATTTCTAGTTTGGTTTCAGAAGAGTATCCAATCCCCATTAGAATAGAGAATAAAGCCATTAGCTTGAAAATGTTTTGCAAAACAAAGTTAAATGTATTTTTCAAGTGAACTGAAATGCTGGTCCTACAAGCCTTTCACTTCCAGGACTTTGGCCACTGATGTTAGTTCTCCTCTGATAACCCTGATAGCTGACCAGCAAATACAGTGTATTTAGCAGGCAGAATTGCAGAGGGCAGCAAAACAAGGTGAGGAAGTTATCATCAAAATAAGTTATTCTTTTTATTAGTTAAGTGGGTCTTGTTACTGCTGGCTGATACACCAGGTTTAACTTTTATCATTATTGTAAAAATTAGTTGGAAGGCCATGAAAGCTGTTTGTCACTCAGACTTTATTACTTTAAGTGTATCTTACAGAGAATGTGTGTTTTATTCGGCTATCTGTGTGTACCTTGAGAAAAGAGTAATTTTTCCTTTATTCTCAATCTCAGGGGACCTCTAAATCTATCAAGAAACGTGCCCATTAACATCCGATGAGTTTTACAAAGTGGCCAGCTGCCAGTTTGAGAAAGTAGAAATCTACAGAAAAGGAAATGAGCAAAACCTCCAGACTAAAATATCAGGCAACTATAAAATATGGATATTTTCAGTAATCTGAATCTCTTATATAGTGCCATTCTTTTGATCACTCCCTTTACTAAAGTTAGTAATGTAATTGTTAGTGTACTTATTAAAAAACAGACACTATCTTGCTCTACTTCAAAATGTTTACAGCTCAAACATAACCTACCATGCTTATGGATAAATGCAAGCCCTTGCAGGATCTGATACATAATATTTCTAACTGTAGACTCAGGAAACAGTTTGTTTCTGTGGGATAAAAGAAAAGGGAAGAAATAAATATTAAGTTCACACATTAGCTTATGCTATCTAATGAACCAAAGATGAAAGGTAACAATGACAATAAAACTGCTAGATATATTTTAAGGACTCTCATGTAGTTTATTTCTCCAATAAAATTTACACAGCATTTGCAGAACTGCCCTATTACATTATATTAGGACTATGTGACATAATGTTAAGACTATGTGGGACAGTGAATTAAAAAAGAGAAAATAGAAAAGAAAAAAAAAAGAAAAAAAAAAGAAAAAAAAAGAAAATTGGCCAAACTGAACAAATGTTAACATGTACAGGTCACGAGGCATGTTCCTCAAGACAGCAAGGGTTCACGTTAATTTAGTACCTTTCATGCACAGTTTCTTCTAGCCTCTCTTCTAGAGCATATACAAGCCATACTTTTGACTTTCCCTTGTTATTATCTAACAGCTGATGTGCTACTTCTTTCTCTTCTGTTATCTGAAAAAACAGTCTCATCTGCTACCACTGAAAACAAGAGGCTCTTCTCCTCATAATATTCAGGCCAGAAGATCAGCCATGGCAGGCGGTTTAATGATAGCCCTTCTTACCAAGAGAGGATTGTGATCAAACAGCTCTGTACCAGCTGCCTCTGCGCATGCCAAAACACAGTACAGATGGGTTGGGGTGGAAATCAGTGACAATTTTATTCAGAAAGAGCCTAACAGTGAATGAAGAAGATGGCCTGGGCCTTACTCAATTTCCTGAGCTCGATGCCTCTCAAAAAAACTGACCATCACATATTTCAGAAGTGAGATCAGCTACTAGAGTCAGCTTTTCATATTTGCTTGCTTATTTTTTTAATTACAGCAGAGTCGTATTTCCTCTACAGTCCCTTCCAGCAAGACTGGCAATTTTAACTAAGACTTAAGCAAATAAATCACATTCTTAAAGGTTTGATTTATACAATGTCTAACCAGTCCAAGGCCTAGCTAAAGTGTAGAGAATATGATGTGCAGCACACTTTTACAGACATCTGCCCTTTTTGTTTTCGTAAGGAGATAGGATATATCAAGCATTTCTAAGAAATTCCTGAAGATAATTGGTTTGTATGTTATGCACTTGAACCATTTGCTCAAGCTTCATCATTTAATATAATTAAAAATCATCATCCATATATATGTGCCCAATTTAGTTAAAGCTGTTCTATACCTGTGCATGCATAATAAGTATTTTTATGCTTAAAAAGGTATTTTATGTAGTATTCACAGAGATATGTTGTAACAACAACCTTACTTTGTTAAATCAAGTAAGATTACTGTCATCTCACAGGCTGATTCTATGGTCCATAGAGATAAAATGGCCTCCTCAGAGAACAATTCAAAGCAGGGAGCTATTTTACCCCAAATTATCCTCTGGAGGATGCTATCATGGCCCACAGGCTAAAATTAAGGCTTTATTAATGCTTCAACAAATATCAAAAAGCTAGATTTTATTGAGAATGCTCACAAATAAAATAGGCAGTCTTTGGACATGTCAGTTCAAATTGCAAAGAAAAAAAAATATCCTAGAAGCAATCAAGAATTTGACCCCTCATGATGACCATTTCAACCACTTTTTATTTATTCATTTATTTGAGGAAGCCATAACAGAAGAGGTGGTGATACCACCCTCTAACAGAAAAAGCATTGCTGGTTGGAGTACTTACCTAGAAATCAAAAGTTCTAGGTTCGATGCCTCCTCAGCCTGAGGGCTGTTAAAAGTCCACAGTTCCTAACTCTCAAGAGTGCCCTACTTATCTGCCAGGCTAATCTGGGAAGAGACACTGGAAACTCTCACTAAACTGTCTGGGATATGCTCAAAGGTGACAGCCACAGCTCCTACTGCAGCACACAGCTTTAAGCCATAATGATCTAAGCCTAAACAAATGATCCAAAGTCCTTTGAAAAGCAACAGGGGTGTTAAAAGCACATTACGCAAGTAATTAATTTGTATCAGGAATGGGTGATGCTGTCACATACCTTTCTTTCATTAACTGATAAAGATTTTCCTTCATGTATTCAAACACAAAATACAGATGATCATTTTCCCTGATAACTTCTTTCAGTTTTACTACATTGGCATGGTTTAATTTCTTCAAAGACTAGAAACAGAAAATACAAACAGGATTTTACAAGGGTCTTACTCTAACAAAAAAGAAAAAACTATTTCACTGATGCAGAAGACTTGGCTTCAAAAATTCTTCCAATATTTTAAATAATCAGACAGCTCTGAGAACAAAGACCAGATCTCCAAGTATTACCAGATACATATACAGTATACGTATCGATTTAATGTGCTGGTCATTCAAAAGACAGCTATCTGGCATCACAGTAGGCACCAAAATAATTGCATTTTCTCTATAATTCACTTCCTACTGGCAGAATTCACAGTCTTCTTGTACTTGCACTGGCAATAGTCAGGTTAGACTCAGGACTAAATATAACCCTGGAAATTCTTCCTTGGTATTGCAGATTAACCATGGTGGGCAGCCGAGCTCACTCATCCCCTGCAGTGGGATGGGGGAGACAATCGGAACGGCAGAAAGTGAGAAAACTCGTGGGTTGAGACAAAGACAGTTTAATAGGTAAAGCAAAAACCACGCACGCAAGCAAAGCAAAATAAGGAATTAATTCATTGCTTCCCATCGGCAGGCAGGTGTTCAGCCATCTCCAGGAAAGCAGGGCTCCATCATGTGTAATGGTTACTTGGGAAGACAAATGCTATCACTCCAAACGTCTCTCCTTTCCTCCTCCTTCCCCCAGCTTTTACTGCTGAGCACAATGTCATATGGAATATCCCTTTGGTCAGCTGTGGTCAGCTGTCCTGACTGTGTCCCCTCCCAGCCTCTTGCCCAGCCTCAGCCTACTCGCTGGTGGGAAAGCATAAGAAACAGGGAAGGCTTGATGCTGTGCAAACACTGCTCAGCAGTAACTAAAATATCCCTGTGTTATCAACAGTTTGGTTCACAAATCCAAAACATAGCCCCATACAAGCTGCTACGAAGAAAATTAACACTATCCCAGCCAAAATCAGCATACTTGGGTCTTTATTCTCCCTTCTTTTTAGATTTTCAATGCTACATTCATTCTTGCTGTAGCAACACAGTACCAATACGTGGTACTGTAAGAAAAGTGACCTAGGTTTTCTGCATGTTTGCAAGTGATAGCAAGGAGCAGAAATTAAGGGAGGTCCTTAGAACATACCCCTAAAGCTTTCCTGGTGTCAGAATTTCATGCTAAATGTCTGTCCCCAAACCAACTATCCAGAAACAACTGCATGTACAAAGCTTATTGCTCAGCAAAGGGCATGTGTTCTCAAGCTCTGAAAAACAAACACCAATCAACCACAGGTTTTGTGACAGGAAAGCTCTCTCACTCACTCACCACTCACTGCAAGGAGGAAGCAGCTCTCTCAACCAAATGATTTTTTGTAAGACTACAGAATTTTAATAAGAATTTTTATCAGGCTACAGATACCCCGTTCAAATGCAGAGCCAGGAAACAGAACTGTAATGCCATATGCCACAGCTCATGTCGGGGGGAATTTTTTATAAAAGGGGTGGAAATAATTTGATGTTACTCCAAAATGTGACAGGGATCATCTAATTTGAAGTCAACCATTGAATGAAACAAGTACCTTAACCTCTCGAAGGTTCATGCATTCCTCCCAGGAATAAAACTTTCTCTTCATTCTACAATAGTAGAGGGAAAAAAACAATTAACACATGGTCAACATCAGCTGGTCTTAGACCCATTAAGTCTCATTACATCTTAACAATTCAGTTCTCCAATCAAAATATAACGTGTTATCTCCTTTGTCAAAAAAACTTTACATCTCTAGACAAGGTACACTCTAATAGAATTTAAAAGTATTACTATTACACAGGATTGCCTTTTTTCCTATATATAACTTGCTGCAAAAATTTCAGAGCCTTCAACAAGTCAGGGCATGTTATTTTTCTTTCCAGTACACAGCGTGGTGGAGTAAAGTCTAATTGTAAAAAGGACAATGGTTATGACAGTTATGAAAAACTCAGACTAAGTTCTGAAGCAAATCTAATGAAGACCAAATTAAATCAATTCACTGGGTCTCCAATTTTATCATAGTCTTCTTGCTCCTCTTCTCTATATTTTGATTTCTCTGTAATTTCAATACCTTTCCCCTCTAAGTAGTATTTCTTCATTTTTCAGTGTTCACTGCTCCCCATGTTTCCCTCTCCCTTGCAAGTTGCATCTATCGTGCCAACTGCTTTTCGAATTCTGCCTTTCCTTTCAAGCTTATAGGCAACTCTGCTCTAACACAAACAAACTGCGTGGCAGATCTGTTTTCTCCTAAGCCAGAATATAACTCTGAACATAGTATTTGTGTGTAATGTATGGTCCTACTTGTTCACGTGCATTTTGATTATGCCTCAATTCTTTCACACATAACTCTATGCTTTAGGACCAACAGGACGAAGGCTCACATGTACACACACAGAAGAGCACATAAACTTCCAAAAATACCCATCTGCTTAGAGTCTGGATTCAGAGGGAGTTAGGCACCCTTTGAAGATCTGAGTCTTTGTCAGACTTTAATAATTCAGTATTATTTATTATTGTAGTAAGTTTCCAGTTTGAAATCAGCTCTTATAGTTAGAATAGTTTACGAACTACAAGCCCTTCAGTTTGTGAAGGGGTCTGTATTATTTTTTTTTTGTTTAAGCAGTGTTTTTGCAGTTACTGTCTTGTGCATTCAGCCACCAGGCCATTTCTGTTCTTAATAATGGATTGGCATTAACTCTCTTAAGCTAAGAGAGTACAGTACCATCTTCTGGTTTGTTCTGAAATTTTTGAGTTTCTACCATGTTGCAAAATGAAAATCAAAGGTGCCTCTGGCAAGGTTTGATACAGGAAAAATACCCTCAGCACAGAGGATTTAGAAAGTTGTTAAAGCCAGCTATTGACTGTTCATACAAAACAGCATTGTACTGAAAGCTCTGTTGACAAGTATGTCCCTGGGTCACCGTCGGTATTTCAGGAAGGTGCCTGCAATGCTTTACAGCTGACTCTTACCACAGCTAGGACAAATAAGCCATTTACAAACTGAAGTCACTGCTGAAGCGGTAGAGAAAATCAAGTGGATTTCTCAGGAATTTTAAGAAAATCTTAAGCTGAAAAGACTAATACATTATAGCATATAAAGATACAGATAATGGACAATCAGATCCATTGTGTTAATTACCACTGCAATATTAAGATTAGAGTAGAAATTAGACCATGAAATGTATGTTCCATGTAAGCAGCAGGAAAGGGTTGCAGATTCCAAGGCAGCATTGCAGAATACTCTAAATAATATACATAATACATGTTTGACTGCACATAGTAGCAGAGCACTGTTACAATACGCTCACCCTCTTTATCTTCTGCTGGGGCTTTGGAGGATACAAGGAACTTGAGCTTTGCACGCTGTCCCAGTACAACTCCAAATACAAATGTTGCGTGGAATGTGAAGTACTCAAACCAGCATGACCAAGTGATGCAGACCACAGAATGGAAAAACCTGGACCATACCCTGTTAAGTTAACAAATGAAAATACTTACTTTTTAATGGCTATTAGCTCTCCAGATTCAATGCTTCTCCCTAGGAGGACAGAGCCGTAGGTCCCATCACCAAGCTGTCTGATAGTTGTGTACCTATTCATGATGAGGATACTTTAGCTGCAAGCGCATTTCAGTCCTTAGTGTTTCTTGTGTTTCTCCTCCGAGTGTAACCAGTTCTTTCTGTGGCAGCATAAATATAGAGCACTCAGGACAGTGTGAACAGTTGCAGGAATCATGTTTTCAAGACTTAGCCTTTGGTCTGAAAGTACAGAACACAATCCATTTGATTTCTGTACCCTTCTAAGATTACTTGTTTGCAGACTCCATTCTCCTCCAAGAGATATTCCTTGTAAGCTATACACAAACACTTGTCTTGGCCTCTCACCAGAAAGGGACAGCCTATATCTGGACTTAACTGGGTATGTTCCCCAAATCCACTCTTATGCTAAAGCTAGAAGTACTTTACAGCAAGATTGCAGGCAGCCCTAATGGGAGAAACTATTACCAAAGGCAGAGGATAAAGTTTCATAGCTTGGAGAAAATAGTTTGCTATGAGAAAAATGAAGCATTACAGAAAGATAGGAGGGAATGTGTTCCAGCCAAATTATCAGACATGTAAGTCACCATCTCACAAGTCATACTGCCATTAGTTAAAACAAACCAATTCCCTGACTTTCCATAAGATCCTATGCTAGAGATATAGCCATATGTATTCCCTTAAACAAAGCCGTCAGAGGAAGAATATTATATTCATGTCAGATAAGACCAAATGTATTTCACTACAGTAGCCCTAAGCATGAATCCATCTCCAGAAGTAGTGGCTACATCAGATTATCTATCCGACCTTTTGTCCTGACACTGCATGAACAACAGAATGCTAGATAATAAAGAAAAAAAGTTCTTATTCCCTCATTTAATCTAATTTTTATTAGTATTTCCTACACTTCAGTTTAGAGTAAATGTGATCTATTCTACGTAAATTAACCATACATTTGGAATAAAACAGAATTCCCCTGCAATGAGGGCCTGGTCCCTGTATTCTCTTTTTCTCCAACTCTAAGAGGACATCAATATTCACAGCTAGTGACTTTTGCCTTCTGTAACCTGCATTTAAAATTTTTTTTGTAGCAGCCTTAAATCTCTCCTCCATCTTGCCTTATTTCACAAAGCCAAATTATGATTTTACAAGTAATGGGATTATGTTGCTTGAACCCTGAACTGACATCAATGCAGAGCCACAATCCTGTAGATGCAAGATGCTGTGAAGATCCTTTGTTTTCAGTCTTCTAAGCCTATAAGTCCCACTAACACTGATACAGGAACAAGCAAACAAAAATTAGGGAATATGATGTTAATATGCCTTTTGACAATTTTACACATTGCGTATGAAAAAGAAACAGCATGTCCCTAACACTATCTTAGACGCTGGGTAGTGTCTTAGACAGGCAGGAAGAATTGCCCTCTAGCAGTAGCCATTTCTTTCCACACACTACTACAGAGAACCAGGGCTGAGCACCTTAAATTAGAGACCTAATCCCACATTTTGTACTACTTGTCAAGGAACACAGAGCCTGTCCATAAGAACGGCACTTTAGAGTACCAGTTTCTTTTTGGCTGGTTTTCAGGCTGTGCACCTGCATAGCATAAAGCTATGTTTAGGCCGTGTTCTGCATCCAGGTTAAAAAGCTCCGGTTATTCCAGCTGGTCAATGACTGGATGGCAACTCAGAAGCCTTGGCTCCCAGGCCTTTATTCAGATCCTTGGCAAAAATTTCAAACAACAACAAAGCTTTGCGTGGTTTCCTAGTCTGAAAATGTAATATTGATTAGTATCCAAACAGATAATTTTATACAGTAAATTCAAATTGAAACAGATGGGGCTTGTGGGCTGCACATTACAACTGAAATTGTAATCATAACAGGTGCAATGGCTTACAATTCATGGAGCATTATGCTGCCCCTGGCTCACCATTCACATATGCCTTTCCAGGGGACTGTGACGCGCAGAGTGGAGGAGCATCTTTGCCTCATGTTTGATAACCACAGCAAACCAAAAGATGCATAACACTGCTAGCACATGACATTGCTAGTAATAACCACCAATGGCTATCACGGACAGATAGTTTGTCTGATGTCTCTTGAATAGATGAAGTGGTGAATGTAACTGCCTATTTAAGCCCCTCTCCTTTCCACAGCCACTGATTTTCACAAAACTTGTAAGAAATTGTCTTTGTGATTCCAGCTCTGCTGTCAAATGTGACAAAAACAAATGAATGAATTGAAATATTTTTGAGGCATAAAAGGGAGGCAAAGAACCTAGAGAGGAAAAAACAGTCAGAAAATACAGATTTCAGTGAGGAACGCATGTTAAAAAACATGCCAGGATGCACAGAATTAACATAGCTCCCATGGAAGCACAAAACCACCTGTATGAAAATCCACTGAACAAAACCTAATAAAGCTTTATTTGATTAATTAAATGAGTACCATTTCTTGTTGAGCTTAATAGTGAAGTTGTTTTCAAAAATCTATTTCACTCTGCAAGATTTATGTTCTGTCCTTAACACCCTCTGCTACCTCCCACCTTCCAATTATGGGAATAAACTAAACCTTAGCCTGCAGACTGTTTCACCTAAGTAGAGTCCCACTGAAATCACCGAGAAGAACATGAGTCTCTGACAAGCAGTTTGCAGAGCTACAACATGTATAACCTAGTCTACATTCTAGTCTACAACTACAATCTAGGCAAATTCACATCGTTAGAGAATATAAATACAAACTGCAAAATTGTCTTGGAGTAAAAGAGTGTGTTGATACTAAACAGAAAAAAGTAAAAGCCTTATTTTCACCATATTGTAGCACCGTGTTCACTCTACCTCACCTGTAAACATCTTCTTTCCCCACAGAAATCAACCAGCAAAGCCCCTTTAAAAGCAAACCTAATTTAATGTATCAAGACTACTTTCTGACTCTAAGTATAATTCAAACTTACTATTTCACTTATGTACGCTTTAAATAAGCATCCTCTCCTGTTTGAAGGGCTGCAGCGCCGAGAACTGAAAGTGAAACTGGGTCACTCTCTGCCAAAGCTGAGAAACGCAAACAGTAAACAATCAGCAAGCGTCTTTTAAAATGTGTTCTGTGCTTTGGCAATAACCTGAAGGTATTAACTAGTAGGATGCACAGAGAAAGGCGTGGTTTAAAGCCGCGGTTTTAAATCGATGTTGTGCCAGCAGCCGCTGCTTATGTTTGTAGTGAAGGCTTTGGGGGTGCCCCGTGAGCTGAAAACCAAGGCAGGAGCAGCGGGAGGAATCAGCCCCTCGGCAGCAGGAGGGCCCGGGGCATTTGTGAGATGGTCGGGAGTCGAGCCACCGGCCCCTGCGCCTGTCCGCCGCGACAGGCCAGGTCGTGGCTCCCGCTCGGCCTCCACGCCGAGGCGGTGACCGATTTCCAGCCTCGGCCCCGACACAGGCGAGTAACCCCACTCCAGTCGCTTACTTGACTGGAAAACCACCCTCCCTCCTCCCCCCTCCCCGTCCCGTGCGCGGGCAGGAGCGGGTCCCGCCGCGGGCGGTCACCGTGCCCGGCGGTACTCACGGCGTACGGGTTTCGCCTCCTTCAGCCCAGCCCCGGCCTGCGGAAGCCGCGCGAGAGTCCCCTAATGGCGGCGCCCCGGCTCCGCCGCCCCCGGCGGCTGCCACCGCGGCCCACTCGCGCAGCCTCCGCCGCCCCGGACGAGCTGCCGCCCACGGCGGCCGCGGGCCTCGCTCAGGGCGCCGCCGGCCGCCGAGCCCATGGCGCGGCCCGCCGCGCCCCCCGCCCCGGCCCCGGCCTCGGCCCCTGGCGCTCCCCGCCCGGCGGCGGCGGCGGCGGGGCTCCCTGCGGGGGGATAACGCCCCACGACAGCGGCCGGGCGGGCCGCTAGGCCGGCGCCGCTCCCCTCCGCGCCGCCCGGCCGGTCCCCTCGGAGGAGGGAGGGCAGCGGCGGGCAGCGAGGGCCCGCGGGCCTCACCGGCGCGGCCTCAGCCGCGGGAGGGGTTTAGGGGTCCCCCGAGAAGCGGGCGGCTGCCGGGGCGAGAGGCAAGAGACGGCGGAGCAGCTCGGCGTGACCCCCCGGCGGCGCGGCACCACCGCTGCCAGAGAGGGGATTACGGCTGGGCCGGGTCTTAACGTAATTAAAAAATAATAATAAAAATCCCCTGATGACTGACCTCTCTCACATCCCCGAGAGGAGTTTAAGTAACAAAACAGGAATGCAGAAATACCAAATTGTGAACAAATGGCAAGAATCTCGGCATTTTAACTGCTGCTGGGGGGCCTGAGCCTTCCTCACCTGAGCACCAGGCGCACGCCCTGGCTCTAGCAGGGTCAGGGTAAGGCGGGGGGGGGCAGAAAAATTGGTCTCAAGCAATTGATCATCAGATCTGACCGTAATAATGATTCAGTAAGTCTTGGCTTCTTTTTACACTTCTTCGTTTACGTTTTACAAGTAAAGCATAGAGTTATTTCCCAGGGTTTGCAAGACAGGGTGAGCTGGACTTGTAATTCAGGAGCATGGCGCACACAGCTCCTCCCCTCGGGGAGGATTTTACATCAGTGAATCCTTCAGTGAAATACACTCACTTGACAAGATGTTAAAAAAGGTGCGAAGGAACTCCAAAAAGCTCTGGATGCCCAGCCCCCCCATCTAAACAGAGGCTAGTTTTCACATTTCTTAGACTGAAAAAAGAATAATAATCTCCTACGGACAGGCGTGACTCCCAGTGAAGCCAGCAGGAGCAGTGCACACTTACTCAAAAGAGATTTCTGCTTTGAGCCATCCCTATTACATCTCACATGCATAAACACGTATTAGTACCCAGCCCAGTGATGGCTGTGGTACCCTGTTCCTCTCTTGCTAGAGGCAGGGCTTCGTCATTCCCAAAAGAAGAGGCATGCCCAGGCAGAAGAAAAGCCCAGCGGCTTCGACTCCAACCCCAAACGAGAAGCAGCATTGAAGATAACCGGTTGTATTCATGATCACCCCATCTCAAAACCTCCGCTGCGCTGCTGTCATTTCAACCGTTCACGCAGGGTCCGCCAGCGTGCCAGCACCCAGAGGCTTCCCCAGCCCTCCCACCCCAACCGCCCTGCAGCCCCCACCACCTCCAACCGCCCGGCCAGGGATCGGCACCCGCTCTGACAGACAGCCCCCGGCCCCTCACGCTCCCCTCTCCGCAGAGCGGCTCTGCAGTCATCTGGATTGGAAACCCGCTGCCGGTGCCCGGCTCCCGCACCCCTCGCAGCCCCCCTGGCCGCTGCCACCTTCCCCGCTGCCTGCTCCTGCTGCCCGGGCGAGAGCTCCCACCTGCCCCTCTCCACAAGGCACACGCCTCCCCCTGCTCCTGAAAACATGCAGGGCTGTACCTATGGGTAAGGGTTCGCACGTATGGGTAAGGGTTCGCAGGCCCGACGTAAAGACCCGTACACATGGTTTTCTTCTAGCACAAAAGAAGACTGCAATACAGATTTAAAAAATGGTTTTAGTCCTATTTTAGAAAACCTGATGAGGTGTACTGACAGCACACAGTAACTCTGTTCACTGAACCGGATGGGCAAAGGACAGGGGCCCACGAGATTCACACGACCTCAGCAACATTATGACCGATGTAGCGGCGGTACTAACCACTCCTTTGTTACCCGGGTTTTAATTTATCGGTAACAAGGGCCCCGGTCTGACCGCAGTCACAGCGGAAAGGGCGGCTCCCACACCGAGCCCTGCTCCTGCTGACACCGGGCTGAGGGGCCGCGCCGAGGGCGCGGGTGGCCGCCCCGGAGGCCCAGACATCGCTGCCTTCACCCGGCTCCCGCACCGGAGCGGCGGCGGCACGCTGGGCCGGGCACCAGGCACAGCGGCGGAGAGGCCGGGCGGCGCAGCGACCCCGCGAGGTGCCCCGGAGCGTTGGCGCCGCCTGCCGGGATGGCCGCCCGGGGGAACTACACTTCCCGGCAGCCTCTGCTCCGCCGCCGGGCGGGACCGGCCTGGCAAGGCGCCGCCTCCCCGCCGGCGCGGCCGCAGCCCAAGGGGGTGTCGCCCGGGGACTACGTTTCCCAGCAGGCAGCGCGCCGCCCGGCCGCAGGCGGGAGAGCCGCTGCGGTGCGCGCTGGGACGGGTAGTCCGCGCGGCCGGCGCCCGCGCCTCAGAGCGGCCCGTGCGTCAGGCGGCGCTCTGACCTTGCGGGTTTGTCTGGTCGTGTGTCTCCGCTGCTCCCGGCCCGCCTGCCCTTCACTCGCCGGGAAGATGGCTGCCGTACGCAGGGCCCGCAGTTACTCCCGCTGCGTGGTGCGCTTCTCCGACCGAGAACTCTGCTAATTTCCCCCCGCGGGGAGGACGCACGGACCGAGCGGGGGGGGCAGAGACCCCCGGGACGGGACAGCGCCGCCCGAGCGTTGGCAGCATGGTGAGAGGGCCCGGGCCGGCCGTGCCCTGCCCCTCGCTGCAGTGCGGCCTGGGGCGGAGGGGGGTGCGGGCGGGGGCGAGGCACCGGGCGCCCCGCGGGCAGGCGGTGGCGGTAGGGGCTCGGCCGCCGTGGCAGGTGCGGGCGGAGGGCGGCCCGGCCCCGCCCCGCCGCCGGGGGGACCCGGGGGGGCGGTGGCAGCGGCAAGGGGTGTGTATCCGGGAGCGGGAGGAGCGGCCCCCCGAGCCGGGCTGCTGCCAAGCAGCCCTGCCCTGTCCGCCTGCCCGCGGCCGCCGGGCACCCGGTGATGCCTGTGGGAAGTGTGCCGCGATCCCACCCCGGATAACTGCGCCGCCAGGAGTCACGGCCGCTCTCCGCAGGGGATTTTGGGCTGATGAGTGGGGCTGCTTGAGTCAGGACCGATCTAGCTATCCGTAGAAACACTTGAACAAATCACTGTGTCATTACAGATGAGCGTGCCCTACGTTTCTCTTTCTTCCCTCAAAAAACAGATGGCATAAAGTCAGTTGGTAATTTAAACGGCTCCGTGCTCTCTACTTATTTGAGTAGAGAGGCACTCTACTTATTTAAGTTTGTGACTTAACGTATATCAGAAATATTGTTAGGTTCAGTATTGCTTTTCCGACTGCACGTCAATATGGATTCACGTATCCATGATGAGAACTTGATCATTCGAAGTTAAACCATTTATATCATTCAGGAGCTCTTGAAACTCCCTACCACCATGATTAAAACATTGTGTTCTTGTTTGTGAACACAGTGTTGCTTCTACCACATCGACAGAAAAATGGACTGACTTCCTCTTCTTATAAAACTGAGAAGAACATTAGCCATCGGTCACTGTTTCGCCATGTTGTGCTTGCTTCTCCCTTAGTTCTGTACAGTTCACATGTAGCCCTGTTCAACTGGTGGCAGTCAACTTTGAACTGTTTCTGATCTTGGCTTTATTTTGCTGAAACAAAGATCTGAACTATTAAAGGACTTGATATTACAGACAGTTTAGTAAGTGATTGTTGTGCTCTGAGGAAATCAGCATGCAATTATTGATTGCAAAACAATTTAAGCTGTGCAAATAAACTAGTTTTGCATTTGGCAAATGATTTCTAAAGCTTTTCAAACAAATCGGAATAAAATCTACTCAGCTGACTTCTTTTTACAGGTCGCAGTCTAATTCAGATGTTGACTTTTGACATGTTGACCTTTTGGTGGCTTGACTGGCTACCACTTTTCTCATGGAAAAATATTTGAGCTGATCAGTACACACTAAAGATGTCTCACTTTCAAGCAGGATAAAGTCACTGTTCCATATGACAGCCGACTTGTAGCGGAAGGAAGGCCAACAGCATAAAGATGAACAGGCTAGATTTATCCACTAAGTAGCGGTTACAGTACAATGTTCTGTGAACTTCAGAAACTGTAACTGCAATTTAAGTATTGTCGGAGTGGGGGCAAGGAGCCAATTTTTACAAGTTACAACCTGCTTTAGGTGTGGTCTCATGAGCTGTCCGCTGGTGAAGATCCTTGCTTCAGTGATACATGTGTTTACTCATTTGTGCTAGCAAAACCATACGGTTTCAGCAGATCAAATGAATAATGGAAAGGTTGTTAGTAGAGATCAGTTTTCCAGTCCAGTTAGCCACGCAGTAGCAATGTGAATGAATTGCTTTACTGGTAAGTTTAGAGGGATGGTCACTTATGCTGCCACTGCTGCCAGAAGACAAACCTTTGATATGAAAGACTTCAGATCACACATGCACTCAGTATAGAGGAGGTAATGACGAAAGTCAAAACTTTGATTGTAATCAACTTCATGATGTTTTTTGACAGCTTTTAGGCTGTGGACTAGGTCTTCATAGTATGGTATTTTTTTTGTTTGGATTGAGAGCACATTTAAGTTTTAAAGAGCATTGAGTGACATTTTGGAAGCAGTTGGTCCATAACCATGACTGACTGTGACTCAGAAATGAAGGAGAAGTAGGGCAGTTGAACAGAGACGAGGGGAGGAAAACCAAGAGTCTTGGACAGATTACTGAAACAAAAAGCTTTTGAACATGAAGTAAACTTCAGTCAGCTTCATAACCTTCTAAATAATTTTTAACTCTTAAATTAGTTCATTTACAGACTTCATGAGTTAAAAGTTTTAATGGGCGTGCTTTTATGCACAAGAAGACAGTGTGTTAATTTAGTTTAAAAATTACTAGTTTCTGCATTTTGCAGATAAAACCAAACTTATTCTGCCCACACCTGAGAGCTGACTGAACGTAATTCAGCTGCAGATCAGAAGCCTTGCACTCTGCGCATGCAGAGGTAGGCCTTATTTGTGTCAGCCCAGTGCCATAATAATGCACTTAGAGACATCAGTTTCAGTGCTAGCTTGTTCCTAGGCTATCTCCATTTGGCCAGCGTGGACGTAATCCCTGGATGCTAAAATAACATGATAGGACTGCTGGAACTTGTAGGACGTTAACTGCCTGTAATCAAATTCTGGAATCAAAACCCATGAAATTTCTAAGTTATTTACTCCTTGCTCAGATTTAACGCTGCTAGTGCTTTGGAGCGTTCTGGCTTACCTGTTTCCTCCACCAAGAAATTAAAAATGTACAGCCTTAAAATCAGAGTGTAGAAACAGATGCAATGTCTGTTGACTTTAACCAACCAACACGATCTGCATTATCAATTGTAAAAGATAAATTGACTGAGATATCAGTGAAAACACGTTTACAGATGACAAGCCAGTAAGTTTGTGGTTGTTTGGGGAACCGGAGACAAGTGCTACGGCTGAACTCCAGGGAGGTGCCTGTCACCAAGACAAGGAGATTAAACGTTGCCTTCCCATCAGGTTTGTCAGTATTCTGTAGTTTGATCATGAACTTCCAGATGCTATAAAAATTTTATAGATTTTCTGAATACAAGAATGCTTTGATTTCTGCACTTTGTGCAGGACAGAGAGATTTCTTTGCGAGAACTAGGAAGAATCTCACTGACAGAATGTCACTTGAAGTCTTTGAGCACTATATACAATAGGAAGGAGTGGGAAACAAAACTTCTGTACATAGTTGTGGTAATCTTAGTGCCAGGTTTGCCTTCTTATAATCTCACTTTGCATTATGTACTAGCAGAACTATAGATGTGAATTTCAGCACAGAATGGTAGAAAAACTGAGGTGCTTCAGCTGCAGGAAGAACTTTAAACAAATGTCTTAGTCTTTGTTGAGGTTTTTTTTCCTTACTGGCACCTTGCTGCTGTTGTCATTTTAGTGGCTTGTCACTGGTGCTCAGAATTAGTTTTCCTTTGTTTTAGTATAGATTCCATAAATCTCAGTATATTTCACAATGAGAATTTATTTGCTTCTTTTCAAGTTTTGCTCTTAAACTAGCTATAGTATAGAGCATAAGGTCTAACACCTATGTAGAGCCCTGTTAAGTTTAGTTAAAGGTCCTATTTAAGGTCTTATTTGTTTAACCTGTCTCACTGCAGTACTGTAAATAAAACCAGCTGTCAAGCTCTCATGCTAGCTTTGTATTTTCTTTTACAGTACCTTTCTTTTTTAGTTTCACATGTAGTTTTTGAGATTGCCCATGTTGTCCCATAATTTTCATAAAGTATCTATTGTTACTTAAAGCACTAGTCTTTTTGTGCTTTTCTAAATATTAAACAAATCAAAACTACTGGTTATCTTTACAATGAGAAGATAGTGATTAAATTTTAATTTCTTGTGTGAAGCACACTACAGTTTAATACTGAAGCTTTGGTTCTATGCTTTGACTTAGACACTGAGTGTATTTATTCAGGTATTATGGCAGTGTACTGGTGCATGTAAGCCTTCAAGTGATACATAACTGATACGTGTTGGATTGATGTGACTGAAATGCAAAACCCAGCTTCATTGGGTTAATAGGGAAGTGCAAACAATACCAGTAATTTTAAGATTCGTTTTTATCATCAGTTAAGATTGATCTGTGGGGTAGGTGGGTAGGATGGTGAAAAGGGGAGTATGCTTAAATTTTTTTTAATGTGTGTCCATGACAGTTGTGCCTTGTGAATATGCTGTAGGCACTTACGCAGACTCCATAATCATGTCTGACTGCTCTCTACTAGGCAGAAGCTGAAGAAGATTGTCACTCTGGTTTGGTAAGAACCGATGACAATGAAAGATCCGGTGAAGCAAATCTTCAGGTATATCTCTCATGCTAGTGGTTTTTTACAGACATAGTGCTGCTGTGATTTAAGCTGCATTACTTATGCTCATTTAGTTACCACACATTTGTTGTTCTGACAAACGCTTAATCTGTCTGCCCCTCCAAAAGTGAAATAGATAAATTTTGCATTGTGTTCCAGCTGTCAAATTCAGTATTCAGTTTTCTGTGTAGATTAAAAGAAAGTTTTTGGTAGATTTGGAATGTCTTTGAAGAACTGTAGAAATCGGACAGCAGGTTCTGTATGGATCAACTTCCAGTTTAAGTTGTTGCTCTCTTCTGGAGCAGAAAGTTGATAAAAGCAGTCTAATAGAAAAGTGTGTTCTCTTATGATACTAGATTTCTGTGTAGTTGCTCCCCGGAAGTCGTGATGATTGCAAGAGACATGTAAAGTGTAACTTCAAAGATGCTGAAGAAAAATGCATGGCAAGAATTATAACTTGTCTTGTTTCACAGAACACAGTCCTTTCTTTTTAAAAGAGAAAGGAATGTAGGGTCTTATTTGTGTATTACATAAATGACAGCCTTGATTGTCGTAAAGTTTAGTATGCTTGTGTGCAAAAAATCAGGTTTTCTAAATTTTAATTTCAAGAGCTAATTGACTTCTTGCTTAAGATAACTCTGCGTAAACAAGAACAAACATTATGTCTAGAAAGAATACTTTTCTATGGAGTCTTAGGTCATAACCATAATACTAACAACCACTTCTTGAAACATCAGTTTTTCTTCTGAGGTGAACAGTCCAGATAAAAGTGCTTATGTTATTGAATGAGGTAGAACAAGTACTTGTGCACTTTTTAAAAAAAATTTACTGTAGAACAATTGCTAACTCTCTGTGTCTAAACTCACTGAAACCATTTAACACTTGGAAGTGTAAAACATAATTTTGCGGTTCTTTTTTGTGTTTGTACTTTATAATTTCTCCGCAGAAGATGTACTGTCTGAATATGTGATACTAAATCAGAATTAATTGCATTTTTTAGGCAGAGCTCCAGATGTTCAGAGCTCAGTGGATGTTTGAGCTTGCCCCAGGTATGAGTTCTAGTGGGTTGGAACCTCTGCCATGCAGAGCATCTTCAAGAGGACCTGGAGTAAAGTCTGTAGATGCCAGAGGGAAACAGGAGATAGCAAAGGAAGAAAAGGTACAAAAAAATAGACGTATAATTTTGGGATTTTTTTTGTGTGTGTTAGTATTGCAGTATAACTATCCTAAAAGCTAATACTGAATTAAATATAGAGAAACAACAGAGGTGATTAACCTGTTGTCTCCGTACTAATGTATTTCCATAATCCTACACTGATTTTTCTAGTTTTTATGCTTGGCTTTGCGTCACCTTCCCAGTCTGCTTTCTGAAAGACTGTAGGTAAGGGGCGAGCAGCAGGAATGTGGACAGTTTGTTGATTGGGTATTTCAGTTATGGCTTGTAGCACATGAATATGTTTTCTCACTCTATTTATGGAATTATTTTATTCATCTCCTTCATAGGGTACAGTAGGTAAGATGAAAAATAATTCTAAGTCAAATGACAATGTGCTTGTATTTGTAAGGAATTTAAGAAGTGTTCTGTGTAATTTATTGTGCAGGCAAAAGAACTTTTCCTGAAGGCAGTGGAAGAAGAACAAAATGGAGCCCTTTACGAAGGTAATATGGAAGTCTACAATGAACACCCTTATTGCAGAGGAATCTAACACTCTCTGATTTATGTGCAAGACTGCATGATGCCAGTGAACTTAAACTGCAGGCTAATAGTAATTTGAGGGCTCAATTATTCGGATAAGCAAACAAACTTGCTATAAAAGGAACCATCATATCACAGTTCTAAGGTTGAGGTGAAGCTAAAGTGAGATCAAGGAAAGAATTTCTAGCTTTCAGACAAAACAACAGTATTTTGAAATCTAGCAGTTTAATGAAGCACTGGATTGCTTCTTCATATAGCATGCTTCTTTCTATGACTTTTGTAGCATGAAATAAGCATAGTAATTAATCAAGGCAATATACTGTATTTCTGTGCTCACAGTTTTGTTCATTCCACTTTGAACAGAACTACTTAACCCATGGACTGTGTTATTGTTTGGGTTTTGTTTTTGGTTTTTTAATTTACACAGCATGCTAAGATGGGTTCGTTAAGAATTCCTGAAGTGAATGTTTAAATCTGGTAATCTTCTTTTATGAGGTTTGCCATAAATATTTAAGATGTTTAGCTTGCTTGCCCTCTTGCTATCAGCACTAGTAAAAATGGAAATTCAAAGTTTTCTTCCTCATATTTGGTTTTCAGAATATATAGAGTAAGAAGACCATCCTAACTTCAAGTCCTGTAGGTCTGTAGTGGAGATACCAGTTTTCTATTTCTTTCATGAAAAAAAAAAAAAGGAAACACAGAACGTACGTGCCATCCTGCTCATCCACTGGAGGTTTTGGCCACCTTGGTTAAAGTGCAGGTGCAAAATATGTCAAGATATGCAAAACAGAGAGTATTCTGGAAACTCCTGAACTCAGCCACCTGTTGAATACAAAATTTCCTCTCCACTATGGGAGTTTTCCTTCCCTTGCAAGGTGTTTCTGGTTGTTGTTCCAAATCTCAAATGAACTGAGAGAAATATGAGTCCCCAGTACATAATAAAATTCGTTGGTTCAGTTTCTAATTTATTACATGTTTTTACGGTCAAAATTACTTTAGGCTAAGGTATTTTGTGTGTTGGGTGTAAAATTAAATGCTCAGTAAAAAAGATGTCAGAACTAAATCTGATACATAATCTACCATTTAGGAGATCATGCAGTAGATTGTGAAGGTTCTTTCATACTAACAGTTTCCAAGTAAATAAAAAAACATATGTGAGGAAAGCAGTCTATTTAAGCATTGTATATATAAAATGAAAGCTATAGCTTTATCTGCTTGAGTGCACTCTTTGTGTATTAAACATAGCAGCAGAGGAATAGTAACATCTAACAGAGTTGCATTCACAAAGGTGTTTTAGGCATCTGGATTTCATGAATATGAATCCATTCTTTCTCAGTCGAATTTGATTTGAGACTTAAAGAAACAAAACTAAACTATTTCTACACATACATCTATATGAGACCTTAGAGACAAGATCCTACGCCAGACACAGCTATGTTACTGAGGACGTGTTGGGACATCTGTTTTCAGACTACACTTTTAGCTGCTGTCCTGGCCCAAGTCACCAGAATCCAAGTGGCATTTCAGCCTGCTTCTGAAATCTGCTGATACCTGATGTTTGTGAGACAGTTATGTGCAGCAGCTTGTTCATGTTGAAGTACAGTGCAGGCTTTGCTGCAAGATTAAATGCTAAAGTTGAGACTGATTTCTCTTTAGCTGGCTGCTGGTATTCCTCATCCTCACCAGCCAAAGGTTACTACTTGTTGATCACCGGCCCTGACATGAACTCAAGGAAGTAGGAACACTTACTTGCCCCAAACTCAGGCTTCTCAGACTCATTAGTGTGTCAGATTCTGAGCTCCGCACTCACTGATGTTTTATTTTGGATTTTGTTTTTAAGGGTCCAAACTGAGGGAGAGTTGCCCTCTGATCTTGGTATCACCATGTGGGAATAGAGAGAGACATATAAATACATATATGATCTTAATACTGGTATTAAAACAGACTGAATGTACATGCAATGAGCCCACTTAAATTAAGAAGGATCTACAGAGTTAACTCAGAAGAAAGACATTCTGCAGCTTAAATAACAGTTCATTCCCACAGGGTGATTTTCCTGGGCCTGTTTCTCTACTCAGTGTTTGTAGCATCTTTGGAGTGTTAAAGGCAGAAGTTCTTTCTCTGCATGCTAGAAGAAACCCAATCTGTCAGTTTTTCCTTCACGCCCCATAATCTTGCGCTTGCTACATAGCTTTTTGGAAAGGCTGCTTTCCTCCAGTCAGGTTCCTCACCCTCAATGTTTTGAGTGGCTTGCTTCTGTGCCTTCTGTAGTTTCCAGGGTTTTGCCACAGTAAAATTTACTTGTTTTGTGTCTGTTGTTGAAGTTTTAAAATTACAACAATATTTTGTTGATCTTTCTCACCTTTATAATGTTGTGTATGTCTGAATGACTGTCTGTACTCTACCAGGGATTTAAGGTACCTGCATCATCTTTCAAATTCTCTTTCATGTTCCTCATCGTTACTTATGAATATAATGCCTAAAATCTTTACGGCTTGTTGAGAAAGCTTTTTAAGTGCTGGCAACAAACAAAACCAGGACTTTGTAATGTTTTAATGTAGAATTTTGTACTCTGTAATAGAATTTGTAGTAGTTAAGGTAGATCTGTAAAAGCAGAAACACATCTGAGGGAGGTCTTTATTCTGAAACAGTACATGAAGTTTTTAGTTTTGAAAATATGCTTAATGTGCCTCTCTTCTGTATTGAATTTAAACCTAATCAGTTTTGACTAAATAAGATTTACTAGGCAAAGGCATTTTCCACCTTTCTAGTGCTTTTAGCTGAAGCCATCTCTCTGAAAAAAATCTTTGCTTTGATAAGCTAGTATAGGCATCAGACATGTTTAAACACTAAACCTTTATTTTCAGCCATCAAGTTTTATCGTCTAGCCATGCAGCTTGTACCTGACATAGAGTTTAAGATCACCTATACACGGTCCCCAGATGGTGATGGAGTTGGAAAGAGGTGGTGAGTATGAAAATTTACTAATTAAGTGCATAGGAGTACTGAAACCTGAAATTTTGTTTCTAAAGCATATGAATGCTCTATGGTTATACGCAGTTGTAAGTCTCTTAACATTTGGAAAACTTGTCTACCTTCGTTTGAATAGACTGCTTCATAGAAAGTTTACAGATGCATTAGTCCAAGGAGGACTTTTCTATCCTGTAGTTCAAAGAAGATAACAGACTTGTTTGGAGCTAGTTAAATTCAAGTGGAAGGATTACAAATAGTTGTGCTGTTAAAGCCAAAACTTCTGTTATAGCTCAGATAGCGTAGCGAAGACAAGCTTACGAAACAGAGCTTCCCAATTCACTGCTTGCTGGTAGCAGCCATAGATGCTGCCAATAGCTACAAGAAATCAAGAGTTTTAAAACTGAGAATAAAAGAGGAAAATACAACCATGTCTGTGTGGTATTACTGGCTCAGTCTTGTTGCCCCAGGGCAGTACAGCTTCAATGCAGTAGTTGACTCAATATAAAAGAGAGTAAGATGAGCTAAGTGCTTTATTTACATCTGTTACTTTAGTTTCTGAATGCATTGCTAGCATGAAATCTTTGTTGTGCATTTGTGCACTAGGAAAGATACTGGATGATAATCTACAGTCATATAAAAGTCTTGGTTTTCTTAGGATTACTTTCTTATTTTAGCATCATTTTCTCTACTCCATTAAGCCTCTCTGACACCAAGCTGGGTGGGAGTGTTGATCTGCTTGAGGGTAGGAGAGCTCTACAGAGGGATCTGGACAGGCTGGATCAATGGGCTGAGGCCAGTTGTATGAGGTTCAACGAGGCCAAGTGTTGGGTCCTGCACTTGGGTCTCAACAACCCCATGCAATGCTACAGGCTTGGGGAAGAGTGGCTGGAAAGCTGCCTGGTGGAAAAGGACCTGGGGGTGTTGGTTGACAGCCGGCTGAATATGAGCCAGCAGTGTGCCCAGGTGGCCAAGAAGGCCAATGGCATCCTGGCTTGTATCAGGAATAGTGTGGCCAGCAGGAGTAGGGAAGTGATTGTCCCCCTGTACTCGGCATGAAGCCCCACCTCAAATACTGTGTTCAGTTTTGGGCCCCTCACTACAAGAAAGACATTGAGGTGCTGGAGCATGTCCAAAGAAGGGCAACGAAGCTGGTGAAGGGTCTAGAGCAGAAGTCTTATGAGGAGCGGCTGAGGGAAGTGGTGTTGTTTAGCCTGGAGAAAAGGAGGCTGAGGGGAGATCTTATTGCTCTCTACAACTACCTGAAAGGAGGGTGTAGCGAGGTGGGTGTTGGTCTCTTCTCCCAAGTAACAAGTGATGGGATGAGAGGAAATGGCCTCAAGTTGTGCCAGGGGAGGTTTAGATTGGATATTAGGAAAACTTTCTTCACCAAAAGGGTGGTCAAGCATTGGAACAGGCTGCCCAGGGAAGTGGTTGAGTCACCATCCCTGGAGGTATTTAAAAGATGTGTAGATGTCGTGCTTAGGGTCATGGTTTAGTGGTGGACTTGGCAGTGCTAGGTTAATGGTTGGACTCGATGGTCTTACAGGTCTTTTCCAAGCTAAGTGATGCTATGAATTTTCATTCAGTTTTGTAAATGTTGCTGCACTGTCCCCAGCGCTATGTGACAGTGAAGGAAAAACAGCCAGTACTCTTAATTGTTGTTTAAAAGCAGTATTTATAGAGGTGTGTTTTTTTCAAGAGATTCTAGTTGTGGTGGTTTTGCTTTCTGAATTACTGTTGTAGGTGTTTCATACAATCTTGGTAAGAAAAAAAATATTATGCAATTATATTTGAAAAAAACAATTTACAGTGCAGCCTGTAGGTACTGGGACTGGCTATCATATTCACCAAAATAGAGGAAAGTATGTTCAGTGCAACATCTTACTATAGTGTTAGTTATGACAAGCCCAAACATAATTGTCTTCTCTATAATACTTTAAAACCCATTGGTAGGTCTACTAGTTGTTTGCTTATATTCTCAGCTTAGTCTGTTAAGCTCATTTAGAGTAGAATTGAATAATACTAAAAAGTGACTGGAAGATCTCTTAGCTAGCTTGTATACCAAGTCAGGGGAAAGAAAGTGTTTTGTCATGAGATCAAGGAGAGTTGTGTAGTTTGTGGTTACTTGGTGCAAGCAAGCATGCACCTATTAAAGGATCATATTATGACATAAAACTTAAATTTAGATTTTTTTGAATGTGGTAATGTTCTTTTATCACTTAGTAATCCTTCCAAGTTTACTGACAAGTAGCAAGCATATTGTTTCTGTTCTGCTGTTTTGTTCTTGCTCCTGAAATTTTTTATGTCTGCCTATTTACAGAATTGGTAAGAAGTAGTTTTCCTAAAGGAAGGTTTTCCTTCATTATTGATGAATAAACCCACTGAGGATCACTCTTCAGTGAATAACGCAAGAGTAAAAAAAAAAATCCGTAGTTGTTTTTAGTATCTTACATTATGACAAGGATTACAAAATATAACTTTCCGTTAATGATAATTTATTTCCTGCATATGGCTTATGTTAGACAAAGTAAAATATGGGATTAGTCTTTTCAGGGGGTCAAGCAATTCTTCACTGACTTCATGCAAAACAGCGAACAGTGAACTCTCAACTCCAAAAACTGGAATTGGAATTAAGTGAAAAAAAAGTTGTTACTGTCAGGTGGATTCCAGCAAAATCTAAATGAACTTCTGTGCTGGTTTTGGCTGGAATAGGGTTAATTTTCTCCGTAGTAGCTAGTATGGGCCTATGTTTTGTATTTGTGCTGAAAACAGTGTTGATAACACACTGATGTTTTAGTTGTTGCTAAGTAATGTTTGCACTAGCCAAGGACTTTTCAGCTTCCGATGCTCTGCCAGGTGCACAAGAAGTTGGGAGGGGGCACAGCCAAGATAGTTGATCCAAACTGGCCAAAGGGCTATTCCTTACCATATGGCGTCATGCTCAGTATATAAAGCTGGGGGAAGAAGAAGGAAGGGGGGACGTTCAGAGTGATGGCGTTTGTCTTCCCAAGTAACCATTACGTGTGCTGGAGCCCTGCTTTCCTGGAGATGGCTGAACACCTGCCTGCCGATGGGAAGTAGTGAATGAATTCCTTGCTTTACTTTGTTTGCGTGCGTGGCTTTTGCTTTCCCTATTAAACTGTCTTTGTCTCAACCCCTGAGTTTTTTCACTTTTACTCTTCTGATTCTTTCCCCCATCCCACTGGGGGGGAGTGAGCGAGCGGCTGGGTGGGGCTTAATTGCTGGCTGGGGTTAAACCACGACAGTCCTTGCATAAGATTGCAGTAGTTGTTTTACCGTATGATGAAATGAGATTGCTTTAAAAACATACAGGAAACAACTATATTGAATGAGGGTAAGACAGCAGATTGATGCCAAGGTAAGGACATCTGTTGGTATGTTTTGTCCAATATCACAGTGTTGGCATTCTCCCTTTTCTAGTGTTGAGGATAACAAAGAGGATGACAAAATGGCTGATCTCCTGTCAGATTTCCAGCAGCAGTTAACTCTTCAGGAATCTTCAGTCAAACTTTGTCAGCCTGAGGTTGATGTCAGCCAGACCCATATCTCAGGTATGAGTTAAGATACACTGTAAGAGTTCAGAGGTAGAATTTATAGAGATGTTTCATTATATTAAAACATTTGTCTCCTTCATTCTAAAGCCACTTTTAAAGAAATGTACACGGTATCTCTTGATTTACTTTTGTAGTTAGATGTAAAGGAAAAAAATATCATCAACTAGCTAAATAGATCTTTTTCTCATACATGATTTTGCCTTTATCACACAAGCTTTTCCATGTAGTACTACTACTAAGTAGAATTTTTCAGGATCAGTCTCATACTTAAAAGTAGCAACTTCTAGGAACAGACTTGCTGAAGTAAGTGTATTCCAGTTTTCCTTCCAGTTAATGTTTGAATAAGTGAAATGTGGGTTTTTTTGGTGTGGTTTTCAAATATTTATTACAATTCTTAAGTGTGAATAAGGGGCAATTCTTCTGTGAAGAATATGCATCTTTGCATTTCCTGTTTTTATCTGATTCTGTATCAGATTTTTACAACAAATAGGTTTTCAGGTTCAGCAAAACTATATAACATAGCTAGAAAGGCTTTTGAAGGTTAATGATTTTCAGTGCTTCAGTCCTAGGGCAGTCATCCTGAGACTTCCTTATGAGATCTAAATTGTAGAGAGTGTGTATAAGCTATGAACTCTCTTAAAATCAGATGCCTCTAAAGCATGTGTGTTTTGCTCTTGGAAGTCTTGGCCTGATCTCCTCTGTTCTGCTCAAGGAAGGAAAATAAAGTAAATGTAGCAAGCTGTTCAAGTCAAAACATGAAGAAAACAGGGGTTTTTTTATTTATTTTATTTTAACAACTGTGGCATTTTACGCTCGGGAAAGCATATTTCGTTTTTTTGCCAGTAAAGTCAAGATGTTGTAGACATTACTATAAAATGATCTCAGGAGATATCTCTTTTGAGCAGCAATCTTAAGTCTCTTTCTAGTTTTATTTTCTGCCTTCCTGCCAGTCCTGTGTTACAGTATCTTGTTTACTGACTCTTTTATAACAGAATGAAAACTGTTAAAATCATGATGTCTGCTTCAGAAGTTAGTAGGCTGGAAAGGATCCCTCTTGGTCATCCCAGTAGTACAATAGTCGCAGACCTCAGCAGCCCAAGGAAAAGTGAAACAATGTGAAGCAACAGATTTGACTGAATTGATTTCCTGTGTTCCATTTTACTCTTTATTGACATTCATAATCTTAGAATACTGGTTAACCCTTACTACAGGACAGGATCAGACCTCTGCTATGTAACTGACATACTGAATATATTTACTTCCCCTCCTTAGTATATGAGCAACTTTTCATAATAGTTTTTTTTTTTCTTTTACACAAGTAAAAGAAAAAAGACCAAGATAACGCTTAAGACCAAGATAGCATTCTTCACCAGAAATGCTATAATATTTTTCCTACAGGGTGTGCCCAGTATCTGAAGCAAAGTGTCTTAACAATCCCTAGTTTACTAGAAACTTAGAAACATGGATGATAAGATAGATAATCAAAGGCTTTGGCTGACTGGTGACTATCAGAATGGAAGATGTATACCTGTTAGTGCTAGCAAGATATTTTTAAGCCTTTGTATCTCCCATTCTCCAAGGCACTAAGAATTCATGTACCGAAGAGCTCGTAAGTTGCCAGAGACTGTTTTGTACCTTGTAGCAATAATCTGCACAACTTTTGTTTATACTGGAACATTAATTTAATGGTTGCAAATACAGGCAATGTAGCAAATTTATGACTTCTCAGTAATAAAACATAGAATTAAGTCAGATTCATGAAACGAGATGTGCGTTAAATGAATACAGAAACTGGTGCCCAGTGAGGTGTATGCACTTTTTATCACGTTAGTATTCTGAAATGTGAAACTTAAGTTTCATCAAATTTTGTAGCAAAACCAGTCCCGTTGGATTTGTGGGAGTGCAGCAACGCAGTTTTTTTAAGCAGCATGTTTTTTCACTAAAGATCAGAATTCTATTAAATTGTGGTCCCTACCACGGTATTTACAGCTAGTTACTGTTTAATGTACCTTTGTGCCGCTCAGCTATTTTCTCCATTTGATCTCAAAGCAGTTATACTGAGTAAAATCATCAAGTCTTAAGTGCATGTGGTGATACAGTTCAAACCATAGGCTCTGGAAAGCAGCAGTAGTTGAAAATAAATGAAGTGTAATTCCTGATGGTATAAGATTAGTAAACAAGATTATACCCAACAGAAACAACAGAGGAAACTTAGGGAGGCAGAAAGTTATTAGAAATAATTTTGGCTTAATTTCACAGGGCTTTCTCACTGAACTTTTAATGCTAGGAAAATTATCGTATGATCTTGTGGTGCTTCGATGAGGATTCTGTCATTATCTTGTATTACATTAGAAAAAGTCTTTCAACACAACAATGCTGTGTGATACCATTTTCAATCACTGGACCTGTACCACAAAATATAGAGCGATATCATAACAATTTAATAGTGGATATGTTGTTCTTAGGACCTCCTATCCAATACTCAACCTGACCTGAGCTTATTTAGCTTGTCATGCAAAAGCAGTATGCTTTGAGGTAACGTTACACACTAGGTCAGTTTGAAGAAAATACTGCTTCGCAGACACTGTGGATGTGCAATGTATATATGGAATTTTTGGTATAACATCTTACAGTTGTGGATATTTGTAGTCTAAAACTGTTTTATCCTATCATCTTACCAAAATGCACTTTCAGTTCTTGATTTTTCTTCTTCCGTTATGTGACTTTTTTCTAATATATAGTGACTTTTTTATTGAAGATAACTTTTTTGTTCCCTGGCATCTGGCTACAATGTGAAAAAGTATGATTTTTTTTATAAAAAGTCAGAACTTCAGTAATGGTCAAACTTGGAGTTATAGATAACCTATTGATTTACAGGTTGCCATCTAACAAGGATTTCTTTTCTCTCTGCAGTGTTGCCTATGGAAGTACTAATGTACATTTTCCGATGGGTGGTTTCAAGTGACTTGGACCTAAGATCATTAGAGCAATTATCTCTTGTCTGTCGAGGATTTTACATTTGTGCCAGGTATTGTGGATAAGTTATCTAGAGTGAAGCTTCTTTCTGCTCTAAGGAAGAAAAAAGACCTTTTTTACGCTCAAGCACATGTAAACAGTATGTAGAGGTGGATAATAAATCCATAGAGCAAAATTGCCTGTATTGGAAAGGCGGGATTTATTTTTTTTTACTTTTGGGCTGCTAAATTGTACATGTAGGACTATGTCCTGCTTTTTCTTCCCATGGCAACTGTCATGTTATGCTCCTCACAGTGCTAATCAGCTTTTGAATACACCACTAAATGGTATGTTAGATAGATGACTTCACTGTAATAAAAAATGTTGCTGAAAGTCTTACTTGCTCTACCTTGTTTGAAAGTTAGAGTTGCAAGGTCTCCAAAATAATGTCTGTTGTGTTGTCATCCTCATATGGCCACACAGAGAAGTGCCAGGCTGCTGCAATATTGTTGTTCTGTACTTGGCTGAAAATGTCATTGTGTTCTTGAATTTCACTGGGAGGAGGAAGTGGCTTTCAAACGCTCCGGGATTAAGTAAATTAGTCAATGATTTTAAATTATGAGCTATTGTTGTTCAAGAAAGTTTATTTCAGTTGCATCCAAACTAAACAACGGAGTGTGTTACTTTGATATATAAAAGCTAAACAAGGTTTGCAGGAAAGTTAAGGGGTTTGCTTTTTTCTCATTCTCACTAGAGATCCTGAAATATGGCATCAAGTCTGTTTGAAAATATGGGGCAGGAGCTGCAATAAACTTGTTCCATATGCCTCTTGGAGGGAAATGTTTTTGGAAAGGCCTCGCGTTCGATTTGATGGTAAGGTGTACTTTTGGAAGTAGTTTTGGTTCTGTCACAGTTACATGCAGTAAATCAGGTGGGTTTGATGTTTATGATGTTGTTAGACCTAATCTGAATTTGTTTGGGCTTCTGAATCTGTAGAATATCTGTAAAGAGAAGGGAAGGGTGCAAGGGACGAAAATAAAAACTTCCATGTATTTAAGTAACAAAAGTAAAGTCAAAAGTTTTAGATTATTGATTTTTTCATCTTAAATATTATGTACTTAATTTTTGTTCGTACACTTACTTCTTCCTTTCCTGTAGGTGTATATATCAGCAAGACAATATACATACGTCAAGGAGAACAGTCTCTTGATGGTTTCTATAGAGCGTGGCACCAAGTGGAATATTACAGGTAGAACTGTAGTACAATGAGTGAGTGAAATGTTTCTCTCTCTTAAGTTCATTAAATCCAGCCCTTGATATCACAAACATTAATCATTCTGTAAAGCTCAGTGGAACTACTACAGTGTGTAAAGCTATGTGTATTTTTTGAGAATAGGTCTTAAGAAATAGGATTTATTATGATAATTAGAGATGGGCTTAGAAACACATTTCATCCTCAGTTATACCATTTCATGTGGATAACACTTAAACAGTAACAACAGTAATACTCGTCCACAGATTTCTTTCCCCAAATCACTTCTGCTTTACATTTCTGATATAATAATTGTTTTCAGCAAAGGGAAAACAAGTGATTATACAAGAATTGTCTTTTAACTTATTTGTAACCAATTGTAAATAATCAAGAGGCTGGGCTTTCTCAACTTTCTGTAAATACCTTGCCGTTTGTTTCCTCAGCCTGTTTTTCTGCTGTTCTTCATCTTCCTGTTCCCAGCATTTATTGTTCCATTCTGCTGTCCCTTCTGAGGCTGGAAACTGTTAATAGAAATGATTGAATCTCATGGCTATTTCTATAGTCTCACAAACATCAGCACAGTATCTGAGTACTGTAAAAATTGATCAGATCCCAGAACCTGAAGAAGTCCATATGGCATTGTCCATTCTGTACTGATACTGTAATTAAGATTTTGTGCATTTGTCTCAGTCAATGCTAGGAATGGAGAAACTTACTTGAGGTCAGTTTTGATTCCAGGGTAGCCTTCTTGCTTTGATTAGAGGTGACAAAACTCCTGAACTTCTGCTGTCTTTCGTAACTCTTCATAACTTGATCTTTTAATCTTCAAAACTGTCTTTTGATTTCTGATCTCTTTATTCTGTTATATCATGTGTGAAGAAATGTGTTTTCAAATCCTGTTACCTATTACGTTCTATATCCTTCTGGGAAACATCTTGTGATTTAAGAAAAAACCCCACCACAACAGAAAAAGGATATGTTTTCTAGGTTTGTATTGTGTAATTATATTTTTGCAGGTATTTGAGATTCTTTCCAGATGGTCAAGTTATGATGCTAACAACTCCTGAAGATCCTCAATCTATAGTTCCTCGCTTACGGACTAAAAATACAAGGTTATTGAAATAAAATATTTGGCTCTACAGTTTTCATCTTGCTTTTAGCTGGCAGTTTCTATTTACTTTTGTCTTGAATTCTATATCCTGGCTTAGCAAAGCAAGACTGAAAATACAATGTTATTTCTATTGTGTTATAGATGTTTATAGTTCTCTTCTGAGAACTACAAACAATTTTGGTCTTTATGCAAAGATATCTTTCATTTTAAGGTCCTGATATTGTAATTAGATTTCCTTTGTGGGTTACATGATTTTAAACTTTTAAAGGAAGTAGATGGAAGAATACATGCTATTAGCTTGGTGGCTTTAGATTCCTTTTAAAGGTACTATTTTGTTATTGACTGCCTTCTCACACTTCCTTGACTGTTTGAAGGAAAGTGAAGATTTTGGTGGGATATGACTAAATTATTGCTTGATTTCTTTTTTATGTTTGCACAAACTTGTTAAAAACATAGAAGATAGTTTGCGACTTCAGAACAAGTTTGAGCTGTTCACCAGAAGTCTGAAAATATTTAGCAGTAAGCTAGGTAGAACTAACTTATCTTTACTGTCCTATCTGGGAAAATTAGCAGCCTTCCAAAATGTTTTCATCATTTCATATCATCAATGAGCCTGGTACTTTACTAAGTGGAAATAAAACATAGTTTCGTTGATTATGATATGTAGTCAGTCTTCTTTTCATTGCTGATATCCATATTATAAGTACATCACTCTTTTGAGACAGAGAATATTTTTATGTCCTTGACACTATCCTCCTCTTAACCTTCCAGAACGGATGCAATCTTGCTTGGCCATTATCGCCTTTCCCAGGAAACAGACAATCAAACCAAAGTATTTGCTGTAATAATGAAGAAAAAGGAAGAGGTAGGTAGCAAAAGAGAAAAGAGGAAAAATAGTTTAAGGAGGGGGCTTTTTAATAAGGTTTTCTCAGACTGAATATTTAAAGGCACCTGAAGATTTGCATTACACCAGAGGATTAAAAAATTAATTTCATTTTTAAAATGGTTTTAAAATAAAATATAAATAAGCATGGTGATTTATCCTACCTTTTTTCCCCAAATCTGTAAGAATCTTTTTATTAAGGCAGATAAATGTCTGGTTCATATTTGAGGAATGGTTCTCCCCCTGAGGCTTAATTGCCACGTGTGGTGCTATTAGGTAGCTTGTTAACATTGTTAACAAACAGAAGGGAAGGATGAGGAGGTCATTTTCTGAGATCAGTTTTGACTGTGTGCAGTTATGTTCCACAGTGTTAAATACAACTAAATAAGCTGTATTCGTTAATTGAACTCTGAATCATTTGGTCAACTTATTTACATTACAAAATTTTCTGATTAACAAAGTGTCTGTCAAGAGAAACTTGTGAAGAGTTGGAAGTGTTACATTACAGTGAGTTTGCATAGTTTGGGTGGTGTCCTCCATGCTTATCTTACTTTCTGTGAAAACTTCTTCCATAATTAACATCTAAATTGACGTATTTTCAAGAAATACCAGTACTTCATTTTAAGTGTAAGAGTTTAACAATCTGTCCTCATAGTTACTTAGGCCTCAGGATAAATAGTTGCACAATGTGTTCTTTGTGGGTCATGAAACTTCTTTTCTCTTTGTACAGAAACCAATTGACTACCACAAATACAGGTATTTCCGCCGTGTTCCTGCACAAGAAACAGATCACAGTTTTCATGTAGGACTACAGTTGTGCTCCAGTGGGCGCCAGAGGTTCAACAAACTTGTCTGGATACACCATTCTTGTCACATAACTTACAAGTAAGTAAATGGGGAATAAGATCAAAGAAGGATACTTAACTATAGAAACACAGGTGACATTAATTTGTCCAGGACTAAGTACAGGAGATGTAAAGACTGTGAGACTTGCGAGACTTTAACAAAATGTCCTGAAAACAGTAACTGGTCCTGATTTGATATATTGTAATGATCTTTAAGAAATCCCAGGATTTTAATAACTTTTTATAACGGTGTGGGAAGTTTCCTAAGTAGTAGAACTGCAGTATTTTAGCCATCTAAAGGATTTATGCACAATGTTTGAATGATTTCAGAACTGAATCAGAGTTGAATGACTTAGTGTCGTGCTAGTAAAGGGATGTGGAAAACATATATTCATTAAGGTGTATTTCTTTTCCTCTGTGGAAGTGCAAGCTAGAAATGTCTGCACCCATCATGTGAGAACTGTAACGCTTACAAACTATGTAATCCAGCAGTACAAAATATCTAACCCAGCAAGAGCCATGGCCACCTGACACTCTATAAATTACCAGCAAGTTGGCTGTCCAGATGTTTGATGTTGGTATTTAAGGTGGATTTAGGCCTTGTCTTCCAGTCTTCTTAATCTCTATATTCAGTGTTTTTATAGGGACATAGCTCAGCTATTGAGCTGTGAGTATATAAAATCTAGAAAGTAAACTACTGGTGGTTGGGAGTATAGGTAACTTCCATAAACAGAAAAATTGCTTTTATAAAAACTAATATTTCATACCTAATTTATGAAGAAGTGGCAGTATCACAGACATTCTTTTCAGCATGAAGTTTTTGTACTGCTCGCGTTCTGCTGTACCTGTCAGTACAGTGGTGTCCTTTTGAAACTGGAATACAGACGAGTATAAAACAGCTAGGAGGATGTATGGTTTTTGTCACTGATGTTCAGAAATACTTGGGTTTCTTCTTTCTAAAGTTTTGTAAACATATACATTTTTGCTGTCATTCTGTATTCTGAATTCAGGGTTCTAAGGGAAACAAAAGGGGATTTTTTTATTTCAATATTAATATGGTGACTTGAGTGACATCTGCACTGTTTCAAGTCTTGGAGCTAATAACAAGAATGGAAGGGGAAAGTGGTTTCTTTGATATTAAAATAGAAGTGTATTCTGTATAGTGTGATTTGGCCAGCATTCAAAAGCTTTCAGAATGAGGCAGTATGAAAGACGCTTGCATTCCAGCTATAGTTTGGTGCGCACACTGTACTATGGAACATGATCGCATTACTGAGGGACTTAAACAGCAAGCTGTGTCTCATTTAACTTTTACAATACTCTTTGCAGATCGACTGGTGAGACAGCTGTTACTACTTTCGACATTGACAAAATGTACACCCCTTTGTTCTTTGCACGTGTGAAGAGTTTTACTGCATTTTCAGAAAAGCCGCTCTAAGAAACACCTTTTCCTGTCACAACTCTTGCATGAATAAAAGGTTGTAGCTAACGAGCACTTAAGTTATAAATGTGTATATATTTGGAACATGTTAAAATTCTGGGGAATTTTTTGAAGGCAGTATGTTTTATTTGATTATGAATGGCTGGGGTTTTGTTTTGAGATCAAGCTTATGAGTATTAAACACCTTTACTTTGTGACAAGAATTTGATAACAAAGTTTTGTTGTTTGTTTTGTTTTGTTTTTTTTAAACAGATTTTATAAATCAGTCTGCTTAAAATGTGAGTCTTCATCTGCCTGGACACTGGTTTGTCCAAAAGGAATTGTTATAGGAAAATCTTACTGTCCATGGGACAGTGTGTGTGGTCTCTGGTGAAGGCTTGAAATGTGAAGGGGAGAAAGTTGTCTTATATCTGTTAAACTGTGTGACTTAAAAGAACTTCAAATAAATGTTTTCTTTAAATTAAACGTACTTTGTTTGCCGTTAAGATCTGGCATTTTGTCAACATCAACCTTAAAGAAAAAACAAGCAAGGACAAGCAAGCATGAAGTATACAATTTAACCGCAGAGGTACATCCCCACCAATGCAGTGATGTCAGTTGGTCATAAATGTAATTTGATCTTGATAGAAGTTCAGTGGAGCCTGCCTTCTCAACAGGATGGGCGTGAAGGGGAGAGGGATATGGGCAGTGAGTTCTCTTGTACTGTAGGACGAGTTTGCAGGGTTGCGTGGCTCTGCTTGGGAAGTGTCACAGCACAATGGTGAAATGCTGGTGTGTACTGCTTGTGCATTGGCCAGATCTGAATGCACACATAAGCAGGGCTCACTTGGACGTGATTGTAATGTGTTATAACCCTTCATCTAAGCTTGCTACAGATGCTGTAAACCCTTTGAGCATTTGTTGTACTAAGATAAATTTTGAAGCTGCTGTAGATGTTCAGGTGCTGTGTACTGCTAATCATGAAGTGTACCTTGAGGTTTGGTGCAGGTACTGTACGCTGCTTCTCCTGCATATATCGCTTGGGGGGGGTGTAGTGCAGACACTGTAATGCCGCTTATTATATATGTATCTTGGATTCTGAAAGAACTGAAGCTTTTTAGTGTAGTTTTTTAAAGCCATTTTGCATAATTTACCTTTGAACATTTCATTTCAAAATACTGACCTGGACTTGAGGACTAAAATGTGAAAGCTGTGGAAAGAACTATACTTGTTCCATAATTTATAAAGTGTATCTTTGCAAGGAGCTACATGATTAAAAATACATCAATAAATCATGATTTTGAACATATGCAATCCCTTGCAATTTCTTATTTTGCTAAGAAATCATTATTTTCGTGCAGTTAAAGATGATTAGTTAGGAGTTACCATGCATGAACTACATGCTAGGCAAGACTGACAGGCAGAATTAACCTCTTAATGACTTTTTATTATACTACTTACAGGTTATCTGAGAAAAGTAGAGAAGCTTGCAGGTACATGAGTTCTGAATAAGGATGTGTATATCTGAAACCATGCTTTTTCTAGCTAGTCTAATAAGATTCTGCCTACAGCCTTTCTTTGGCCTATGTCCTTAGACTGGAGTTGCACTATTACTTCATACAACAACGTTTAGTAGAGTGTATTGTGTTCTCATTGCTGAAGGGAAAAAAAGATTGCTTAGAATATCAGCTTCATGTTTTGAAATATTGCCAAGTTTGTAAACAGGGAAAGGTATTAGTTACCTGCACTTTTGTTGGGAGTGAAAGGTAAAGATCTGATTCTGCCTGCTGAGAAATGTCGAAAGCTTTTGTCACAAGAATCAGAAGATGGTACCGATTATTTGTTTAGGTATGATTTTGTCCAGTAACCAAGTTGGATGTAATAGAAGAGCCTTTCAGTTCAAAGCTCTTTTCATACCAAGACTTACCTGCTTCTTCTGAGCTTTCATTTTTTCTTGCCTTGGCCATGTGTTTGAAATAAACTCTGGGCGTAAAGGAAAAGCTATCTAATGTCCTGTTATAAATTGAGATGTTGATTCAACAGAAGTCTCAGGCAATTACTATTTTAAGATTATGTGAAATATTCCTTCACCAAGAAAATTATGTGAGCCTTCTATCTATGAGACTGAGCTGTCATTAATGTGCTTATTGCTCTGCATTTAGTGTTATAAGAAAGTCGAGTTAGTTTTGTCTTTTGAAATGGTTTATCAGCAGATACTGTTCATGTGCAGCTATTAAAACATAAAACATTTCTTTTCTTGTTTCAGCAAAGAAATAGGTGACTAGTTGCTCTTCCTTCATTCTATCTAGTGATATTCAATAGTCCAAGGCTTTAATTGCTAGAGGCTCTGTGTTCTTATAATTTAGTTTTATTGTAATTTTAATTACCATATAAAGACATTAGTTGGTATAACTAGTTTAGTGCTGGGAAATTGTCCTTTACTAATTATGTTAGTAACTTGAATAAAAGATTAAGGCATACAGCTATGCAGTCCTTTTTCCCAAGAGTTTATTGTATGACTTGAGGCAGGTTCACTTATAAAAATGGAAGGAGGGCTACAAGAGGTGACAGAAACGTGGTTCTCGGAGCTGTAGGTCTCTCTTATGCATTGGATTAAAGGCAGCAGAGTGGACAGTTTGGTGGAGAGAAGATGCTCAGATGATCAAATGTTATGCTGATTTGACTCTGTCTAATTGGAGATTAGCACCAGTTAAACCTTTGTGTGTAATGCTGGGCTGTAGATGGGGGGAGGAAGTAGAGACGGTGTGATTCAGTGCTCTGGGCAAAGGACCAGCAGTAGACACTTTCCAACTGCTCAGTTCAGCTCCTGATTCACTCGGTAACCATGAGCCAGGCTGGTCAGAATTTAAAAAACACGTGGTGTTTACACAAGGTTTTTTGTTTAAAGAAGGAAAACAATAGAGTCTGGTTTGATTTTTTTAATCCAAGAAAATTCCCTTGGAATGTGTGCCAGTGTATTTGGAAACTTTTGTCAACGTTAAAATGGCTGAACTCTTGAGGTGCTTTTCTGTTTTGTCTTTTCTGCTGTCCAAGATGAGAAAAATATAAAAGCTTATATACATTTGCAAAACAGTCTGAATTTCAGAAATTAATGTTATGTATGTTATTTAGTATTAATAGCACCTGTAAAGAAGTCAAAGACTTCCATTTGATAGTCACTCAGTCTGGATTCAAGCTTTGTCCTTTATTCTAAGACTAGCAGCTTTCTTAGTAAAATGACTTGTGTAACTGTTTGCTTAAAAAGCACAGTTAGTGCTTTGCCTTACCTCTGTCTTGTCCAGAGTATAGTTCCTGAGTCCTTAAAATAGTTCTTAAAACCACAAGTCCTAGATAATGTTGTCTGAAACAAAGGATTTGGAAGAGAAACAAGAGTCTGTTATTGAATGGAACTTTTTGGGGTGTATAAAAGTGGCACTCTCTCTTAGCTAAAACTGCTTTCAGCTCTGGTGGTGTAGCCCATTTGAAAGGGTCCAGACGCACCACACTGGTGTGTACCTGTCATTCAAGGCAGTAAGAGACAGGTGTTAAAATTACAGTATAGTGTGATTTTATGGAACACATATTCAGAGTATGAATAGAAAAAAAATCATGAAACATGACTGCTTCTGAAGACAATATTCCTGCATCTTTTAGGATTGACAGCCTTCCTACCTTGGCAACTGCAGGTGTTCTGACATCTTTTGAAGATGTCTGTAGCACATTGATTAATTTAGCCTCAGAATGCTCTACGAGAAATAGCTGGATATGATGCAGAGCTAAGAAAAGTAAGACTAGTAAATCCTGCCAAATTAAATTATTCTTTAATGTGGAAAGCCAAGATAAGTAGACATTTTTTCCACACGTTTTGTTTCTGAATGAATGAATTTTTCCTTGAAAAGATATGTACAAGCACTGTGACCCCTACATGTTTCCATGCTAAATTTACATCCGAAGTAAATTTCTTTTCATTAATTCTACTTTCATAATGGTAAGAGATCGCTGAAGTTGCTAGAACAGAAGTTCTGCCTGATTCAGTTTGCAGACTTTTTTTTTGCAAAGGAATTTGCTTACTTGATTTTTTTTAAAATTTTTTTTTTCCCCAAAGTAGCGCTACCCCTGCAGGTTGTTGCAGCTTAGTAATAAACAAGAGCTTTGGGATGCAGCTTCCTGATGTGTGTTTACTGGTACCAGTGCACAACGTTGCTGTTCTGCCATTAGGTGGCATGCCGCAGTTTGAAGTTTTCTTTTCTACTTAATAAACTAAGTATATTTATTTTTCCCTACAGCTTATTTAAAATTTGAGAACATTCCAGGAAAAATAGAGAAAATGCAACAAGCAATAGTTTAGCATTACGTTTAGCCTGCCAGGTGTTCGGCTCCTTAGGTTTCTGCGCTAGTAAGATGTCCACGATAACACAACTGAATGGGAATAAATAGAAAGGCCAGTTCTTCAAAGGGATTTTAAGTACCTGAACCTCAGAGTGGAGCCTTCAGTCCTGAGTTTGCTTCCCAGACTCCAGGAGGACAGCCTCCAAATGGGATCTGAAGCAGCCAATATGCAAAGTGGGAACATCCTTATATGACAACGGATGATGCGCTGCAAAGAAGTGCGTCTTAACCACTGCCACTTGGAGAGCATATGTTCCCAAAGCAGTGGTCATCGTTTCAGTCCCTGCCCTGCTCTGAATGTTTCTGTTCAGAGTCCAAGTTTGCTAGGGCAAGGTTGTTGGCCCTAGCCAGGGCCAGGCACACATGCTGTTGGGGGGTTTTGGTCATTCTGTCCTGCAGTAGGTGTAATGAATCTGTTGTAGAACAGCTTTAATAAGGAAGACTGAATGTCTCCCCAGAAACCCTTTAAAACTGGTAAACATGGATGTGAATGGAGTACCTCAGGCAGAGGAGAGAGATGAACCCATGAGCTGTGGATCTCCCCTAAACTTTGATGTTGCATTGCCTGCTGTCTTTGGGAAGCAAAAAAGAGCAATCCTTTCTCCTATTTTAAAGAAAATACTGCAGGGGTGTCTTACTGCAAGGGGGGTTCAGGAAGCTCCTTCCTACACTGCTAAGAAATTTGGTTTAGGTCTAGTACTTTACACTTCAGTGTTTATTAACCTGGATTGGCCAATTAAGATATATTTATAGAGATGTTAATTTTTACCAGCTCTCAGTTGCACATTTGAAGAAAAAAGAAAGTACAAAATACTGGTCGTCTTTCTCCTCTTTTCCCTAAACCCCAGTGTCCTTGCCTCCTGACTTGAACTGTGGTCACACAAACAGCTGACTTTGCTTTTAAGACCAGTGGGGGAGCAGGGCTGGTGGGGAATGGGATTCAGTGGCTTAGGGCAGAGGAAAAGGCACAAATCCCTTCATATTATAAAGGAAATTTGATAAACATGTATGAAAGTAATAATCAGTTACAATCAGTTTTCATTAAGAGTATATGTTTCAGGGGTTTTAGGGGTTTTTTCCTAGCTGATCTATCCCAATGGCTGTGGCATCTTCTCCAAGAGCAGCAATGCTGGAGATTAAAACGTAGACAGAGCTTAATCTTCTTGCTACCATGTCTGACACGATGTGCAGAATGAAAACGCTCGGTCCTGGGCTACCTGACGTCTGCACCAACGCCCGCAGAGCTAGCTCTGCGCCTCCTGGGGATTGCTGACTTGTGCTCGGTACCCTGCCTGGGCACAAAGGGCCGGCTGCACTTGAAGCTACTTAGCGGAAACTGTATTTAAGCTAAATGTAATTGTTCTTTTTCTGGCACAGCCAAATCATTCCCTGTACAGATTAATATAGGGATGGGTATCATCAGTCAGATTGCTCCTCAGAAGCTTTTCCATTTTCTCTTTATAGTTAGCAGTGTTAACTCACAACTCATTTCAGCTGAATCCTTCTTCTCACACCTCACTGATTTTTTGGGGGGTGTGTGGGGGATAACCAAAGAAAAGATTGTTCCTGTTATACAACCTTCAAGAAGACCTTTGAAGTTCAGGGTACTTTTCACAACTTCTGTACTTTGGTTTCAGTAAAAATCAATGAAAAGGTCTTTAATTTGCTCTGGATAATGTGACATCTGCCTTAAATGACAAATGCGAATATAGTGGGTTGGTTCAGTGCTGCCTGGAAATTTAATCACATGGAGAAGAAAATATTGAGTACCCTTAAACTCACCTTGAGTACACATATTAGTAATTGACAGTGTCTAGACAGATGGTGATCTGGAAAGTAAAGTCTGGGAAAAATAAACTTACAGATATTAAAGTCAGCTGCATTTCCCAGTGGTAAAAAAGTGGGAAAATTGGGGGGCTTAACTTTCATAGCAGCCGACAAAACAGTTGCCAGCAGTTTTGTTTGGAACCTGCTCCCTCTTTAAGAAGTGTATCTTTTTAAACATTTCACATAAAAAAACACTGAAGTCTGTAGAACCTGAAAAACTACCACAAAAAGTAATCTGATGATAAGATGAATATTTGTCTGGGTATGTGCAACGCAGTGAATCAAGTTTTTCTTCTTTCCTCATAAAAGACTCTAAATTAGAGTCCTTCATGAGTCCAAAATCATACAGTGTATCGTCAGCATGTGGTTACTGTTGTTCACAGGAATAAAAAAAATAACGATGGGGCGCACTCTTGATCAGCTGGTGATCACTGAGCATCAGCACAGCAGTGTTCCTGATCATTTTATGCTAAAATTGCATCTGTTCTGTTTCTCATTAGGCCTGGAAGATGGTTTGCTACAGAACAATTGTAATCTAAACAAAGTTTAAACTTATGGCATATGAACAGGGAAAAGATTACTGTTACCGTAGTTTTACAGTCAAGCTTGAGTTGAGGTTTTCCAAAAGATCTAAGAGAACTAGTCACTGTGCTCTCCTTCAATGTAGTGCTTTTTGCCCTGCTGTAGTACTTAAGGACTGCTAAAAATACCAAGGTATTAGAGTGATAAAAGGTTGAAAATGTGGTTAAAAGTAGGAGTCTGCAAGTTTTTCAGGAGGCCTTGTGTTTCAGAAACTTGCAGAGTATGCCTGCTGGTTTGGGCAGCGTCTGTATGGCTAAATGCAGGGTGGGCTGAAGCATGGTGACACAAACTATGTCTGTCTACGCTACTTGCCCTGGGGACGGAGCACCCACGCAGTTGTGGGGACAGCCCAAATGGTGGGGCCCAGTCTCTTGCTGTGCAAGAGTCTGGGACGTTCTCAGGAGGACGCTGGCTGACCTGTCTCCCTGGCGCTGGCTGTATGCCTTCGTGATGAGGCATTTGGGGTTAATGATGAAGAACCTGGCTGGGCAATCCTAACTGTAGCTATGCCCAAACCACCCACGTTTTACACAGAAGTGATCTTGGCCTGCACGAAGACGTGTGTGAGCTTAAGTTTTCTCTCATTTTGCTCTGAAGTTTTCCCAAAGCCCAGGCCTGGAGCAGGCTTGATTCCCTGAATGGACAAGAGCCAGACAGAGAAAGACTTTTGTTTCCGAATCGGAGGAAGAGTTATGTTGTGGTTACACAGCTAGAGCCAGTCACGTGTAGGAACAGCGAGCTCAGTGGAAATAGTTTCAAGTTCCCACAAGTCTGTGCCTACTAAATAGGCACAGCCAGCCTGCACGGTTAGGATAAGGTAAAACAGGACTTCTGCTCCCTTGCTATAAATCTGCATTTAATCAACAGGACTAGGATGGGCTAACAGCTGGTAAAGTTATAGTCATCATGGAGATGAAGAGACTTTTGATGAAAAAAAGACCACATTATATAGTTTACCTGGATAATCACAACTGCCTGCAGCAGCAAATATGCCTGTGCTGCTCTCACCCACCAGTGAACTGGCATGAAAGCCTGCCTGGATTCTAAGCCCTGTGACTGCCTGCAGGTCGATTTTTAGCCAGTTCCTAACAAAATGAAGTATTACGCAGTCATCTTGTCAGCCTGACAGTTTCCACCCATAATTTTTGAACCTGATGACCAGTTTCCAAATAAATTTGGCAGAGGGACCAAAGATTCAGTTATACCAAGTTCCGATGGGTTTGATGAAACTAGGCGATGGGTAGAAAGAGACACTGCTAGTATCTCCATGGAGAGAAAGCCTACCATATGATGTCTATTTTCAGTTTTTATATCATCACAAATTATCTTTACAGTACTTTAATAGTTTTTATACTGTTCCATTATTAGACCCCAAAGAACTCACAAGGGAGAGTGGCAGAGGAAGGCAAGCCCCAGCTTCACAATTTCTGCCATGTAAGACCATGGTTTTAATCAAGTAGGTAGAAGTTCTGAACGAGCCTTTTTAAGTGAAATTAACCTCCAAGAGTAAGCGGGGAAAAACGTAAATCCACTCTGTACAATGACAGGAGGGAGGGAGGAGGCTGGCTGGAGTTCGGGACACCGTATTCCCAGGATGAAGGAGTGACCAGGCTTGGAGGAGAGTAGCCATACGCTGCCTGAGGGGGTGTGGGTGGCCAAGAAAAACCCACTGACAGCATTAAAAGGATCTACTTAGAAAAACTTTAAGCTTCTTGCTGCATAATAAGGTTTGCTTCTCTTACTGGAATAGGGCTTCTGAGAGACCATTTAAAAATACTGAAGCACTCCCTTGGCACCTGGGAGGGACCTTTTGAGAAAGCATTAGTTTTACAGGAAAGAGCAAATCACACGCTTTATCACGGGGTCAGGCGAGAGCAGGGAATGCAGAAGGACAACGTGGCGGGGAGGCTGAGTGCTGTCTTTTGACAGCAAGATGCCTCATCTCCGCTGTATGGAGAGTCTGCAGCCTCACCAAACAGCTGAAGCCACCGCAGCCTGGCTGCTGCGTGCCATGGAGCAGTGCTCCCTCCCTCCCACAGCTGAGGCCAGGAGCTGGCACTGTGGGTGCTGGAGCTCACCGCCGTGCTGCAGGAAGGCCACAGACATGTTTTTGAGCAGGCTTCTCATGCAAATCATGGTTATGGAGAATAGTTTAATCTGGCTGAAGATAAACCTTTCTTCCTTACATTCGGCAGTACTGCTGTGTGTAAAGGAGTTAACAGTGTACGTGGTAATTTAACAAAGTCAGGCAAACCTCCCCTCCTCCCAAAAGAAGGGCTTCACAAGGCACTGGGAGAGAGCAGGGTTAAGCTGTACGTGACACAGTATCTTTAAAGGAGCATTTATTCATTTTCTGAAAGTTCGCGAGAGGAGGCTTCTACATGACAAGAGTTTTAGTATCATTGCAATGAAGTACTTAGTGAGTGCTTTGTCCGAGTGTTACAGCTTGTCAAATCACACCAGAACCCCCTGTTAAATTAGCTGTACAACTATTATTAACTAATGAGCTATAAAATGAAAATAAAACCAGAACATACCTAACTTGAACTGGGGGGAAAAACTTGCCTCTTCCCATTCCTAGTGGTGGGTTGTCCTGTTGGCCAAGAGGAGGAGAGGAGAGCAGGTTACTGGCAGCCTGATAGCCTGCTGCGTGATGCTCTTCAGGTGAGCTTTGTGTCTTTCACTGCACTGTCTACCACTCCCTGTAATTTCGGTGGCATGACGGCAGTCTGCGCAGGTGATCCTGTGCTCTGCCATGAATCCCCCATCAGCAGGGAGCAGCCATGCTGCTGCGCTGGCTGAGGCTTTCCTCTGGGTCACCGCCTCCGAGCACCAGGCACCCCGTGGCGAAGGGACTCCCTGCCTGCCCCCAGGCTGCACGAGTGGGAGAGGGAAAGCGAGAAGCAGCCCCCCAGTGCAGACAGCGTCCCCCTGCCCGGATGGAGCTGGTGCTTTCCCTAAGCCACCCGTACGAAGAGGAAGAGGTTTGGGTTTTTGTTTCTCCAGGGGCGGCTCTTGGCAGGTAAGTGGAGCCTCTGGGAAGTTCAGTCCCTCTTGGTGGGGTGATTTAGTGCATAAAAGTGCAGTAATGTCAGGGCAGGATTACAGCCTGGCCTGAAGTTTTCTCCTTAGTGCATACAAAGACCGATAAGGATCAATGACTCCAGTGGAGTAAACTGGCAAGACAACATCAATTTACTTCTTATTTTAACTCACTTTGGCCAGGGTCTGTTTGTTCATCCTATGTTTCACCCACCCCAACGCCAGACACTCGTTCTTTTTTCTCCTGCCCTCCTCCTGCCCCCAGACTTTCCTCCAAGCGCAGGTGTCAGAGGGTCTCCAGTCATGCCATTTACATGTGTACCATCCTGTTCTACCATCCCCGGCCTTGGCCAGGGATGCCCATTCCTCTGCAGGGAGTCAGGGAAGTCCAGAGGCAATGGAGAACCACCCCTTCTCCCCCCTGGAATTTATTGCTGCTTTTGCTGTCAGCTTGGAGGGCCCTGCCTCCAGGGACCCTGCTCTGCGCAGGGCCATTGCTGGCTGGGCTGAAGTCCTCCCTGAGATCACAGTTTCATCCTGTCTTTGCTGTGACTTGAGCAGAGGAAATCTGGATGTTTGGCAAACAGCTTTTCACAACACCCAACGTTTACACTATCCACAGACATTAGTCTGGTCACAGCTGTTCTCGTGGCTGTGAGAACTCATTGCTGTAAGTGTCTGAGCACTGTCCAGTGTAAGGGTGAAACACCACCAGCTTGCCTTGCCACCCCTGGTCCCGCAAATGCCAGGGGAGAGGCTGCAGACATGGGGAGAGCAGCACGTCGCTGCCCCTCCACTCCTCACCTGGCGTTTGGGGCAGAAGGCCCCACCAGCCAGTCCCTGCCGTGTCCTGGCGGGGACGCTCAGCTGGGGGTAAAGGGGTGCGGGACCTGATCCTGCCACAAGCATTTGCTGTCTCCTCCAGAAGCAAAAAGGAGCTGGATGCCCAGTTGCCCTATGGCTTTGGCCTTTGCTTAACAGTTTCTACCAGGCACAGAAAGCAACGAGCAGACAGGACACTCTCGTGCTGTGGTTTGTATTATTTATGACTATCTGTCTTTAGAAGAGCAAATAGATTGGGCAACCCTTGGTAACAGAAGACTTAAATCACATCACTGGTGATATGATTGCCAAATGATGTGAAGTTCGAATCTTGACATAACTGGTTTTGAGAAATGAAAAACACCAATCTGAGACAAGCCCACCAAGGCAGTTATGCTTCCTCAGTTACTAACTGGAAACAGAAGGGATGAGCTCAGAGTGAAGAGCTGGCCAAAGACCTTCCTGGCTTGCCATGTCCTCTGAAGAAACTATCTGTGCCTCAGGAGCTACTTGCCATCCAGGAGACCATCTCGCATTGCTCACAGAAATCAAATAATCCAACAAGGAGAGCAAAGGATGCTTGCGGCATTCAAATTGCTGATGCTGCTGTCTGCAGGGCCACAAAGGCCGTGTCCTGCTGCCCCAGGGTGTTCCTAGTATGTCAGGCCTTCGGATGACTTTCCGGGTGTGCCACATGGTACACAGCTAATTCAAGCAGAAGCATCTGGAGACTGTAACTGTCTGGTATGAGAACAGCTATGGCTGATCCTAAATGTTCCCAGAATCACAGAATAGCTGAGGTTTCAGTCCATCTCACCGTCCACTTAGCAAGCCCATACTTCATCAGCTTCTCTGCGAGGATGTTATGGAAGACAGTGCTGAAAGCCTGGCTAAAGTCAAGACAACAAACATCCACTGCTCTCCCCTCATCTACCAAGCCACTCATCTCATTGTAGAAGGCTATCAGGTTGGCTAAGCACAATTTCCCCTTCATAAATCCATGCTGACTGCTCCCAATCACTTTTTAGTCCTTCATGTGTTCGCAAACAGTTACCAGGAGGATTTTCTCCATCACTTTTGCAGATTTCAAGGTGGGGCTGGCCAGTCTGTAGTTCCCCAGATCTTCCTTCTTGTTCTCCCTGAAGACAGGAGTGACACTGCTTTCTTCCAGTCTTCAGGAAACTCTCCCAATCACCCTGACCTTTCAAAGATTATCAAGAGTGGCCTCACAGTGACACCTGCTAGCTCCCTCAGCACTCATGGGTGCATCCATCAGGGCCCATGGACTTACGTGTGTCAGGTTTGTTTAAGTGCTCCCTAACCTGGTTCTCCTGCATCAATGGTGAATCCTCCTTGCTCCAGGAGGTGAACAACGTTGGTGAAGTTTACCTTGTGAAAGACAAAAACCCTATAGTGCCTGGGGACTGCAGCAGCTCAGGGAGAAAGGGGCACTGTATTGAATCGGGGCCAGTCTGCATAGCTTGCACAAGAGCCAGGTCCAAACTGCTTAGGGTGTTCAGATGTGCAATGTTAATATCCTGTTCACACCCTGCTTTGATTACTGATTGCATCTATTTTTACTCTGACACCAGCAGACCTCCTTCATTTTTTCTTCTTAAATAAACTGCGCCACCTTCCCATCCTCCTCTGCGTCCCCTGGTCCCCACGCCAGTCGCTACCCTGTCACATAAAGCCTGTTCCTGGCACAGCCAGGCTGTATCCCTGCTGAGATCCACCACAGGGGACACTTCCACATTTTGCTTGCAATAAAGTAAAACACATTAGATGGTCCCATTCTAACTCCTTGATCATGATTACTTAAAAAGCCCCAAATGACTACGTTGAGGGGAAGCGGAGCAAAATTTCCAGGAGTACCAGACACATGGATTAGTAAACCTCCCAAAGGCCATGAGGAAAGAAAAGCTTTATACAATTACTTGGAGTGTATTGCCTAAAGCTTCCTCAGCTGGAGTCCTTTCTACCACCAGCGGTTTGACACACTTGTTTCATTTAAAAATATAGAGAATGCATTTAGGACCATATTTTAGAAAATAGTCCATAACCTTGCAGTTCATCTAAAACAGTTTATAGCCTCAGTCTGCCAAAGGGCAGGGGCTTTGTACAACGGGTTGAAAGTGAAAACATCTGGCTGTGCTCAGTCTGACCTGCAATTCTTTTCACACACAAAGGTAGAGGCCCCAGGGAGAGGAAGGCCAGAAGAAATGCAGGGTATATGCCCAGGGCTGGAGATATGTGGGTCAAATCCCCATTCTGCCTTCTCATCTCCCCATTGGTATGACTGATACAGAAGCATTTCCCTTTCTCACAATGATATTCTGAGGATAAATACACTAAAAAATGGAGGTGTCCAGCTGCTGCCTTGTATTATTAAGGTAAGTCCTTCTGATTATATGTCTAGATTTCATCTTTAAATGCTGCATGAGTCAAAAAAACCCCAAACAACCAAACATAAAAGTTGTGTTTCTGTAAGACACAGTCTGGCTAATGTATCATTCTGAGCAACATTGGCTGTGTTCTCTGATGGCCTCAGAAGAGCCCTTATATAAAAAAATATTTGCTTCGGAGCAAGCACAGGGATTACTCCCAAAGAATTACCCCTTAAATATTGAGGCCAGTGCTTTCAGAGCTAAGACCTTGGGAAAGCAGCAAGTGTAGACCCTCCGTGCCATGTAGGGATATTTGTGTAAGCTTTGACAGTAGCTACAGCCATCTGAAACACCAATAAGCCCAAACAAAACATTTTGCCTGTGTAATCATCCACATCCTGACCTCCTTGCATCTCTGCTGCCTTCCTAATATTTTACTGCAGCTGTGCCTTGCAGAAGATCATTGTCTGCAGCAGAGAATAAGGTTACAGAGTTACCTATGGGTGAATCCTCACATATCAATTGGTGTTTCTTCATGAAGCTACCCTGAATAACCTTGGTGTTCAGTATATTTTCTTAAAATTGCAGAGGATAATGCATCTAGTGCCGTCTTTCACCTCTGATTCTTATCACCACCCAGTTAGACACAATACCTTAGAGAAGCTTAAATAAAAGAGGCTTAAAGCAGCGACATGCATACGTTTCTTTTCACATATCCCAAATATGTTGCAAAAAGTAATTTTTGTGAAGATCAGAGCTAGAATCGGTATCTTCATATTTTGAGCCAAACGGATATAAATTTGGCATTATATTGACTCACCGTGCTGATTGTACCAAAAGTGGAGGGAGTTGCTGCCAGCACCGAAGTCACTGCAAGAACACGGAAAGGTCAAACTGACCCTGGCAGCTTGTAAATCTGGAACGCCTTTCTGCGTTTAACCTTAGAAAAATAATGAAGTCTTGGTTTCCTCCTTTTTGAAAAGGAATAACCTGTCCTCCTTGAGCCTGAAATGTGTTCCTCTCGGAAATGTGTGATGAACGCTGGGGGTCCCTCAAACTGCGTGACAGTCCCAGGTGTACAGGATTACGAGCACGGGAGCTGCAAGAAGGCACAGCCCTGCTATGGCAGGTAGCTGCTGAGTGCAGCTGTGCTTGCAGGAATAGGTTTAGTTTTGGAAATCTTTTGGTTCAGACTTAAAGACAAACCAACAAAAAGCTTCCTGCTTCTCAGGCAGGAAGACAGGTTTGGTAGTAAATGTCGTTTAAGGAGGTTTGGTAGTAATAGTCCTTTAGGAAGCCTGTGAAACTCAGTAACGGGACGCTACCCATCTTCAAAGACTTGAAGAAATGGTTGATCTGCAGGAAATAAAATCAGACATGAGGAAAAAAATGCTAAGAGTTGGGATTGGGACGGTGAAGCTGTGGAACAGGTTATGGGATTGGTTATCAAATCCGCTTTGCTGGAAGCTTTTAAAAACGGAGGAAGGGGTTGGTGGGTGTAAAGGGAATTGATGGTACTTTGGTGCGGGAACAATGTCTGAGGAGCCTCCCAGCCGTGCATCTGTACGGTACCATTGCTGACAGGCGGTGCTGGCAGCGGTGCAGCGGAGAGGTAAGGAATTCAGAGGAGAGGCGAGCTGAGACAGAGCAGGACGGCAGCAGGCAGGGTCCATGCCCTGCGCGGTCCCTCACTGGTGCGACCGGTTTGGCAGTCGCAGAGGAATCCCAGCTATGGGACACGCAGCCCCGGGGGACCTGTCTGTCCCTCTCCTGCAGCTCACCTCCCGAAGCACCAGCGCTTATGGCTCCTATTGATTTCCCTTTTCTCTCTTAGAGGTGGAGGTTGTTATTACCCCGGTCAAAGTTTCTTTCTCTGAGTTACGGATCCGAAGAATCATTGTAAAACACATGAAGTTTGGTATTAGCACGAGAGTAGCTCACAGGCTAAATAAAAGTTTGGTGAACTGACCTTCACATACAACAGTGGACTGTCGTTTTGTGATCTACATTTAGATTTTTTCCACATAAAACAAATGACTACACATCCCCTGTTTCACAAATTGCAATAAACATTTTGAAACACTCTATAAATATAATTTGTTCTTGTCTCGTAAATGTCTCTGAACTCCACCCTTTGCAATGAGAGTGGTTTCCCTAGTAACTAATATATTCCAAATTCTTTTTAAAAAAGAGGGAATCTATAAAGATGAAAACAAGCAAAAAAAAAAGACGAATTATAAGACTGAACCTGTTTGATGGACACAAGATACACCACAGTCTGAGGTACTGTGAAGTTTTTATTGCCATTTGTTTCGTAATACTGTCCCCCCAGACTCATCCCAATAAAAGGTTTATTTCGCCTTGGACTGCTGAGGCATGGCTTGCTCCGCAGGCAGGGCAGGGCACGGTTAGGAGTGCCAGCTGGGCAGCCTGTGGAGCTGAGGCTCTCTATCTTCATGGTGGTTAAAGGAACCAGCCATGCAATGTGGCTCCACGACATCCCTCAGCTCGTCCTTGCAGAGGTGGCAGTGGGGACGTGCGTCAGTGCCTCCCTCTGCAAGGTGAGGGCTGTCAGCCCCTGGAATCCAGTCCAGAGAGCAGCAGAGGCTAGTCATGCAGGAAAGCCATGCAGGTGTGAATTATGGGAAAAGATAAAGGAATCTTTGCCGAAGGGCTCTGAGCTGGACACTAAATTCAGGCAAGAAAATTCATATTTGGCACCCTACTTTTTTAAACAAATGTAGGGAACTGATAGCTCCTGCTGAAATATAGCTTACAGTAGTGGTCAGAAAAGGGGGTGATGTATGGAAAGGATGCTGAAGGATTTGTTACAGTCTGCAATGAAAGAAATGAAAAGTGGCTGGAAAAAGCAGCAAGGCACCTTGAATATAAACATGTATGAAACTGGGTGCAGCTCTGCAGAGAAGGACTTAGGGATACTGGTGGATGAAAAATTGGCAGTGTGCACTTGCAGCCCAGAAAGTCCATTGAATCCTGCGCTGCATCAAAAGAAGCGTGGCCAGCAGGTCGAGGGAGGTGATTCTCCCCCTCTGCTCTGCTCTGGTGAGACCTCACCTGGAGTCCTGCATCCAGCTCTGGGGTCCCCAGCACAAGGCAGGCATGGACCTGCTAGAGCAGGTCCAGAGAAGGGCCACGAAAATGATCAGAGGGATGGAACACCTCTCCTATGAAGAAAGGCTGCGAGAGCTGGGGTTGTTCAACCTGGAGAAGAGAAGGTTCCAGGGAGACCTTATAGCAGCCTTTCAATATATGAAGGGGGCTTATAAGAAAGACAAAGACTTTTTACCAAGGCCTGTAGTGATAGGACAAGGGACAATGGTTTTAAACTGAAAGGGGGTAGGTTTAAATTGGACTTAAGGAAGAAATTTTTTACAGTGAGCGTGGTGAGACAGTGGAAGATGTTGCCCAGAGAAGCTGTGGATGCCCCATCCCTGGAAGTGTTCAAGGTCACGTTGGATGGGTCTTTGAGCAACCTGATCTAGTGAAGGATGTCCCTGCCCATGGCAGAGGGGTTGGACTAGCTGATTTTTGAGGGTCCCCTCCAACCCAAACCATTCTGTGATGATTCTATACAATATGTTCGCAGGGCTGGTGCAGTGGAGGGACTTAGATCACTGCCCGAAGAAGCTGGCAGAGTGGAGAGGGTTGCATACGACAGCTGTGGTCCTTGAGGTCATCCATCTGTACCTTCCACAGTCCCACAGGCTTGAACAAACTGAGTATCAAGGGGTGATTGAAATGCTACCAAACCAGAATGGCAGTGAGGTAGTCTGTAAGAAGAGCTGATACCTTTTATTAGATCCATGAAATAGTGGGGGAAAATATAACAGTTAAAAAAAAAAAGAACAAAAACAAGTCTTCAGGTATGAAAGCCCCTCCTGAGGCATGCAGGAGGAGCTAAAGAGGGAATTGGCGTGGTAGCACTTTCACATCCGTGTTGCAACAGGGATGGAGAATTAGGCCCATTGCCAGAGGAGGGGGAGAGAGTCCATTTAAATACGGTCACCGTAGCGGGTACAGGTTAAAAAACATGTCATCGTTGCAGTAGTTGAGACCCGTACGGTGCCCTCCCTCACCCCCGTCTCCTTCGCTTCCCCTCAGAGGTGCCGAGAGCTGGCGGTGGTGTCGTGCCCCGCTCGCCACGGGGCGGGGGCCTCCCTGAGGCGCAGGGTAGTGCGGCGGAGGGAGGCAGCTGCCGCTGTAGGCCAGCGGGGATTCCTCCTCGCAGGATTCATCCCCCAAAGGGCCAGCGTTAGGCCTGAAGGGGTCATGGCCACTCTTTGTCACGGGCAGGACGTGCTGGGTGCCGGGGTGGGTGCAGAGCTGGGGGGAAGGGGCTGCGCAGGGGAGGTTGGCCGCAGGGACGGCAGGGCCGCTGCAAGGCCTCCCGGCGCTGGGGGTCCTCCCGAGGGCCGGGCTCCTGCTCCAGGTCGGCGCCTCTCCGGAGCCCCCGTCCTCTCCAGCTGCCCTTGGGTATGGCAGCTGCCCACAACAGCTGCCCAGCGTCGGCTCCTGGGAGCTTTTGCTTAAATGTTCCCCGAAATTAGCAGGTAGCATGTAAGTGTCCGGCTTGGAAAGAAGCAAAGGCAAAGCGTCCTGTGTTGGCATTGCACCTGTCAGAGACTTGGAAAGCAAGGTGGGTTTAGTAAAACAAAGTGTAGTCTAGCAGCATGAAATAAAAACCGTCCTGTATGAGACCCTCACGAATGCATTCGATTAATACAGGTAATGAAGCAGACGCCATAGCAGAGCCTCCTTGTAGGGTAGCGCCAGTGGGCTTTAGGGGCAAACAAACAGGGCTCCCAGATCACGGGTCTGGGTTTGTTTCACCAGTTTTTGCCGAAAACCTGTTTTACACTGAAAGAATTGTTAGACCTCACATTCACAGCTCTCGGGGTCTGCTGCCAGCGTATACTGAAGAAGCACCTGAAAATGAAATTATGCTAATACATTTGACACCATAGAATTTTTTTTTTTTAATGGAGTTTAGAAAAGCTAAGTATGATTTTTTTTAAACTGATTGTTTTGAAGTGATCTTTTCACTACAGTAATATTATGTTTCAGCTTTTCAAGACTCTACTTCTATTTCTAACTGATAAATTTTCCTATCTTTACATTTTTTTACCCCACAAACAGAAATTTCATTCAGGGAGGGAGCAGCACACATGAATTATTCTTCTGGGTCCTTTGTTCTGGACATCTCACAACTTCTTTAATTGCCCTAATTATTGGATTATCATTTTGCAAACTTTAATTCTTTTCAGAACACTCATTCTGTGCTATCATTTCTGATGAGTACTTACAGGTCTCTCTTCTTTGTAATTCTGCTTTTGCATCCATTTAATTATAGTGATTTTGCTGACTGCCAGAGTAGCAAAGCTCCTTTCAGCTGTTCTCCACTCACCATGAGAAGAAATTCCAACAACCTGATGTAGGACCCAGCCCACCTTCAGCTAAAGACCCGCTGACACCATAGAGAAAACATCCTATGTATCACTTGCTCTATTTTGGGCTCATACTTTTTTCTAAAATTCTCCTCCCTCGTCTCTTGTGACCACATTAAAATTGAATTTTTTCAGAAGACTTTTTGCAGATTCAGCGACACAGGTTCTGCGTGTCAAATCAGACTCTTGAGTTAGCTGTATCACAGCCGGTCTTGGCAGAACATGAATATGGTGGGTTATTCCCAAGAAAAACATGCTGGAGAGCCATGAACTGGAAAGCCAGCTGTGGGTAAATGGTATCACTCTGACTGCACAGTCAGACCAGCTGAAGAGCAGGGTCTACAGTTAGATATTTATGACATCTTTGGTCTGTTCCTACTCCCACACAATTCAAAGTGAAGACACCAGGAAGATGTTTTAGGAAGGGAAAGACAAAAACATGTCTAGAGGGAACTTGACCTCAATAAGACCAGTAGGCTCAGGTATAAAAGAAAAAAAGCCATGTGGCTCAGTAACATTTCCTAGGTGAGGACTATTTTAGTCTTCATGGAGACAGAATTAAACCAGTGATATGAAAATCATTGTTTCTGTATTTGTTAGAGATTTACCCAGTGGCTCAGCTGCTTTTTCTTATGCTTGTGTTCCCAGGTGCTTGTGTCAAGAGCCACCACCAGCCTGTCCTGTAGTCTCTGACTGTCCCATCCCAAGTCAGTGTGTCTCCATGAGAGTCACTCCTGAGCTCTGTTTTTTAGGGTCCTCCTGAATATTTCCAGTAGAAATAGCTGCAGCTCCTAAATTAATATTCCAGTCAAATGGGTTTAACTTCCTCTGTTCACTCTCTTAATCTACTTCTTGGGCTCCTGGATGCCCCTGCTTCCCCATGTTGTCCATTTAAGAAGTCTGTCCCCACCCAGCCCAATTATCCCTTTTGTCTGTAGCTGAAGCGGCACTGATTACTGTCCTGAACACCAGGCTGGGGAGGATGCACCACCTCTAGCACATCAAAAGACAAACTGCATGTGAACACTGGTGGTGTACAGTTGCATGTAACACAGCCTTTGCAAGGAAGGTCACTGGAGACAGCCTCACTACTCTACCCGGTTCCCTCCATCAGGCAGTCCATGGGATCTCTGTAGGTGCTTTCACAAGTGTTTCCACACCCAGCAGAGCTGATGTTTTAACGTCAGTGCTTCTGTAAGTCCTTCAAAGCACTCTTCTGCCTTCAAAGCCCTCCTGGAGACCAGAGGAGCAAGCAGGGCACACCAAGCAGAGGTGATGCACCTTCCCCTTACCCATCCTGGCAAAACCCAGAGGGGGACGAGCCGGGGTGGAAGGTGCCTTCGCTTTTCTGTGGCACCTCCTCCGTGTCAGTGGAGGACCTCAGGACACACATCAATGTGGAGAAAACACGACCTCCCGCTGTCTCTCCAAGGGTGGGACAGTGCCTCCTGCACCTGAGGGTGCCCTCACAGCCCTTGAGGGTCTGCAGGTGGATGAATTCTGCTCAGGGGCAGCCACTCCGCAGGAGAGCATCTCTCTCCCTGATGGGCATTAAGTCTGTGAATAAAACAATCCGGGCCTGCTACTGAAGTAACTGGGTTTTCTTAAGTAAAGGTTGGGGGACTGGAGGAAGAAGGAGTAAGGATTTCTGGAGTTGCCTTGTTAATGACAAGTTTGTTTTGTCAAGATACCATACACAGCATATAATAGGCATATCATATAGGTAGTGTTATATATTGTATGCCAGATTAAAATAGTATACAGTGTGTGTGTGTGTGTATGTGTACAGACATACACACATCTTCCTCCTGAGCTCAGTTATTGCCACAAGTACTTCCGAGTTTTCAAGTGTTCATTTGTTACAATTTTCTCATGGGGTCGTGCAATCAATACTTGAAGTTAAATCCAATTAAAACCTTCTAATATTCTCCTTCAATGTCAATAGTGATTAGACTAAATATCTAATTACTTTATTCCCAGATTTCTTTGTAAATAATTTAATTTCTGGAGCAGCACTAACAAAGAACTTGTAGGAAATTTTTCTAAAGGCAACTCTTGCATTTAAAAAAGGAACGAGGTGGGGCTCTAAAGCTATGTCTGTACTGCTAAATAAAATGAGGCCAAGGACTGTCATTGGTAACAGGGACCAAAAGGCATGGCCTGGCAGTGTCCACACTACATCCCGGCCTTGGGCAACCTCTGGGCCTGAAGTGAAATGATGCAAGGGCTGTGTTGCAGCCCATCAAGGGCTATTTATCACAGCATGAGCTTAAGATTCTTATTGCTTGTGGCTTGTAGCATGATGGCACGTAGGGGCAGAGGTAGGTTCAAAGCCAGGTGTGCACAGTGAAGGGACCCAAACCTGATGCAACCTTGTCCAAAATCCTGCCAGGGAATGGTCCTTGGCACATGCTGTCCTCCCGACCCTTGCCAGGGCATTTTGTCTATGAGCACGAGTTAGCACTGGCCAAATCCATTCACCACGTGAATAGTGATGCAGCTGAGCCTGCCCTCCAGCCCTTCTTTGTTTACCAGTACAGATGTAATCCCCTGCTGCCACCAGGCCCAAAGAGGCTCCAGGTGGAGGGTGCTGGCAGTGGATGACAGTGCTGAGCAGAGCAGGATGCTCAGGACATCCCTGCTCCCTCTTGGACTGATCACGGGGAGGCATAACGCAGAGATGTAAAGCCTGCTCCCACCCAGACCCAAAGCCCAGATAGCCTCCACCATGCCTTGAACCATGGATCACTGACCCCACAATTTCATTGGTCAATAATAAGAGTTACCTCAGTCTCCCGGGTTCTTTTTAATCTTGGAGAAGACGGAGAAAAAGCTGTCTGTGCTTTCTGGATTGATCTTCTTGCTTCTGCTTCTAGTTTTGTTTCTGGACGTGGATGGTCATGAGCTCCTTTGGACTTTAGAAAGGCATGATGATATGTTAAATTTAGAAACAACCTTGTTATTAATCTTAAGGGAGCAGAATTTGTAGCACAGGCCAAAACCACACATATGGCCTGGTTTAATGCTTTGTATTTAATAAGACTTACTTAATGTGAGCTCAAGTAACAAACATATCTCAGATGAAGTGTGATGGGGTAGAAATTCTCTGAAATCATAAAACCAGTACACCACATTTATGTGCAGAAGAGACTCCCCACACGAGAGCCCCAGTTGAAGCCACAAGGTCTTCTGCAGCCTGGCTAAAGTGTTCCTGAAGTCATTTCCATTATTCTCACACTTTAGACATGTTTATCAGAACATTAAGTTCCATTAGCTTCCACAGAGAATTAATTTTATTTAACCTGCACATAAGTGAAAGCCTGGACAACAGGAAACAGTTCAGTGGTTACGGTACTAAACTAGGACTACAGCTTCCAGAAACAGTGCCCATTATTTACACACTTGCATACACTGTTTTCCAGATATAAGTTACATGTAATGCACAGATGGCATTTTCCATAGACAGTCCCTTGGGTACAACCATTTCCTGCTCTAAGATAACCTCATGCTTACGCGTGGTGCCTTGGAGAAGAGGTTGAGATAACACAGCATTTCTGACTTTTCGAGGATTCATTGGTTCCTATGTACCTGAGGCAAAGTGCTTCAAAATCAACAGGTTTTCATGGGAGCCTAAATGAAAAATATAATATGCTGTAAAATCATAGTAGCATAGGCTAATTTAGGTTGGAAGGGACCTCTGGAGATCTAGCTCAACCTCCTGCTTAGGCAGGACTAACTTCAAAGTTAGATGAGGCTGATTAGGACCTTGCCCACTCATTGTGAAAATTTTTCTCCTTACAGTCATTTGACCTTGCCATATTCAATGACCCTTATTTGTTGGAAAAAAAATGTCCTTAATCAATCTTAAAAAACAGTCTTCGAAATTAACTAGCATAATGTAAGGTAATTTTATACCAACCTGAAAAAATATGAATTGGCCTTCATGCCTCCAGAAATTGGTAACTGGGTAACCACCATGGCCTCGGCAGGAAAGGAGCTGCAGGGGCCCATTGCAGTTTGGACAGCATTTTCCTGGAACAAAGGTGGAGGGAAATATTTTCTATACACCAATCAGATGAATCCTATGTGATACAATGGTTCATTCGTGGTGGATTGCCACTTCTGGTTTGGGGCTCAGAAACTACACTGAGAAAAACTGTGCAAAAAACTTTCAAATGTAAGCAAAAATTAATACAAGCAAAGTAATAATTGCCTTTATTCTGTTCTGTTATTAAATATAACTGGCAAAAAATGATTTATATTATAGCTTTATTATAATTTTATCATTTATTATCATGGTCAGTTTTAGTTTTTAACTTGGCAGTGTCTGGAATGTCATATGTGTTCTTGTCTGATCTTTCTAGAGGACATCATTCTGCCCTCAGTGAGTGCTTAAGTAATACCTTTCTTTAGCCAAAACGTTCATCAGATCTAGAAATCAGTATGCGCTAGCTCTACTGAGCAATCAACAATTGTTTGGAATGGTCTCGTTAAACATGCGCGTGCAGCTCATGTTCTCTATTTGCATTGTCTTGCTCCGGTGACATGACTATGAGGCTGATTTTCCAGCCATCATAGTTTATGAGCAACTTCTTCACTGCAAGACTTGCCTCCTGAGTTACTCTTGGGCCCATGCAATAATGAAGCCAACACTCAGGTCCGCAGAACAGCACAGCAGGAAGCGGCCTGCACTGCACAGCTTTCTCAGTAGCCTCATGCATGGGCCTGAGAAGGCTGGGAATCAATCTCTAACCATCAGAAATAGATATTAAAAAAGGAAAAAAAAAAGGAAAACAAACAAGCAAACAACTCCTCCCCCAACAGTAAGAAATGTAAAATGCATTGTTCCAAAATCAACAGTTGCATTTGAATATAAGGAATGGCAGTGGGAAGGTTGGATAATCCAAACGGTATCCTCTACTTTGATTTCTTTTATGTTGTGTTCACTTATGAACTGCAATATAATGAACAGCCATGCTCATACTCACGCTGTTGTTTTTGCCTAGCTTTATCACATATGGCTGGTCTTAAGTAGATCTTCCTCCCATCCAAGGTCGAGCAGTCATTGCCGCAGACCACCACCCCAAGGCAGGACTTTTTTAAGATGCGAGAGTTGTGGTTGTTGGTATTTCTCATTGCCCAGCTGCTGTGGTGCCTCTGAGCATTTTTATCCTCTGAGCTATAGATATGTTTTACGTAGGAATCTGGCCATTCTTGAAACCAGTCTATCTGTCTTACATCCTGTGGAGAGACCAAAGCAAGCCACGTTTTAGGCTGAGGAAGAGAAGAGCTTGTGCAAGAGCCCAACAGACCTGGTCCTCTGCTGGGTGTCCTCTAGCCTGGGTGACTCCAGCACCCCAGCAGGTGATGCTGGTTGGCAGGAGGGAGCAGTGGAGAGAAGGCAGAAAAAACACAGCTCCTCGTGGCTCCCCACAAGCCCCAAAGCATCAGGAAAGCCTGGCCAGGAGGTTGTTCTCACTCACCCACGGGTCCAGCTGCGTGCAGGACCTCCCCGGGAGAGGAAGGTGGGTGCCTGACGTAAAATAGCAGATACTTTCCTTGCAGGCAGCAGTCACCGCCTGACTAACTTCTGTTAGCTTTAATGGCAGAGATCCTGCTTTGCCTTTCAGGCTATTCACAGCAGCATTACGCTGAATCATTTGGCTTGATTTGGCTCAACTTGCTGGAAAAAGGGCAAATACTGAATCAGACTGAGCCTATGCCCACGTTTGTAGGTCTTTAGTTCTGGACTTTGGTTTGGTTTGGCCTAAGTACCATGAGAGACTTCCACGGTGAGTTTTCTGAAGTCCAAAACAAATAACATCTTGGTCAGGTTTTTCTTTCTTTCTTTTTCTTGCTATGGACTAAGCAAAAAAAGCCCCAAAGACAACACTGTAAGGAACAATAAAAATAAAACTAAATGAAAGAAAAGATGAAGGACCAACCACACATCACATCGGTGGGTACAGTTAACACAGTAAAATGCAGTAAGCTGTAAAGCACCTAACATACCCGCTGATGGTTTTGAGGGAAAAGGAGTATATTGTAGGGGTACAAAAACTGCGTAGAAATTTCCTTGAAATTGCTGATCCCAACCACTGAGAGCCATTACAGCAGCAAGAACATCAACTGAGAAGAGAAAAACTCCTGTGCTCCCCCAGGAGCCATCAGATAGGATAGGGAAGGGTGTGGAGGAAGCCTGCAGGCTGAAATGCAGGTGAAGGTGACCTTGGGGTGGAGGGCAGGGAAGGAGGTGGCTTGGGACATGGAGGCTTTGGGCAAACAGCAGTGACATAGTGGGAAGAGACTGGGATCAGGTAAGAAGACAGGGCTGGCAGGTGAAAGAGCTGGATGGTGAAGGGCCCCAGCAGGAGGAATCTGGCACAAATATGCTGAGGTGAGGGACAGAGAGATGAGATTGGGGTGGGGGGTGCGGTGGGCTTTCAGTGGAGAGCATGGATGAGATTTCTAGATAAAAGGACTGAAGGAGGGAAAGATCACTATTCTGCCTCTCAGCAAATCTCTGCCCACATGAAGCAAACTTTTCCTAGGTGCTCGTGAAAGGAATGTTGCCTCCGTGCAGAAAGCCAGCCCGCTTGCCTGGAGCCCGATCTGCAGAGAGGCTGAGCACCCAGAGTTGCAAGGCAGTCGTGGGTGCCGTGCTCACTTCTCATAAAGCACTACCCAGGGCAAAAAGCAAGTCCTGGACATATCTAATTGAGCAACCACAGCAGGAGATAATTTTTTCCCCTGCTTTCTCTGCACCTTATCCACCAGTGGACTAGAAAGGCAATGCATCTGCAGTATCACTATTTTTTGTGTATCAATCAGCAGCTCTTTCAAGAATACGTTTAAGGAAAAATGCATGGAAACGTCAATATTTTGCTGTATATTTTCTAGCTTTTCAGCAAAACACTGTCCCATACCTCAAGGTGGCAAAGAGAATAAAGGCAATGAGGCATAGATGACTGGGAGAGCATTTAAGATCAGCGCTGAAGTGGAGAAGACTGGTCAGAACTGGATAAATTTCTAAGGCACAGACACATACCTGGGGAAGTTTGATGTCATTGATATCCCAACTTGTCGTTTCTCCATGTTGGGAAGCAGAGTCCTCCTGCTCCATAACAACATCATCTGCACCTTTCAGCATTTTTGATTTCCTTCCCAAAGTTACCAAGAAAGTAAGTTTCTCCCGGCTGCTTTTGAAGTTGACTGGCTGTCAGCACTCTCAAGCAGTTTACAACCAGGAAGCTGTTTCCTGAAGCTAAATGATAGAGAGGCTGCTCATTAAAGATAAAAATCAGTGTTCTTCTGCCAGAAAAACTTGTTCCATTAAAAGTTTTGCAAGCCGGCAATGCAGTGGAAAATATAGCTTAGAGATAGCCTGTGATGCTACAGAGGCATTGCTAACAGCAAGCAAGTCATGCCTTTATCATCTGTTTTGTTTTGCTCGGTCTCCTCTCATACCAAGTTTATTGTCACATAACTCTGCTCACAGGCTTTTCATACATCTGATGTGACTCTGGCTCAATATTTCCAGAGCCAAACTGATTGAACAGCTCAGTGGCTGCTAAGGGCTCTTTACTCGCTGCTTACCCATTAGTCGCTGCTTACCCATGCGATTACCCATTGTTCACACGCTGCACATGACAAAGGTGAGCAGCAAGAGGGGACGGCTACATCATTTCAGATGAAATGGTGCTCAGCCATTTCATATATTGTTGGCATCTCTGAGACCTTACTAATGGCATGAGGAAGTGTAGAAAGGGAGGCTGGGCTACCTGCATTTTCCTATCTCAACAGCAGACTGAAGTAAAAAAACCCACCAAGGTATGTTTGTTAAAACCAAGAGTTTTTGTCTGAAATCTTGTAAAGCAGGCGGTTGTCCTACTTCAAATTTCAGAACCAGCCAAGCTTAATACCTTATCCTCAGGGATCCCATGCATGAAAAACTTTTGGGGTTTGTTTCCTTTGGCAAGGAGAGAAAAGGCAAATCAGAAAATGAACAGGCCAGTTTTCTCTTCCTGGAAACCGGGAAAGCTTCAGTGGTTTCAGGAAGGTGACTGTAATTTGTGCCAATTAAGGATTTGTTGAAGACTACTGAGTAGTGGGAGAAGTAAAATCTACTTGATGTGATTCTATTTCATAGACTTTATTAAGCGTAATTTATTTTATTGTTATTTCTGGCTCTGCATATGCATGACCCTTGGAAAGTGACTTAGCCTTCATGTCCTTAGTTTACCCATTTACAAAATACCCACAATCTTAATTTCTCGTGTGATATTATCACCTCTAAAGCAAGAGTTTGCAGATATTTGCAGAGCACCTGAGACATTTGGCTGTATGGTGCTCTGGCAGCATAGTCAGAGCCCCACTGCCCCACTTCGTGACTCAGGCTGTGGCGGTGGGGGAGAAAAAAGGCTGTGGCAGAGCATCCCCATGGAAAAAGACCCCACAGAGGGGTGCCTGGTAGTCAGCCTGGTAGTCAGGAATTCGAACTGAGGCTGGTTGTTGGAGGGCAAGTAACCCATCACAGGTTCAAATGAGGTGTTAGACCAGAGGAGAAGGGAACATCACTGCTCAGAAACACAAACTTCTGTAAGAAACATCAGGTCTTCATATATTTTCACATTGCACTACAATGAAGATGGAGATGGTAAAGTCAGGACAAACAAAATATGAGCTGCACTGGAAAACTGAGTTTAATTTACTAAACAAATGACCCTTGACTATTGTGTGCTCTAAAACATGAAATGATTTGTTATATATTTCAAAACGATAGTCTCATTGCTTTTAAAATTACTTTTCAAAATGAGATGGCTTAGAAATTGATTTTTAATTTCATTCTTATTAGAGAAAATGGAATATTTCTTCTTTTCTGTTATATTGATAGAGATAAAACAATAATTAAATATTACCTTAAAGATTAATGAAAGACACAGATAATTTCATAATAATATGCACAAAAAATGAAGTTACAGAGAATCATACATATTTAACTACTTGCAGGCAAAGGCTGAAATAGTAGCAAAAACTTTGAGCGATAATTACAGGATGATGTGGCCATATTAAATGTCTGATTGTTATTTGTGTAGCTTTAATTATTACTAAAGTGTAGCAGCTTTATAAATTCTAAGGTCTGAAATATTGTTTTTCTTTCTTTTTCCTCCCTTCCCTTCCCTTCCCTTCCCTTCCCTTCCCTTCCCTTCCCTTCCCTTCCCTTCCCTTCCCTTCCCTTCCCTTCCCTTCCCTTCCCTTCCCTTCCTTCCCTTCCCTTCCCTTCCCTTCCCTTCCCTTCCTTCCCTTCCTTCCCTTCCCTTCCCTTCCCTTCCCTTCCCTTCCCTTCCCTTCCCTTCCCTTCCCTTCCCTTCCCTTCCCTTCCCTTCTTTCTGCAGAAAAAACTGTTCTGCTCCTCTTAGATAAAAGGTGAACATTTAGACGTCAACACTGAATTATTTTGATTTGGAAAAATACATGTAAGAAAAATGGGAATTATTATATTAAGAAGGAAGGATGTAAGTAGCACCTTTGTTTGGCACTGGAATGTGGTGCAATTCATTGTGCTTGAAAAACAGTGGAAGTAATCTAGTTCTTCTCCTGGCCTTTATTTTGTTTTTGTTTTCTTATTCCTTGTAAGTGTTCATTGATACAGAAGGTAAACAGCAGGGTGTAGCAAGGGTCTGGTTTTGGTCCAATGTTTAATGTATCTGTTGATGATCCGGAAGAAAACAGAAAGGGAGGAAAAAATGCACAGATTACAACAATGTATCTGAATTAATCCTTTAGAAGAGCTTACTTATATTTCACCCTGACAAAATAATTCATGTTTAGAAGGGTAATATTTAAAGTACTTATTTCTCTTACAGAACTGCTCTCAATTAACTCATGGAAGTGACTGAGGGATCCATATGGGCAGCTCAACAAACACAAGGTGTCAGACAAAAAGTGGCCAGGCTGTTGGAATACAGAAAGACTGCAGTGAAGAGCCATACAATAAACTATGGTATTACCAATTCACAGACCATCACTGATTTTTCACTTAGGATTCTGTGCAAAAAGACCAGTCCTTCCCAGAAAGAGAAAGGGCTCAGGGCATAGGAAAGCCATAAAAGCTGGGATTGTTCACTCTAGAAAAGAGACATATAAGCAAGGGCACTATAAAAATGACCTAAAATACAGAAGGGTGTAGAGGAAGCAGGGGGTGCTTCTCATTATTTAACCGCCCAAGAGCCCAGGGGCACAGAGTGAAAACAACTGGCAAATTCAAAAGTGAGGCAAAGAAATGCATTTTTCATTCACTATGTAATTAGTATCAGTTAGTCTAATGAAAGCTATTTCCTCTCCCTACAAGCCTTGCCCCACTTATTTCTTTATACCCTTGTGCTGTAACATTACTACTAGTATTGCTGTAGCATGTCATGAAGGTTGAACACTAGTCAAGACTGAAAAGAGATCACAAACATAGAAAAGAAATAATATTTGAAGAAATGCTATTTAATACTTACATCTGTGTGACATCTGAAATATGTTAGAATATGTTTAGAAGATGTATTAAGCCTCGTATTTTATGATTTATGGCAATTTTTACCTAGCAAGGATTAGGAAGGTTTTTATTTTCCTTAGAAGTACTTGGTGTTGACCACTCTTAGGAAAAGGATTATGGCTTTTTAAAAGAGATTATGTGTTCCCAATTACATGAGCCTACAGCTTAAATTAATTCAATAGAATCTGCAGGCTCTTATTTGGAAGGGCAGTCTTTCAGACCATAACTGCAGATGGATGTCAGGAGTTCTTCAGAAGTCATCTATGACTAGAGATCAAGGGCTGGAAAAAGCCCTGGAGCCCTAAAAATCTTCTTGCATTCAGGCTCATGGCCTGGAGGAGGCTGTGCAACCCTGCAGAGCAGCGCCTGGGGAAAGCAGCCGTCTTGTTGCAGAGGTTGCTGGATGGTAGCTGCGGCAGGAACACGTGGATGCAGGCTGTTACAGAGCCAGGGTATTACAGCGGTCACAAGATCAGGCTCCTTTCTTGTACTGTTTTACTGCCTCACGAAGAAGGTGCTTTTGTCAGTGCTCCCATCAGTCTTCCTTTTTCTCTCTTCGGTGTCATCTTTCAGCGATGACAACCCTTAACTGACCTCAGGTGCAGTCGGTGGCTCTTTACATGGGCTGAGTTACCTGTCCGGCCAACAGTGTGTGTTTCACTATCTTCCATGGCTGCCTTTGTGCCTTGCCTTCAAGTGCATGGTTTTCCCTGTGGGTACAGCTTGACACTGAAAGGTTCTCCCCGATGCTCTGATGGGAGCTCTCCTGCCTCTCTGCCACTGCAGGCGTTGGCCTCTGCATGCCTCTCGTCCTTCATCAGTCCCCCTTTCATTACTGCAGAGTTTCATGGCGCTGCACCGCTGTACCAAGGAACATGCATATTTGGATGACAACATAAATTTTTTTACAATGAGGGTGGTGAGACACTGGAACAGGTTGCCCAGAGAGGTGGTAGATGCCCCATCCCTGGAAACATTCAAGGTCAGGTTGGATGGGTCTCTGAGCAACCGGATCTAGTTGAAGCTGTCCCTGCTCATTGCAGGGGGGTTGGACTAGATGACCTGTAAAGGTCCCTTCCAACCCCAACTATTCTATGATTCTATGATGCTATGATTCTACACCAAGGTGCTACTGATAATCCTTGTGGAATATTTCTCCACATTGGCCTGATAAATTTTTTTTCTATTTTCAAATATATTCTATAGACTTAAAAATAACAATTTTATCTTCCAGTTCAGCCTTGCTATTTGATCAACTGTGGCAGCAGGATGAAGTAATATGATTAAACTCCCAGGCACGGAGCATAAACTCACTACAAATAGACATGTCATTTGTAATGAGAAGACAGTTTCGGCCTGTGCAAAAGTGCACTGGGGATGCTGCTCATTTTCCGGAGACAAGCTTTTGTTCCCAGATGGCCCTGACATATTCTCAAGTTGGCTGCCTCTATATTCAGCACCATTTGATATGCTTATGCTGTCTTCACTGTTCAGTATCCAAAAGTGGTCTGGCTCTTTGAAAGAAAGATGGACGCATTTTGAAATTGAAGTATTTTGAAATCCTTGGTTGGTTTTTTTTGTCCTTTGTTTCTCTTTAATTCTTTACTTTAAACTGGTCTTGTTAATGCCCTTGGTATCAGAACAGGCTGATGATCTCATATTTTTATTCAGTTACCATATTTCTGAATTCCAGACTGCTCTGGATAAGAAGTCAGTTGTAGGTAGTGCAGTTCTTCTAGCTTTGCTGCTTCAGTCACATTCATTTAACACTTCTTTTTTATTTAAAAGTTTAATTTCCCATCCCTGTCCAGGCATCCTCTTTGTAGAAGTGCTGTCTGAAATGACATATTCTGCAAGGTTCTCTGATGGTCACATCATATAAAACAGGCACGTCTACAGCATAGATTATAAACCAGACAGATTAGCCTGGAATTCACCTCAGAGCTCAAACACTGATGAATGTCTTGGACTATTTTTTGTCAGACTACAAATATGTAGTTTGCATCATTCTTGCCCCTCATGGGGTTAGGTCACTACTCAGTACGGACTCTCAGGGTGGCTTTGTCAGACCACTTGGGAGGTACTGTGTGTTGTCTGCCTGTATTGCACAGAACACAGATGCACGCACAGACCATCGTACCACCTTACTAAGTGGACATTAAAATCCTGCTGATGGGATGGTAATTTCTGGAACTGCTCTAACTCAACAGCTTGCAATCATCTCAGTTTTTCCTCAGTGTCAATTGAATGATACTTCAGTCGGTTGCAATATTCTCGTTTTTCATTTTCTATTTACTTCCCTGTCTCTTTCCAGCAGACGGATGCGGTTGTGAGCATGATTTGCCAAAGGGTCTGCCCCATGAACTTCATGTTCACACACTTGCATCACATACATACAGTAAATATCTCTGCCAGGCCTCTCAGTCCCTCTTCTTGAGGAAACTGGTATTTGTCTACTTGTGCATTAGCTCCCAAGCAGCGTTCTCAGCTGTTAGCCTGGTAGCTGTATGACTTACTATTGAACAGGATAGTATGAATAACTTATTAAGACTTTTTTTTGTCCCCATGACAGTGTTTTAGCACTGAATGCTAGGAAAATATCTTTCTCTGCCACATGCAGAACATAGCTCCAATTGAAAAGTTTGGGGCCTGAGCTCTTTTTAATCATCTGTTTGGGGTGCTTGAGTGTGTGCAAATAGATGTTTCACTTTATTTCTCGGTAGCTCTTTATTAAAGCTGTGAGCTCTAATGCTTTGGCAGTGAAGTCTACTTTCTATTCACTTATTGATCTCTTTAATTTTTTCTCTTAACGTATCAGACACTCTGCAAAGCATGTGATATTCTAGACATCCTATTTACTTCCTGGGGTAAAATTCATGGCAGCTAGTCCACAAATGCAAAACCATCATGGTAATATCATAACAGCACTAATATTGGGATGCTGTGATGGACTCAAGTCTGGATAAAATTTTGGGTTTTGTGCATCTTGCTGACTGTATAAACTATCTTTCCTGTTTTTTTCACTAAGATCATGAATTCATATGCTTTAGTTGAAAGCAGTGGCTTCTATGGATTACCTAAAATTTTAGTTTGAATGCTTTTTGTGGGTCTTATGCTTAAAAATTACAATATCTTAGTGGTGGTACTATAATGTAATCTAAAAATGGCTTTAGTTTATGGCCATTCTGCTTTCTTATTTTGCTAGTCTTCATAGCCTAGTGCATTCACTCATGTCGTCTCGTGATCTGACATTCAATTGCTCATCTTGTCTTTGCATCTGGTGCAAATACATTTAATCTTGTTCTGCCTGGCATGAACATCACATGCCCTCAAAATCTCATCTCATGGATTGACACTTGCTATTGAATGTGGTGCTTTTCTCTTCCTTGCAATTCTGTAATTTTCCCTTTTGTGATTTAAAGACTGTGTAATTGCTAAATGAGTTGTCTTTCATGTCCATCTGCAGGAATTTGGTATGTCGCTATGATTATTGTTTTCCTTGTTCCCTCTCTGTTGTTGCAATATGCATTCTAATTTTCTCGTTGTAGGAACTGACTCATTTCTGATATGTCTGACAGCACTCTCTGCTTTTCTCCAGGGTCAGGTGGAGTATCATATCTGCCAAATCCGGCCTCAGCTACAGGGAATTCCAAAATAAATTCCTATCAGTTAATCATGCCCTAACTTCAGAACAGCTACTGTTTCTGGTATAATCACCTGCTGTGGTGATCCTATATGTACACCGTGTTCCGGTTTCTACAGACTACATCGCCTCATAGACTTAAGTGTTCAGGCAGAAATTACAAAGTTTTAACTCATTTGGTCTGCTATACATTCAAGAATGAGAGGAACATTTCCATAGCCTGGGAAACTGAAAGGAGCACCCTGTGGGAGAAACTGAGTTTCATGCTGGTTGCTTGCTTTGCAACAGGGCATAGCTTGCTTTGCCCCTGAGAAAGCATAGCTAATCTTCCAACTGGGCTGGGCTCAGTATCCAAGGGATCGGTGGAAATTATAACAGTGACACAAGATCAGATCTTTTTCAGTTTTGGGAGTACCAGATTATATTTAATTATCTATTTGATTCCAGGTTCTATCTCTGTTGCTCTTAGGAGAGAGGAATCCCAGCCATAAGCCTAGGCTTGGCAGTCTGGTGTAGCCTCCTGAGATGGTTTCTGTCACTCCTTGGAATCCCTCAGCTCCCTCCATGCCATTGGCCTCATCTGATCCAACCCAACAGAAGCTGCTTCAATATCCACTATTCAAACATTTCTCCTTGGCCTTCGTGGCACTCCCTGGTATCTATTTCTGTAGGTCCCACCGAGCAAAACTCGGTGAAGGCCAGCTGCACTTCTGCCTCATGGGAACTGGAAACAAGCCAAACCCAGACAGATATGTCTACCTGCATGGGCAGTCCCTGCCTGTACTGATGAGGTGGTAATTGTTGCCTCTTTCCTTGTCAAAATTATGGCCAACATGCTCTTTTCTCATTCTATGTCCATCTATTATATTAGTCCATTTCTAAGCTTATCTCTTTCTCAAGACTGGCTTGAAAAAATCTACCTTCTTATGAGTTTTGCCTCTCCTTGCTATCATATCTTACACAGGAGCGGAGCGCACAACTGAGTTTCTCAGGCTTCTGAGCTGGTGCCTGTTGCCTGCAATGTCCCCATGAGCAGGAGGACACCCACAGGTTTGCTGTCCTCTACAAAAGGCCTGTGCACCCACCCTGTATTTTCTCCTGGCCCTTCCACATCCTAGCTGTGGTAGCCACTTTGCGCACCTTGTTTTACTGGCAACATGGATTCATATTAAGACACCTGTAATTCTGACAAAATAATTCAATGGTGCAACACCTTGTTCTCTAAAAATCCAATGGAGGCTGCTGCAGCTAAAGGCCTCACATGCAAACAGATGAATTTCCTAAAAGTGATGACAGCAGCATTGTTCCCCGTGTCACATCCCTTGCCCCACTTTCCTTCTCCACTCACACTCACCTATCCCCCAGCTAACTGGAGAGTGCACAATACAGTATCTACAATACCTACAGCTTTTCCAAATTGTTTTTCCTTATAGAATAACAGGCAGCAAAACTAGTAGCCCAGGATGCCTGGTTTGTTCTTCAGCTCTGAGGCTGACCTCCCCTATCTTGCCTTGATTGTGTCATGTTTGCAGAATGACTGACTACCTTGTCAAGCGCTCATGCAACCTGCACCCCAAGCTCACTGAAAGCTGGGCATGGCTCTATAAAGCAATGCAGTTGGTTAGGTACTGGAAGCTGTACAGCCGCATTACCAGGTTGCTCTGCCACGGTTACTTAGCTCTGCTGGCTGTAGTTTTTCTGTCTTGCACTACATCGTGACATGGAGAATTTCTTTCTGCCTTTCTGCTCTGTTTGATGGATGTCAGACCAGCCTTGCTATAAAAGTCCGTCCACGAGAGCAGCACAGTATTGCAGGTTGTTCTGAGTCTGCTCTGAACAAACCACTGCCCTCTCAGAAGATGGACCCTGCATTTGAAACTAAATACCGTACAGTTTTCCACATATCTAATAACATGATGCAGCAATTTTCTGGTAATCTGATGAGAAGCTCTGGTGATTGCCTGCATATCCACTATCACGCTGCAGCACAAACTGCAGCGGGAGTTTAATAAGTATCACTGGGTTTCCTTACACCTCGTGCTCCTTTCAGCACAGAAGGACAAGCATGTCTTCATATTCTCTGCATTTCACTTGTCCGTTTGTCCTTTATGAAGATGAGTCCCAACAGCATTTTCTGCACAGGCTGTTACCAAACTAAAGCCTCCAGACTTGTAGCTGGCACAGCACTGAGGGAGGGCACCATGTAGCATGGTCCTGGCCCCACAGACCTAGGGACCTTGCTGCCAGCATTGACACAGAAAAGCAGAGACCAAGGACAGAAGGTACGGCACAGCAAGTGCTGAACAAACGTGAGTTGTCATTGACTGTTCTGACACCCCAGACCTTGACACCCATTTCCCTCTGTGGGGCCACCAGGAGCAGGAAGGCGATGAAGGAGGAGCGGCAGCAGACAGGGAACCTATGTGTTTGGGCAGAAGCCTGCAGGGACACCCACAGCCCACAGCCTGTGTTCAGCAGGAACTCCTGCTGACTATGTGGTGGTATGTATACATCATAACCTTATGGAAACAATGGATCTGTGGTGCTATACAGCTCACCCCAAAGCACTGAGACCAAATTAATTTTACTGCTGCTTTCTGAATTACCCTTCTTCTCGCTGCATTTTAGCTAGTTGCTTCTTTGGGGATAGCCTAATTTTGTAGCAAAAAAGCCTTTTTATTGTGTTGTTGATACACAAGTGAAAATTGCTTTTAACACCCCTTTCCTGAATAACTTCAAGGCTACTAAGCAGAAGTTCTTGCAAAATGAGAAAGACAGAGGAAGTCAGGATGTTCTTGTCTATTATTTCCACAGTATGTGCATTACTCCAATTCACCTTGACAAAGGAGGCAAATTGATCTGGAAAGCTCCACATGAGGAACTACATCTTCAGGAGTGCTGCTAAAATAGTGGTGTCCTAGTGCCTCTAACTGGCAGAAGTTTTCATACCTTCTTCGAAAGCATGCTGCCTGCACCCTGGTCAGCCTCAAATTCCCACTACCCCTTCCTCATCGGGTGAGCCCTCTCTCCTTTCCACGTGGGTTGGCTACGCTTTAGTCCCCTGGCTTTGCAAGTGATGATTTCCATTCTTAGCTGCTGTTCACCCACTTCATTTTGCTGTTCCTCGTCCTCATTTAAAATTTAAAATACTTTAAATATCTAAGTTTTAAATAGGTACAAGCAAGAGATGCTCTTATAAACTCCCTTGCACATAAAGCTGATGTCTTCTAATCTTGCTGCTACTGTGCATATTTGGGGCATGCAAGATTTCTAATACATATTGTCCCTTGAGGCAGTCAAATCACTGAAAAGAATCTCTAGAAGTTTTTGTACATAAAAAAGAAGAAAAGCAATATCAAGAAAAGGGGCACTACTGTCTACTGGCATTAAGACTTGGTCCTGCAACTTTTCTGAGGGACATGTGTAAAGTACTGACTGAGATTGGGTATCACGCCTTTAGCAAGTAATCATCCCAGAGGTGGAGACTGCTGCCGTCAGGCAACAGCTAAGCTCACTGAGGCTTTTTTTTTAAGCCATAAAACTCACTTATTTGTATATAAAGGACTTGTGCAAAAGGACTTTTCAGCCATAACTATAGCAACCACTACAACATTTATTAGTCATATAACAGTGAAAAAAAAAGCAGAAACATTAAACTACTTGGAATGCAAAGTTTAAGTGGTTACTCATTCAGGGAAAGTTGCCTCTTTTACTCCCATTCAGCAAACTCCTCAAAAGGAAAAAAAAATGTTGAATCAGTCATCTCATTCAGAACAAACATCTTCTTAGGGAAAATAATCAAATAAATGGCTGAATTTGGGATAAACATCTACTGTTAAGACCATACCTACCATGTTATGCAACACAGAGGAAAAACAGAGGACAAGAAGAGAAAGGGCTTTGTGCAGGTGCAGGATGCACGATATGCCCTTACACATTGCTCTGGTCCATCTTGTGTCACTGTCTTTGCCAACCTATGGAGAGAGTTCACAAGGTAAAATGACTTCCAACCACCTTCAAACCCTTCCTTGGCTAAACAGGCCCGGTAAATACCTCCAGTTAAAATGCTGCGAGGCAGTCAGCTGCTGGTTTCAGTTTTCTTGCAGGGTGTACCTGCTCTGTCGTGGGCTTATCCATGGCCACATGCTTTGAGGTGCTCCAGCATGACCTCATGCACAGCCACTGATGCTTCAAGGTGTACCTGCTGCAGCACGGACTTATCCACAACCACAGATGCTTTGAGGTGCACCTTCTCCAGTGTGGACTTATCCTTGGGCCACAATCCCTTCAGAGGTATACCTGCTGTGGCACAGACATACCCATGGCCACAGGCGCTTCAAGATGTACCTGCTCTGGTGTGGACTTATTCACAGCCACAGATGCTTCTGGGTGTCCTGCTCCCATGTGGACTCACCCACAGGTCACAGTCCCTTCAACTCGAGTTCACACTGGAGTCCCAGCCTGTCCAGTACGGCAGCACAGAAACAGCAGCGATGCCCTGGCCATCTGCCAGCCCAGGCGCATGGCCACTGCTGTTATCAAAAGGTTCCCAGGCACAGCAGAGTCAGATGATCGGCAGCACAGCAAGCAGCGAAAGCAAAAAGCAGCCACTAATGAGCCCTAGACTCTTAATATACAGGAAGGCAAGCAAGCCCCATGGCAAGCACAGGAGCCTGCCAATTAATAGCTAAACAGCAGTAACAGCTATAAATTCAATCTAGCACATTGCAATCAAACCTATCATTATCTCACACGTTTTGAGCCCCATGGAGGGCACCAAAAAGGACTGTTGTGGTTTAACCCCAGTCAGCAACTAAGCCCCACCCAGCCGCTCGCTCACTCCCCCCCAGTGGGATGGGGGAGAGAATCAGAAGGGTAGAAGTGAGAAAACTCATGGGTTGAGATAAAGACAGTTTAATGGGTAAAGTAAAAGCCACACAGGCAAGCAAAGCAAAATAAGGAATTCATTCACTACTTTCCCTCGCCAGGCAGGTGTTCAGCCATCTCCAGGAAAGCAGGGCTCCATCACGTGTAACGGTTACTTGGGAAGACAAATGCCATCACTCCGAACGTCCCCCCCTTCCTTCTTCTTCCCCCAGCTTTATATACTGAGCATGACACCATATGGTATGGAATGTCCCTTTGGCCAGTTGGGGTCAGCTGTCCCAGCCGTGTCCCCTCCCTTGTGCACCTTCTTGTGCACCCCCAGCCTACCTGCTGGTGGGGTGGGTGAGCAGCAGAAAAGGCCTTGACTCTGTGTAAGCACTGCTCAGCAGTAGCTAAAACATCCCTGTATTATCAACACTGTTTTCAGCACAAATCCAAAACATAGCCCCATACCAGCTACTATGGATAAAATTAACTCTATCCCAGTGAAAACCGGCACACCTTTCTTCCTCGATACCGACTCTTTGTAGTATGCAAATGAGAGCTTTGCCATAGTCTACAGACAGCAGAAGACTTGGCCTGACTTTCAGGATCTTGAGAAATCAGCAGTTTCCACAGAGGTGGCATGGAGAGCCCCGGAGTGCTGCAGATGCTCCAGCATAACTTCAGGAATCGCCATGTCACCTGAGCTGTGCAAAGGGCAAACTCCCATCTGAGTCAGGTGGGAACTGGAAGCAGCAGTTCCTACGCACAGGTTTGAAATGGACATTTATAAGGTGCTCAGGTTGTTCTAGGGGCAGACAGTATCTGCTTGTTCTGGGTATTACTAGCTCCCGTTTCATGTGATGTGCCTTCATATTTAGCACAGCTACACAAAATTTGAAAAATGTTCCAGAATTGTAAAAGTTGGGAGTAACAAACTTTGAAAGTCACCTAAACCCACTGCTTGGCTGAATTGCTTCTTTCTGCCCCAAGCTGTACGCAGTTCGTGCCCAAACGCCCAATGTTTTTCCAGTTTTGCCTTAGGGTGGGTTGGTTTTTTTTAGGGGAAAGTGCTCTGTGGTGACCTTAATAAATAAGAAATGGACCCCTATGCTACGAAAGATCTCAAAAATTACATTGGAAAGTAAACACTACACAGCTAAAATATGCTTTATACTTTTAAGTGGTAACTGGTTGCCAACCCTAAAATGATTTGAAAATCTCAAGAACAACTTGCCAACTATTTTCAGAGAGCTGAAATGAGCTATGTGTGCTGAGATCATTAACAAGACCAAGAAAAGTTGTATTCAGTGCTGTTTCTCATCTATTAGGTTACTCTGCCTCTCCAGCAGTCTCCAGAGAAAGCCTCTGGCTGCTTCTTAAGGTCATTGAATCATTTCACTACAATAAATGATCTCGCTAGCTGGAAATGTTGGAGAGGCTCCCCACACCTCAGCGTTGATGTATCCGTGAGTCACTTTAATCCCTGTGCTTACGGGTGAGAATGCACTGCACCCAGCCTGCCCAATGCCCTATCCATTTTGTTTTCTTTGTCCCCCTTCATGCTCTTTTACTTTCCTAACGGCCGATAGAGATCTGTGTATTTTACAGTCTGTGGACAGAATGAGAATAGAGACTAAAAAAAAAGAAAAAAAAGCAGAACTCCACCAAGCATGATTCAGCCTCCCTGCTCTTGCAAGTCTTTGGCTTTGCCGCTTGTAGGCAATTACAGGAAGGAGTCCGCAATGTTCCTGCGGGGCCCTGACAGAGCAGGAGGACAAAGTGTCCTGGGGCAGGAACAAAGCTGTCTTCTGCACCAGGGGAAGCTTAGAGACAGCAAGTATTGACAGTCAGGACGTTGAAAGGCATGCCAGTTTAAGAGTAGATGGCACGCATGGTTTGGCACACCATGTAATCAGTAACAGAAGGATTAGTAGGTCCATCAGCCGTGACTGTCACGGAGGGTGGCAGCATCTTCAAGCTGCGATCCAGCAGAGCATGGACAAAGAAGACCAACGTATCTTTGATAAATGCCCTTATTTCCCTTGATAGGAGATAGCAGGCTGTTCCCTTGGTGAAACAAATTCCAAAAACATCACCTGCAAGCCCTCAGTATTGTTTTCTCTCCTTACCTTAGAAGCGTGCAAGACATTTCTCTTCCAGCTTTGATTTCTATTTCATCTTTATAACTTGCCTTTCTTTAAAGCTCTGTTCCCTCTTTGACTGAATCCTTGTAGAAGATAGGTACAAGTAAGCAGCACTGCGTTACTAATAGGGTAGTTCAGTAGCACTGGTTATAAACCAGGCTATTGTCACTTTTTTTCTTCTATGCATTATAGCACAGGTGAGCTGCGATGCGGTTCTTGGGAGGCAAAGTGGCTTTGAATGGGGAAGTGTTTCCTTACTTGTAGGAAGCAGAGTGCAGAATAAAGAATCAAAGGAGCCAACGGACTAAGTACAACCTGAATCTTTGGTAAAATGTTAAAGTAGCTGAACAGAGACAGGACGAAGAGTAAAGGACTTAGGAAGCAAGGGTGAATTTTTCTAACAGGAGGTATTAACAAATACGGCACATATAACATCTCAAAATGAATATGGGGCTGCTTGTCCAAGAAGGTGAGTTTTATTTATTTGTTTACTCACTGTTTAATAAGACAGAAGAAAACCAAGTTAATTTAGCAATGACTGTGAAAGAAACGTGGAAGTCAGAGTGGTGGAACCTGACAAAGAAAAGACATAAACAAAACACTTGAAACAGATGGGCGTGAAGCATGAGCTATGACCATCACATTTTCTTGATAGCGTCTTTCCTGAGCTCCAGAGGAAAGGTAAAAGCTATGCTGTGTCCGGTGGGGAAGATCCAGGGTAGAAACCCCCAAAACACCCACTTAGGCTAGTAAAAATCAAGCTAAGTTTCAGGTATTTTGAAAATTGCGATTTAGCCCTCCTGCACTGTGCTCAGCTGAAACATTCAGCAAGAGAAGGCCTAGTTCTGGAGGAGAGTTGGTGGTCCTGGAGCAGGACAGCCCATGAAGCATTAACTCCAGAGGGAAGAGCAGCAGGAACCCTTTGGTGCCAGCCTTTGCGTTTCAGTGCTGCTCAGTTGGGGTAGTGGGGGGAGGATGCAGACAAGGTTGTGCTATTTGTCCTGTTATTGCAAAGCTCTTTTTTAAAAGTTCAAGTTTCAAACTGTTTGCTTTAGGATGACATTTACTTCCTTCTCTTAGTCACTCTCAGAGTTCATCAATGCAGAGAAGTTCATATGCTACAAACTTGTCACCGGCTTTCCACTGCAGCAACTCCTGTGCAGGCATGCTTGGCTTGGGCTGAGTCCAAGGTACTTCACTCCACTTTTTTGGAGGAGCGAAGCTATCGCAGTTGCTTCCCCCTGTAAACAAGATCTCAGATGTCTGTCTCCTCTCGCTCTCTGCACTGCCACAATCAGAGTACTTTGGGTTAGAGGGGCCCTCTGGAGATCACCCAGCTCAAAGCAAGGCTCACTTCAGAGTTACAGCAGGCTGCTCAGGGCCCGACCAGCTGAAATTTGAATGTCTCCAAGGATGGAGATCCCCGATAGCTTCTCAGGGAAGGCTGTGCCAGTCTTTGACTGCTCTCACTGTGAAGGATTTTTTCCTTATATTTAATCTGAATTTCCCTTGCTGCAACTTATGCCTTTGTCCTTTCATTGTACCTTTTGATCTTCTGCTGTGCCCCTCCAAGAAGAGTCCGCTCTTCCTCCTCTGTATCACCCTCCAGGCAGCTGAGGACAGCGATGAGGTGTCCTCCCCTTTAATCTGCAGCTCCTTGAATCTCAATGCTCTCTGGTAGACAGAGGACCTGGAAACACAGATGCTTTGCCAATAGGCATCCTCAAAAAATGAGGACAATTGAAAGACTTCAGCCATCTTAAGTACAGACAAACCTCTTCAAAATATCTCAAGTTGCCTAAAAGCCCAGTGGAGTCAGGGAAAAAGAACACCCCCACCGAACATTAGTAGGCTGGGTATCCAGCCTCACTCAATTAGAAGTTAAGCATGGGATGCTGCCTTTACTCGTCCAGTTCTTATGCTCCTAAAGGCCCAGGTAGGATTTGATCTGGGATCTTCAGTTTCAAAGGACAAAAGAGTCAAGCCAGAGTGTCCTCTAAGTTTGCTTCTTGCAGACCTCTTCATTTCCCCACCAGATTACATTATTTTTAGAATGTGTTCAGTCTCCTTATGACCTGGTTTCTTCACATTATAGCATGAATGATTAACGTATAACCTTTCCCTCAGGAGGAACCTGCATCTCAACAGCCAGCAAAGTTATTACAGTTCTGCAACTCAAGCACACTTCTGGTCCAATCATCAAATATATTTGTTATCGTTATTTTGAGAGAAAGTTGCTGCACTGAAGCGATTTGATCTTTCATCAGCTGATGGGACAAGGCTTGCTTTATAGGTGGCTGCTTTAGTATGGCAAACATCAATCAGGCTCCCGGACACCTAAGGCTGTGTGTCCTCTTTCAATTTATGTTTTAGTACTGCTTGTAGGAGAGTATTTTTGTGTTGTGTTTCTCCACAGATCACTTTGACAGAAATGGAGACATGCACTTTTTCCATAGGGAAAAAGCCCGTGATATTTTCAACAAAATAACTGAAAAACATCAGCTAAAATAAATGGCAAGGAAATGTTGTCTTAGGACCTGAGTAGCACCTGGTGTTCAGGTAATGGACACGGTATGCCCTGGCGGAGGGTTCCCGGGCACTTGCCAGATCACTGCAGAGAGTGCGTCTGAAGGGACAGGATTTTGATGCAGGAGCATCACAGAGGGAGAGAATGAAAACTTGCTCCCAGCCGCTGGCCATCCTCCCTCCCCCAGGGGTGCTCCGGCAGAGCACAGTGCTGAGGATGGGCCCGGGGAGGTCGGTGGGACCGAGGAGAGGAGGAAGACCAGCAACCATTTTCTTTCCTCTCCCATTGCCCCCATACTCCACTGTATCTCAATTTTCCCCCAGGATGGGTCTCTGCTTGTGCTGAGCTCCCATTGCCCAGGACAGAGGCCGGGTGCCAGGAGAGAGGTGTTCCCCCACAACCCACAGCTAGCCAAACTGCTCCGTCTGGAAGGTGTCAAGGGTTAACGTGCCCACCAAGAGTTGTGGCACTTGTTTCAACATCAGTATTGGGATGCTATTCATGCTACTCTGAATATCAACCTATTTCTCCCTCTATAGACGTTTTACATGATCCTACTTAGCAAGAGCCATCAAGACTGGAGACAGGAGGTATAAGATGCAGAAGAGCTTTCAGTAAGCAAAACATTACCAGGTAGCCTACTCCAGAAGGTGCTACTAGCAAACAGCAACATCAGTGTATGCGGTTGCAGTCCACCACCAGGTTTGTGTACAGAGAAGAGGAAGTGAGGCAGCATGATTGCCAGCTGACCTGGTTATCATTTGACCCAGACTAACACCCCGAGAAGCAAAACCATGCCTAGATGGTGAACGCAGACATTTGACATAAGGCCAAAGGAAGAAAGGAGTAAAGACAGAGAACACGTGTCTCAGGGTTGCTCGAAGGAAACCTACCCTTGCATCAAGCCTGAGCTGCAGCTGCTCTGCAGAGAGCAGGGATGGTTTTGGGTGTTCATTAAGCACCTACTGCTGAGACAGACAGTAAATGCAGCCCATCGGAATACTGACCTGGTGTTGTGCTTGCATTTATGCAGACTCTCCTTCACCTTGCTGAAAATGAGAGCAATTCAGTTCATATTCTCCAGTTTCTCTTCCTGTCCTTCTTCTCAAAACTTCCACGAGGGCATCCTTGTTTCTTGCCTGCTAGAGTCTCTCTCCTCGTTAGCTTTTTCTTCTGGCAGTTTATGTGTCTTCTGCATCCTCCGAATGTTTTCCACTGAACCGTGTTCCCTCACTTTTTCCTAAATAGCCTCCTGCTTTGCTCAACAGAAGAGGCCAACAGTGGTCTTTCCCCAGTGCTCCAGCTGTGATCTCTGGAAAACTGCAGGACCTTGATTATCATCAATTCTAATTAACATAACCACATCCCTCCATCCCTCACTCGCCACGCTGTTTTAGAAGCTCACTCTTTCTGTACTCCCGTAATTCTGCACATGTTCATGTTTGCTCACAGGTGAGTCAGTCCGATCCGCCCGACTCTGAGGTGTCAGAGCAGGGAGGATGCTTTGTTCTGCAATGCAGAGGAGCTGCTGTCCTAGCACCACCCTTCCTGGGCCTCTTCCAAGGACAGGCATTTTGGGCCTTGCTCACCCAACTTTATCTAGTATAAAGCATGATAAATACCGAATGCTATTAAATAATTACCAGCCATTTGTATGGGCTGGACAGCTGGTGATGTATTATGTTAATAACCATTACAGGTTAAGCTTTAATGTAAAAATACATTTGATTTGAGATTGGGCTCAGTTTAATGAGTTTGTTCTTTTTGTCTTCCCTGCTTAAATGCACTCATTCACCTCTACCTATAAAATTCTCTGAAATAGCCCTGGGTATCAGGATACACAGATCTGCATTCTGCTCATTTTAATCAAAACGGCTCCTGTTTTTCCCCGAAAGCCAGCACTCCCAAGGTTATTTGTGTAATCAAGGTCAGATGCATCGTAAAAGCCATTACGTAGGATACGCTTGCTTTTAATCTCCTCTTCCTTTACGATCCCTGTTTCCACACTAGGAAAAGCTCTTGATTACAAAGTCTTTGCAGCGGTGAAATAAAGGGCAACATGCTATTTTATTCTTGTCTCCGTTATGCAAAATTAATTATACTCTGATCATCTGTACTAGTAGGATCTACTGTGCAGATGTTTCCAATATAGGACAGGAGCTCTGTTTACCTAATACTTACCTTTCTGTCCAGTCCTCCTCTTTTAAAACGGGGCTAAACATGGTCTTTGAAAAACATACTACAGTGCACTTGCAAGGAAAAAGTCTCTGGCTGTGAAATCTGTATCCCAATGTAAATATTTATACGCCATCCTCGCTTGTACGAAATTCTGGCATATTTGTCACTGTTGTCAGCTCCAGCTTTTTGTGAAACCCTTCTGGTCCCACCGCGCAGGCAGGCACCAGCCTGTCCCCAGCTGTCACCCCACGGGCGCTGGCAGGAGAGAGCATGGGTTCACAGCGCAGCCCCTCGGGTGCACATCCCCGAGTTATCCCCCGCTCGTGAATCCCCGGGCTGCGTGATGCTCGCCCTGTTTGCCGGGTCTCACAACCACCTCCTCTGCTTCTCCTTCTCAGCCAGCAAGGCTGACATCAGTCCTGACTAGACCTGACTTTAACCAGACCTGACTTTAACCAGACCTGACTTTTGGAGGATTTGGTTTAAAATCCCACTGCTTTCTTACATCATCCTTAAACCTCCTTAAAATTGCCTGCCAAGAGATAAACACACCTCTACAGATGCTGCTTAGATCTGCTCTCTCCGCTTTTGAGGCCAGAAGACAAAATTTAACATACTCGTGTTTGGGGGATTTTGTTTGTTTGTTTTGGCATTGTTTTGGCAGGGTGGGATGGGTGGGTTTTGGTTGTGGTTTAGGGGGGGTTATTTGGGGTTGGTTTTTACTTCTGCTTCATAAAGTAAAATCTCACATTGACTATCATTTTTTCTAAGTAAGTGCTCTGGCCAGCTGGAGCCAGGTAGTTGGCTCCACACTTTTGGAGATTTCTAAAAACCTTGTACCTCACTCCTTTCTGACCAAATGAGGGTTGGTTGTTAATTATTCTGATTTTCCTGTGTTGCAAAGGAACTTCAGGTAAATATTGCACATTGGAAAAATGTTGACAAACCATGCAGAGCATCCATCACCAAATCGCCTGGTCAGGTTTCAGGAGTTCCCACTCATTTCAAAATCTTCCTGTACGGCTTTGTAACAGCAGGATTGGGCAGCGATTCTTCCCATTTACTCAGTGTGGAAACCAGAGTCAGATGTAACGACGGCTTCTTAGCTCTTTATTTAAACTTCTGAGGACAGAGGGGTCTTTTTCATGATGATTTGCAAAAATCTGTACAAACAATTTAAGAAGGAAACAAAGCTGATAATATTTAGCTGATAATAGTTATGCCATCTGTATGCATGGGAGGTATTTCCTGGTCTTTTCTGCAACCTCATCACTATTCTACTGAGCAAAAGTGCATTTGCATCAAAGACGCCTCAAGTCCCTAACAGCTCAGCACATCAAGAGCCGCTCTCGCTCCCTCTGCCAATCCCAAGCGCTGTGGGAAGCAAAGCAAACTGATAGATTAACAGAAGATCTTTCAGAGAGGCAATCCTTTCTAAAGGTACAGAAATGTGTTAGGAACTTAGACCTAGAAAGGCCCTGAAGCACCAAGATCCTATTGATTTTAAAGGAAGCAAGGTACTTGGGTAACTGCATAGGCTACAGATTTTTTTTTTCTTTTCAAAAAGCTCCTATTTCTGCTATGTGAGCCAAGATTCTGATTTCCTACAACAGCTGCTAAAATTGAATTAGTAGCATTTAGCAAACACTTGCCTTCTAGTGGCAGACAGAACAGTTCATGAAGACAAGCTTGCCGCGTGCTAAATAGGACAAGACACCATATGTCTAATCAACGACATAAATACCGCGATACCTTGCTTCAGTATGCGTGGAAGAAATTTTACTTGGTTTCACTTTAAATATTTTTACCAGGTAATTCATCACCACATAGCATTACTTCCGGTGCTGGCTAATCCTAGAGGGAACGCTGTGAATATCCACTTAGACAAGCCTAAGGCAGAAATAGTGAAATTGTGCCATAAGGGTTGTGCATTCCCCATTACACCAGCTCAGGAGCAGTAAATGCACAGGTGGAGACAACTCATACAGGATTGCATTTTTATGTCAACAGATTAATTTCCCTTGAAGTTTTATCTGTTCCCAAAAGAAATGCAACCGAATGATTCTGTATTTCTCACTGTTGCACAGCAGGCCTGTCCCTCTTTAAAAAAACGGAGCTCCAGCTGCCTCTGAAGGATGTGAGGCAATTCCTCTCACGAGGAAATTTAGGACCTTTCTGCTGACCACAAGCTTCCTCCACACATGGTGCCACTGTAGTACCTTCCCTCAGCAAACAGCAGGTTCCTCCACTGCCTCTAAAATCTTTCCAAGAATTATGGGCCAGATTCCTGGAAAAGATGTTGCCTTAACATGAATTAGACTTGGAAGAAACAAGGTAAAAAAAAAAAAAATACACAATTGCTTCACTCCAGGGAGCATGTTTTCCCAGACTAGAAGAGCTCTGGCTGTACCACGATGGCCGATTCCCTTTAGGCTATGCTTTCTGGTGCCGTGGTACCTTGTGGCCTTTGACAGATCTTCCTTACAATCGAGGAAGCTGCTTTCTGCCCAAACTGTTGGAGTTGTAAGAAGAAAAAGTGCTCAGGTGGGGTGGGGTGACCTTGGCCAGCTGCCAGACACCCACCCAGCCGCTCTCTCCCCCTCCTCAACAGCATGAGGGTGAAAAATAAGATGAAAAGCTTGTGGGCTGAGATAAAGACAGGGAGGTCACTCACCAATAGCCGTCACGGGCAAAACAGATTTGGGGAAAAATAATTTAAGTTATTACCATTTAAAATAGAGTTGAATGGTGAGAAACAAAGACAAAAACTAAAACACCTTCCCCCTACCCCCTTCTTCCAAGGCTCAGCTTTATTCCTTCATTCCTGACCCCTCTACCTCCTCCCTGCTCCAAGTGGTGGTGGCGGCGGGGTTGTAGGTAGTCCATAACAGCTCCTCTCTGCTGCTCCTTCCTCCTCATGCTCCAGCACAGCTCCTTCCCACGGACTGCAGTCCCTCACGATAAACCTGCTCCAGTGTGGGCTCTCCCCAAGCTGCAGCTCCTTCAGGGCATGGCCACTTGCTCCACCGTGTGGTCTTCCATGGGCTGCAGTGTGGCTACCTGCTCTGGTGTGGTCCTCTCCACAGGCTGCAGGGGGATCTGCTCCGGCGCCTGGAGCACCTTCTCCCCTCTTCATTCTCTTACCTTGGTGTCTGCAGGGTTGTTTCGCACACTTCTATCTTCACTCCTCTCTCTCTGCTGGGCAGTGTTTTGCCCTTTCTTAAATATGCTTTCACAGAGTTGCCACCAGCTGCTTGTTGCCAGAACGCAGAGTGGGATACCAGGGAGTCCTGGTCCTACAAACTTTAAAAGTGGCCAGTGCCCCGTCTTCAAGCAGTCTCCCAGACCTCCATGCTACTCTTGTGGGAAAACTGCTCCAGAGCCATATTCCACTAACAAAGGCCCTCTTCCAATTTCTAGCCTAAGTTTGCTCTTGGCTAGCTTATACCCATTTGGTTTGTGTCAACACAATTAAAATAGCTCATTTTCCTTCATGCTGTCTACTGTCATGATGCCTGTGTAGGCTGCCATTGCATTGCTTCTCCACCTTGGTTTTGCTACACTCCCATTTTGCAAGACCTCCCCATTTCTCCGACCATCCCAGTAACGCTTCTGTACCTCTGGTCTTTTAGAATCAGTTTTCTTGAGAATGGGTGACCACAGTGGGGGAAAAACGTGTATTTATCAAAAGGAAGTCCCACCACAGCCTCACCCTCCCACTCTAGCACATTCCTCTTTCCACTAAAACCAGACTGATTAGCAAGTAATTTCTTCCCCTCTCTTTTCATAGTAGCAGGTCTAAGTTGTTGAACAGATTATTCTCAAATATCTTTCCATCTCTTCAGTCACTTCCAGCTAAAACTCCCATGGAAACAGCTGAAATTCTGTTACTGGTCCCTAAAGGGGATTTACACTAATCCCATCGCTCTTACTCCAGCCATCAAAGTAATCTGGTTGTTGCTGTAGGATATGTAATCTTCATTGGCACTGACAGTGCTTCCTCATGTTGTCATCTGCAAACATCACTGCAAATATTCCTACTTTTTATCCCAAGGTCATGACTAAAAACATTATTAATGGGCTCCCTTCAGGCTGAAAGCATTGAGACAAACCATCTTCTCATCAATTTGACCCTTGCTTGTCCATAGATCCTGTTGCTGGTCACCACACCCTCTAGTTTAATCATTTCCAAGATTAAAAATAGTACCTATTCCAGCTGGATGGAAGATGTAGTTCCTTTGTCTACACAGTATTTTTTTATTAAACAACAATACTGGTAAGTCAAGTGTGATCACTTCCAGAAAATAGGTTACATTTTCTCCCATTTTCTGTTTACTTCCTTGTACTCAACCATTCTTCCCATTTACTCTGAAGCCTTTCATCATACTGAGATCAGACTATCAAGCTTACCAGTTACCAGGTACCACTTTTTACATTCTTCCTATAGAAAGTGTAGTATCTACGTTATATATCCTTGAAACACAAGACGTAATTATTTTTCCTCCTCCACCTCCCAGCTTGACTGACTTAAACAAAACACACTTTTTTTTTTTTTAAACTGGACCTTTGTTACTCATTTTTCCCCTTTCTGTTTGAGATTATTTTAGCACCTTTGACTTAAAATATAATGCCTTTGCTACTGTCGTGTCTTGGGAGCCACTGGGGACTCTAGCTTCTCCTGCTTATCCAAATTTGCTCTACCAAAATTGAGAAACATACAGATCTTGTTTGTATATCCATCTATTTAAATTAAATGGATTGAAAGTTCAAAATGGAACTCAGGTTTGCTTTTTAAACCAGTTCTTGTAACACCCTGATGATTACAACTGATCACCTTTGTTGGTTCAGTAATTCTTGGCAAGAGGATGACAGTGACAAAATAAGTTAATCTTCTGTGTCAACGCAACTCTCGGCAGCGTTTCTCTAACACGAGGTCTCTGTCCATATTTTAATCACACCCTGCACTGCTTCTGGCAGATTCCCAGCAGAACCCACATTGTCAAAGTAATTTGTCCTCTGATATTATTTACACTTTTCTTCAGCGTCTAGCTTATTTTTACATCTCTTTTTTGAATAATGCATACCTTATAACAACATATATTCCAGTCACATAAAACAGGCACACATTCCTAGCAACTTATGCCTCAAGACAGCTACCAAGTACCAAAGGTAGAGTCAGCCCCTAGAGCAGCTCTCCATCAGGTTTGGGGCTTTGGGTGTTTCTTTGCCCCAATTTTGGTGGCAGAAGTCCTGTTAGAAGCTCCAGCACTTACTTGGTATCTGCCTTAAGTTAAGTAAGTAAAATACACAATCGACCAGAAAGATTTCCTGGATTTCCAGAATTGTTCTCTGCTTTTCCACTACCCTCTGCAAACTCCAGAAATCCCAGCTCCTGAGTGACTCCAGCCCCAGGGGCAGCTCACACCTCCGTGACACATCATTCAGGGTTTCCACACCAAGACCTCTCTAAGAAAAGCTATGTTCTGGGCATTTGAGTTTACCTATCCCATTCACAGTTTAACAAAAGCATTCACCTCCCTCTCCATCATGAAAAGCTGTAGGGCCCGAGTATGGGAAAGTCATGAGCTGCGTGAGATCTTAACGTAACAGTTTGAAGCTTGGTCATTCACTCTTTGCAAATAGGCACTGAAGTGTTTCGTTCTCCTCAGCCTGCTTCACATGAAACCTCTCCGTCCTGTTGGCAGCAGTTGGTCTTTTTTCATCTCTCCAGCCTTTACAACTCAAAAAGTCCTTTCAGAGGACTCCCATAATCCCAAGCACCAACCACAGCTAGATCTATTAGGAAAACTGCAGGTGATAGGGAATTGAGGCAATCCAAAAGGCTGTTATACTTGCCCCAGGTCAGGTAACGCATTGGAAATGGAGCCAGGTACACAGAGCCAGGCTCCTGCCTCAGTCCATCAGTATGGTCGTCAGTTACGGTAAAGTGATGTCTGATCTAATAGGGTTAGATCAGCTCAGACACTCAGCTCTCAGACACTTTTCAGCTGCTGCTGAGACTGTAGAAGAGTACCCACCAGCAGCCACAGTCTTCTGACATGCAGTTGTGAACACTACTGATGCTACACATCTTCCCAAGGCCACATCTCCTATCAGCTTTGAACAAAGTCACTGGGTCTACATGGTGGCAAAGGATTATAAAGCTGTCACATTTTGTCACCGTGTGCCACTGACCTTGAAGGCTAGGTTTGGAGTGCAGCAGCCCAGTCTCCACAGCTCCACAGGGAAGGCCAGGTTGGTGTTGCGGCTTCTGCCTTCTAGGTACTCCCTGTAGATTTGGCTTATCAACCAAAGAACTGCACCTTACTGAGCCCTGCTCAGAAGTTGAATTTGCACATGCAGGAGAAAAAAAACATATTTGCAACCAATCTCAGGCACTGGAGCTCCCTCCCACAAGAGACCAGCATAACATGAAACCTCTGAGCCTTTCACACAAAGTGCAAAACACATTTCCTTGGTCTAGGTCTCTTGTTTTAAGAGCCTGCAAGTGAGAAGACAGACAGCTACGTAAGTAGTTCTGTTTTCACTAAGTCCATCACCAAGCTATCTGGGCTTGTTGCAATGCACTGATTAAACACTCATAATAGGAGAGGGCGTAGAAATGATTGCTTAAGGGCATGGGGAGCTACAGGGAAATTGTCAAAATGCTCCCATTCTGCAGAGCGGTGTTATTCCCATTTTATAGACAGGATATCTGAGGCAGAAAGTCCCTCTTGGTGACACTAAGCTTTGTTCCCAGCACTCAGTCTCGGAGCCATTTGGGCTCCTCTGCATTCAGCGAGTCAGTAATCTGAGCAGGAGGTTTAATCCATCACATGGACAATTATTTCTACAGCCAGTCAAGGGAACAGCGTTTAGTAACAGACGAAGGTTTCTGTAAGGCATTTGTTACCAAATCTCTGGTATGCTAAATTTCTCTGAATATCTGCAGCTGTCCTTCCATCACGACAGCTCCTCCTTGGCCCAACACAGGATGGGGCAATGCATTAAATCTGTACAAACGCACCAGAATTCAGGCAGAGATCATCAAAAGTCTTTTAATGATTAAACCATGTCAAACATTAACAATGTAGGGATTTTCAGATGAGCCAAGGGTTTATTTCTAGCACATTTAGACAGCCTATTTTGAACATTATAGCTGCTGTACTGAACTATGTAAAGACTCTGCAAACCAGTACCTAGAAATGAAGACACACGCACAAGCTTTGATAATGTAAACATAACAGACACTGTCTCCTTCAAAACAAGGAATGAAAACCCACAAGGCTAGTAGGAGAACTTATTAATTCCCTAAGAGATGTGCAAAAATTTTTAAAAAGATTTAATTTAAAAAAAAATTAAACATGTTAAAACTGGCATTTATATAAATATCAAAAAAACAAATAGTTAAACTTGAGCAATGACCAGTAGAATGTCTTGCACAATTCAATTCTTCAGAGCTTAATGAATAAAATATTCATAAGCCAAACTCCACCACGGCAGATACCAGAACACCAGCAATAGATATTGGCTTTGCAACTGACTCCTCATATGTGCAAGGCAAGATTTTACAAGGAGGAGTAACTTTAATAAGCACTCAACCCAAATCCTCAGATAACGAGCCAAAACATTACCGGTGATATACACAACTCACATTACAGAAACAGACATCTCCAGCACATTTCAGTAACATTGAAAAAACATTAGGTATGACTGAGACTGTTTAATTTTGCTTGTTTGGGAAAAACACATTTGTGTTAGGCACAGTTTAAAAATGAACATATGCTACGTGAAGAGAAGTACAGATACCAACTTAAATACAGACAATTCAATCAGAAAAGCATCTTTCTGTCTTTGTTTTTAAATATGCTTTTGGATATGTCACAGACTTAAACAGTAGCTTCTAAGATGTGGATATGGCTATGGTAACAACACTTGAAATTCTGCCAGTTTCCATATTAAAAACCACTCTTAATTTAGCATATAAGAATTCCCAAAAATTAAAAAAAAAAAAGAGAGAGAAAAGAAAAGATGGGTCCACCCTGTATATACTCTAAACCTTAGAGACGATACTTAAGTCTTACTGGACTGTGTAAGCGCCAATTAATTTTACATTAGTGACATACTTCAAATAAAAAAATAATATCTATTAAAAAGGTAAAATAACTTTTCCATCTGGTTCGTGACTGTTTAGTCAGTTAAAGCCAAATATACAAAACTAAATGCGCCATTTCCAATTTCACTGTATCGCGTAAGAGATACGTAACATTGTGTATCATATACAGAACAGTAAAATGATCAATGGATTCTTCTCAATGACTTTTTAATAAAAAGTCAATCAACTGAAAAGTTGAAACATACCCTAATTTTTAAACCAGTAATATGCTTTGGGCCCTGCTTTTTAATTTAAGGCATGTGTGTTTATCTACTGAAACCAGCATTGTACAAATTACCTCTACAATCACATGCATGATCTACAGTAAAAAAAATGGAGGTTTAGATTACAGTGTTTTCAAATTGTGAATCATAATTCAGCACCTATCATATTGACTAGTAAGGCAACAGCAGTGTCGGATACTACGATAATACTCCCTTCCACAGTCTATAGCGGGGTCAGTGACAGCCCAGAATTATTTTTAAACTTTAACCTACTTTTATGTTCTGTATACAGTTTCTAGGGTGTTTGCACTGGTTAAGTCCTACATAAATCACACTATTCTAGGCAGGAATAGTTACAGTAGCCATTAGAGTATTAGTGCACAACTCTTATTGTGCTTACAATCAGATGATTTTGTTGTTGGGGTTATCAAAATGGTTTTTCAGTTTGGTCTTCAATCCTTCCTTTGTTTCCTTTGTTTCACATTGTTCTCAAGGGAAGAAAAGCTGTTTGTGTACCCGTTCACAGTGGCCGTAGAGCCATTCTGATACTCTTTCCTCCTCGAGGATGCCTTCTTGTTATAAGTCTAGAATATACAGAAAGACACATGGTTTTGCTTAAATAGATATAAATATCTACTTCTTCACAGTAACTCAAGGAACACAAAAGTAAACTTGCATCCATCATTTATAAAGACCTCGTGCTGGTGGCAGAGTCTAACAAGCTCTACCATTTTTTGTGTATGAGGCTATACTATGCCTTTCATTCATCACAGCAAGAGAATTAGTTCACTGGAAAAGAAAAAGGTTTGGTAGTATGATGGTAGCATTGGTAGTGTTATGTTAACAGAAAATCAGAAACAAGGGAAGCAATTTTATGAGCAGACTATGGCAGAAGAAGATACTCAAAATGACAAGTGAGGAAGGAGGTTTGATGCACTGCAGGTGACTGTCTCAAACAAAGCCAGAAGAAGTGGGTAAACAACAGTGAGGGAAGTTCAGAGACAGAAATGTGAAAGGAATTTCACTGGCCAACATGGGAAGCAAAAACTAACAGGATCAGGGAGGCTCAGGACATGAAAAAAAATTACAGACAGTGAAAAAAATATACATGAATTAGTCTTTGTCAAAGGGGCTCAGTCACCTTACAAGAGTGTGTTTCCCAAAATATGTGTGTGTGAAAAAGTTAAATGGTTAAATTGATGAAGAAAGTCAAGTAACATCTGTAATATACTACCATGTTTAATTAGCATGTTCATATGCAGCAAGCGATATAAACCACGGGACTGATTTTAAGAAGTACCTGAAGCTCAGATAGGGAAGCCTGCTATGCTTCCCCCTCATTAATCACTCTTACCAGACCCGAAATGCTCCAATCTTTCAAGAGATGTTTAAAATATGTAACGGAGTTTGCTTGCTTGGGCGTAGTAGGCTGCGTTCATTTGATTTTCTAAAGATGGGTACATCTTTGCACAGAGCCGGATTAGGAACTACTCAGAACAACACATGCCAAGTCCGGATCTGTTCAAACATGAAATCAATTTTGTAGAAAGACAATTCGAAATGCTAATTTTCCATATGGAACTACGAACAAATGCCTGTAAAGGTGAGCCAAAACCAGATTTCTGTATGTTGGGAGTTTGGGAAGTTTCCTTGGGTATAAAACAAGCATTTCCCCTTGTAAGAGCCATAGTGAACAATTCCTTTGGATGCTTCACAGGTTCACAGGCTGCTGTTTTGTTTCAGACTGGAAAGCTGTTTCTTACATAAAAGCTCTTCCTCTCCCTTATCTGCAGTTAAAATTGCATTAGTAAAATGCCTTGTCGTGCCACTCTGCTTACTGAAATTACTAATCGTTCTGAATTACGGATACAAAACATCAGAAGCTTCCAAATTTGAGGGCAGACCAACAAGTATAGTACTTTAAGAGCCTATGCATGTTACTGGAAGACAGCAAAAGGCTATTTCAAGCGTATCTTTCTGTAAAGCAGCTTTCAATGAGATACAGCCAGCAGAATGCTACAAAGAGTCGATGAATATTACTTTTACCTGAATGTAGAAATTTGTGAAGAGGATAATCAAAGAAATCATATAAGAAATCTGGAAATACAGCCACCCCTGAGGAAATGCACATGGCCAAACAACACCACAGCTGGTCTGGAAGATTGTCAGGACAAACTGAGTCTGGAGAAGAGGGGGGGGGAGGGAGAAATGGAGCACATTAATGCAAGGAGGAAAAAAGCCATTAGTGACCAAAATCTCATTAGTTATTTCTGAAACAAGTCAAAATATGCAATACTATGTGTTTGACAAGTTTATCTTCTCCATCCTACTTACAGTGTAAACCTAAGTAAGCAAACATTCAGGTTGTGGTATTCTGTTGTTTGTTTTTATTTGATTAATATAATTCCATTTTACAGCATTAGAGTAACTTATGTAGAATCAATTTATAAATATACTAAGGAACAAAGATCACCTTCTCCCTAGTCAGAGCTCATCAGGGTTTGGCTCTACCAGCCTAACAGAGTAGATCTGCATCTCACTGCTTCAGCTGCAAAAGATTTGGGGTAACCGGGTCTACAGTCAGATCCTGCAAACCTCTCCCCCAGACAGGGACTGCCCGACATATGGCTCCAGTGTAAGAATGTTTGGGGTAAAGGCTGCAGGGAAGCTGGGGAGGCAGGGAAGAGGACTGGGGTTTAATTATCTTCAATTATCTCTTTTGGAAAAACACAGTTTGTGCCGAAGTGCTGCAGAGGGCCTTAAGCAAAATTCATCTTTACGTGAAGGCTACCAGATTAGGGAATGTTTATTTAAAAAGGGAAAGACTGTTCTGTTATTTTGCTGCCCTAACAACTATGCAGGCGGAGCAGGCGGGGAAGTGAAAGCAGCGAGGACAATAGCCAGGGGAGCAACCGGAGCACTGAGACGCTCGCACTCTGTAGCACTCGAACAATCAGGATGAAGAATAGGGACTCAATCTGGAAGGAGAAAAAAACCACAAAGCAAAACAACCCCACCAAATAACAATGACCCTCACCGCTACAATACTTAGCCATCCTTCAGGAAGAAAGAGTGCTAAGAAAAAAAAGATTTTGAGAATCAACTGAATTGAATCTGAATTGCTAGTCATCACCAACAAATGTTATTAAACCTATTCACAGCTCTGAGGGGTTGCTAAGTGGGAAGAGGGGGGAAAAAAAGAAAAAATAAAACGAAAAAGTCTATCTCTAGGCTTCAGTTTCCCCACCTACAAAATGGGAAAGACAAAACACCCATGCACGTTTCCTTGTGGTGTTCTGATGTGTTATACACATTGAAACCTGGTTCTCATGCAGTATCACTACAGCATGTGCCATATTGCTTAATTTTGTTGCTCTTTTCACCACCAGTACACAGCATTCAGGCTTCATCACTGTATACACAGGAAACAATACAAATGGATGCAAGGAGTCCAACACAGAATTAAAAAAGAAAAAAGTCTGCCCATTTAAAGTGCAGAAAGAGACCAGAAATATTGAACAGTTTTTAATAAACCATTTGCAACTGCATGCAAAAGTGAGACAGAAAAGCCATTGTCCCGCAGGACTAGAATGAAGGGCCTTGTTAGCTGCGGACTGCGTTGCACTTGGTTTCTGGTCTGTCATCTCAACATCAGCCTGAGCAACCAAGCACTGAAAAGAAGGTGTTAGCTCAAGCAGGCTTGGAAGAAAAAGCTTCTCCCTCCTCCCTGGCTAGCGAGTCCCAGAAAACTCAGCGCTGTGAGTCCCAAATACATCTAGCCACACAACGTGGGGAGGTGGAGAAAGATCCCACTGATCTCAGCACTGATTCGTGTACGCCATCAGTCCCCAGCTCCCCATTGTCCTCAAGACAGAGCAAACAAAGGTGCAGAAGCTGGATTTCTACGGTGATTTAGGTCCTTAAAGATGTAAAAGGTACTAGCCTTCATTCTCCCTTCTTCTACTCCTGCCAAGATTTTCTAACTCAGTAGAGGCAAGAGGACCCCCTCACGAACACAAGAGCCTGCTAAAGCACTGAATAGCTCATCACTCACCAGCTGTCCCTGAGTGATGTACTTCTTCCACCACAGATAAGGACGCATTGCTGGAACAGCAGACAATCCGTAGTAGGAGTACATGAGGACGTGGATAAAGCTGTTCAGTGTGGCACCAAAGTAAGCTAAAAAAAGGGGCAAAGGAAAAAGAAAGTACACTACATTACCAGGAACATGCTGTTTCATGGATCCTACTAAAATAACAAGTTCAAAATGTTACTATTTAAAATATGATTTTTCTTAGAAGAAAGGCAAGAGTCCACTCCCCTGATTTTTTTTCTGTTCACCCAACAGAGTGGCTGAGCTGCTTTGCAGCTGTGCACTTTATACCAGCCTTCTGGTTTTGTTTCCTCGATTTATTCTTTTTCACATCTACATTCTGGCTTCTCAAGGGAACTGAGGAAGCTGATAAACAGGAGGCACGTAAACATGCTCAACAAATCGATAGCTTCACTCATCTAATTTTAGGCTTATTTCACTTCCTTCCAGTCAGGAGCCTATTTTGTCATTTATAACCAAAAGCAACAGCTATCTTCAGAAACTGTGAGTTAGCCATTTTATTTGTCCTTGTTTACGGCATCTTTAGTCATTAAAGAAACTTCTAGCTTAACACCAAACTGCATAGAACTGTGATGACCAAGCAGAACATAAAGCTTGGAAAGGAAGAAGAAAAACACATCACTAGAAATAGCACAAAAGTATTTTCAAGACCACACAAACACAAGATAGACTTCAAGTGTCTGCACTTTTCACTGTTGTATAAACAGGGATTGACTTCCCTGAGGAGAATGAGGTTCCAGATGCACACTTTTTGTAAGCTACTCACTGTTGTGCTGACAACATGAAACAAATACGAGTTTCTATGTTGTTTGGCTCAGAAAGCAGACCAGCCTTCCTGAGCAACTCAGCCTCTTGGTCTGCACTGCCAGTAGTTCACATCCACTGAATTTGACAAGGTTTCTCTTGGATAAGTGTTCCACAAAACCAGTATCTATAAGCTGCACATCTGAACCACAACTAAGCCACGCTAATGCAGTTAGGAAACTAGACGCCAGCTAAAAGCAATCAAATTAAAGAATCAAAGCAAAATAGCCAGAGGTTAGCAGGATTTAGACAAGAGAGACATAGAAATCTTCCACTTAAGATGTATTTGGTTAAGTTCATTAGCACTCAGGGGACAAGATTTTAATTGAAATCATTTGTTATGGCTACTGGTATAATGAGATTAAATTAAAACAGTAACATCTCAAGTGAACTTGACAGATACAAGGACAAGAGTCACTATTAGCCATCTTGTAGATGAAACAAGCTTCTAGTCCTGACTTGGAAAAGAGTATTATTTCATTAGAGGGTCTGCAATGACCACAAAAAAGAGAAAACAAGGTTGACAGGTATCAGACCTGGACTACTGCTGCTGCTAAACACCACACTACCGAGCAAATTCTGCAAACTACATCGGCATGCCTTTTCTAGAGGCTTTGCAGGTAGCTTAATACCTGCAACTATCTGCAATAGCTGCAATTCAGCAAAGCAGCTTAATATGAGACAGAACAAATCCTGCAGCTGAAGGTACCAGAGATGTTTGGTTTGACCAAAAGAAAACCAAAACGAGACCCTTGTTGCAAGAGTTCCCCACCATAACCCAGTACTTACAGTGACCACAAGGCACCCAGTTCATAACAAACCACCAAATGTTCAGCATTGTTGCATGGTGGTAGACATGCAGAACAGTGATCTGATGATTATTTTTCCGCAAAACAAAAAAGAAGGTATCCATGAACTCAATGAGTTTGGAGAAATAGTACCACCAGAGGACACGTATGATCTAGAAAGGAGGAAAGAAGTTTTAGAAGCATTGCACACTGTGGGGGCTTTCAACCCTTTTGCTATCTAAGCAACTAAAATCCAGATTCTATCCTGCACTACTTGGACTGAAGACACTGCTGAGATCTTCTGTAACGCTTCAGCCTCAGGTCTCTCCGTAGGACATCTAGGTACAAACCCATAGCTACAGCTGCAAACAAGATGACAAAGAATGTTTTATGAGGCTATTGCGGTGCACCTGGGGTGTCCTGGGAGAAACAAGACAATATTTAACCAGACTTGGTCCCGCAGTGCTTTCCATAAAGGAGAGGTCTGAACAGTGACCAGAAGAAATCAACACCACATCTCAGAAAGAGAAGGGGAGTCACAACACACAGTGGTTGGATACAGTCTGAAAACCAAGTCCTTGTTTTTTGACCTGGGAACACTTGAAAATTTACAGATAATTACTCACCAAAATACCAACCATGAATATATTGTAGATTAACTATTATGTTTGACAATGCATTTTCCATTGTATTGTAAAAGGGGGGAAAAAAAGCATATAGGTTGAACACAATCCACATAATCAATACTGTTCTGCTCTCTACTTACACATGAGCGGATAATTTGAAACGTTATTAGCTATAAGTCTCGATTACGTTACCTTCATATCAGCTTCTCCTCCACTGTGCGTATCCTGACAGAAGAAATTGTATCCTCCTTCCCATACTCCTGTCACCAGCTAAGAAGATCAAAGAATAAAGTGTCATTTGGGGAGAAGGCTGCACCCCGCGGCACGTGCAAACCTCAACAGCGGCTCTGCCGAGACATCTGGTGTCAAGGGATTCATGGGCACCCAAGTGTGGCATTAGGTTGAATTCAAGCTCCAAGCAGTGATCGAATCAGAAATTCTTCCAATTGGGGTATAACAGAATAAAAATAGGAGGTAGCAACTTATCTCCACTTATCCCATATAGCGTGTGTTTTGCACAGACATATTCTAGACAGATCCTTAAGAAATATATTTCCTTCTTAGCTGATGATCTAATTGTTGAAGAAAGTGAAAGACCAAAGAAAAGTAAATATTTTTTTTCTGATTATTTTTGGAAAGAAAAAGTTGTATTTTTAGGAAATTTTATACACAGAGATCTGACTACAGTTTTTTCAACTGTGTAACAGAGCAAATCTTCAGCTTTGCTATCCTTAACAGCTAACAACTGATGTTTTACCTTATTTTGATTCTTCAAGATCTTTTTAAATAATTCACTCATCCCAAGTACATTACATCCCTCCCAGCACAAGTGACTTCCTCCGCAGGATACGCTGTTGCCTGCCTGACTTCCTGGCATAACAAATAACACCTCAAACATGACAAAATTACTTTTAAGAGTAATGACCAGCTATTAGTCATGAGACGATGACAGGGAGCCCGTAGCCGAAGGGCTGGCTGAAACCTCTGGAGAAGCAAGAGGCAAGCTGGATGTCCACATCCCACCATTTCATGGGTGGGAGATGGAGGGGCAGGTTGAGGGTGGGACGGGAAGAGGGAGTGGGTGCAAGGACAGGAGTGAGCTCCCCTTTAATATCACAACAGAAGGGATCACTGGATGTTGTTTATAAAGATGTTTTTCCTCTTGGGAATAGCATGAGAAGAGGAGTAACAAATTTAGACAATTCCCAAGTGAAAAAAGAATTGTGAGGTATCCCAAAAAACTTTTTAAAGGCAGAGACAGATATCCTGCACAAGCAAGTTGTCTGGTTTTGGCCTTATCTACGCTCATGCAGGATAAAAAAAAAGCTTTGCAAAGCCATGGAGAAAAACTCTTTATACAGTAAGTCATTTAAAATGATCACTTGATTAAAAGACTACAATAACTGGTACAATGAAGTGCTGCTCAGAACTGTGAAAGGGAAGCTAATTCTAAAAGGTACCATAAAGATTATCACTTAAATTATCTACCTTTCCCTAATGTTATTTCTTTCATGGCTCATTTTCCCCCTAAATTAGCTTTTAAAATACCCAGTCAGCCTAGGTCATTATTTTTGACCTTCTGAGACAGAATTATTGCCACTATTTAGAAAAAAGGGGGGGGGGGGGAAGCGACATCTAGTTATAGCATAACATGTAGACCTGGAATTATCTCGTGTTGTAGAGATAAATCAATACCACCCTGCCACAGTGAGAGCAGGGCAGCCGTGCACGTTGACAGCAGACCCACGCAATTCCTCTATCCAAGTAGCAAAGGGAACGCAGCCACGGGAGGACTCCTCTCCTGGCCGTAAGGAAGACCCCGATGTGCAAAGCACACCAGTTTAAAAGCAGTACCCTGCTAAAGTACCAGCTACATCCTGAAGCAAGCCTTGCACCAAACTGCTCTTAGGGCTCTGTGGCTTCACGAGTGCCCGCCAGTCCCTTAGACAGAAGACCACATTGTGCTGTGCTCGTGTTGTTAAGAGCTTACAGATGTTTTCATACAGTTCTCATAGTTCAAGGAAGTGTTAGGAACAGAGGGATAATCACAATGTTTATATTGTAATTAATCCAAATAGCATCCATCACTAATCCTGCGGTCCATAAACGTCTCCCACGGAAAGGCTAGCACAGTGAAACCCAAAGAGCTTTCCCTGCAAGTCATACAGGTTCACTACCCGAAGCGTAACGCAACCAAAGGTGTCTGGATGGATTGCACCTCTCTGAAGGGCAAAGGCATCAGTGTGGCTACAGGTAGCTTCAGCTAAACCTGAGTACTCCCTCATTTCCAGGAGAGCATATAATAATATGCTAGGAGTTCTAATACTCTCACAGCCAGAGGGGTTTAAATGATAGAAGCAAAGCAACATTTGTAAAGAAATGGTAACATCTTTTATCATATAAATAGTTAGTATAGTTACAAAAATAATTTAATCCCTCCCTTTCCAGAAGGCACTAAATGGTGAAAAGCTGCTACTGCTGCCCACAAACCTTGCTTGGTGCAACATAAAACACACACAGATAATCCTTCTTCCGAGTTAGCCAGCTGCTCCTTTGCCTGACACCACTATTTCTTGCACCCACAATACTTTCAGCGCACGCTGGAAGGCTTCAGAAAACAAAACCAACGGGCCACTCTGAGACCTGACCACAAATGGTTCCCACATGGCTCTGCTATGCACGGGGCTGGGCGTACAGCACCGGGGAGCTGCTTACGTCCCACCTAGAAAGCAAAACACGGAGGTGTCATAAATTGCCAGCTAGTGCATTTAAGTAATTGCTCATGCTTGTTGCGGTCTGCTTCCAGGATAGCCAGAGTTTCTAACCCCTCCTTACAGCTACTCTACAGCAGGTCTCAACTCACCCAACACTCCTTATCCTCCCCGTGACGGGCTGGTGGCTCCTCAGCCACCCCAGGCTTGAGACAACCTTTCCCTGCCTGCCGTCCCTAGGAGGTCCTTCACCTTCAGGTTGGCAGGAGCCCAGGCTTGCTGATGGCATTGCTGATGTGCAACCACAGGCATATCTTCTCTTGAGAAATTAAACTGTCTCGAAAAGGCTGACTACAATCATTTTCACCAGAATATGTGATTTTTAAATGACACAAAAAGAAACAGCTCCTTCATAAGCCAATTAATATGGTACTCAAAGTCAATGTAAAGTCCTTCGGCTCCGGGGAAAACCCTGCAGCTCAAAGTTGCTTTTGTGCTCAAGCAACTCTTACTGCCTTCCCTTGCATTGAAATTTTCTTTTTTTATGTTGCTTTCATTTTGTAATTCCGTTGCTGAATTCTTTAAATTGCTGTAGCATGTGCTTCTTTTATAAACTCAGCTACCAAAATAAACCAGCACACCGACACCAGTCCCACCGGGCTGTAGGAGAGGCGTTACTGGGGAGGATTTTGTTTTCTTGTGATAAAAGCAAAGTCTGAGACTTGCTGGAGAGGTGCAGATAAGGGACCCAGCACTGTATCATGCTGTCAAGGCGTGATGGGTTTACGATCCTCAAAAAGAAAAGAAGCAGAAGTTCATATGGCTGATCAAAGAAAGCAAACGTCTGCAGAGATACAAAATTTTATCTTTACATGAACGCAATCACTGTGGGACAGAGATAAGGGCTTCGGGACCTGTAGAGAAAGAAAGGGGAGAGGAAAGAGCAGCCTGGCAGCGAGCTGCCACCCATGGCTCACGTGCCACAGCCCCTCTTCACCGAGTCCCCTCCTTCCTAAAACAGGGTGCAGCTCTGAGGATGCTTTTCCTACAGCATACACAACACCTCCCTCACCAGTAAAATCTGAGACTTTTCTCAGGCTAATTCAGTAGGGAATTAATTTTTCAGATGAAGAAAGAAGACAGGAAAGTGACTGCTTTGAAGGAAGTGAGCCTTCATCACTGACCAGTTTTCTCAAATATAGGTCCAGGTGGTCCAGATCACTTGGCTAGTTTTGCTAACAAACACCCCCAAAATAAAACAGGTCTGCGTGCTGTATAACTGCGTACCTGGTGCTCTCCCTACTTTGCCAAATTACCCATCCGAGGCTCGAGCAGAGAGGCATGGGCCCTCCTCACAGCGTTGCAAGACAACTTGACTCGTGACCCCGGCGCAGAGCAGCGACACAAGTGGAAGCCGTGCCGCCTCTGCTGCTCTAACTGCTCCCGCGGTTCCTTCAGATACAGGCGTGCCAGCCAGCGGGTGATGAACCCATACCCCATAGCCCCGATGCCAGCTGCCCTGCTACACACCTTCTCCACCATGCAGGAGGCCACCCCTTGCTGCCCCTGCCCAAGACAGGAGTGTTATTTCCCCTCAAAGTCCAAGCACTGTAGATTTATACAGAATAAAACACTGTTTGCCCCTAGTGAGCACCCCCTCTTCCTGAAGTATGGGAGTGACAGGTCAGCCTGGAGAAACCTCTCCCGCTCCCCTAGGTCTGCCTTGCCTTTTATATTGCCTGGGACAAGCACAGTCCACTACTCTGTTCTGCTAGTACCAGAACTCAGCCTGGTCATTAAATGCCCAAATAAATAATTTATAGAAGTACACACAGAAACTACTATCTTAGGAATTCCAAATAAGAGGTATAAGATTTCTAGTGATTTTAAAATAAGGCTATATTCTATTACATCAGTAGACCACATGGTACAAGTAGACAGTAAGTAGAACTAGACAAATATTACAATGCAAAAATTTTTTCCCCATGTTATTGCATACAAATATTTAGATGTAAAGGTGAGAAAACCAAGTTGGTCATCTTTCTCATCCTAGTTGGGAGGATGCCTCACTTTAACATCTTGTTTTGGTCATATAACATTTAAACTGAGCTGTGATGCTATGAATCATGACCTGAACCACCACAGCTATAACTCGGGAAAAACTTCAAAGCAGGGTTTCAGGTGTATCGTACGCAAGCTATTAAAGCAGCTTATTTTCAGGCAGGCTACTAAACAAGTTCGTAAGTGGTGATGTTTTATGACTTTCCTCAAACTAGGACTGAAAAAAGTTTAATCCAGCTGAAACTCAAAGTGACAACAAGGAAGAGAACAGGGAGTTACATCTCTTTTTTGAACGCTGCTCTTCACCATTTTATCTTACAAGTGAGTACATGTACTATAAAGTGCTACTGATGTATGGCTAATCCTTCAAAGCCAAGTTTCCATGACTGATGTGATCCGAGCGAGGGTGTCGCCGGCTTTGCACTGACACAGGTAATTGCGGAGGCACTACAGCTAGAGAACGTACCTGGAGGTGCAGGAAGCTGATTTTTTTCCCCTATCACCTGGCCCTTCGGCTCTCTCCCTGCAAACATCAAGCAGCGCGGTGTTATGTCAGCATGGCTCTCTACTTGGCAGCATTTTTATGGGATCAGTCCCTTGTTGCAGAACATCGCTTGCCCTCACGTCTAGATTGTAAGTGCTGTCAAACACATTTCGTTGCAACTATCATGAGTTTAATAGTCTTCGTAACACCGTAGCTTCACGTATTCCCATTTATAAAGAGAAGGTATATTTACAACAATACCAATGAACACTTCCATATAGATAACGTTACTTTAAGAGCAATATTGACTTTGATACAAAGCGTTTCACTATATAGGAAGGAGGAGCCTTAATATTCACTGTATTTTAGTTGTCTCATTCCTTCACAATATAAAAACTATTCAGCTGGTTACAAGTATGAGGACTTCTTCAGCATACAATAAACAGTCCTTTCTTGGCAACCAGTTCATTGTTAGCAAGAAAAAGGCATTTATAAGATCACCAGTTCAGATCTTTTATATTGGTTAAATTTATCAGCAGGTTTTGTAACACAGCAGAATGTTACAGTAATTTTCATTTGGAAACTATGAGTATTATTCAAGGAATTAAAGGAAAATACTATTCAAGTATTCAAGGAAAAAAGATTGGCTATCCTGAGAATTCTATCCACACTTAGTACAACTGAAGAAAAGTCTGCACTTGTAAACCCTCAATAACATAATTGGAGGTTAAAACAATAGATTATTATATAATTATAAAATAATATCTGCATAAAATAATGCAGATGTTGTACATGAAGTCCACAGCAACACTACTTTTAGACAAATTAAACAGATCAACACACAAATTTTTCTGGATTATAATATCCTGAGAGGGAGGTTAGAAATGTAAGCACATCAAGAATACAAGTTGTTCCAAGTACCTACTGAATCCAAAACCGCTCCCCCCGAAGAATTAAGTATCAAAGATCTTAATAACACAACTCAGTAATTTTTGACTAGACAATTCACTGCACAAGAGAAATAACTTTAAATTTAAATCACTTCCTATCTAAACACTCACCTTGTGAAACACTATAGAATTAACTACAAACTTAAAGGAGAATTACAGCTTTCATATACTTCTAACTAAATGCCACCAAAAAAAAAAAGAAGAAAGAAAAGAGAGATTAGTAGTTTTAGCTCTAGCTTGTAATCGCACGTTGAAAATGAAATCTCTCCTTACAGAAAGGAGAAATGCTTTTGGTTAAAAGCAAGCCAGAGTATTCTGTACTTTAAAGCCACACACTCAATCATCTTCTAACCACATTCTTATTTACATTGCCATAGTTCTTCATTTTCATTTTAATAAAAAACATCAAATTCTGAGTAAAAGCAGCTAAAGCGGGAAGTGGAAAACTTTATACTGCCTAAATCTTTGTTTTGTTAGGAAAGAAAGAAAGTCCACAGAAAGTCCAATTCAGTTTGAAATATATTTGTATGCTTAGATTTTAACTTCCAAGAAACAGATGAATCACAACAGCATTGATGCAATTGTTTCAGCAAAACTACGAGGATGCAAAAGAAGCTATTGCAAGCTTACAGAAATAGCTGCGGAGAGTATGCATGATTAAACACATTTAAACAAAACACATTTGCACTCCAAATCAAGCCGTAGTTTTGCTACGAAGTACTTTGTACAATGCACCAGCACAATCACGCTGAGCATGACTTCTAGGCAAGGAGGAGTTACTGAAGGAGTAGCCAGGTTCATGCTGAAAGATCAGGCCTTCACTTGCACTGAGCGAGAGAGTGCATTGAAACATTGCTAACCAAAGTCAGCATAGGTGTTTAAGGCAAGGATTTTTTCATACCATCCTTAGAGGTAACTTTACAACTATGGTTTTCTCCCCCAAGAAGTGACACTGAAGAATAGTTGCAACATTTCTGCAGATGTTTCCCCAGGTTTAGGAGGACTGTCCTCAGAGATCATTTTCAACATAAGCCAATATAATTAAAACAGACACTGCAAAATAACCCCGACCCAACCCCTTTTCTCCTACCTCATAAAACATATACAGAGAAAGCAGTGTAAGTCCAAGGTTGTAGACCACTAGAATACCCCTGCATGAGAATGGTTGCTTATTCCGCATGTACTTTGGTCCTAGCCATACGATTAGTAAGTACAAGACTGAGAAGATAAAGGTAGGTGTATAGTTCTCCAGAAGAAGCCATCCTTTTACTCTGGGGTCTGAAACAAACAAACAAAAACATACAAACACTTAGATTTTGTAAGGGGAAGAGTTCAATGCACCCAGAAAAAGCTGTACCCAAAATGTTTCTAGCGCCAGAATACTGGAGGAAGACGAAGAAAGAGCAGCAAGCCCTTTTATTAAGGGCCACATTGCTAATCACAAACAACCTTTGCAAACAACAAGCTTTTAGTTGAATGGTTGTTAAAGAAAGCAGAAATAATTCTCCTCCTAAGGCAAAAATATTCTTAAATTATTACTGCTATTATTTTTAAATACTCATTACCATTCAGAATCGTCCATCTTGAATACCATAGATGAGCTTAAATTATAAAGAACGACCCTCTCCCCCTTATTCTCTCAAACCAACCTTTCCCGATAGTACACACCTTATTTCCTCAGAGCCAGTAAAGCTAAGAGTGAAGCAGATACCTTTGTGGTTATTGGTGGATGATCCTGATAATTATTTTCTAATCAATACTAACCCAATTAGACTTACGTACATGCTACTCAAAAGGATTAAATTTTGGAGCATTTGTATGAGCAATGAAACACAAAGCAGTCAGTCCAGTCTGACTAATCAGTACGGTTGGCAACACGTCGACTGCTCAGGAAAAGCATATAAACCACCCCAAACGAGAGGATTTCAGGGGAACCCTTGGGACAAGTGCGTGATCCTTTTGAACCACAACTGTGTTGTCCATACCCAGCAACAGCGCGGTGATTCACTCATCTCACTAAAGTCAGCCCAAAGGATTGAAACCAAGTTTACCAAACCATAAATGAACAATTCAAGTATTGCTGGCATTCACAGCCCTGACTTAATTTTGAAGGAGTCATATGTAGATCCTGAATGTAAGAAACGAGGCCCTAAAACGTAGGTTGGGAAGTAGTTAAGAAAGCTGGGGAATTGTTTGGATTTGCCACCTTTACAGTTCATTATTTTTAAGACACGGCAAATATAGACCATATGCCAGCACGTACAATAAGTTATATCAGAACATCCAGACTAATTTAAACGTGCTTAGTATGAAGAGGGGGCCACAAGGGCACCAAGCTACTAAAAACAAACAGAAAACACACTTTGAAGGATCAGAGGCTTGTTCCACCTCCTGTGGACTTTGTCCTCAGAGGAAGCAGCACCACCACTGGAGTTTCACTGGGACAAAGAAAGAGGTAGAAAAGATGCTGCTGAAGCAATCAAGGGGAACAAAGCACACACCACTGAGCAGCATTGCTATGCACACTCCATAGGGGATGCTGACATTTAATTCCGTGGTCGGGACCAGGTGGAAGAGGGCCATCCCTACCCCAGCTGGAAGCCCTCACCATGAGGCCACTGCCTGTCCCAGTCCCAGTCTCCCTTCCTTGTGCTGACCAGGATTGCTGTTCTCCACCTGTAGACTTTTTCTCAGTGAGAAACCTACCCCAAACCATTGCTTCTTTAAAAAGAACGGTTTCAAAGAAGCAATGCTTTCCAAAAACTAGAGATTTTTTCAGTGAAAAATTCCTTAGCAGCTCTAGTTATGAGGGCAAGACTATTTTTATTTCATCAAATGCAAATTAAAAAAAGATTTTTTTAAATAAAAGCTATTATTAAATTCTAAAAAAAAAGGCAAAGAGTGAGATAAGTTGTTCACTAAGACTAACAACACAAGCTTAACTGATAGCAAGAAGAATAGCACCCATGACTGTCATAGCTGAAAAATTAGAAGCTCTTCAGGTCAAAAGATCAGAAGCATTGAATAGACTTTTTTATTTATTACAGAATCATACATTTTGATGCTTTGCAGATATTAAAGAAAGCAGTCACCTGTTAACGTCAGGATGTTAGGGGGAAGCTGCTTCTTACGCTCCAGTATCTGCACTTTAATATCAGTTTTATTTATGTATTTAATTTTTGACAAAACTTACCTCTGGGTCCAAGCCAAACATCAAGGTAGCTATTGATTGTTTTATCCAGAAGTTCCATTCTACAGCCTACTGAAACGGAAAGAAGAGAAGAAACTTAGTTCTTCAGCTCACAAAAACAGTTTAATCATCTGAATACCATCTGTTAGGGTTAGCAAAGAAAATACTAATATGCAAAAATTGCAGCAGACACACTGGACATTACCAGCATATATAAAGTACATAAAGCTTATTCTAGTCTCAGAGAGCCACTGGTGTAAGAGCAGTATTTCCCACTGAAGTATTCAATCATGGATCTAGATACACAGAAGCTTAAAATAATGAGTTCAGATTAACCTGAAGTTCTTGTTAATTCTGTATTTTGTAAGTGCAAATACAGGATGACATCTTGCAAGATCCCTCTGCAAGGAGGAGGAGGAGGATTGGACCTTGAGAAAGCCACCAACATTGAAATTCTCAAATAAATACTATGAAGCTCTTTTAACAAAGAGCCTAGAAGAGCTAGCAATGCTAGCTGGGGAGGAGGAGGGAAGGAAAAAACGTGAAAAACTGGCTCTGCTATCACTTTTGTAGACAGGTGACCGATTACAGCCCATAAAACCACGAGATCAACAGTCACCAAACGACTGAGAGGGCTGCAGAGGCAAGGGAGAAAACATTGCAGTTCGTGGCATGAGCATCTCCGGTTCCAGAAACTGCTTACTGGTAAGACATTACCAGGTAAAACTCATCCAACAGCAGTACAGTAGAGTGATCCAAATGTCATCTGTCAGCTCCTCACATGGCCACTATTTATGGGTAGCACCGGGTATATATACTGCGGTACTGAAGTTGCTGTACCTCCCTAAGGTTAAAGCAGGGCAGAAGTAGCAACGCTTTCCATGAGCAGGGACAACTGTACATGAAGCTGTTCAAGAGAAGAAGTAGTAAGTTTCTTCTTGACTAAGAAAAAAACCAAACCAAAACAAAAAACCCTTCCAATTTCCTCTTTTCTAGCCAGAACTGTACTGAACTTTCACTAAAATAATTTTATGCATTTTTAATAGGATAGTTTTCACTTCTTGGTGTTTCTCCCTGCCCGAAGTACTAATATTAACAGCAATTTTTAGTTATGGGGAAATAACGTAAGCAACACATAAACTGTCAACATACCCACAGCACAAACCAAAACGATAATGCGAGTTTACATGTCATTGCCAACAACAACAAAGTTCACCTCCATTTTTTTCAGTTCTTGCTAAAGAAATATCTCTCTCCCACCTGTGAAAACCCTGCCTCCAGGGGATTTCTGATTTATGCAAGTAAAATTAATAGTAGGTCCTCTGATTTTAGTCAGCTGGGACTGACACCTCCATTTCTTTTGAGTCCAGCAAGAAAAGCCAAGCAGGATGGAGGTTACTGAAAAGAGGTTGTGGAGAGGTGGGGGTCGGTCTCTTCTCCCAGGTAACAAGTGATAGGATGAGAGGAAATGGCCTCAAGTTGCACCAGGGGAGGTTTAGACTGGATATTAGGAAATTTTACTTCACTGAAAGGGTTCTCAAGCATTGGAACAGGCTGCCCAGGGAAGTGGTTGAGTCGCCATCCCTGGAGGTATTTAAAAGACGTTTGGATGAGGTGCTTATGAACATGGTGTAGTGGTGGTCTTGGTAGTGTTAGGTTTATGGTTGGACTCGATGATCTTAAAGGTCTTTTCCAACCTATACGATTCTGTGATGCAAACGACGTCCTCTCCCTGGTCCAAAGCAGGACTGGGAGCCACCCGGCCTGCGCAGGGGCTTCGACTTCCCGTGGGACCAAGAAAATACAACGGGCTTGGATACGTGCATTTACACCGCGTGGTCTTCTATGTAAGTCCAGATCCCTTCCACCGCAGGGCTCCAGGCAGGAGGCCGATGCGCTCGCCGAGGATCTCCGGCTGCACCCCCAACCCATCGTTTCCCGCGGGCTCTCGGGGACAGGCGCAGAAGAGGGCTTTCCCCTCCGCGTGCATTGAGTCTTCGTACCGCTTTGGACTATGCAAAGGCACAGAAACTTCCCTGGAATCCGGCCTCCAGGCACAAACAAAAGAGCTTGATTAAAATAACCAGGAGTGTTAAAAGCCTTTTGCAATCCTGATTCACATCAGTTTTATTTTCCGACCAAAGAAGCCCAGCCCAAATAAGTACACACTTCACAAGAAGGTGCATTTTTGGGATTACGCCACCTCATCAGCTATGACACACAAACTGCGAGCGCTTGCGTGAACGGCCACAGCACCAGTACACTGGCATCCTAGGAATAAGGAAATTTAACCGAGAAGCCTATGCTGTGCTACCAGAAGCATGAACATCAGGAAGACTGTGAGAAATGAGTACGTATTTCCAAGGAGAAGAAAGAAAGTTATCTAGAGCAAGCTCTTCTTTTTTTTTTTCCCCACCTCTTTTTTTTTAATCTGTCAGCTTAATATCGCCAGGAAAAGCACTCCCCAGCGGATAATTAATTTTGTTGCTTGAAATCCCCACTTACTCAATTTGTCTGTCGCTGCTTTGATCCAGTACTGATTGATTTAGTTACGCAGTGCTGCATCACCCAATAACCCAGCATCTGCGCCTGACTTCAACTCCCCTTTTTGCAGAGGCAGACTTCAGATGGGAGAGTTTGTTTCAAAAACAAAGGTTCGTTACACAAAAATATACAAAAAAAGCTCAATTCGGAACTGACTTGCTCTATACTGTTGTTTGCTGGACACTGAAAATGCAGATATGTAAATGAAACAAGAAAGCAGAAACAAACTCTGCCTAGCTATAGCAAAGACAGCAAGAAATGAAACTCCATGTTCAAGCCTTCCATAAAATTGGAAGAAAAACTCATTCCCCAAGAGCAGGGGGCTTTCTCCAGAGGTCTCAGCTTTTTTGGGCTGCTACCCCAAAGCAGCTTTTTGTGCCACTACCCCAAAGCAGCTTTTTGTGCCAGCATTATCAGACAGCAGATTGTAAAAGGCACAGCGAAGGAAGAACTACTCCTGGTGTCGATTTCCAGAATTTACAGAAAAAGAAATTGTTTCAAAAGGAACTCATTTGTGTAACAGAAAAACAGAGGGAAACAATCTGCTTTTGTTCCAGAGGGGGTCATGTGAAAATGCATCAAGTCTCCTGCCAACAGCCACACAACATTAAACACTGCTTCAATGGCAGCAACTACAAGGGTTCTTTTTTAATTAGAATAGTTTCCCAATTCAGAGGAACATCAACTTCCAGAAAAATTAAACCAGTGGCCATTTGAAACACTGTAATCGGCATGTTTCCGAATACTGAAAGTAAGCAAATTCTGCAGCTGACCACATACACGAGCAGATCACTAGCAACGCTCCTTTACCTAGAAGTCATCCCACAGCAAGGCACACTATTCATAGAATCACAGAATAGTTGGGGTTGGAAGGGACCTTCAAAGATCATCTAGTCCAACCCTCCCGCAATGAGCAGGGACAGCTTCAACTAGATCAGGTTGCTCAGAGACCCATCCAACCTGACCTTGAATGTTTCCAGGGATGGGGCATCTATCACCTCTCTGGGCAACCTGTTCCAGTGTCTCACCACCCTCATCATAAAAAATTTCTTCCTTCTATCTACTCTGAATCTGCCCTCCCTTAGTTTAAAACCATTACCCCTTGTCCTACCGCAACAGGCCCTGTTAAAAAGTCTGTCCCCATCTTTCTTATAAGCCCCCTTTAAGTACTGGAAGGCTGCAATAAGGTCTCTCTGGAGCCTTCTCTTCTCCAGGCTCAACAACTCCAACTCTCTCAGCCTTTCTTCATAGGAGAGGCGTTCCATCCCTTTGATCACTTTTGTGGTCCTCCTCTGGACCCGCTCCAACAGGTCCATGTCTTTCCGGTGCTGAGGGCTCCAGAGCTGGACACAGGACTCCAGGTGGGGTCTCACCAGAGCAGAGGGGCAGATTCAGCTCCCTTGACTGGCTGGCCACCCTTCTTTTGATGCAGCCCAGGATATGGTTGGCCTTCTGGACTGCAAGTGCACATTGCTGGCTCATGTCCAGCTTTTCATCCACCAGTACCCCAAGTCCTTCTCCACAGAGCTGCTCTCAGTCCCTCCATCCCCCAGCCTGTATTGATACCAGGGGTTGCCCCGACCCAGGTGTATGACCCTGCACTTGGCCTTGTTGAACCTCATGAGGTTCACACAGGCCCACTTCTCCAGCTTGTCCAGGTCCCTCTGGATGACATCCCGTCCTCCTGGCGTGTCAACTGCACCACCCAGCTTGGTGTCATCTGCAAACTTGCTGAGGGTGCATTCGATCCCACTGTCAATGTCATTGATGAAAATATTAAACAGTACTGGTCCCAATACAGAGCCCTGAGGGACAGCACTTGTCACCGATCTCCATCTGGACATTGAGCCGTTGACCACTACCCTCTTGGATGCGACCATCCAACCAATTCCTCATCCACCAAACAGTCCATCCATCAAATCCTTATCTCTCCAATTTAGAGAGAAGGATGTTGTGGGGGACCATGTCAAAGGCCTTACAGAAGTCCAGATGGACGACATCTGTAGCCTTATTTCGTACCTACGGTCAGAAAAAAAAAAGTGATCCAATTATGCCACACACTGCTTTTTAAAACAGGTACCTCTATATACACTGGTTATTTTTTCCTAACCTGCCTTTCTACAATGGGCAGGAAAGAAATCATCCTCTCTGCTACCAAATTTTACCAATGCAGTAAGGCCCCTGAACACCAGGGCAAGCTGGATCAGAGTCCGGAAACACTCAGGCTAACAACCTGAAAGATGCTTTACTCCTTCAAGTCCAAATATTTAATCCAGAAAAACACATATCTGATGTTTTAAACAACACAAAATTACTGGACTTCCAATTCTGCAACACAAACATAACGAAGGATAAAGTTGCACCTTGCCTGAACAAGATCACGCTCCATCATTAAAATATTACTTTTTCAAAATTCCTCTGGATTTAGATAGACAGGGTTTTTTTGACATCCACAGAACATTTTGCATCCTTGGTCCACTTCTGGCGCTGCGAGCTGGGTCATGCACTATGCTCCAGCAGCCACCCGTGTGTTTCGGCAGAAGATATGGGCTCTGCCCTGCCGCTCAGTCTGGGCATGGATGGCCCCAGTGCTCCTCGGTGTGGCAACGGAAAACACAGGCCAAAGGCTACACAGAAATGTGCTTTTCTTGCAGTATTTTTATTTATTTATTTATAAAAGTTTTTCATACAGGCTACCCAGCAGTGACAACCTGCTCTTCTAATGCACATCACTACTCTCTGAGGAAAGGACTACTAAATACTGAAGTATTTTACCAGCCCCTGCCCTTCAAAGGAAACTCTCCTACGCATTCCACAGAAACACATTCTGGGGGTGGGCGGTTTATGCCAGAAAGTTATTTAAGAGTTATTGGTCACATTTTAATGTTGTTTCTTGAGTTTCTTCTTGGAGTAACTTCAGTTTCTAGGTGCAAAGATAAGGCACGAAAATATACAGGTTTGCCCTCTGTCCCATGACACTCTTTTTCAGCAAACCAAACAGCAGCAACAAAACATTTTGGGCTGAAAGCTCAAAGCATTGGGAGCCTGCTCCCTTTCAGCAGGGTCCTCCAGCTCTCACCCTGCTGCTTGAGAACTCCCTGAAACAACAGATCCCAGTTTTCACATTTAAGTGCCTGAACTTGAGTTCCAAAAAAATCCCCAAAATAGGCAGCTGAATGATCGTGCTAGCTTCTGAGAGCAACGCGCCTGGCTGCTCAGCCTTCTTGGAAAACAGCCACTTCATCCGTTCTTAAATTAGGACTTCGAAGCCTAATTTTAGGCACTTGATTTTGGAAATCTTGAATTGTGCTTTCTCGTTAAAGTGATGTTTCCCAGTCCCTGCCACTGCAGAGGTGACTCCTCTTTTCCCTCCTCCAAAAGTACAAACTATCCCTCCTCCAAAACACAACGATCATGCTGCTGTTTGCTTTTGTAAATGTACTGGAGTTGAAAACGCCCAGCTACTTGAGAACTGGAAGACTGCACCGATAAAGCTGTCAACCATTTTCTGTCCATTTTCCAAAGCTGCCCAGTTTCTCCTTTCTGTTCCCAAAACCTTAACTATCCCTTGCATGTATTCCCTTTGCCTTTCAACTTGCTGCCAACCCCAGATTCCCTTTTTTTGCCCTTTTTGAATACCCTCTTAGGTCCCAAGCATGCTTAACATTAGCAATAAAAAGTTTAGAATAATTCATAGTCCATATTGATCTGAAAGTACAAGTACATTTATTGTATGGGAAACCAAGTGAAGCACGAGTCCTGCGGATTTTGCACTTTAGCTTTGTTAAAATGCAAGAAACTATTTTTAAACTTTATTTTGCAACTGTATCTCTAGCAAAGCGATGCAGATTTTTGGCCCACCTTGCATCAGCGGCAAATCCTCCAGCCTGCTGCTGACTCACTGGGACCCACAGCGCTCAGCTTTCACACTCACCAGCAGCACCAGCGTAAGGAAGTTTAGAAAGAAATGATTTGTATAAAACTCAGGGAAGCGTAAAAAATGGAGGACAAAGGAGAGAAGCTAGTCTCAAACAGTTTAACCTCAACAGTATTTAAAAACATTCGAAAATGCAGGGGGTAAAGGAAGACTTTGGCCAGTTAACCAGGGGGATGATTTCATGCCATTACTTTTCCTGTCATCCCACCCTCCCAAATCCTTCAGTAACGATTACCTTCATACGCAAACACAGTTGTGGTAATAAAAGTATTTTACAGAACAGAAACAAATACAAGAAAGGATACTGCAAAATGGAATAACTAATTCTGCTCAATACGTCATTAAACCAGAATCTAAATAATCTTCAGATAGGTGAATTAAGACAAATCATAGGTCCTTGCAGTTTTAGTCACATTTTCAGCAGATCTAAACTAGCTCAAATTAGGATCCGAGTGTCCTAGGATTAGGACATTGACATGGATTTCATCCCCTCACAGCCAACAGCTCTTGCTGTGCCATGGGATAACTTCAGCCAGAGGGAAAACACGGAGGGCGATGGCCAAGCGGGAAGAGCAAGTTGGAAGCAACCACACAAATGCACCCATGGAAGTACTAAGAATCGGAGGAAAATGGCAAACCACCGCCTCTCCATCCCAGAAGGAGGCATCCAGCACCCAGCTACAAATAAGGATCTCTCGTGCTGCAAAGCCCCCCTTAGCAGCAGCAGATCTGGCATCCCTCAGCGCCAGGGTAAAATGCTTTTTGCAACAGCATGCATTTTCCTGGAACAAAACATTCGAGGGGCTACGCTGTGCCCAGCCGCTGCGCCCATACCCCAGCACCGCGATCCTGGAAACTTCCTCGCTGCTGCAGCTTATAGTGCGGTGCTGTTAGAGGAACAAAGTGAAGATTGCAAAAGTATTTACAGAAACAAAACGGGGAGGAAGAAAAGGCAAAGCATGCAGGTTTATTCAACTGCTGTGTTTGTAAGAGCACGCAACTATAAAATGTGCAAAGACACTGCACAGACAACTCCCGGCTGGGGGTTAAAGAAATGATTTGGGGTTTTTTTTGTTTTGTTTTTAAATAGGAAAGAAACAGAAGAGAGGATCTGTAGCAAACTAGGTTAGATGGAAACAGGGAGAATATGTACATGGTACAAGAGCTACAAGTTGACTTTTTTGGAAGGAAAGCCAATGCACAGCATTCGCTATATAGCTTTGCTCCAAAGCCCTCCTCCCCAAGCAGTATGTGAGTGTTTATTAACAGCTACTGTTATAATCTGAAGCTCCCTCCTTTTTCAAAAGCTGCGCCGGTATTGCAATTGGGAACACGTTGCTAGCTGTGGCTCACAATGGCAAATTAGCCAGAGGAAGCCTGGGAAGCTAAAGAGAGAGAGCTGAGAAGATGGAGGAGTCAAAAAGCTAAGTCCAGAGGGCCATAATATGGACTTCAGCTTTCATTTTGGGTCTCCTTTCTCTTATTCAAGTGCCACCTGCAAGGAGGTCTGAAAAACACTTCCCCTTTAATAAAGGGACTCCTTTAATCTCTGTTTGTGCACTTCACTCAAACCAACTTTTTACTTCCACAAGAGAAAAATAAAGGTATGGTCCCCAAAGCCTATTTTAATGAGCCTTCTTGGTCAAAAGGCTGCATTTTCTAACAACAGAGCCGATGAGACCACAGCCAACAGGTCCAAAGGACAGAGAAGCCCAGTCTTGCATGACCATTACTAGCAGCAGAGTTCAAGAGTACTGGGTAGCTTTAAGACAGTAAGCTTCAATTTTTTTTTTTTTAAATGCCCACATCTCATAATTGCATATGAAAATTTAAAAAGCAAGAAGTAGGAAAAAAAAGAGTTACAAGGGGGGCCATCCTTCCACCTCAACCCTCATTTCCACCAACACCCTGCAGTAGCGGCACCAAGTCTGAGCACCGGGAAAGCATCGGCCACCAGCCTGCCCCTTCCCCCTGCCAAAATGCTGCTGCGCCAAGGTCTGAACCCAGGGGACATCTCAAGAATAAAACTGAAAATATAGGACAGATCTATAATTCTTGGTTATCTTCTTTGCACTTATTAGCTTGACATATGAAAGCTTGCTATCTGACCCATAAAAGCACCTGCAGTTCTCCTGCGCATGTGAAACACTGTGCAAAGCAAGAAATGGCTGTGTGCAGCTATCCAGTAAACAAGGTTTAGCCATAAAAAGGTTATCTGGGGTTCGCGTGCTGACTAGATACAGCAATCCAATAAAGAGCTGAGAAATTAGAGGAAGATCATGAAAGCTGAGGATGACAGCCATGAAGGTAATGCCACACCACGTAACACTGGCTAGTACAGGGATAACAGCATGCGCAAAACCTGAATTAAGATGCCCTGCTAAGTGGTGCAGCTACAACCCCTGTGTTCAGATGGGTAAATGATACCTCTTGGAGGACCACTTGGGTTTGGGAAACCAGATCAGACCGAAAAAGCACACAAACAAGTCACCCTTAGGCAAGTTACAGTATGTTAAGTATTTATTTGTATTCTTACTTTTATTTCCACTGAGCATGGGGTAGCACTTGGAGTGCTATGGGAGAAGTGAAATTCCCTGGTGGGCCCTAACGCACAAAAAATACATGTAATACACTGAATTAGTTACATTCCTCAATAAAAGTGAAGTGAATTTCTACACTTTCACCTAAAGGAAGAAAAGATGCAGACTGACACTGTAAATGTATGCCATGGCTTGCCTTGCTGCCGTTTCTTCATACGGCCAGCCATGCTACGAAAAGTCAATCTTAAAACTTTTCTGTCTTCCTGCTGTACCCCCATGAGACATGAGTTAATCTTGTACAGCTGCAGCTGCACCAGTGCTTGGTGCCTTCATTTTAAGACGCTAAACATCATGCCAGACAGTACAACCATACGTAGTGAACAGTACCAACAAAAAAGTCAGGCAACTAGGAATGACGGCTAGCTTTAAATAGAAGAAGGTACCAAAAATGTTCCTTTTCCCACCATTCTGAGAATTAAGAGAAAAGAAGAAAAAAAAGAGACTCCATGTACAACTTATGCCATGGCATCATGCTGCTCAGGACAAAACCCTGCTGCTAGGCACCCTGTTAAACCCCCTGCCTTCAAAACAGTACAAAAATAATAGGTTCATCATTCAGAAAAGCAACTGCCTTTGAAGATCTAATCTCCTTTCCAAAGGATAAAGGAGCTAACACTATGTAAGGCAAGATTTTGACCTTGTTTTCTTCCTGCCCAGGACTGGCAAGGAGTACAGAGAGTGAAGACTACGTGTCCTGGTATAGGAGCAGAAGACAATGAGACAGGAGATTTCTTACAGATGCATCAGTTGGATCATTCCTGCCCTTTCCCTTCTTGCACACCACTTAGCACATCTGTAAAGGAAGTGTTGCCAAAACCACACAGCCAGCTAATGGCATTTCTGTTACAGAAGCTCAGGGCTGAAAAGCCTGGTGGGTCCGGAGGAGCTGAACGTCCTTGCCTGCACCAGACCCGTGCCAAACCAACCACTGCCGCGAAGCAGCAAGTTTCAGGGTACCAAATCATCGCTATAAGAAGGGCCCCTGAAAACGACTGACTCCTGGAGTGGTTAGACAAGAAAGCATTTCTACCTGAACATTTCCTTGGTTTCATGTTGGCAGCACTTTCCTAAATGTTACTTCGCCACAAGACCCTGCTCCAGGAGGCAATTACTGCAATTTCTTGTACTCTATTCTTTGTTTTAAGGGGAGAAAGACCAACCGACCAATTACAAGGAAATACTGTAGTGGTAAAACTTGGTGTGATCTTATCACTGACTCTTTCTACGAACTTTAAACAGACTACTGGAGGGAAAAAAAACACACTGTCCACACGTCTGGCAACTGCCAAGCTGTCTTCTACAAGCTCATAATATAAAAAATTCAGGCACCTGCAGAAGTCATGTAAGGAATTCCCGCAAAATAATTCAGTTTCCTCCAAAATTTAGCTACTCTTCTTTCAACAAGAGGCAACAAATTACTGGTGCAGTGGAAATCCCACTGCCATTAAAACCTGTTCCAGCAAAGAACCCAGCTAGACTGAACCCCCAGCTTTAGTGCCACGGTGCAGAAGGTTTTACTACATTTGCTTCACACTTTCAAAAGCACCGGAGCAAAGGCAGGGTCAGTACTGTAATTCACTATAATAGAGCTGCTTTAAATACAGGGACAAACCGATACCCACAGAAGCAGCAGGCAAGAAGCTTCCTCCCCCACTCTGCAGCTATCCTGTCCTCTGCAGGGCAGCAGTCCCCTGGAGAAGGGGGTACCAGATATGCCTCCTCTGCCTCGCCGCATGTGCAAAGTCTCTCTCGAACAATGTCTTCGGCAACTTACTTGTTCCTACAGATGAGAAGCTCCCATCCATACAGGCATTTTTCCTGCTCACACCTGTTATGGTGCTGGCTCGTGCCCACCGGTAACCCTCAGGCTGACAGCCACCACATCGCCTTACCCTCACTTCAGCTCCTCCATTCAGCCAGGTCCATAGCTATAAAACCATACCCAGGGCACGTGGGGTGACCAGGAGCAACCAAGAACAGATCTGACGCTGCTGCAAGAGATGCTTTCATTCCTTTCCTACCCTCCACCCTGCCCGGGTGGAGGGAAGCAGGGGGAAATTGAGGCAGCCCCAAAAAAACAACCAAGCAAGAAGATGAGCTTTCAGCTGGGTCCATCCCACCACCTGATGGACTGCAGGAGAAGTACCAGCATGAGGCAGGCATGTGGGTGACAAAGAGGTCTTCCCTGACTGAAGCTGAGCAAAGCCATCACATTGCACCCGGCAAGAAACCAAGACCATAGCAAAAAGAAAGGTAAATAGGACAGATAGACAAAAAGAAAGATGCAGAACTTTTAAAGCAGAATTCTAAAACGCTCTTAAGAGAAGGACAAAATAAAATGCATTGCACACACATCATTTTACATATAGGAATGGTTCTAGTGAAAAGTGCAAGAATTGCAGAAAAAAGAAAACATGAAACAACAAAAGCTCATACAGGATATGTTAATGTCATGCAGAGCTAACTTACAGAGATTTCTTAAATATAATCGTAACAGTATGAACTGACAGATTATTACACTGTACAAAGCAAACAACAACATGCCCCCCCCAAATGTTCAGAATACAAAGCAGACAGACTTTAAGATGCATTGCTATGTTTCTGTCTTGGAAAACTGCAGGACTAAAGATGGTCTCAAGGCAGGTCAGATGGGAGAGGGCAGATTTCAAGGGGAAGGGGGAGAACGTTAACCACTGAGAGACCCAACAGATGGAGACCAATGACAGATTTCTTCCAAAAAAGGCAACTTGAATATTTTACCCAATCTAAACGCAGCAAAAATATTCCAACAGAAACAGAGTTTATAAAAAGAAATATGCAGAAAAAAGATTGAAATAAAAAGCTGAACAGATGGTGAATATGACCAAAAACTCTTACTATACACTGGTCAGCCTGCAGCTGAGGACCTTGAAGACAGAGGGGAAGTACCCCCTTTAATTCTCAGCCTTACAGCATGTTTTACTGTAAGGAACGATAACCAACCACCTTACTAGTGATTTGAGACACACCTTGAGTGCAGTAGCCTAAGACTAAATTTCAACGGGAAGTTTGATTCTGATAATACCAAACACTTGATGCCCAAAGCTTATACTTAAATTCAATATATGAGGAAAATACATTGCTAGATAATTAGAAGGTGATTTATACACGGAAAATAAAACTTCCTCCTTTACTATGCTGCTTGCAGCAAAATAACTTACACTGTATTTTATAAGCGCTCATATTTTGCCAGGAGTGAAAGATAGGAAAGAATTAAGTTGCGTTTCACCAGCCACGCTTGTATAGCAACTCTTTAAACTCTGGGCAAAAGACAAGCTCTTTAGCCTCTACAGTAAAACTCTGTACATATCTATTATACAGGTGGCAATATATTAAGAGGTAAACCCAAACCTTTACATTCTGAGTGCACTTATTTCATGTATGTTTTGTACAGACCGTGGAGGACACAGAATGATGCTTCAGGCAATGAAATTGCTTATTCATGTTGGCAGCTCTCTGAAAGTTTGCCTCTCCAGAATCTTGCCACCACCATGCCTCTTTTTACTGCATGCTAAAAGCAAAACATGCTTTTGTGCAAAAAAACGCTTTCATGAACCAATTTTTCAAATATCAAAAGACAATTCCAGTGGTTGGAGGCTATTTTTCCACAATGTTTTTATCTCCCTGGAATACAAGTCCTCCACACAGATGGGTCATCTCTAAAATAAACAGCAGTGAAGGGACTCTTCATTTAAATAGCCCTGGAAATTCTGGACCAGGGAAGCTAAACACTCAAGTTCATGGCCTCATGCAGGAACTGGTACGTGGTGGAGGAACAGAGGAAGGAAAAAAATAAACAAGCCAGATTTGGTTAATATTCTGCTCTCACGTTAATGACCGACAGCTTAGGTGGGAATTTCATAGGGGTCTCGGCAGAGCGATGCTGTAAGGAGGGATGCTGTAAGGGCTCCTTCATCAGTTCAGCCCAAAACCCAGCCCTGCTCCTCTGTTCTGCAAAATAACCTCCCAGGGCATCGGGTGAATAAGCTTTTAAAAGACAAAGCCTGAAAAATAGGTAAAGAGAGAAATATGAAAGTGAGAAAAGGAGCAGCAAGGGGGGAGAGGGGTGGAAAACCCCTTAACTTAATTGCTAAGCTCCTTCACGCATGCAATTGGCAATTCACTTACAGTCCCTGTCACTGTAGGTTCAAAGACGGTCACCTCCTCGCAAGGCCATACATCTCTCCTTCAGAGGCAACACAACACTAAAGATGTAAAGCACTCATTCCAAGACGATCATTTTTCATACACTGTAAATGGTGGTTAAAAGCTGGCGACTTCCCAGTGTTCTCACCAAGTGCATCCTTCAGGACTCAAATCTGTATTTTAACAGCTTCCTAAATGTACATTTGAATACACCAAGTCAATCCCCACAAATGCTTAGAAAACTGAACTGTGCTAGATGCAACTGATACCTGAGTCGGTGCATCGTTTGAGCCTGACGTGTTTTGTGAAACCAAGAAGTATTCAGTCTGCACAACTGTAAATTCATGATAGCTCTGCAATTGCTCAACTAGACATTAGATTTGAATATCTTATGTAAACGAGCTCCGCACTGAATTTAGAAGGAACGAGCCAATTAGATGGACTTCAAAAATGAGAGAAAAGCGTTTGAAAACAACATTAGCAGTCCCTTCCTGTACCTTAATGCAACCACTTAGCAGTGGAACAAGAAATCAATATAAAGAAGTACCAAAGGATGTTATTTTTGTTCTGCAAGGCATAGTCAGACTCGCAGCCTGCTTTTGCTTGCTTCAAAGGGAGATGGCAATGGTTTTGAAAGGGCAGAAGAAAGGGTAGGGAAGTTAGAGGTTCCGGGAACCTGTCAAGTAAAAGTGGAGGACAGAGTACGGCCTCTGGAGAATTACTCAGGAACCTGATGAAGGCTGCAAAACCAGAGGAGAGAGCTACAACCATTTAAACTCTCATGACAAATGGTCTGACACCATCACTGGCTCTAAAAATGCCTTATGCCCATGCACAATTTTTACCTATAAGCAAGTAGAGGCAACAGCAGCAGCTCATGCATTAGCAGGGCAATGATCTACACTGCAACACAGTGGCCTTTCTGTGACTACCCATATCATTATTATTTTTTCTCCTCATTTTTAACTGAGCAGACAAGGCTTGCCAAATGCAATACTCCTTAGTGACTTGCTTAGTGCCATCTCTCTCCATCTCTGTGTAAAGGGTCTGCCACCCTATATACTGCCAGTGTTCCCTCGCGCTTGTGTTCTCCTCTAGCCCTTACACTGCGTTTTAAGCTCTTGCATAAGGTGATGGGGACACCCGCCCCAAACTTCCCAGCCCATGGTTGAGTCTGGTGGCCGGGGCCAGGCAAGCCCAGCCACCCCTGCTGTAGCCGGAGCAAACGAGAGGCTGCAGAAGCGACCATGGTGGAAGCTGTGCCTTCTGGGTGGCACGCAAGTCAGAATTCAATAAAATAGGAAAAAACCTGCTCAAATCTTTCGCAAGAGGCTTTTCTGCTTAGGCCTGTTAAGGAGGCAGAGAAAAATCCTTAAGTAACCAGGCCTGCTGGACTAGCAGCTTATTTTCTGTCACTATATCACATATGTTAATAAAAAAAAGAAAATTCTGAACCGCGTTACAAGCGCAAGTGTTTTCCCCATTAATGAGGCTTCATACATGCAATAAGTCAAGCTCACGAGGCTAATGCAAAGCTTAACAACACACCAAAAGGCCTCAGTTCACGAGTGAACTGAGGGTCAAATATGTGATGCAAGGGATAAATGCATGCCCCTAACTTAGGACAAACAGCTGAGAGCTTGCACCAGTTCACAGGGTCTGTGATCAGCTAAGAGCAACCCCTCCATGCCAGTACTGTGAAAGAGAAATGAACCACCAAACTGGAATCAGACATTCACCATAAGCATCTGCTACCCTGCAATCCTCCTAAGCATAAACATAAAAATGCAAGCACAACTGTCGTTGTGTCCTTCCAAGCCAAATCCAGATTCCTGTGCCTCTACCAACATTGTCCTGCAGCTACCACGTGAGATCTTGCTCAAAAGCGTGCGAGCAGCCACGTGAATGAACTGGACACGTAGATGCTTTTTGGTAAGCACACATGCCATGCACCCAAACTAGCATGCCATTTGAACTTCAGCAGGCAAAAAGGTTTCTCAAGTTTCTTTTTCTAAAGGGCAGGGTGATGTTAAACATTGGAGAATGTCATCCTCCTAACTGGTTAAAGGTTTAATTCTTGTTATTTAAGTCAAAGGTTCTCCCTATTGTTTGGCTAGGAGATGATTCTCAAAATGATGATTCAAAACATCAGCATTTTTAAAAGCCACCCGGGAGCAGGAGATAATGCAGGAAAAGGTTAACAGAAGCTTTCTGATTAAATTATGTGCATAGAAATAGCACATAAGAGGAACCCTATAAAGAATAAGGTATAAAGGTCTACAGTTTCCCAAGTCTTCATCATCACCTGATTTAGCTTCAAGACCTCTATGTGAATATGGATGCCATGGTTTTAACTCGGCAGAGGAGCTCCTCCACCAAGCTGCGGTCTGCTCCAAACCCACAACCGTACAGCATCTAAGGGAAAAAGGCATTTTCCCATAACTAGCACTTGCTAGGGGCTCCTTAGCCAACAAGAGCACAGCAGAAACACTGCCTTCATCTGAAATGCTTCCCAGCAAGTTTGTAATAGCATAAAGTAAGGGGGGGGGGGGGGAGAGCAAGACAGGCAGCAATGCAAATGTGCATGCTTATGAATTAATTAGCTAAACATATGGCCTAAAACCATAAGATACTTTGAGGTGTATTCAGTTTAATAAGCTAAACCACATTATTCTGCAAATTAATGCTAGTTAGTTTTCATCTAACACTGGTAACATCCTTAAGACCTGTGACACCAACAGAAACGTCCATCAGCACGCATATGCCTTAAAAGCCAGAGTGTTACTTGAAATCAAGACTACATCCTTTTTGAAATCAAGTTGTTTTACAGCAGAGAGCCTGAACTTGTGCACAGGAAGAAAGCAATTGCCCTCCAGTCACAGCAAAGACAGCCAGCAAGAAGAGAAACGGTTTTGTCAAGGTCACAGGGAGAGGAGCGCTTCCAAGCGATAACAGAAAGGGAATAGTCACTTTGGTCAAATCGCTGACCCAGTGTCTCAAAGGGTAGGGTTATGTATGGATCAAAGAGCAGGATAGAATTTAAAAATGCAGGAGAAGAAGGTTTATTCCACGTTTGTTGTAGCTTTGCACAAGCAAGTTTTGTTTCCTGTAAACGTTCGTGCAACTCAGAGCATTTAGTCATCACCCAAAGCATCTCACTTGGCAGGCAAATGTTCGGTATGAAGCTTCGACATGGAGGTCAATTAATTCCAGACAACTTGAGCATAAATACAAGTTCATGGAAGATTGTTATATTTCTACCTGCTCAGTATGTCATTGGTCATCAACAAAGCTATCATTAATGAAGCACAACCTCTACAGCTAATAATGCTTTAATAAGGGCATGCAAAATACCCAGGTGCAATGGGATGCTGAGACCAACTCTTAATTCGCAGCACTGAGTTCAGCCTAAGTAGCACGATTCATTTGTTCTTGGAGAAGTGACAATTACACTTAGCAGCATGCATCTGTAAAATCTCTACACCTGGTAAGGTAATTTATTAGGCTGACATTGTGCCTTGACACTTTGTGTTTCATATGAGTCAACCATTTCATCGAGGAAATTAAATAATTCTCCAACGCATCAAACACAGCAGGAAAGCATTTACCAACCACATACTTTGGACAAGTTTGCTCTTGTGCTCTTATTTACCCTGTAAGATACTGTGTCCTAAATGCCAAAACACAAACAGAGAAACCAAGGCAATAAATTTTAGGAGATTAATTTCATTGACCAGAGCTAGGGAGAGCCACTGCGTACGCAGTCCACAGCAACTCTACGAGTTATCTCCATAGTAAGACTGGAGGCAGCTTTTATTTGATTCGTCAATCAAAAAATCAATCCAGGTCACTGTTTGCAATACCTTTATCAAACAGAGACATAACTGCTGTTCTGTCGGACGCAGGGAACAGGCTTCGGTGCCCTCAGGAACCCAGATAGGAACCCAGATATAAATCACTTTTACCGATCAGCACTTAGGAACTCCAGGGATGTCAGCCTAAGCAATGTCCTCTTAACCATATTGCTGCAATACTGAATTTAAACGGCCTTAGGAAAGGCCATAGCAAAGCAATTTGAACTGGAAATAAGTTTTTAAACAGACTAACTTCTATGTAATCCACTGATTATCCTTTTGATTTGTCCTTGTGTGTGACCTTCCATCTAAGTGAAGAAGCATTTCCAATGCTAGCATGCATAAACCATTTGGATTGCAGGAATCTTCTGCATTCTTAACACATTTAAGAATCACAAAACAAATTAGCGATTATATTGGGTATGACAAAACAGCTACAGATTACAAGGATTCTTGTCAGTTTTGTGAAGTATTTGGATGCATACAGAGAAGTGTCCTCTGACTGGCATGCAGTAAGCCTCAATTTCTTAAGTCTACTATATAGTCAAAAAGCTTTCAAAAGCTTATGTTGCGTCCTGGAAGAACATCATTTTGTACACTATAAAAAGAGGAAAACAAGAGCATTCCTGTGAAGAGCTTAGGCCAACATCCCTAAAAGTATTCCTATGTTTAAACAGCTTTATAGATCTCACCCCTATGAGACTAATTTCAGACACAGCAATGAAAGAAGGTGAAAAAAGAGGATCAAGATTAAGAGGACAAAATGAGCAAGTTGTTCAGTTACGCAGGGGAGGTTATAGCAAACAGCACCATCACCTATACATGCCTTCACAACCTATACAAAGAGCTGCCAAATCCAAGTGGAACTTTAGTAGCTTTGAACAGGCAACAGAGTTTGCTTGTGACCCATCTCAAGACAGCATGCCACTCATGGGAGGAAAAAACCGACCAAGAAATAATAGGTAGAAGTATTTGTGGCTCTGCTCCTCAGCAGTGAAAGAGCATCCCTGCCTCAGCGAGAAGTCAGAGAACAAACCCTCAATACATGTAATAGAAAACCCACACCATCAAGAGCCCATTTGCTCCAAAAGGCTTTCCCAGTCCGAAGGAGCCTCTCTGGCACGACCCATCCCCAGGAGATGACTCTGCGCACAGCGTGGGAGCTCTGGCTTCTTGCTGCTGCAGCAGGAACCCCTGGCCAGGCAGCACGCAGAGCGCTGCCGAAGCCATCTCCTGTGCTGGCAGCAAGGTGATGCCCGAAACACCGCCAAGCCCACCCTCCTGCCCGATTGCTGCCCCGCACCACCACACCGCTCCCACCCAGCCCATCGGGCAGCGGCAGGCAGGAGCAAGAATGAATGCTCATCGGTGACATCCTTTTAGTGCTAGCTCCAAGAGGGAGAGAGGGGACAACAGGACACAGAGGCACAACACTGTTTTAACATGGGACCGTATGCAAGATTTGTGCCAGGTGGGATGCAGACAGCGTTAATTAGGAGACTTGCTTCGTCCGCCACAGAGTGAGGACTGCTGAGACCACTAGAAGACAGGCAGAAGACGAGCACTTTAACCTTGCAAGCACCACCACCTTGATCTGTATAGGGGGGGTGGCTCTGAGCTCAGCAGAAACAGAAGCGTTTGATGTTGCAATGTTTGCTGCCCAAAAAATGAGGAAGGTAAAGCAATGAGGTCAGCTCGGTACTTGAGTGTGTTTAACCAATTACCAACTGAACGTCACTTACAAGGAACATGCTCCCCAAGGGGCAGCTCTGGATCGCTCTCAGAGCTGGGCTTTCCACCTGCAGCTGCCGGACTTGAGCACCAGGTCAACCTGAAATCTTAAAATATTGCCAGTTCCACCATTGTTCCAAAAATCTGAATCTTCACACATATTTCCAAAAATCTGCTCCTAGTGAGTCGCAAAAGAACAAGCAATTAAAGGTGCTGCCCAGAGGTCTGACGGATTTACAGTATTATTTTCAATTTACATTTTTTTTGTTCCATTGATCATATCTTCTCTAAGTTAATTCCTCTTGTAAACAACACAAAATGAAGGTCAGCAGGGAAAGAAGAGATTAAACCAGAGAATTCAAAATATTTTATTTCAACTCTGGCTGTACTAAAGGCAAGGAATGCAACAAGAGGAATTCTTGCTGAGAAATGTGAAGACAACATCAACTTACTAAAAATACTGCAGTAAGTATACCCAGAGACCGGTCAGACAGCACATGAACTAAGTATCCTTAACGATGGTACATTTATGTACCAAATATGCACGAGTTTTAGTCAAAGATACTTCATCTGATCAGCTGCTGGTATGTAAAAAGATACTAAACCACACAAAGTGCAATTGCTTTGTAAAAACCACAGTGAGGCAAACAGACCAACAGCCAGACTCTTCCCCAGCTTGCAAGACAAAGCTCCATGGCATATTAATTTCACTGCTGCTCTCTGGTTGCATTTGAATGCTAAAATATAGGAGATTTAAGTTAGATCACTTACGATAAATTCACTTAGCTGCTTATGGATAAAAAACACAAAGAAGTCCCTAAGGGCTTCCAGCACACATTACATATGTAACGTGTGCCTTGTAAGAAATTCAGTAAAATCCAGCAAAATTCTGGCATGTCTTTTAGTGTCCTTGACCCGTGACAGCTGGCAACAGCATCTTCAAGGGCAAACCCACTCTTAACTTCAGCAAACTGAGGACAGGGGTCCCTCTCATCTGCTCCCCAGCTCATGTAAAGCTGGAAAGGGATCTCCACCCACCGACCCCAGCCATCTCCAGGCACCACAAGTTTTCAAGGGAAATCCTCCCTCCGTGCATGCAAGTACAGCTCCCCCAGGCAGAGTACGTGCCTTGGCTGCTCACCACTCTGAAAACAGATTATGTCTAGTGCACCCTAAATACATGAATACTTTTATAGGAAACGCCAGCTTTCATTTGCTAAACAGCATCAGATGATCATGTGTGCCACAGGCTTACTCTCCCTGACGCAGCTTCAACTTCTGTTAGCAGCGGTGAGGATACACCAGTATTTATCTCCAGCTATGGAGTTTTCTAACAGCAGGGAAAAATCTCAGGCTGCGACTGCACTGAAGGAACGAGGGCATAGAGTGAAATATCAGAGTTTATCACAAAACCCTTCAGCGTTATTCACAAGTTCATATTGAAAATAAACAAATCCCCTCCCTCTACACTAGCAGCTTAATACTGATGCAGCAATACCGTTAGCCTGCATCTACAAAAACTTCACAGCGGCAGAACCTTCCATCCAGCTGGGGCCACCGGCGATAATTTAAGCCAACCGCTTACGGCAGGCCCGCAGCTGCCAGGTCCTGGCAGAGAGCTGCTCTTGCAGAGATAACCTCACCCTGGAAGCAACCTGGCCCAAAACTCCGGTGAAAGGCTGTGCCGCCGCCAAAGACGCCTTGCACACTTGCCCTCCTCTGCTTTCAGCTGCAGGGTGTGTTTCCATTTACACAGAGCGGTTTCAGAGACTTCCTGATCGGAAGCATCCTAACTGCAGCCATGCCCCTGCCTTGTTTTCCCTCACCATCGCTAGCAACCGGCTGAGCTCTTTGCTCACGTTTTTTGCCGTGGTCCCAAGTACTCTGCCACGGTACTGAATCCCACAGCACCAGAGATCACCCAAAGCACTGAGAATACAAATCAGCCGTACGGAGCACTGCCGTTCGACCGTGGCTGGAACACCGAGCAGGCAGTACACCCAGCTGCCAGAGGGAGAAACGCCTCTTCTCATCTGCCAGGAGCCCTTCTTGCTGAGCAAGCCAAGGTGTTACTATTCCTGCCCAGGTCTGCAAAACTGGCCTTTTGTCTGCAGAACTGGCCTTTTGTCTGCAGATTCAGAGCGTGGATCGGTGCTGAAAAGCTCTCCGGGGTGGGATCCTCAGCTGCTGCGTCCCTGGGAGGCGGGGGGGGGGGGGGAGGAGGGCAGAAAAGCAGCCAGGGCAGGCAGGGAAGGAGAAAACACTCACATCGCCCAGGACGATACTCCGCATAACCCCGATACTCACTCCGCATAACCCTGAGCGTTGCCAACTTCTAACGCTGCTGATGCCCGATGGTTTCCAGGAGATGGAACAGATAAAAGCAAAGTCATAAAGTTTTTAAGAAAGTCCCTGCACACACATCTGACATACTGACACATTTCTGTCGCATGCCCTTCCTTTTCTACTTATTTCCTAACGCTTGTACTCTGTAAACATGTAGATTTTAAAACGGGTAGGCACCTTTTAGAAGCCCTGCACATCTCCACGGCGCTAGTTCAATGTGGCGTCTGCCCCGTCCCACGGACAAACCCGGGAATTACCGTACCAGCGGCTCCCTTCCTAAAGCAGTAAGGCGGCGGGGCGGTGAGCGAGATGACGGGAAGCAGCAGCCGGAGCCTGCCTTCCCCTCCGGGCCCCACGGGACCTTCCGCGGACACCCAGCCCCTCTCTTCGGGGCCGTCCCCGCCCGGCGGCAGCCCCGCTCGCCTGGCCCAGCGTCCCCACGAGCGGAGCCGGGCGCGCAGCGTGCTCCCCCAGCCCGCGTGATGCACACGCACACCCGCGACGCGCCCGCACACCACGGGGGAAAACACGGGTCAGCGGTTTTTGCTGGGAGCCGCAGCAGCGCTCAGCGCTCCCCGGGCAGGCAGCGTACGGCCCAGGGCCGTTTCCTCGCCGCTAAAGGCAGCCGCGGGAGGCTCCCCCCTTCCTGCCCGTACGATTTCTCCCGACTCCGTGCCCCGCCACGGCGGAAGGAGCCGCCGCCGCCCGGGGATGCAGTAGCCATGGCAATGCGAGATTGCATCATGCTCTTGACTAACTGCACCGGGGAAAGACTCTCCCGGCGAACACCCCAGCCCTTCCGCCGCCCCGTCCGTCCCGTCCCTTCCCTCCCTCCCCCGGCCCCGGCCCCGGCCCGCCCGCCGCTGCCGGCCGCGGCCTCGCCGCCGGGCGCCGAGCCCGCGCTCCGCCGCCGCCGCACTTGTTGCGCGCCCCGCAGAGCGGCGGCGCCCCCCGCCCGCCGCGGCCCCCACCCGGTGCCCGGTACCCGCCCCTCTCTTCCTCCTCCTCCTCCTCCTCCGGGCCCGGGCAGCCGCGTCGCATCCCACCGCCGGGCGGGGGACGCGGCCCTACCTGGCGGCGGCGGCGGCAGCGCTGGGGGCGGCGGGAGGGCACCGGCCGGCTCTGTCACGCTGCGGCGCCGCGGGGGCGGGGCCGGGGGCGGGCGCGGGGCGCGGGGCCCCGCCCCCCAGCCGGCCGTGGGCTGACCGTGACGTAAGAGTGGTGCGGGGGGCTAACGGGCGGCGGAGGAGGGGGGCGCTATGACGTCACGGCCGCCGCGGGCCAATCCGGCGGCCGCGGAAGGTTCGGGAGCGGGGTGGGGAACCGCGTTGGCCCCGCGGGGCTCACGCTCGTCTGAGCGGGCCGGCGGGCTCGGGCTGGGGCTGGGGCTGGGGGGAGGGAGGGTCTGGGTCGCATCCGAGGTCGAGCCCCCGCGTCCGCTGACGAGGGTCAACGGAGCTGTCGAGCGTCACGTGAGGGTTTCCCAGCCCAGGCGGGGGAAGCAGGAGGCCCCCGTGGAAGGCAGTACGGGACCGTGTCATTAAAGGCTATCATAATGAGATGAGCCACAGGCCTCCATTGAAGGCCACAGGCAAATGCAGTTGATCTGTTTCCTGTGTGTTGAGTAACGGGCTTTGCAGCATTATAGCATTTTTCAATGCAAGTTCTGGGTGCGATAAGTACGTAGGATTTTAACTCGGCCATGTAATAAACCCCTGGGTTTGTTGCGTAATTTAGATGCATGTGCTGAGCCCGTCCCCACAGTGTCAGATGTCTGAGGAAGGAGTCTCAAAGCATCCTCTTTGGCTCCGCTCCCACGGCCGGGACGCTCAACAGCGGGAGTCCCCTGTACGCACTCCAGATGCTTCGTTACCTCCGCGAGAGCCTAACGGGGCAATAGCGAGGGAGCCTTGGCGTTGGTATGGCCAACGTGACGAAGGCAGTTTGTTTCTCTCCCTCTCTCACGTACTCCCTCGTGCTGGAAGGTGACCTTTTAATTTGCCCCCCCAAGAGTTTGTTCCATCTCTTTGCTAATTAAATGAAAATGTTACATAAATAAAGAGCAGGGTGCTTTGCAAAGGAGAGGAGTCAAGCAGCAATGCGCATGGGTTTTCTTCAAGATCAAATAGGAAGCAGGAAGCGATTAGCAATTTTGGAAAGCTGGAGGAAAAAGGGTTTCCTGGAGCTTCCTCTGTGGCTGTCAGAGGCAGCCGTACAGGGGGAGGCATCAAGGCTAACCATGCCAACCCAACGTCCAGTAGCTTCTCCTGGGTAGTAATGCCCTGGTCCCACGTTCATGGTCATGGTCCACGTCCATGGTCCACGGTTCAGTCATTTAGCTGAAGCAGCGTGTTGCAACCTCACCTAACCTGGCTGAAGCTCGGTGTGCAAACAGTCCCCTGAGGTGATGCTGGGCTGTAAACAGGCAACGCGATAATGTTTGCCCATGTGGGGCATGTTTGCCCAGTGGGATCTGAAATTACCTTCCTTAAGCTCTTACTGGGACAAGAAAGAAATCTCCTTCCAAAGTAGACATCGAGGCTATGCCACAGTTCTTTGTTTAATTTTATTTCTTTATCATAGTAAGATGTTAATAGGAATGCTTTTTGGGTTGGGTTGGGTTTTTTCTTTCTTTTTGTTTTAAAGCCTGAGTCTCCCTTTCCCTTTCTCTTCGAAGGAGCATGATTTTTGTGTGTGTGATTTGAGGCTTTGTAGCAGTTTTCAGTAAGGTATGAGCACTCACAACTGTCCCTGCCTATGTGTTTTAATACTTTGAAAAAAACCTGAAAGCCAGCACAACTCTCGAGCGAGTATGCCCTTCTGAAGGCCCTTTGCCCAAGTTCGTGTTTTGGAGATTTCCGAGGCATCCCTTCTTCTTTGAGGGGAGTCAAGCAATCTTGCTACTAACAAAATTAATGGAATAAGGCACGAGTCCCTTTTTTTCTCACTTGAGCTAAAATGTCATGAGTTCATTGAAACGTGACCAGCATTAGGTCTTTTCACATCTGTAAATCTGAACTTGACTTTTAAATGTGCTTTAAATAAAGTTGCTTCCCAACAGGTGTACACATTTGTTTCCATGGTTTATTGATGAGAGATGATTGCACCGAGTGTTACTTTCACAGCCAAAACAGCTTTCTAAATCTGGAAGATGCTTAAATAATTAAGACTCAATCTGGTGATTTAAAAATAAGAGCCATTTGCAACTTCAGATGCAAAAAAGGATGGAGCGGGGTGTAGGGATTGTAGGCAGAGAGGTGGGTGGTGGCTGGGAAGCGAGGGGCACCCCGTGCGGGAGAGGGATGTGCTGCTGCCTGGTACCCGCGCCGTGCCCTGCCCTGCCTGCGCAGTGCCAGCAGGCAGGGGAGCGTGCCCTGAGCCCGCCGGAGGCTGGCACGCACCCGCTTCGGCTCCCTCCGCCGCAGAGCTTGCTCTTCTCGCTTGGCAGTGGGGTTTTAATGAGGCTCTGTACACCCGGGGTGTCGAGTAGCTGGCTCTGGAGAGGGGGGACACAGCTGCTGATGGGGGAAAGGATGAAGCTGGGGGAGACTTTGGCTTTGCCAGCCAGGCTCCAGCGTGAGACTCCCTGCCCACCCACTGAGCTGCCGGTTCTTCCCTCTCCTGGCCTCTCCAAAGTGCTCATGCTGTTATCAGTCAGAGAACAAGAGCAAGGTCACAACGTGGGAAATGTCATTTCAGAATTACCCATTCAGGAGAACTAAGCAAACAATGCCAAATGTTTTGGCACTAAACGTTCGGCATTTAACGAGGGGTAGGGGCTGGCCAGTGTCATTGTGGGTTGCAGATGTGCTGAGTCTCAGCGTTGTACCTGTCCTCTTGGAGCATCTGCAAGTTTGGCAGGAGTGAAGACATCGCCTTTGACCTCTCCACTGAGCGCTGATGAAATTGCTGCTGGTATGTTTGCTCAGGATGGGCTTCAGAGACCTCGTTATCAGAGTGGAATCAATGAGGCTGGAGTTCAGAGAAGGGTCGACTAAACATTATTGGGGATTTAAACATATTGCTAGGACAGGTTTAAAATAAGTTATACTTTGCATTTAATTTTTACCTGTGTCTCATGACTATTGTAATCCTGCTTTTCAAGGGAGAAGAGGCAGAATCTGAGCACAGCAGAAAGCCGGGTCCTAAGTGACCCAGCCTAGGTAGCAGCAGCAGAGGTGACAAGAGGCCTCAGCAGATACAGTTGTCCTCACTAAATCAATGGTAAGCAAAGGGAAGAGGTTAAGTAGATGCTAGCGTTTGAGAGTATGGGTAGGAGGAGAACAGCTAGAACAACTGAAAGTAGAGTGAGGAGTCAGCGGGGGCTGCAGCACTGGGGAGATGAAAGGGTTTGGAGTAGAAGGTCCATCAATGCGGTGTTTGAAATTACCTGGATAAAGCATGGAAGTGTGTGTTGCAGGGAAACGAGACTGAATGGTTGTCTTTGGGAGGGGGGCGAGCTACCAAATCTTTTCTGTCTTCTTTTTTAAAAATCTATTAGAAATCCTAGCTATGCCTACTTAGTAGTGGTTCATCATACACACTGTAATGAATAGGTCCTTGTTTTGATTAGAAACGAATTAATCCAGTTTTTCCAGCAATAAATTAACAAATTGATTAGAATAAATAACCATTGTTTGCCACTCAGTCATTTTAATGGGAATTTTCAGTTCTGCCTGGGTTTGCCTTGGCTTCCCTCCAGGCTGACTGCGGCAGCTCCGTGTTCTTTATCAGTGAGAAAAGTGGGATGCGATTACTGTTTAAATCAAACACTGGACTAAAGTATCAGGCTTGAAATTTCAGCATCAATCTCTTCTGAATACGGCGTTTTCTTCTGTTGTGCAAACCACAAATGCTTCATGCTGTTTGTACAACTTTGTCTAACTTTTAAGTACTTGATCTTCGTAGGAAAAGCTTCCAACCAAGGTTTTCTTCACAATTTCGTGCTTGGCAGGTCTCATAAGCAAGTGGCTGGATGAAGCTGCTATTTTGAGACTCCAACACAAAACTGGTGCGAACACACTAACTCTCTGTTCTGAGGTATGATTGTGTTACAAACTGTCGTTAACTTTCAAGGGTGCTTTTCGCTCTCTGCCATCAAGGGCAAAATTCTCACAAGCTAGAGTGGAGGCAGGTTTTTGGCCCTAACTATGTTTCTAATCCAATTTCATGCGTTTTACATTAACAGCAGTTACTTTTCTGCATTTCTTCTTCCTCTTCTTACATCTCCCTGCAGTGTGCCGTGTTGTAGGCAAATGATTACTTTCTAAGACTGAAGACCTGCACCGACTCACCAAACTTGCTGTGTATTTTAAGAGCCAGGTTTACCCCAGAGGCAGAACAGATAGTGTCCCATGATAGCACAATATTTTGTTTCTTGCCAAGTAGAGTCCAGGTCAAATAATTAGGAAGTTTTCTCTGCCACTGGTGTTAGTATGTTTTTCTCTCTCACCATGCTGCTTGTCATCTCAGAGAGAAAATGTGATTAAAGTCCTCCCTTGTCAATGCTGCTTACCTTAGTTACTTGGGATATGTGCATTTTTATTTGGTGTCGTCAATTGGCTGCTAAAACTTTGATTGCCCCAAGCTGAGAAAATAACAAGCCCTGGGAATCTTACCACTATATACTAGCTGGTTTGCCCCAATGGCACTGCTAGACAGCTGTCACTGGCAGCTGCTGGGGCTGCTAATAGGAGACACGCAGAGAATTAAAAGGTGTTTCTGATGAGCAAGTAGTAAGGGAGCAGATAGTTTCAAAATGGGCATGAAGAAAGCGGTCACTTAACCCAGAGACACAGATATTCAGCTAATCCACGTGGGTAGTGCCCATGTGTCGTCCTCAGTCTGTCTGCTCTTTGTCAGTGTCTACATTAGAAGTGGCAATCAGGAGCATCTCGTTTACAACCCTGTACTCAAACCGTACCTCTCTCTCTCTGGGGCAAACCCAGTCTCTGGTAAGGCACGACCCACCTTAGCCCATACGGGGCTTTTGCTGATGGTTGCAGGGTGCAAGGGGAGAGCAGGACGTAAGGATCATCTTGGCCCAGAGGCAAGGACCTTGGCCGGATCTCGCCCTGGTGGTACTTTGTCCCGCTGGCTCTGCTGCAACCCCAGAGAGCCCCGGGAGGCTGGGTCCGCTCTCTCTTTCCCTGCCTGTTTTTGGGTATTCCCCTCACGATTTGGGCACATCTGCAGTTAAGATTAGAAGGTCTTCAAGGGGGAAAGTATATTGTCACTTCATCTAGCAAGCAGCTTCGACTGCTGTAGAGTGATTTTATAAGAGCTAATGGTAATCACTGTAGGGTGAATAAAGTATAAACTGCGTTATTTTGCATTAGTAGTTGGATGCCTGCTCCTTGCCTGTTCCTTTTGTGGTGCCTTTTGGTTGATTTACTGTATGGATTACAACATCTAATCCTTCAAAACAATGTTCAGTCTTCCAAAACAACATCATAAACCCATTGTTGTCCACTGCAGCCTGTCACCAGTTTTCCGCTTTATTTCAAAACTAGTGGGACCAGGATTCGGACCTGTCACGTTACTCAGTATAATGGAGCTGGTAGGAGTACAACACTGCATTTCCATTAAGAGTATTAGATGTTCTGGTTTGGAGGAGCAGTTAAGGGCAGCGTTTGCAATCCCTCTTCATGTGCCATGCTCCCTATCCCTTTCTCTTTAATCACAGCCAGCGTAAACTGTTTGAGATAATCCTGTTGTTGAGAGAAAACATCGTCTCACTGCTTAGAGCAAACAGTAAATTGTGCTGTCTTAATGCAACAGAAGAGATGAGGGAAAGTTTTTTTGTAAATGCTCTGATTTATCTGGAAATGTATACATGAATCTGAATGGTTGTCATTCCTCGTTGGAATTTTTCAAGTATTAAATCCATTCAAATTGCCTTGTTGCTGAACTTTGTGGCACCAACTCTTACCTGAACAGTCAGTATGGTTATTAAGTCATTAGCATAGTCATGTTTTTGAGGAGGCTGTTTCCCTACAGAGCACTCAGATCCTGCTATAGCCCCTTTCCTCTTTCAGTCTTAAGTGTTCGCAAAAGATCTTTTCTGCATTTCGAGAAAACCATTATACCTGGACATTTGTCCTGAGTTTAAACTGTTGCATGCTATTTTAATAGTCTGTTTTACTGCAGGATGACTGTCTGTGCAGAGCAGCCTGAAGTCTCCCTTCCTGGCTGCAAGATACTAAGGCCTCAGTAGACAACACTGAGCCCTCCTCTGCCTATCTTCTTCCCAGGAGATCAGTTCACTGCAAATCCAATGTGCTGTCTCTGTTGCTTGCTAAGCCCACATCCTAAGGTGAGAGTAACCTTTTTGCCTGATATAAAGTGTTCAGATATCCTTTCCCACTTCTAAGGATTGTTTCAGCTCTTACCTGGGAAGGCAGGACCTGCCTTTGCCCTGTGGTCTCTGCAGCCTTCTTGGGACCTCCGCTCACCGGCCTGGGAAAAAGGAAGGCTGGGAATGTATTTTACAGGCAATTAGAAAAAAATGCCAAGTTAAAGATTGGACATTCAAAATAACCGGTGTTTTAGGGTTTTTCACCTTCTCACGGGCCATCTTCAGAGAGCCCTCTGTGGGCCACCCAAACCAGTGGCTGCTGTTGATGTTTCCAGCCCTGCTGCTGACCTCAGGAGAACTGTGAGGGGACCCTGGCTGGGTTCCCCGGCTGTGAGGTACCAGCAGCACCCTGCCAGCTGTTGGGAGTAATGCCTGGTGAGGCATATAGCCACCAATCCAGGTCAGTTTTTGTGTAGGGGTTATTTTAGCGTAAGCTTGCTTCTTGTTAGATGAAAAGTAGTTTGGTTTTCCCTGGGAAGGAGGGGTGGTTTGGCTTTTATTCTCCTAGGAATGCATTTTTTTCCCAGCTGTGAACAATACTGGATATAGGTAGACACCTTCCTCCCTCGCTCTGTGCCTGTTTACTCTTACACTGTAAACTCCTCAGGGCAGGGACTCTTTCCTACTATGTGTATGCAGAGTGGACCCCAAATATTTAGGAGATAGGAGAAGGGTATAGAAATTTTGCATCCCACTGGAATAATTTTGATAATGACCCAAAGAGCGCTAAGGGAAGACTGGGTACAGTCCTGGTAGCTCTCCAGAGAGGCATCCCGGGCTCATCATGAGATTGTAAGTAAGGAAAGGTCTTAAAGGTGATCGAATCCTTTCCCTTACCCTTAGGCACAGTGAGATTTTCCTGAGCATAGCCAAAGATACTAAACTATTCCTGCTGTGCAAGGTTAGCAGCCAAAATGAACATCCCCAGCCACACAGGTCACCATGTCCCACGTGTATAGGTTGAGACTGCGACTGCCGACCAAGGCCTTGTGTTGAAGTCCACAGGAGGTCGTGGTGGGGTCCTGGGAAAGAATGTGAGTTCTCACTTTGAGCAGAGGCTGCTGTCTGTGGGGGCACGGTGCTGCTGTTGTTCAAAGAAACAAGCCTGATGTACACTTGGATAAATATAATAACAACAACAACAATAATAACAACAATAATAATAATATTAAAAACAATGCCCTGGTCAGTCTCATTAATTTCTTCTTGGACCCATTGCCTCCCTCAAAAATCTTTTAACCAAAGAAATACCAATAATAACAACAATTAAAAATAACAAGTGACTGCTTACGACTTCAGCATGAAAGCAATATCTTAATATACTTGGTTTGCTTGTTTTTCATGCTCCTGAGGTGACATTTCTCCGAAGACTCTTCTTTTATGAACAAATGCATTTAAGTTTACAGTCCTGTCTTTTAGTCTTATGGTTTTTCATTAAGCTTTACATGTATTTTGATGTAAGGGACACCTGGAACAAGCAGTTGCTTGTTGCAAATCACCTAACATTTCTCCTATGCCTCTGTTACAGAATTTGGTCTATAATCTTAATTCCAACTTCCTGCTTACATAGATCTGTGCATTTATAACATTTCCAAGCTGCTAAAACCTGTTCATTTGCCTGCTCCAATCTTTGTTTCCAGTCTTTTGACACAAATTTTCGCTTTAGTACTTGAACAGTCTCACTAACAATTATTAGCGTTTCTTTTATTTATTGGTTTATTTAAAAGGCAGGAGGATGCCATGATTGCACTATTATCAGAAACAATGTACTAGCGTCTCGCATCAATATCCATCCTACTTAGCTGCAGTGTGCTGATGACATGATGTGGCTTGTGCTGACTGCTTCCCTGAGTAAAAGGCTAGTACATCTACACCTGTGAGTAGCTGCTTTTATGAAAACATTGGAATTATGAGACCTGGTCCTTGGTTTTTTGTCTGTTCTTATTTCTCTTGCCTAACTCCATTTTAAATGAGGCAAGTTCCTCTTTCTGAGCCCTGTTACAGTTTTGTCTCTTGCATTTAAGGTTAATCTTTTCAGTGATTTCTGTAAGAAAAGATTCTGTTTCTGAACTTGATCTCATTTTCTAGTTTGGCTGTATCAATGTCTAATAGCTGTATCATTGTTATTTGATAACTTGAAATACCAAGTTTTTATCTAATCAAATTTAGAGGAGTTCTGTATTCTTGTAATTGTCTTTTCCTCATTTTGAAGGAAGAGATTTAGCATGGTTCAACTAGTAGCTGTTTTTATTTCATTGTAATTTTATGCACTGAATTTTTCTAAAATTGAAAGTGGTAGCAACGTATATCCAACCTCAGATTTTTCTTGTGTTTTCAAACAGAAACCAGAAGTGGGTTTTTTGTGCTCTGAAAAATTGACCGAAGAACCCCAACTATATAAAAATTGGCAGTTTATTTGAATTTTGCAGTAGCGCAAGGCAAATGGCTTGTATTTAGCGTCATCATCTCCTGCAATGTGATGAAGGTGAAGACTCAGGAGTTTCTTTCTTGTTTCAGGTTGTCTATTAAAAGAAGAAGGCTATTAAGCACTTACGGTCTACTTCCCTTCAGCTGGGTGATCCCAGACTTTCTGAACCTTCAGCTCATGTCAACCTTGTAAAGTTCCTGTCTTAAGGCCCCCTTGGCATCCCATATTTCATTAAAACACAGTAAGGACCAAAAACTTCTGAGCAGTCGCTGTGGCTCGTTCACTGCTGCCTCCAGCCTCCATGTGGGAACGGCTGCTGTCCCTGGACCGGATGTCCCTGGACCCTTTCATCTCCGGGATGGCTTCTCTGTGTCAGGACGAAACAGCTGGAACTCAGAAATGCCAAGCTGCTGCTGTTTAATGAGTTACCACATCACTTCAACCACAGAAATAAGTTGTTTGTGCTCTTACTTCCTGTTGGAAATGAGAAATCAAGTACATCAGCCTAAATCTTTGCAGATCGATGCTAGCATGCTTTGCTTTTGCTGGGGACTGCGAGCTTTTAGCTACTGCTCCTGCACAGGGACTTGTTCAGCTGCAGGCACCACTTAGGTCTCTGAGCCCTTACATATATTTTAACAAGAACTAAATTAGCTTGTTGTATACCGCGGACACTTATCATTGCTAACAGCTCTCCTTGGCACCAGAAGCTCTTCTAGGCATATATATGTGAGTGCCTCTGTTCTCATAATTATAGTATTGCTACCAGCATGCTATAATTAGACAAGCTAAAAATTGTCTGAGCTCCTACTTCTTGCTGAAATGCGCTAAATTCCATATGCAGTTGTCACTGAGAAAAACCGCTTTGAAGCTTTTGCTCCAGCATAGGTGGTATCCTCACACCCTCCTCACCTTTCACTTCAGCGGAGCTTTTTGTGTGGACTTAACATGCATGGATGGTCTTTGTAAACAGCTCTTCTTGTCTTTTTATTACATACCAGCAGAAGCATTAGAGGCTCAATGGAGTGTATTTTTTAAAATAAATCCTTTATGCCACCTGCCAGCCTTAAGTGTCAGGGTTTTGTTATTTTATTACATCACCTTCTCACGGAATATGTTTATTTTCTGTGTTGGGGCTGCATAGAGCATCCTCTGAAACTCGGGAAGCATAATCAGTTCACTCTTTTATTCCGTGCGAGGTGTCTGTGCTCCTCATCCCTTACCTCTTGCAGATAGCAGGTGCGAGCTCTGCACAGCATGGACAAGAGGTTCTAGCTTTCAACTGCTGCCAAATTCAATAAACTGTCATCTTCAATGTATCTTGGTTTCTTCAACCTACTTTTATGAGGGTAAAAAAAAAAAAAGCATCACCAAGGCCTATTTGCTTTTTGCTGTAACTGCTTCTCCTCATATCATTTTGACAAGGTAGTTGCCTTGTTACATCCCTTGTATGGATCATTGATCGTGTCGCTTTTTATAACCATCACATTTTTGCTCCAACCCTGCAGTGACAGCGCTGACGGCAGAGGAAAGGCAGCTCAGAGCTGAGACTTCTGGCCCCATTCTCATGACCATCATAGCAGGGGATTCATCATCAGAGGCTCTCATCAGAAATCCCCATTCTTCACATAGTTTCTTATTTGCCTCCTAGCTCTTGGCAGGCTTTCTGCTTCCACCCACATGGTAAAGGCTTGTCTAATAATGGCAACAGCGTGAAGCCCATTAAGATCAGAATTGCAGACTAACTGAGCCTAACTCCCCCTTTTGATAGTGGAGAGTTGTCTTCTTTAAAGGAAAGCGGGAAAGTGGGTTTCAGTTAATAATAGCTGGCTGGTTTTTCTGACATTGAAGCAGGAATGTGTGTTGGCCCTGCGAGTGCCTGAATGCTAAGGCGGGCTGACGCGGCGCGTCCCTTCCTCAGCTGTGTTTGCACCGTGCCTGCTGCAGTGAGGTCCTGTCCCATCGGCGAGGAGCTCCCGTGGGCCGTGACCTGGGGCAGGATTATTAACCGCCCCTCCTGCTTCCAGCAGATAGCTTTGGTACACTTGGAGCCTGCTTTTTATTTCAAGATATGATTCTTGCCTTTCCTCTGCCCTTTCCTCAACCCTAGCCTCTGCCAGACCGACTCAAAAGCCGCAGTCATCTAATTTCATCTGGAGCATCTCCCTGACGAGGAGGCTTAGCGTTCCCGGTGCCCAGGGTTTAAAGGATGTCTGTCCCCAGGGGCGGCAGGATGGGCCACAGAAGCGCTGAAAGGCTTTGAACTCTGCTCTGTGTGTATTAGCAGCACGGACTAGTTCCTGTGTTTAATATGTACATTAATCAGTGTTTCTTACTGCACCATTATAGTCTATGATACGTAGTGTGTATTTTGTCCTGCATCAGCAGGGGAAGCTTGCGCTCCCCAAATGAATTATGTGCATAATGTTAGCTTTATAAAATATGCATCCCTAGTTCATGATCACAGTACAGCATCCCACAACTAATAGCTCGCACACAGAACTGTGCCAGCAACCTGCCCAGGTAGTGCGCAGTAAAGACGTTCATCTGTTGTCCAGATCCTGTTTTAACTTAAACAGGGGGTAAAGGCTTCTAGGAAAATGAAGCTTGGCTATTTAAACTCAGTTTTTGCCCGGTGGACTGTATGTGTACAATTTTCATTCCTGGCAAGCCGCAGAATGCATCAAGCAGGCACAGGTCAGTAAGATGGGTCCCTCCTCTTGGAAACTAACGACGTGCATAGACATCCTGGTAACTGAAAGACTAAGGAAGGGCTGGAATGAGTGACTAGGCTTATAGCTGTGGAGTAGCTCCCTGCAATACCTTGGCCTATCTGATCTCTCCACATTTCTCTTTCACTTCCCAATGGGCCCTTTCTCCCCAAGAATATGGGGGTCTTCTTTGGCGAGCCTTGCAGATGACACTCGTTCCCCTCAACAGTGCCTGTGACAACTTTTTTCAGGCTGTAGTGCCATGGTCAGCTTAGTCTGGCTGCCATCAAAGGCCTGGTCTGCTACTTCACCTGTGACTTTCTGCAACTGCTTGTTCCAGGTGTCCCTCGTTGCCATTTGGCTGATCTCGGGGTTGAACCCTGGCTGGAATCTAACCCAGCACGAGCAAGGAAGATTTGCAGAAAGTCTACACCAGCATGTATAATTTACCAATTAAACTTGTCCCAGGCTGTTTGCTGGCACTGAGGATGCCTGTGCCCAGGGTGTCAGACTCACTGTGAAGTGAGCACCCACAGCAGGGTGACCACCCACAGCAGGGTGATTACCCACAGCAGGGTGTCCACACACAGCCTCTCGGTTGAGAGTGGTGCTTCCTTGTGCTAACCTCCAAGTCATAACCAGGAACTTGGCTGGGAGATGGCCAGAAGGCATTGCGCTTCTCATTTAAGCATGGATGCCTGAGCTCCAGTGGCTGGCCACATTTCCTGGCACGGCTTCATTAAATGAATAGGCGTGGTCCATATGGCTGTGTGAGCGATCAACAAACCCCTACTGTGGAAGAAGGTTCAGAGGAGGTCGGCAAGGAGAAGGCTTCAGGAGGTGTGCTCACGAAGCTCAGGAAAGAACGTAGGAAGTGACCACAGCTATGGTAAAGGAAGCTGAACTTATCTAACCATGAAGGGGACCAGAGGGTGGCCTTTGTTGTAGATAGACCACTGTGTTGGTTGAGTGGGTCAACTGGTTGCACGAATGGCCTTCCCTAAAATAGTCAATAGAAAGTAGTATCTTCCTGAGCCAGCCAGACCAGCATGGTGGAAGCGTATATACGGCTCAGCCCAACACGGAGTATAAAGATCAAACAGCCAGCAAAATTAACTGTGAAGAGAACAATGGCCTTGAGCTGGCTTCAACCCACCTATTCCTTCCCAGCGACTGGAGATGCCCAGCATTGTGACAGTGAGCATATAGAGACTGGTAATGGGAATTGCACTTATATTGTGATTCAGCTGTGTATTGCAATTGCTATATTATGCTTGTGTTCTGATTTCATTATATTGCTGTATCGGGTTGCTAAATCATAGTCCTGTGGAATGTCAAATATTGTCAAATAAGTACTTTAGGATTAAAACATTAAACCCTGCTCATATGGAGTATCAGAAAGAACCTGTTCAGAGAGTGTTAGGCTCTGGCAGGCTGCATGAGCTTTGGTGTAGGTGCAAGGGAGAGGATGGGAACGAGAGCTGGGAGCAGGGGGAAGACAGGACCACCCCTTCATGCTCGAGCGAGGGCATGTGCTGGATTAAGAGATCATTGAACTACGGTGTCAGTCGTCACTGCAGACACAGGTGTGGGTGCTGGGTGCTTACTGCAGTTTGCTCCTGCTGATGGTCTCCTTTTCTAGAAGGTACCTAGGATTAGACCTCTCATTTCCCCCTCTAGTTTCAAGCAGACTTTTGGAAATATTGACTTCTTTTTCTGCTTTAATTGCTTGCAGTCTCTCAAAAACAGACACTTAATACATTTTCTGATTTTATTCTTTTGCGGGTGTTTCCCCCCCCCCCCCAAAGGTTTATTTCCCTGCATTAGCTCCTCTTTCTTTGGCTGAGTTTGCAAGGAGGAAGAAAACCATGCTGTCAGATCTCATACAACTAGAGCTGAAACAAAGCATGTATTGACTGGACCTCTCTCAGTTCAATCCTTTTTCCTATTTGTCAGTGAAGCCTTAGAGCAAATTAGTGCCGTGAGCGGCCCCTGCAAATTGCAGCAGGTCCACAGGTGGTGGGAGCGCTGGCTCTGCTTCCCAGGGGCTCAGGAATGTCCCTGAGGCTTGTTAGGATGCGCAGGGTAAGAGCCCCCAAAGTCACACAGCTACGAAAAGCCGTCACCTACACCAAAGCTGTCCAGTCCTGTGTACTTTGGGAAACGACTACAGTTGCTGAAACGCCACAGATCCAGCTCTATGGGTAATATGCTATAAAGGAAACATTTCAGTCAAAAGAGTGAAATATTTAGTGAAACCTCTTTAGAAACATATATTTACAAGAGAGGGAAACTTAACATGGTGTAGGTTTGCTGGGTTTCTTTTTTAAAGAAAGAGCAGGGCCAAGAGGGAAAGATCTGGTTTACATTTTCACAGAACCAGGGCCCAGCTTCTTCTTAAACTTAAATTGCCATTGATTTTAACAGCAGAAGGAATGAGCCTCGCATTGATTTAGACAACAACTAAAAATTGGATTTCATGTGGCAAACGCTTCTTGGATCACGACTAATTACATCACTTTGGGTAAAAGCTATTAAAAACCCTATATTTATCATGTTCCCCTTTTAAATGCCATTTTGTCTGAAAAACATCTCTTGTGAAGGGAAAAAACCAAATTCTGTATTCAGTTCAGTTTCACCTACCGGACAACACTTCTGCATTCTGTAAAACCTGCAAGTAGAGGAGTGAAATTACAGATACCAGCAATGGTGGCCGGAGAGCAGGGCACCCTGGCTTTGTAGGTCAGCGCTCAGCAGCTGAATCGCGACGCAGGGAGCGGCGCTGCCGTCGCGGTCTCCGCTCGGAGGGCAGCCATGGCGTCTCAGGTGCGGGCGTTCAGCCCAGCCCTTGCCGGGAAGCTCGTGTTTTGTTTTCCACGGCCTTAGTCAGCGCTGCCTCTTGGCCTCTTGCCTCAGGATGTGCCGTTGCGGGCCACTCCCTGAGGTACTTCAAGGCATATTTTTTGCCAGCAAGGCCAAGAGGTTTTGGTTAAATCCAGGGACAAGCTGGGCTTGTCTTGGTTCAAGCTCCCTCCTCTCCTGGGAGCGCCTGGGGAGGTGCCCGGGGAGCAGCTTGAGCTGCTGATAACGTCCCAGGTGAGGTTACAGCAGATCTGTAGGGACTGGTTATGTGGGTCATGCCCTCTTTACATTGCTGTAGCCTTAGCTGAGGTGCAAATGTGCCCTGCCCTGCCTCGGGGCAGGAGGTACCAGGCCACAGCAAGCATCTCTCTGGGGTGCGTGGCGGAGGCGGGAAGGCAGCGCAGGGTTCCCAGAACGAACAGGAGGGGTGAAGTCCTGAACATGGTTTTGCAAAGGAAAATAAGGACTGGAAAGGAGGTGTCTTATGAGGCTGCTGCTGCAAACCATGGACCTTAAGGAAGGAAATCAATTGGCATTATTCAGAGCCCCCTCCTCTGCTGAGCACCATATTTGTACAGTAGGTATTGTGAGCAGAAGCTTTGGTTGGTGAGAGAGCTACAAGTCTCTTCTTGTGTTTGAACGGTACAGGTTTTTATTAAAAATTAAATTGAATTATTTTCATTCTAGCAGCCAGTGCTAGACGAGGCTGTCCTGATGCCACACCTGCCACAACATCGCAGCCTGCATCATTACGGAGACTTGCTCTTACCTGTCGGGAAGAGTAGTGGGCTGGGGCTGAACAGACATGAGCTAAACAGAAGTTTGGGACCCAGATTGCCTCCATCCTCGTCCAGTGTCTAATCTTTTGGTCTCACCCATTCGCAGGGCAGTCTTGTGTTAGGAGCTTCAGCCTCTGCTTGGGATTTTCTACCCCCACGGACTGTCCCACTGATGAATGTCTCTTCCAGGTTGTCCGTCTGTACTCTTCTGACCACGGCTGTTGAGTGCAGCCTTCCAGCCCAGCACACGGGCGTTCGGGCCTCGTTCACCAGAGAAACACAGAAGTCTCTTTCTCCACACTGAATTTGTGTGGTCATGTTGTCATCTTAAATTAAGAACAGACTGATCCCTGTGGTCAGGACCAAAGTTCCTCCATCAGGCCACGATTCATCCCTCAGATAAATCCAGGTCATAAAAGCATTCACCCATGGCATACGCAATTTTTTTCAACACCATTACCAGCATTGCTGGCCTCTCTCTGCAGGTACTTTCAGAACATCCTCTTTTTCTTCTAAAAATATGTGCTTCCTTCCTGTGCCTCCCTCCTTTTTACATTACATAGTATCACTAAAATCACAAATATTTATGGTGTTGGCTGTTCATTTTAGTTAGCTGAGAAAAAGAATCAAAAGAGCTCAGAAAGTAAAACTGAAAGCTGGTGGAAATGATGCAGAACACTGGAAAGAAAACAAAGGGAAGTTATCTTAAGGACAAAGCTGAGGAGCAGACAGAAATCAGGTAAGGCTTGAAGAGAAACAAGGAAATGCTGCCTGGAAAAGACGATGACATTTTGAACAGGCTAACTAAACTGTAAAGCTGTAAAGAATACAGCCATTCATATCAAATCTATTTTAACATTCTCTTTTTGAAATACCAGTGGCAAAACCCAGAACCATAAATATCTTATTTTAAAACAGCAATAGAAGCTGTGAGCTTAGCTTTCTTGGAAACATTTGCTAGTGCCAGCAGTCCAGCCAGCTGAAGGCAAACGGTCTCCCCGGCTTTACCAAGCACCCGAATCCTCCTCCTCCCAAAGAAAGGCAAAAGACCAGAAGGAAAAGATGCCCGGGACTGTCACCGCTTCTCCTCAGCTCTCCGGCTCGTCACGGTGCAAAGGACAAATGGTGGGAGAGCCGCTGAGCGTGGCGGGCAACGCAGCGCCCTGCACTCAGAGCCCAGCAGCAGCTAATCAAATAGCCCTCATCATTACTGATCCCCAGCGACTTTTTTGTAGGGTGCTAATCAGCAGCTTGGCTGTTTTCCAGCCCACATGATTGCATACTGCCTGCTGAAATTACCTTCCGCAGTTTGAACTGAATTTGGTACCTTTCTGCATGTCCTAGGTGCTAGGAGTGCTAGGGAGATGTGTTTGTGCCATGTCGCGACTGCAGCTCCCGACTGACAGGGTGTAGTGATGCCCTCCTCTCTCTGCCTCTGTTACTTCTTTCGTGCCTTAGAGCAAGGCGATTAAAAATTTTGCAATGGGTTCAGGTCACACACCTGGAAATTGCTCTCAAGGTCCAAAATATGGCCCCAGCCTTATCACGAGCTGTGTGCTTCCAGTCAGAAGAGACTCCTGCATATAAGTGCCACCTAGTATTTAAGGAAGCGTATGTGCAGGCAGTCGGACATAAGTGCCTTGACAGCTTCCCAGGTGACAGTTGGCCTCCATTACCTAACTGTTTGCTGTCGGCCTGCGGTATGGTCATGTAAAACCTGTTAGCTGCAGGGATTTAAATAACAAGTCTTCTCTCCCAACTGCCACAGGCTGAGAAGACAAGGCAGGACTCGCCGATGCCACAAGCAGGCTGGGTGGCTGCCGGCGGGAGCAAGGCAGGGGTAGCCGTGGGCTGCCTGCCTCAGCTGCACTCACTCCCCAAATCCTGGCACCTGCCCGCCCTGGTCCCACTTTGCTCTTCCACCTTTTCCAGGACCATAAGCAGAGTGGCTACACACTTGAATTTTGCTTACGCCGCTGAGATACCTGGAGCTGGCTCTCACGCGTCCAGTTACCATGCTTCAGTTGACAAACAGTAACTCATTAATCATGGTAATTTACTCACAGCACACCACTGCAAGAAAATGGATCAAATTCTTCTCCCAGCTCTGTTTGGGCGGTTGCACGACTTCCAGGAGCTTAAGTAAGGGGAGGATCTGGCCCCTAATCTCCCAGGAGAGTCACAGTTGCTGCTGGGAGCTCCTCCTCCCAAATCCTCTGACCTCTCAGGCAGTTTTCCTGTTGCAAATTGCCCTGAAAGTATATATAAAAAAAAAAGATCTGTTGAGGCAAGCTTGGCTGAATGTTTCATTGTTCCTTTGTTTCTAAACACATGGAAGCTGATTTACTTCTGCTGCCATCCAGTTAGAGAAGAACGACTGCTTTAAAAAAAACCCCACCTCTGGAAACACAAGGGAAAATAATTGGGGTTTGAACACAAATGGCCATAAGCCCAAAGAGAACCATGTCTGACAAAGAAGAAAAAATACATAGATTTATTCCTGCTATATATAAAGCAAACTGTATGTTTTTAAACCCATAAGAACAAATACCCTTTGTTTTCAATGCATGTTCGAAGATGGTGGCATCGATAGCAGGGAGAAACAATTTTAATGCCTCACTGGGGGAAAATGGCATCAGCACTTCCCGTCTTTGTCAGCGAAACGTTCCCCAGCCTTGGCAAACAGCCCGGCCCCTCCACTGCGTGGCCGGAGCGCGCTTGCCCTTCTCCCGAAAGCCGCGTTTCCCTCTTTCCCCTCCCAGCTGTCGGGTTCAGCGTTTGCCCCGAGGTCACTGAAAAAGCCTGTTAGATAAGCACAAGGTATTGTTAAGATTGAAATATTCCGAAACTGATCTTGTGATTTTTTTACCATACTACCAAGGATATGCTAGTGCAATATTTCTTGCCAGGCAGCAACTGCAGGAGCCAAACATATGATGGTAGCTACAAATATATTTTCGTAGTCCACAGAGGGCTTTAGTGGAAGTACAAGAGTGAGCTCCAACATCTGCACACTCCTTTCCTTGATTTCTTACTCATTCTTCCAGGATCCACAAGAAATTTAGCTTGCAGCAAGAGATTATTTTGGTTTTGCTATGAAAACAGCACAAATGAATAGTTTTCACCTTAAAATCTTAAATTGTTCACTTATCTTAACTACCAAAAGATGAGAGTAATTTAAGAGAAACCACTTAAAGCACTTTGTGACCTAATTACGCTTTTGTGTCCTCTGGCAGTGGGAAAAGACTTTAAAATGTGGGTACACTGCAGGCTATTTTACCTTGCCAGAAAGATGTATGTAAGTACATGTGTCAGTACTGCAATAACCACTGTCTTCTGTTGCAGTAATTTGAAATTAAATGCCATTCTCTGACACCTCCTGAAAAAGGGACAGTTAAGGACAAGGTCTAAATGCAGCAAAGTCACGTACCGTACCTTCTGGATTTTGTAAAGGATGAAGCTTTTATCAAAATTAAGCTTTTTGTGGCTTTTTTGTTACTTTCCCTGTTCCCGTAAAATGCACAATTGAAATGCAACGTTCAAAAGGGGAAAATGCGCCTCAGAAACAGCTTTCTCTCTCTACCCATTTGATGCTAATATCTGCTGTAGAGGAAAGGACTGGGCAGCAGGCAAGCATTGCTGTACTCCTGGACTGCCTTCCTCTTACAAAAAAGTTAAACAAAATTTTTCCCAAAATAAATTGGGTGTATTTGTGTGCTCGTTTTGGCTGGGATAGAGTTAATTTTATCCATAGTAGCTACTATGGGGCTATGTTTTGGATTTGTGCTGAAAACAGTGTTGATAATACAGGGATGGTTTAGCTATTGCTGAGCAGTGCTTGCACAGAGTCAAGGCCTTTTCTGCTGCTCACCCACCCCACCAGCCAGTAGGCTGGGGGTGCACAAGAAGCTGGGAGGGGACACGGCTGGGACAGCTGACCCCAACTGACCAAAGGGCTATTCCATACCATATGGTGTCATGCTCAGCATATAAAGCTGGGGGAAGAAGAAGGAAGGGAGGGACATTCAGAGTGATGATGTTTTGTCTTCCCAAGTAACCGTTACACGTGATGGAGCCCTGCTTTCCTGGAGATGGCTGAACACCTGCCTGCCCATGGGAGGGAGTGAATGAATTCCTTGTTTTGCTTTGCTTGCGTGTGCGGCTTCTGCTTTACCCATTAAACTGTCTTTATCTCAACCCATGAGTTTTCTCACTTCTACCCTTCTGATTCTCTCCCCCATCCCACTGGGGGGGCAGTGAGCGAGCGGCTGTGTGGGGCTTAGTTGCCAGCTGGGGTTAAACCACGACAATTTGCAAAGGGCTTTAAGGATATTGCCTTTATAAGTTTAAACAAACCCTGAGTGCAGGTGTAGTTTATATAACATGACCGGTGAATGGGTAAGCATATAAGAACAACAAAGGATAATCTGTTTATGCATTCCAATTGCAAAACCCTCCTGCTGGATGCCTTTCTGCTGTCACTTATTGTCAGTGTAGTGCTGAGGTAACCTCAGTGCTGTAACTCCGCATCTATAGCAACACAGGTGAGAGAACCAAAATTTGGCCACCTACCTCATTTTGATACAAAATGCTCTGGACATCCGTTACCATCAGTCAGTGGTTTGCATGGCTCTGCACAGTCTTCACGGGTAACACACCTCTGCTTTGAGGTGCAATCTTTTTTAGACAAATGCCATACGACCAGTAGAAGTTGAGGAGTGAACCATGAAGTCAGTAGCACTGGAGACATGCCTCGCACTGGAAATCTGCATGAACGATGAGAACTTGAAGGAAAAGGGGACATGTGTTTGTGCTTAAAAGACCAGGAAAGTTTGTCCAAGCACTGAAAATGGTCTAGGGAAAGGGCACCAGGTTGGAAGTTGAAAGCAAGCATCAGTGGGAGTATTTAGGAGGGAGGATATGAGGGCATCATTTGTCACAAGGTGGGCATATAAGGAGATATGCTCTGTTCTGAAACAACTAAAACCAAATTGTGGATGTGACTACCTATCTGTCATCTGACACAGGTAAAAACCCTGCGAAACATTCATGGATACAATCAGGTTTGTCGGTACAAATTTGAGGAAGTATGAGAACTCCTATTAAAACTCCTTTGTCTTCTCTCCTTTCCCCTCCCCTCTATGCTTCTCCCTCTCTCTCTGTTCCTTCTTTCCACCACTCTTTCCATCTCAGGGGAAGGAAGATCTTTGCTGCTGCCGGCCACATCCTTACCCTTGGCTGCAGGTTGGTACCAGAGGTAAAAGGTGTGAACTGCTTATAGCCCTGCAGGTTTCCAAAGGTGCTGGGTTTCTGTGTGGGTCCTGGGTATGCCCAGAAACAGAGGAGTGGGGAGACAGGGAGGAGGGACACCCACGGTATCCACCTTCTGAACATCAGGACATGCTCCTTACATCCTGTCCAAAGTTCCCGATGCAGTGTTTAGGCCCCAACAAAACTTTATCTTGGAGAAGATCCCTTACTGCTTTGCCTTAAAACATTTTAGTCTGTGATATTCAGAGCAGACCTATGATGTTCCATTGCACACAGCAGTGTTCTGGCTGCCTAATCTCAAAAAGCAACATCACCCTCTGCACCAACCATGAGACATCATTTTCTGCTCTTTTCCTCTCTGTTCATGTGTGTCTCTGCCATAACTCAGTAATTGACCATTGGACTAGATTGGAAACCTGCACGAAGCTGAATGATCATTCGTTTTGTACTAGTGGACAGACCAACATGGGTTATGTTGTTGTGGGTGTCTTGTACAGATCATCAGATTGGGAAGAAGTAGTAGATGAGGTCTTCTTCAGATAACTGGAAGAAGCCTCACATGATCAAAGTGATTTGGAGTAGTCAACATGGATTTATGAAGGGGAAATTGTGCTTAACCAACCTGATACCCTTCTATGATGACATGAGTGGCTTGGTGGATGAGTGGATGTTTTTTATCTTGACATTAGCTAGGCTTTCAACACGGTCTCCCACAACATCCTCATAGACAAGCAGAGAAGTATAGGCTCAATAAGAAGACAATGAGGTGGACTGAAAACTGGCTGAATTGCAAGGCTCAAAGGGTTGTGATGAGTGGCACAAAGTCCATCTGGAGGCCAGTCACTAGTGGTGTACCCAGAGGTTGATACTAAGGCCAATATTACTTAACAACATCTTCATTAATAACTTGGGATGGGACAGAGTGTCCCCTCAGCAAGTTTGCAGATGATAAAAAAATAGGAGTGGCAGATGCACCGGATGGTCATGCTGTCGTTCAGAGGGACCTGGACAGGCTGGAGAAATGGGCAGAGAGGAATCTCATGAAGCTCAGTAAAGAGAAATACAAAGCCCTGCATCTGGGGAGGAATAACTCCATGCTCCAGTACAGGCTGGGGGACAACTGTCTGGAAAGCAGCATTGCAGAAAAAGGCCCTGGGTGTCCTAGTGGACAAGTTGACCATGAGCCAGCAATTCTCCCTCATGGAAAAGAAGGCCAATGGTATCCTGGGCTTCATTAGGCAAAGTGTTGCCAGCAGGTCAAGGGAAGTGACCCTACCCATCTGCTCAGCACTGGTGAGGCCACACCTGGAGTGCTGTGTCCAGTGCTGGGCTCTCCTGTACAAGAAAGATATGAGCTTACTGGAGCGGGTCCAATGAAGTGTCAGAGAGATGATTAAGGGACTGGAGCAACTGTCATACGAGGGGAGGCTGGGAGAGCTGGGATTATTCAGGCTGGAGAAGAGAAGGTTCAGGGGGGATCTTGTCAGTGTGTATAAATACCTGATGGGAGGGTATGAAGAAGGCAGAGCCTCTTCTCAGTGGTGCCCACTGACAGGACAAGAGGCAATGGGCACCAACTGAAACACAGGAGATTCCATCCGGAATAAGAAAACACTTTTTTACTGTGAGGGTGGTCAAACACTGGCACAGGTTGCCTGGAGAGATTGTGGAGTCTCCATCTTTGGAGATATTCAAAAGCTGTTGGGACATGGTCCTGGGTGGCCTGTTCTAGCTGACCCTGCCTTGAGAAGGGAGATTGGACTAAATGATCTCCAGAGGTACCTTCCAACCTCAACTGTTACGTACTTCTGTTCTGTAATTTCTCAATTGCTATGCATTTGAACTGCACTTTCTTTTATCAGGAAAGCAAATCAGTTCTTGCTCACACCACAGGGAACAGGCAGTGATATTAGACCCTCTCCATGCATGAGAACATCTGTTTGCTATTTCAGACACAAAGCGTGGATGTAGCTTTTCAGATGTTTTACAAAAAGTTGGACTTGAAGACAGTGTGTAAAAAGAACATTTGTTATATGAGACTCAAATGCTGTTTGATTTTCACGAGGTTGAATCATAAATTTCTGAGGCTTTGCCATTGCCTGGAGCTGCAGTACTTGACCAGCCTCCTCATCTGTGAAGGGCTCCTTGGGTCCTGTATAGTACGTGATGTACCATCAAGTACTGCTGGATGTAACCAAAGAAGCATAACATTCCTCCAGTTCTGTAGAGAGTCTGGTGGCAAAACCAAGAAAAGATTTGGGTACATGAAAGTTAGATGTCGTTATGCCTAATTTATAGATACAGCCCGTTCTCACCAGTGGAAGTTGGTGGGAGGTACGTATGCTACATCTGTCCTAGTAAATGAAGCAGTCCAAGGGGGCTGACTCACCTCAAGGCCAGCGCAACGTGTGTCCGTACAGCTAAACTCTCTTGCCCTCTGAGCAGTGTGGCCACATCCTGCCTGCCTGCGTAACTCTTGAGCCATGCCTCAGAGTGCTGATCAGCTCGGGCTATGACCATGCAGGCAATAAGCTAACCATATGTTTTCTGTGCATATATGGCCAGCCAGGACTGTTTGCTTTTCTAGGACTGTATATGAGCCCCAAACTCTTTTTCCACCTCATGAGTAGGGTTGGGTATCTCCATGCTTCAAAGCAACCAATACTTCCATCAAAGGGGCTAGTTAATGTTAACAGGCTTTTAGTGCAGTGTTTCCCAAGATGTGGGCTGTACCCATTAATCAGGTTATAAGACATGATTGGGAAGGTAGTTGGGGCATGAGAAAGAGCAAGTAGAGGTAGATTAATACATTACTTGAGTGGTCAGGGAGAAGGGTATGAATGACTGAGTTCACCTAGAGCAGGAGCATGGAGCAAAACAGTTGAAAATGCTGCTGTATAGCACAGTCAATAGGAAACACTGAGGTTTTCCTTACATCCTGCTTAGTCAAGGTTGTTAGAGAGGTAGCCCCATGGGAGCCCAGACTCCTCTCAGGAGATGAAACACCTGCCTGTTCCATGTAACTGCGGAGAGGGATGGGCTGGCTTCACCCTTCTGTCAAGGAACACAGCAACATGGCTGCAGCAGGGCTAGTTGTCTTCTCTGCAATACTATTGTGTTTGCAGGGCTCACCTAGGAAGCTGAAGACTTTAATTCAGTTGCATGCTCAGCCACTAAAAACCACCCTACAGGAGGAGCCACCAGGCACGGTCAAGGCTCCCACCAGAGGAGGGCATGTGTAGGCCTGGTGACTGGGAGTTTACCTGCTAGGGGAGAGGTCCGAGTGGTCCATATTATCTTTTTCTGTACTCTACTAGTGACTGCTTGAATACTGATCCGGCTCCCAAAACCCAGGACTCCTAACCCAACACCTACCTGCTAGGCTGCAGTCCTTTCTTTCTCCTATGCTCTCTTCTCAATTAGCATTGAATTGTGTAAGAATGTCATGCAGTCAGACCAGAGAGCCAATGTTTTCTCCCTGGCAGATGTGGATGCTTAGGGAAAGAACATGAGAAACAGCCAGTACAAAATGAACCTTCCCTGACATATTTTCCATGTTCCAGTAGCCTGTGGCTTGGGGATTTCCTCAGACAGAGATGGCACCCAGATGACAGCAACCAGGATGCTGAATATTAAACCAGATAATAACAATAATAGTAATGACGATGATGATGCCACTATCTAGCTACTGTAGCTACGTCTTCTCCATTAATTTGGCTAATCACCTGCTGAACCCTTCCATATTTTGGCCACCATAACATCTTGCAGTGATCAGTTCCACAATTTACTTAGATGATTTAATTTTATGTATCCCTATCATGTTACCCCCCCCAGATGCCTATTTTCCGAGAGAACAAATTCTAACTTACTTTGTCTGCCTTGTTATGAAAGACCTTCTGTTCTTCTGAAAATCCCCTTTGGCCTTGGCCATCTCTTGCTCTGTTTTATGCTTTTTGAGATTAGGCAGGAAGAACGCTGCACAGTAATGAAGATGTCGGCATATGGCAGATTTATACAGAAGTTTAAAAGTATCTTCTGGTTTGTTCTCTGTGATAGCAAAGTCCAATAAGGAGGATGGAGAATTTCCATCCTTTCCAGAGACCCCTTAGAAAATATGTTAAGAAATTGGTTTAGGTACTCTGTGTGGAGATTATATGTATTTGAACCCTCTGAGGTAGCAGAGCATCAGACTTTCCACTTTCTGAGAAGTGTCCTAACCACAAGAGTCTCATATGAATTTGAGACAACATCTTTTTCTGCTAAGCCCTTCCTGAAAAAAAAGGAAGTGGCCACTATTGCAATTTGTGGATTGCCATTGCCTGTTGCTTACCTTCCAAACTGAGTGCCTCTGGGACTTGGGCATTGCTGGTTTGAGCAGTGACTGGACCTACGCAGGTCCCTTGGTGCTCCCCTCTGTCTGGAGGGATGTGTGCCGAGACACCTGAGAAATTGGAGGTCAAATGTAAGAGGAGTCTAGAGCTTAGACCCTTGTAGAATACCACAAATGAGCAAGGGTCTGATGCCTCAACCCATCTTAGAAAAAACTGTTGACATAAATGGACTTTTATCACTCCTGAACTAGATAAAATATTGCTGTAAGCCTGCAAAAGCCAGTTTGTGCTAGGATTGCTGCCATGAGCGATGTAAACCTTCAGCCGCTGTCCCATGGCAGTAGGACACACAGCCATCGTCGCAGTGCTGCATTGGTTGTGTTGGACCCAGCTGCTCTCCAGCCTCACTCGTGAGAAGCTCCCTCTCCAGTCAAAATGACAAGTCCTGACATTTCACCTGAGGCATGGCCAGCAGCCCGGTCTCCCTGTAAAATTACCATTTTACCCCAGAAATTCTTCATTTGTTTTCAGTTTCTATCTCCCACACAGAAAGAAGCAGAGGCAGGATGGAAACTCCAGCTTTTCTGAGGCAGAAGGAATTGCTAGGATTTCTGGAAAAGACTTGCCAGTTGCATGTCAAAAACCGGTTCCACGGTAGCCAGACGCAGAGGAGTTCCTGCCTGCCTCGTCGCATGCCAAAGCTAACGAGGTAAGAATACGAAAGCATTCCTTGGCAATCATTTGAGGATGTCTAAGTTGCAAGGAGTGGCTCAAAATTAGAGTAGCTTCTTTTTTTTTTTTTTTAGATTTTCTTTTTAAGGTAAAATTTTGCAAACAAAAAGGCCTTCCATCCAAATAATACGCCAGCCTTATTTCCCTTGGACCATCAGGCTCCACAGACACTGCTGAACTCTCCCCGCTATTTAATCTTCCCTGAGTTTCTCCTGTTCTGCCCACTCTTGGGTTCCCTCCTGACTATCTCCTCGCTTTATCAGGTTGCCTTTGGTGGGTTCTCCTCATCTTCTTACATGGCCTGCAGGCCTCCATTTCTGCTGTCTGTTGCCCTGTCTCTGGATAAAAGAAGAATTTCACTTGCCTGTCTCCTTGCAGACAATTTACAGCTCACTCTCTATGCCAGACCTGCCTGCTTCTGCCCACACTGACATCTCAGCTTGCTTCTTTGAGATTAGCTGCCAGATAAGTTGAGCTTGGCCAAACTGGAGCTCTTCAGCATCTCCCTCTTTTCGTTCTTCCTTTTTTTTTTTGTTAACCATGGACAAAAAAGCCACACACAGGCTTGTATCCTGGGCACTCGGTGCCCATGTCCAGGCTGCCTAAGCCTTGCAGTGTCTTCCTTCGTAATGACAAGTAGTGAGGCATTTTAAGAGGACTGTTGGGTGGGTCATGCCTGTGCCTGGCTGCACAGGTTTTTCCGTCTCTTCCACCACTTGGGCAGTGTGAAGCAGGCACAGCCTCCCGCTTTGCATCCTTAGGGTGTGGGGCTGCTGGCGTGCAGCTGCAGAGGGGCAGGCAGCTGCCTTGCTCTGAGACAGGCAGGCAGGCAGGGTAAAATCAGGAGGCAGAGCTTATGCCAGAGCAAAAGAAGCATTTGGACAGGAGACTCAACCATGGAGATGTCCTACCTGTGTAGAGAGAGGGAGACAGAGGGGGGCCTGAAGGAGAAGGTATGGCTGGCGAAGAGGGAAGTAATGAAGAAACTAGCCTTTTTCCCTGAAAGCTGTCTTCGCAGTTCCTCTCGACTACGTTCAGCTTTGCTTCTTGAAGAGGGAAGAGCTCATGGGAGCACTAGGACATAGCAGCTGGCATTTGCTGGGTACCCAGGAATTCAGAGTTTTTGCTTATTCCTATCCAGACAGAAATCATCAAGCAGGTCACAAAACTGGGAACTTCGTGTCATGTCAGTGTTTCCTACCCCACCGAAAGTGTCTGCTAAATCGCCAGCTCCTGTTGTAGGGCCTGTCATAGAAGCTGATCTCCAGCTAGAGGTATGCCATGAAGACACAGCACTAGTATTTAGCGATTTCAGTGCTATCTCTAATGTCCCCTGGCAGGCACGTGCAGCCTGTGGTGTCCCAGGGCAGAGCCTACAGATGTCTTCTCACAGTAGGTATCAGATAAACAAAATGTGACTGATTATGAGTCCTTACTGCCGGTGGGATCCACCAGTAAAAGTTGTTTGCAAGGTAGTAGCTAGTATTATAGCTACCAAATTTATTATATAAATTTATATATATAATTTTGCTCTGTATTTGTTTGTGATGATAGGAAATAGGTGTGCAAGGCTGTCACCGTCATCTCTCAAACTCTGAGCACAGCCAGGGAAATGTAAAGACAGAGTGGTTTGATGATAAAATCGATCATAATGCTTTTCACTTTAATTGCAATTAGTGCATCAGACTCACTACACCACATCATCCCACGGGCTCTTCTAGGCCAGGATCTAGACCACCACCTGTTAAAATGTGTGGCTCTAACTGTGCGGTGCTGTAGCGTGTTATTGCAACAGCAAATGTGTTTGGCACTAAAGTTTTCACACTACAAAACTCTGTTGGCTGCATTAGGACAAAAGGGAGATAAAGCCTCCCTTTCAGGATGGAAGCAGAGCTGGAAACAGAAGACAGCTGTGCTGGCGTCCTGACCAGCGATACCCCTGGCAGATTGTCCCCTCTTCCAGACAGCATGGTCCTGGAGGAAGCATTCCTCTCCCCCAGAGAACAGCTTGCCCTGGTATATCTTGAAAACCATTACAAAGCTTTGTAAAATCACACGAGCGCAGAAGGCAGCCAGCAAGAAACACAGGAGCCTGCAGAGCTTTTCCCTGGATACTCTTGTTGCACAGTTTGAATCTTCCAAGTTTCCTTTCTGTTGCATGGATTCTGCTTTTCCAAGGTAGGATGAGAAATAACGTCTTGTCCTAGCGCTGGGTTTGCATTCAGGGCAAGCATCGCATTTTATCAGCTCACAGCAAGGCCAAACACGCTGCATTGCTGGAAACCGGAGTCACAGCCGGAGGGACCGAAGCAGGCTGCAGGGCTGCCCTCTCCCCTCCTAGCCACGCCACGTCTTCGAACCCTCGCAGCCTGAGTGGGAATGGGCAGATGCCGACAACACCACATGTGCTGGGATGATTGGGAAGCAGAAAGTCGGAATGAGTTTCCAGGAACACATGGACGCTCCCTTCCAGCACTCTGCTTTTCACAGGTGCCTCTGGAAGTGGCCCCATCCGTCACCCAGCAGAAGCAGTGGGACTTGTGCCAGTCAGGCCGTGCCGTAAATAAAGGGGAAAAGACAAAAATCTGAGATATGCTACTTTGTGCCATTCGCTGAGGAGGCTCAGACAGTTTTTTTAAAACAGTGAGTGCAGTTTGTTGTCTAGAAGTGAGTATTTTAAGAGCGAGAGCTAACTGCATTTGAAAGGGGAGCCCTCCTGTTCATCTCACGTTGCTGTTCAGGGTATGTCATGTCCAGAAGCACTTGGATTTTAATTCAGACTGTGGCAATTTTGCTCTCAGCAGTGCAATTGTGCAGCTGAACTGAATGCCTGGAAGGGACAGGCTGGCCTATTTTCCAGCCTGTGCTACAGCATACCCTTTAAAAACATGCACCGGGTCTGCCCTGCTCATAGAACATTTACACAGCAAGTCTGCCGGGAGGGCTCCTGGCCAGGGTGTCCCCCGGGCAGCCCCACCACTGGCCTCAGCTCCCCTCTGCCCTTTCCCCGGCGGAAAGCAGCAGGCGAGGGCTGAAAAGTCACCGTAGCCGTTCTTCTGAGCTCCCCGACCGGCGCCTGGGACACCAGGACATGAAGAGGTTTGCACCGGTCGGATGGGCTGGTGCTAAGCCCGTGAGTAGACGCTTGGGCAAAAATCCACAGAGAATTTGGACCTGAAACACCCTTGTGGCTCTGGCTCCTTTTTCTCTGTATTCCCCAGCAAACAGTTATTTTCTCTCTCCAGCTCACTGCGTTGCCTCTTAACTTAGGAGGCCATCTAGGGCTGGCCCTGGGCTTAGCAACGAGCTTTTCCCGCCCTCATCCCTGACTGCGCCATGAGCACAGCCCAGTGAGGACCCTGGCTGGTTTGCCACTCTCCGTGCCGGGGCTATTTCGCTTTGCTGGCAATGTGAATGCTGTCGTAGCTCAGGGATCACATCGGAGTTTATATCGCATTGCTCCAGTTCACCCTGCCGGGGTGAGAAATTACCGGCAGAAGTGGTTTGTGTTCAGTAGTCCAGTTTGTGTCTGAGACGAAGTAGTACCCAGCCACATCTCCCGCTCACCAGGATCGGGGGGGTCTGGAGAGCTGGCTGCTGGCTTAGCCTCCCTCCGGTAACGTCCCTGGCCATCCCCTGCTATTTAAAATCAGCCGCTCTGTAGCTGATGCCAGAGGGATGAGTAACGCACAGGAACGCTGCAGGGTGGGGTGACGGGTGTGAAATGTGGGTGATGCCGAGCCTTACTTCCCCTTGGTGAGAGGGTTTTTTTTCTGGAAGGCTTTCCTGTTTTTCATTAGGCAGCTGTATGACGGTCTCTGGGCAAGGAGTCCCAGTCCCTTACACCGCCAAGAAAAATACTGCAAGTTCTTGGCCTCTGAATGCCCATGTTGTGAGTAAACTGGCAGGGATTAGATGTCCAGCGCTGCCTGTGCATGCACGGATGGGAACGGAGGGGAAGGGGTATAGTCCAACCCGGTAAATGGTTTAAGGGAAAGAATAAACCTAACGGAAAAATGTTGGAGAGCTCGAGGTCATCTTGGCACAGCTGCTTCCCCAGCGCAAATCAAAGAGCGGGGAGAAAGCGGGACGTTTCAGAGTCGCGATGCTAATAGGCTTCACGCCTTTGCGCTTCCTTCCCCGCTGCCCCCAGCCTCTTCTGAACATGACCTGCCAGAGCAGCATACACGAAGCAGCTCCTCACTTCCACATGGACTGGCTGTAGTCAGGTAACAAGGCACTCTTTAAGATGCCTTCATCAAAATCTGTACCATCATCCTCATAAAAACCTGCTTTCTTTTGATCTAATTTTATTTAATAGGGGCTTGGACTTTCTCCAGGGTAAGAACAGTTGTTGTGGCTTAAATATTTTATAAACTAGCATTTTTCCATCTACTCACAAACTCTTGGAAGTCAATGATGAGGAGCCATCATGCACCAACACCTTCATTTGTGATTTTTTGAGCACAACATGTCTCCGGGTATTACCCTCACTTTGTTTCACTGGGGTCATTTTTACCTTCTCCCTGCCAGTGTGATTACCTTTCCCTTTAGGTAATGTAACAGGGGTCGTTTTCAGAATATCTTTGAGATACATAACTAAATTCAGGGGCTAAATTAACAGTTAGACAGACTGTTTTCTAAGTTAGACTTAGAAAAGACTATCTATCCCAGAGAAGTTGTCGATGCCCCCTCCCTGGAAGTGTTCAATGCCAGGTTGGATGGGGCTTTGAGCAACCTGGTCTAGTGGAAGATGTCCCTGCCCATGGCAGGGGGGTTAGACTAGATGATCTTTGAAGGTTCCTTCCAACCCAAACCATTCTGTGTTTCTATGATGATTCTATGATAATTCTATGATTTCTTGTTTCACCTAAGCCGTAGGATTTCACCCCGTTGTTCAACCAGCATTTATGGACAGTTACACTTTTCTTCTGGAAAGACATTGTGTTGTTTAAAGGTTTTGGGACAGGAGATGCTGTCACTCCCATCTCTAAGCCCTTGCAGCGGGGACGGCAGGGCGAGCGGTGCAGGCAGCAGGAACCCCCCCTCTGCTGCGGGGTGCTCGGTGGGGCTGCTGCCAACGCTTGTAACCTGCCAGCAGCTCCGGCAAAGTACGGTGCTAGTGGATACCATGTTATTTCTGCCCGTGATGGTGGTATCTCAGTGAGGAGGACCCAGAAACACTCAAAAGTGGAGTGTAGCTCAGCAGTGCTGCCTGCAGCAAGGTTCACCTTTAGGACCACCCACCTTACAGTCTTTACACTCCCCAAGCTGATTTGGGAGGGTATAAATAAAATAAATCAGGGACATTTTCAGGAAACAATTTCCATTACAATTTGCCAATATGGTTGGAATAAATATCGCGTCTGTCAACTTTGATAAAGTCCTACCAGACACCAGGTGAGCTTCTGCCTGGAAACGTGCTCACCGACGGGGCACTCCTGCCTGAGCAGCACTGTTAGCTGCACTGCAGACGTCTTTTTAATTTGGGCTGTGGGAAAAGCGGCGGGAGGAGAGCATGTCTTGGGCCTACAGCTGGGCAAGCTGTAGAAACTTGCATTTTCTTCTCCCGTTGCTTTACAGAGTGAATCCTCCTACCTGGGAGGGAATGGACAGAGAGCCCCGAAGCCTGCAAAGCCTTCCTGACTTCAGCTTTCTAGGAGAATCTTATAAGAAGGAGATTCTCCTTTCTAGGATTCTCCTTTCTAGGAGAATCTTATTCCAGAGAACAGTTATTATATCTGGTGTTCCCACTTTAAATACTGGCTTCAAATGTCTTTTTACAAGGCTCTGCGGAGTGCTGCTTGCTACAAAACTGCGGGTTGGGGGGTCACTGGCTTCCACAGAAGTTTATTAGAGCTCTACTGGCATACCTGCTGCTGTTCTTCTCAAGCTCAGAAGGACCCCAGGGATAAACACTAAATATAGTGGCAACCTTAAAGAAACCCAGAAATCGCCTCTGGGACGAGAGGAGGTAAGTTCACTAAGGCACAGCAGTGCAAACATTGTATTGCATGCAAATATATGTAGCAGAAAAGGAGGAAATTTGCATTAGCTTCAGTAGATTTTCTAATAAATAATATGAACAAATTGCAGATTTCTAAATTAAACATATTTTTCCTGTGCACTTTCAATGTTTGTTTATTAGGGAAACCATGTGGGAAGCCAGCTCTCTGGAGCTGGCTGGGAAACGTTGCTAACTGCATATGGAAAAGCTGGGCTGTGCTGCCACCAAATCATAGTGGTATCTGGAAAAGGAGGAGGGTTTGTAAAGTACAGGGAGCAGCGTCTCAGCTGTGGCTGGTGACACCGCGGCCCTGAGAGAATCACAGCCAAAATGATGCATGGGCAGCTGCAGAAGGAGCCCACGGCGGTGCTCAGCCTGACCCTCTCTGCACAAACAGACCTGGGCTGGGACCAGGGCCTTGGGGCGTTGCAGCTTGATGACAACCATCACAAGTCACATTAAACTTCCAGACTCTGAGGAAGAGCACAGTAGAGCAGAGCTCCGTGGGTTTTAGCAGCAGCGGCAGGGAGAGCTACAAGCTCTGCTGCTGCCATCTCCAGGGCTTTGCTCAACGGCCGCAGGAACCGCTGCCGAGAGGCACCAAGGGCGAGCACCCGCCCGCCGAAACCCAGGGAGGTCTTGATACCTGCCCGCAGCAGTCAGCAAAAGTAACGCTGTGGCAATCACAAGGATTTGACATTCACTTGTTTTATCCAGGGCACACAGGAATTGTTGTGGCCTTCAAAAGAAAATACAGTTAACACTTCAAATTTTTCCTAAATGAAGTGATGGAAAAAAGCAATGGAAATTCCCTTTGCAGTTATAGCTACATACGTGGAGCACTGCACAGAGAGGGAGAAAAGGCTGGATCAAAACCAGAGCAGTCCTTAGGTCAGGTGCTCTTCTTGGAGACAAGTGCTCTAAATTTGCCATCCACAGCCCTGGAGCTCCAGCTCTGCCTAGGCTTTAAGCAGCCCTGGGTCTCCTTGCGGCCCTCCGAAGCTGGTCCCATCCAGCGCCAAATCCTTGCACCACCTCTGCCAGTGTCAGCCCGTGGTTCCAGTACGTTTCCGGAAAGGACAAGATTTTCAGGAGGGTTCGCAGAGGGATTTTCACTTCTTTGGTACTGTGTAACCTTAAACGAGCCGTTTTATTTCCCTTTGTTTCATTGCCCCTTCCTCCTTCCTGACTTCTTCTGTAGAATTCCGAAAGCACTTTGCTATCTCATGGTGCTGTGGGGTGTTTCACTTATTTGGTGTCAGTACAATATTTTGATTATACGATGTTTTACATAAGAAAAGGCTAAGTGCCACGTTCCCCTCACCTGAGGAGCGGGGGATGCGGGAGGCGGCCATCCCGGGGGACTACACCCAGGGCTGCCAGCACCCGCGCCCACCTGATCTTCTGTATGCCGACGACACCGCGATTCAACTCTGGATTTGCAGCTCACTGAATCCTGATAGAGAAAATGTTAAGCACACATAGTCAGAGGGGGGAAACCCAATACCCCATCTTCTTGCTCACTGTGACGCTGTGCAGGCTGCAGGAGGGCAGAGGAGAGAACTGCTGCTGGCTGGGGCGGCCTTCCCTTTCCTCGCAGCAGCCTGCGCGGTCCTGTGCTTCCAACTTGTGGCTAAAATAGCGTCAATAACCCACCGGGGCTGGGGCTGTTGCTGGCAGGGCTTGCACGGTGTCGAGGCCATCGCTGTTTCCCACTCTGTCCCCCAGCGAGGAGGCTGGGGCGGGCAAGAGGTCGGGAGGGGACACAGCTGGGACAGCTGACCCCAGCTGGCCCAAGGGATGCCCCATACCATATGGCGTTGTGCTCTTGCTATAAAACTGGGGTAGCAGAAGAAGGGGTTTTGTCTTCCAGGGTGGCTGTTGCTCAGAGATGGGCTGGGCATCGGGCTGCTTGTGGGTGGCGAGTGGCTGCCTTTGCATCGCTTGTTCTTTTCCTCTTTCCTTCCCTTATTAAAGTGTCCTTATCCCAACCCACGCGTTTTCTTGCTTCTGCTCTTCCTACTCGCCCCTGTCCTGCTGGGAGGGAGCAAGCGAGCGGGTGCTGTGGGTGCTCAGCTGCTGGCTGGGGTCAACCCGCCACACAGAGGAAGAGAGGAATCCAACCTAGTTTATTAATCCCTTCACATCTTTCTTTTTTTTTGGCAAGGACTTGAAACAGGGCCCTTGACTCCTTTCGGTGTTAGTGGTTCAGAGTTACAGGTAAGAGACATTGCGGATCAGCTCTCCTTTAATTTAAACTAGATCTCATTCCTGTAAAACACTCTCGACTGCATGCACTCTGGTGCCCTTCGGTTCAGGGGCACAACAAAGAGGTTACAGCAAGGCTGACAATGCTGCGTGGACAGGTTTGGTTCAGCTCAGACGATGAGAACCACAAAACTTGCTACTCTGCTACTTGCCCACCTCAGGAGCCACACTGTCCCCCTCCTCCATCAGGGTACGAGTACGCTCATCGCAAAGGTCACCGTTTACAAGGGTCGTTTCTGTTTCTCCCTAAAGTGGCTTCAAGAATATTCCAATGAAGCATCAGGCCTTTCAGACCTTGAGAGACCCAGGGTTTCTGCTATAATGCTTAAATTGCATTCTTGCTTCTATTCTCTTGTCAATTACAGGTTCTTGCACCGCTCAGCATTACAGCCAACGGCCATCTTCTGATACGCACTGCAGCAACGGGAACTATTGCATTTCTCTCCCCTCATCTGCTCTCCTGGAGTAGAGAACATCCTTACTAGTGTATTTTTGCATGCATGTGTTGCTGTTTATCCTTAAGAGGCAGTTAGAAGGAAGGGCCTGGCTCTTGGGAAGGGATTGCAGCAATCCTTTCCTGCCGAAACCCAGCTCACACCATCCAGACAGCTGCTGGAATAACCTCAGCTGTCACCACTCCTGTGACCAGCTTCCCATGTAGCAGGAGGTCTCTCAAATTTGCTGCAAAATTGTATCAGCACACCAAATATAATCCACTTAAAAACATTAAACAAAATGACTGCAAACAAAAGATGAGGTCTTTTTTCAAGAAACCTCAGTGCAGCTCCGACAAGCTGCACAATGCTTGTTTCACAGAGGTCAGGTTGCTTTTACAGGACCAGTGTCATACAAAGCTCTTGATGCACCACTCCCAGAAAGGCAAACTGCTTGCAAAGCTCTGTGCACGCACAAAAGAAGCCACATTTTGAAGATTTAGGCCACATTAAAAACATAGCTTAAATAATCCAGAAATAAAGACACTTGTACTCAGGCAGTTTGACTCTCAAGACAAAACTGGGCATCAGAGTATTGTTTATAGCATCGAGACCTCTGGAAATCACAACAGGATCTTCTAGCTGAAAACTGAGTGGAAGGCATTGAAGCAAATTACTGGGGTTGAACTGGGGCCAACACATCAGCGATCACGGGAAGCACCATGACTGATGCACTACTACGCTCTTTGGGCAAGGAATCAATCCCATTTCACCTCCGGTGCTTGGTGCTTCTTCCCCTCCCTTTGCTCAGGTGGCTGTTGGAACAGTTGTTATTTCCATGAAAGCACTTAGTGACCGCAGGACCAAAAATCCTGAATTCATAGCCCAAGGGAGCTTCTCATGCTCTCTGCAAAAGGTCAGCCAGAGCTTCAGGCTTGGCCCGGGGCTTGCTTCTCCACCTCAGAGTGGGTGCAGATACCACACAGCCACCTCTGAGGTGTATTCAAACCTAGTGGCAAAGCTTGCCCCTCCCTGTAGCAACTCTGGCTTACCCTGTGAGAGCCTTCACCATGCCACACCATCAAGAACAGGCTGGAGCACATACCTGAACTCCTCATCTAGGGAACGTAAGCTGCTTAGACACCATAACCTTGGACAGCTCAACAAACAAGCAGCAGCTTTGCCTTTGGTCTTTCTCATTCTTTCTGAAAACATGCATACAAGAACTCATGAGGGAAACTTCCAGCCACAGCTTTTAGGCATTGTGACAAAATTTGCTTCTCTTACAGGACAGCAGCTACCTGCTAGGCCAGAAGAGTGATTTAATGTCAGCTGAAAGGGAAAAAGGACACCTGTTGATGCAGTACCAGCAGGAAAGCATTCTAACTTTTTTGGGGGTCTTCCAAGCGTAGCACCTGATGCTGCGCGATCAGACAGATGCCACCACAACTATGGCAAGGACTTCTCTGTCGCAGGGGTGGTACACCATTTGCCATTAGTCCTGAGAAGTTTCACTGCAAACAAAGTGAGTCTGGACAAGATGAGCTGTACGTGCCAGGTATGCAACTCCTTTTTTGAATCTGAAAACGTGGGTTCAAGTCATGCAAGTGACCAACATGTACTGCAAATTTTATTTTTATTTCCTTATTACAGAAACTAAATTAGCATATGCCTACATCTTGATTAAAACAAGTTCACCACCACAGAAAAAAAGCATTCTTTTTATTCTCTAAAGCACACCTGTGAACACAGAACAAAGTCTAATGTCAGTACAGAAAAGCTGCTTCTTAGTGCACCTCTTCATTGCAGTTTCTCCATTAGTTCTTTTTAAAAAAATCATTACACCTTAGGTATTTATATATGCTTGCATTAAGCTTTGCATAATCTACCCATAACGCAATTCACTTCTAGAAGTCAGTTAAGAAGCTAAATCAAAAAGGCCCCTTAAGTTTGCTTTATTTACAGTTGCAATGGCTAAACTTTAAATACTTTACAGTCACTCCCAGCACTAGCTCCCAGCTCAAAGGATTAGTGCATTCCACGATTTCTTTGTAACTATTTTCTGGAAGGAATTAAGTTGTCCATACCTACAGCTATGTAGGTACCTCAGCTATCTACATAAAGTACCTTATAGGAAATAAACATGCTGACAAAAATATGTCTAATAGTGAATGACAAATGAGAAACTCAACTTTTAGGAAGGATAGACAGGTGTTTGGTTTTGTGCTGCAGTCATTGTCGACTGCGGGAACAGCAGCAATGTGGGAGAAAGAGCAGTCAAGGAGTGCTGAAGTCCAGAGCAGGTCTCTCTGGTTCCTTTGTAAAGACAGCTTTATGTTCAGCTCTCATTTCCTCCTCTCTTTCACCACGTCCACCCCGTTACTGCTTTTTTGTTAAATCATCGGGCAAATTTCTGAACTGCAATAGCATAAAAATTTACTGGGGGGGATGCATCTGCAGACAGGCAGACTTGCATTATCTGAATAAAGACAGATCTGTTCCTCCAAGCTTTACAGTTTATGAGTGGATGCAGGTCTTGTGGCAACTGAGAAACTGCTGTAAAGATTAACAAATGGGATGCACATGCATTTATCTGTTCTTGCATACTTTCAAAACGCAAATGGAAGGAAGAAGTAGCCATGACTCAGGTAGGTCCAGAAGATTTTTTTTTTCTTCTTCTTACACGATAAGGTAGATTACTTAGCACATTCCAGGTTAAAAAATTACAGTAAACATTCAGTAACTGGAATGCATATAATATACATGTACCATTACATTTACAAAGCTGTTCAGGACTATTTTTCTTTCTAGAATAAGCATAAAAAAGTTACAAGCTAATTCACAATAATTTTAGATACAATGTTATTAAAATACATTGATGTTAATCAAAAATATTTTACTATTTACATGTACATTGTATAAACCTTAACAATAAGAATATGCCCATTTTAGGATGCCTTAAACGAATATTTAGGCAAATTGGCCCATTTTATAGTGCAGTATCCCTGTTTTGGTCTTCACACCATGAAACTGTACCAGATTCACAGTATCTTTGCTAGTGCTTTGCTAAAAGGCTTGAACTTTCTATTATTTAATAAACATTCATTCATTACAAAGAGCCAGTTTTGTTTCCACTTTGTTTCTTATTAAATCCTACCCCCAATAGTTCAGGACACTCTGCCTGGCCTTGTGCGATTTGGTTGCATTTCCAAATGAGGCTGTAATTCATTTCATCAGTTATCACGCTATCTTGCTTGTAGTCTGGATGCTGTGCAATAAATTCCCTCATCCATCGAGCAACTGTCATTAATTCTCCTGTGGGCAAGGGGAAGTCAAATTTCACAGTTTATACATCTAATTTAATAGTAAGACACCTAAAGTTCTGTGCATTATATACACAATTAATGAATAGTCCATGCTTTCAGAGAAACACATTCCTATACATACATTTTTTTTAAATATGGCTAAACTGCAGGCATAATTAAGCTGACATATTGCTGATAGTCAAAAACCCACTCATCTGGTGCGATCTTCAAACTTTCGGATGTTGTAAGGAGACAGTGCAGAGAGAAGCAGCTACTAGAACAGGTGTTACCAACAGATTGCATAGCAAGAGGTCTTAAACATGTCATTTAACAGAGAATCTTGCTGAGACAAACCAACAGACACCTCTGCAACAACTACATATTTTATAAAATAATTTTGTAGTTGATCCATCCAACCCAGCTGCTAGCTTTGCTCTGTCTACCTTCACTTACTACTCTTTCTCCCTCTGGCAGCTCCCGTAGCAAAAAACAGGCAGGTTTCCGATTATACCAACGCCTGGTTTGTACACTATGCAGTCCACATGGCAGTCAGCAGGTGCCTAAGAGTCCCCAACATTTCAATATAGAGTCATCAAATGGCACACACCACTTGCAGGAGACCTGCATCCCTATGAAGTAGCAGCTGGAGGCCAGCTGGACACCAGTGTTTAGGCTAATAAATCTCGTTCTTGAATGCAGCATATGCAAGCAAACCTTAACTAGTACAAGTTTAAGGAAACTCTGACACTAGGACATTAAGGTAGGCTCCTGCGATGCTCGAAGAGCCTAGCAAAACTTTCATTGCTAGCTACTGGAACCTCAGCTTCCCTGTCAGAGTGGAAAGAGTCAAGGGCTTCCACTACAGAAATCTTTGGTTTAAACATATTATAAAAAGCAAGAGGAATCAAGTTAGGGAAAGCAAGGAGGAACACAAGTAAAAAGCATCCAAGACTGTTTAAAGATATCGTATCAGTGGTTTTGAACAGAGGTACACAAACATAAATCAGAAAAACTGTGAAAAGTACAGGAAAGAAAAGCAGAATAAAAAAGGTTATTAAAAATAAAAATGTCCCTCAAAAAGCAGAAGTCATGTTTTAGAGAAATGAGGCCAGAGTTTACACTTCTATATAAAAAGAGGGCAGAAAAAAAATACTCAAGAAGCATTTTGTTGAAGGCGCTAAAAACTCACATGAAAACTCTCTCAAACCAATGAGAAGCAGGGAGCGTGCAAGAAAATTGGTCGGGCCAGGAGACGAGCAGGGTGGAGCATAAGGAGAGACACATTTTTGGACTAAGAGCTGCTGCAGGCTGTCAGTGCAGGAGGAGACAGGAGAGCAGTCTGGCTCACACCTAGAGGTCAGGCAGCCCAATTGCTCCCCGTCCTTTGTACCGGTGTAAATCTGCAGCACCTTCATCGTGAACACAGCGTGCAGGTCTCAAAGAACATATGAGTATCAGGAAAAGGCACCACAGACTGACAAAAGGTGTGAGACAACTTCCAAGCGAGGAGAGACAAGACAAAGGGAATCGCAAGTTCAGAAGCAAAAATATACTTGAGGAGTTTGCAAAATTATGAATGTTGATGAGAAGTGAGTACAGAAACATTATCCTACAACGCAGGAACTAGAAGGCATGTCATGAAATAACTGGGAAGAATATTTAAACAGGCAAAACTACAGGAATGACATTTTTCAAAGAACATAATAAAATTGTGGCATTTCTTATTGTATGACTTTGAGGACCAAAAATGTAACTGCTTCAAGGGTAAGGCAACAATCATGGAAATCAAGTTTGCAAACAGTCATCAAGCACCATGATTACTGCACCACCTTCGGCCAAGAAAGCGCCTACGCTGCAGACAGCCAGGAACCGGGAGAGCACACCAAGACAAGGATCACTTGATGCTGCTACCGTGACATTGCTTTCATTAATATTTGGTGGTGGGTGGTCAGCAGCTGCTGCCTGCCTAGCAAACCTGTAGTCTGAGTCACACACCAGCTAGACAGAGACCAGGAGGGCAATACCTAGGTGTGCTGCAAGAGAAGATGCGACAAGCACAGATGAATTATGTCAGGGCAAAGTTAAAGCCACAGCAGCTAAGGTGCCAGAGTTTAACTCTCAGTGTTCACTATTTGAGGAGGGAAATCTGAAAAATGGACACTCTTTGTGGACATGTCTGATGCTAGACAGGCTGCAGTTCAGGAACATTTAAGATTGAGAGTAAACTGGAATAATCCAAAGATCGCAATTGAGAAACATCATGGCACAGATACAATGCCTAAATTGAGAAACATCATGGCACAGTAATACAATGCCTAATGCTTTTTATTCTGTGAATTCTGGTTTTTAAGAAGCATCATTTAAAAATCATTTCAGTTCAGAGTTAAGATACAAATCCTGGACTCTATCTACCTCACTCTCACACCTTTTAGGTCTGTGTAAATACACAAGCTGACTTTTGCAATGCCTGCAGCTTCGTACCCGGTAGAAAAGTTGTTCTTTGGAAGGGGAACACCTGCCACAGGGGGTTGAGCCCAGGTCATTAGCTCTTGGGAAAGAAGCCTCTAAGACTTATGCATTCCTTGTTTTTTCAACACCATTTTTCTGAAAGGAAAAAACCCAACAACAAACAATGGAATATTTTGAAAGCATTGTTATTTTGCAGGCTGATGTGCCTCAGACATTTTCTTCCTTCCAGTTTCTCTTCTCTCCCTCAGTTAAGCCAAGCATCACATCCCCGTCTATGTTACCTGAGGGACAGAAGCCTCCTACAAACAAGCAGCCTTAGGAAAGAACATTTACAGTGAAAGCTGTAATTAATTAAAACCTGTTACCATTCTAAAGTACTGCTAAAGTACTGAATTACCAGGCAAGGGAAAGTCCTGATTTCTACCCTCAGCTTTAAAAAGGTCTTTACCTAGAAACTTCTACAGCAATTTTCAAGAATTAAAAAGGAATGCAACACACTTCAGTTTAAAATTGGGGAGGAAAAAAAAAAAGATGTCTTGACTTATGAGACTAAAATTAACTGTCTAGCTAAATTTACAACAAGGCGGGCATACAAGGGATTTGCACATAGAAAGGTATAAAGCTGCTGCAGACTCTGCTACGTGCCCAGTTCTGAATTAAAGTTTAGCCTGCATCTTTTACTCATTATACTACTGCATTTTAAAAAGGAGCATAAAGAGTCATTATACCGCCTGTCTTCGAAAACACTGCAACATGGGGAAGATGGGAAGAGCCTGGTTTGCTCTGCCTTGGAGGAATTTTGCTACTTACAGAAGGGCTTTCTTATCAGGGAGCTAAAGACTAGGTCCCATGCTCTAGCATACCAGAATTTAGACTTATGAATGCTTTGGAGCAGCACGCTTTGGAGCAGCACGCTTTGGAGTCACACCAATGACACCGGGCTATCAGACCCAGCCTCACATACTCTTACAACACTCAAGTGACAGGCAAAGGGGATTAGTGCATGTGCAAACTACTACAAAGTGGACAATACACTGGCAAAAGCAGCAGTAAGTGGTGCTGAAAAGAGAAATCTTGGATTAGAGATATACTACCCTCTAAGCTGTAACTGTACCAATCACTCCTTATTAAAGTTCTAAAATGGATCACGAAACATTTATAATCAGAATGAGACAGGACCATCAGAGAACACACTCCAGTCCTTTGCTCCTATGATTCAGCACTTGGCCAGCCAGCCACAGCTGCCACCAGTTTTACCCAACTGAAAACCAGAGAACAGCCCAATTACTAAGTAGAAAAATGCCAGGAAAATCAATGTCCAAAAGTGTCAAACATACCAGATGCTCTCTTTTTTATTAGCTTCAGGTAGTTTAGGATGGTGCACCTTGTGTCCACATCCACTTCCATGTTTTCAAGATAGGAATTCAAAATTGGGATCAAACCAGGAAAGACTCCTTCCTGTATAAGAGAACAGAGTCAGCATAAGACACGCTCGATCTGGTTTCTGAGAGGGCAGAATGGAGGGGAAAGTTGTGTGTTCCAGGTAGAAGAGGCTATGACCTTCCCATTGATAATTGTATCGATGCTCATTAAGGTGTACTCTTCCACATCAGTGCCTGTGCCATTCTGTGCAGAGCCACATCCATCCACAACAGCGTTTCCACCTTCATGGGTGACAAAGGGAAAGGAAGAAATGGTTAGAAGGCAAGAGATGCACTAAACATCCACAACAGTGTTAACCAGATTGCTTGTTGTGATACCTTTGCAAATATCTTTTCTGAAGTAAAACATTCCCTGCCGGACAGCATCTCTTTTCTGGGCCATCTTCATGTTTTCATCCACCTGGCAAAAGAAGTTATTTCAGAGATTTGTGGCATTTTAGAAAATAAGGATTCTCCCAAACCCTCACATTTTGGTCTCATTAGTTGAAATATCTGCTATGTTTCTTATTATTTCATCACACAAGGCCAAGCTGTGGAGATAAGTTTTATTTCATTCTTCAGGGTTCCCGGGCAAAACTACAAAGAGATGAAGTTCTATGAAATTAGGTCTCCAGCAGAAAAGGTAATGGTATTATGTTAGAACAGGCTATGCTAATCTTTTAAGTTTGGATGAAAACACAGGAACAGCTGCAATTAAGAGGTTGCATCCCATCTGGCAGACTTCTTTGCATATTTAGATGCAATTTAAATGAGTATAGAAGCAGAAAGTTACCACTTCCCTAGCCATAGTTTGCTGCTTTTATTAAAATCATTGAAGTCTTTAGAAGAGTTATCACTGTGTTAAACTTTCAGAAACAGAATTCCAGTAACTTTGTATGGGAATTGTATCTATTCCATACCCAAACTTTAGTTAGATAGTTAGATAAACTTAGACTGCCAGTAAAGAAGTTCTAAATTGCAGGCTTCTCAAAGTCTACAATGCAAAGCACTGCTCACATGCTCTGCAAATGACCTACGGCATTGCTCTGTCTTTCTGGACGGAAGATTTTGTCCAAGTTCTTTGGTCGGTATGTTCTCAGGGAATCAACACCACATAGCTTTCGGACATTAGCTTTACTATATTGTCTTTGGAAGAAAGGATATGATTTCCTGAATTCTTTGTTTGACCTTTAATTAAGGGCAATGCAAAATCTTCACTTACTTCTTACCTTTCAAAGCTTTGTTTGCAAAAGTGTGTTTTCATTCATTTTATATTATGAAACCTATTTACACAACAGGCTTTTTTGAAAGTTTGAAAGAACTCCAGTCCTAGCTGACGGGAGTACAACCCCAGTGAGACAGCAAAGATTAGTGTGAGATTAGCCGCATAAACCCGCATTATTTTACTTGAAAGGGGCAGGCTTACCAATGGTTGTACAATTCTGTGTTGCATTACCTGCCAAATTGCTTGGCAAACTCAAGCAATTTTATGCCCCCCCTTCCCAATTCTGTTCAGGTTCTTTCGGCACCTGATCTCTTTTTTAGTCTTAACTGGTATTGATTAGTTGAAAATTTTGTGCTTTTGAGACATTCCAAATAACAACGTAATTACGCACTGTAAGTGCTAAATTGCTGCATTATGTATGAAGTCTGAACTTCCTGACATCAGGAAGAGAATTTCTTCTTTTAGAAGTCATACCAACTGTATGGTATGATTACTGTTAATTTACAACTTCAGTATTTTTCTCCATTTTAATTAAAAACACTAAGAAAAGCCGCAGGATACTACTGCTATGCTGCAGCCAGCGCTGGCAGTATTTTCTAGTATAGTCTGCCAAAAGTCTTCTGCACTACAAGACCTTTTTTAAAGTTACCTATACCATTGCAGGACTATCCATTTAAAAAGACATTTTCTGGTCAGGTGCCTCAGAAAGAAGACATGCAAGGACAGTTTCACCCAAAACAGTTAAACAATTGCCAGGACAAGATTAAGGAAAAAGCACGTTTTGCATGGCTGGTCTGTCTAAACACAAGTCACAGTCGTGACCAGAATCAGTAGTATTTGTTTTCACTCAAATACTGTGTAACACTAAGCATGCTGAACTTCTCCTTTCCCTCTCTACCAGATACAAACAAAATAGAGAGTAAGAGCACAAGACACAGGCAACAGCCAGGTTAAAATAAATACCTAAAGTTTTTATTTTGACCTCCACAGGTTATTTTCCGCACATGTAAAATGGTGGAAACATGCCCTTTCCCAATTTCAAAAGTCTTGTGACAATGGTATTTCTCAGCATTTCTGCAGTAGTCAGACACTGTTAGGCACCACAGAAATTCCCACAGTATTTTTCTATAAACTTAATTCCATGAGACAGGAGTAAAATATTTGTTTAATACTGTAGAGTTGAAATGGATTCAAAGTACTGGTACAGATGAAAACTGACTGAAAGATAAAAATGACTGTTCTGTAAGTGCACAAATATTAGTTCCTAGCTTGCAGAGGATAAAAATCAGACTTGATGCAAATATGTTGTATTTAGCTCTAATAGATCTGATCTTTCACACGTACCTTGGACAAAGGAATGAGAAAATCCAGTTTATATGACAGAATCACTCTGGTTAGCAATACCACGAACACAACATACGCAGAGTTTTCAAAGTCTGTTAATTGGACCTAGACATGAAAGGAGTAGAGATTAAATTACTTTAGTGGGAACACACTCATAGAAGTAGATAAATATCTGGGAGAATTTAAAACAGTTTGACTTGAACATTCACGTTGGTACTTGTATTCATACACTCTACTAGCAGAGATGGTGATGCACGAGCTGGAATCATCAGCAGTGACTTCAAATGCACAATGTAGGCACACACTTCAACAAACTCAACCCTTTAATCCAATGCCAAAACACACTTGTGTTTCAAAAGACTATCTAATAACCTGCACCTTCAGGCTCTCCGTGTAATTACAAATGTATAATAGCTTTTAAATTTCCACTTTAAAGGGATTAAATTCAGAGCGCTCAGAAATAGACAGCTATAAAATAAAAGCACTTGTGAAAAACAAAACAATGACAGTGGAATTGTTCAGTACCAGGAAAAGCACTGGAGAAATACAGTGCCTAGAAGCTAAATGGGGCTTTGTTTACTGCTGCTTTAATACAAGCCTAATTCCTCTCCCCATCAACTCAGATCCATTAGCATGCTTTGCAGTGCTGCAGTGGATTCTCCTGTCAGTTACATTCCCACAGTTCATGTCTGATTAAATACTGCTGTCCACTTCACTTGCGTCTAGCAATTCAGATGGGAGAAAACACAGCACAAGTAACAAGGGTTTGATACTGGATGGCAGAATGCCTGGTACTTTTCCACTTAAAAGGAAATGTGCTTTTGTGCATACCAACGCCTTCCTTACCTCCATAGGTCTGAATTCCACTCTCCATCCAATATCTGAATTTGGAGGAGGTGGCTTAAACCTCATTGTCTGCCAATTTGTAGACTGGATATTCTGCAAAGCACATGAAATAATCTGTCACAATCAAGATACGCATCATTCTATAACATAATCAAAGAAAAATAAGCAGATAACTAGAGTCCTAATATTTTCCCTGGAATAGCCCATCAAGTTAGAGAAGCGCTTCCAAACTAAGCAGCATGACTTCCTAAAAAACACAGTTTAACTACCCATCCTAGGAGCAAATATGTTACACTTTCTCAGGCTATTTTCTTTGAGGATCACATATAAGAGACTAGGGGGCTGAGATTTAGCTGACTTACTTTTTTTTATGAGGAGTTGATGCATCCCAAACTAACATACCTAATATTACCATGGCTATTATTTCATAAAGCTGTATAAGAGAGACATTTATACGTAAGTGTCATGCAAAACAGTTTTTAGGAAGCCATAAAAATAGACAGTTCCCCATTAACACTTATATACATAGCTATAGTTTGGGCTCTTTGTATTTTATTGGGTTTAAAGTATAAGCCACCACCTTCTCCTAAATAAATGATAAAACAAAGAAATAGATGTGCTTATAACTGCAAAGGCATATGCTAAAGAATTAGTTGAAGTGGAAAAACTCAGGAAAAAAATTCTTAGCTAATACAGCCATCCTCCAATTAAGCAGTACTATAAAGAATACGCAATTTTATGTATATATTTATTAAATTCCTCTAAATCAGACACAACCTCAAAATGGTCGGATTCATTTGCATCATCTAGATGTATTTTCTCCTCAAACAAAGTCAATGGGTCTCGAATGAACAAGTGTGCAATATGCTGTGCCAAAAGGTGGTCAATACCTACAAAATGAAAATTCAAACAAACAATTCACACATAGCAAAGCAGGCTCTAGGAAATGATTTGTTTTATAAGACTGAAAACATCCAACTCTGCAATGCTACCTCAACCCACCACACATCCTGTTAAAGTTTAAATGATGACTTCAGGAAGGAAGGAAGTTATTAAAGAGAAGAAAAAAGAAAAAAACCAACAAAAAACAACAGGTTCTTGTTTGGAAATGGCAGCTGAATATTGGTGGGGCTGCCATTCTTCCTGTTTTCTGATGCACCTCTGTGCCATGTTTCCTAAAGCAGTTCTGCTCTCTCCACAAAGATAAAACATTAATGCGTCAAACACTGAGCTTCTCAAGCCGGAGTTAGGAACAGTTTCCATTACAAACAAATACTTTTCAAAAAACTCTCAAGACCACGCTACACAGATACTTCCTGAGTAGGAGTCACTCTGAGGGATGCACAAGGATTGAAACAAACAAGAACAAAAACATAAAATATCCCCACACACTGCAAGCATAATTCTTAACCTGCTCATAATGAAGCAAACACTTACCTTCCTTTATTAGGTGCTCGTAGATATCTTTGTCTATTGTCAAATCAATGTCATTGTATTTCTCACCACATTCAGATAGATAACTGTCTATGGAATCATATCTGGATTTACTGATTCTATAATGGCTGTTCTTCAGTGGCTATATAATTTAAGAATACAATATTTTAACAGCTTGTTAACAATGTTACCTAAGTTTTGCTCACTAATGACACTTATGTGAGAATTATTATCCTGTTTAAAAAACCCTACAGCCTCAATTAAAATTATTCAAAGCACGAGTCTTAAATAGGCTTAATAGAAAGCGATCCTGGAATTATGGCTATGTTGTTTCCAGATGTATGTATCTGAGCAAAAAAACGGTCATCACACATTGACTAGAATTCTCTAGAAGTGGAAACATTTTCCTGATGTCATATACCATTACCCCATGTACCTGGAAAGCATTATTATACCTATTGCAACACATACCAATACAGTTTCACTACGCGCACATTGTTAGAGATGCTCTTAAAATGGGTGGTTCAATAAATATTTCAAGTAGATTTTTTTAAATTATTTTTTTATTTTCTATGATTTTGTAAGTGCCTTAAACGCCAATTCCTGCTTAGAGAAACTCCTTAAGTTCTGACAACTGGCTCTTTTCACACAGTTCTAGTTTATACTACTGGATTACTCAGCAGCACCTGCTAATTCAATCCGAAGCAATTTTTGCTTTTTGGGCTCAAGCACAGAATGGAAAGTTTCATCACAAAGGGACCTTTTCAGCAAGCTGTGGAGGAGTGCGTGGAGCTCTACTGGGATTCCACACCTAACTAAAAATATGTATTTTCTAACATAAACTGTACAACCAAGGTGAATGTTTACACCATTTCTCCTATATTTACCACAAAGACTGCCATGTTCCCTCGTTAGGGATTCTGATGAGCACAAGCAGAATTTGATACTAAAGGCGATTTAACTTTTTTGCCTGAAAAAAACAGACATCTACTACCTAACATTACTCACCTCTAGCCCCCTCTCTTCTCGCGTTCGATCATCTACAGATGCAGAGATTACTCCCCAGCGACAGTCAATATCGGACACATAGCCTCTGTAGAATGGAGATGCAGCACTCAATGCCATCTAAAATAAAACAGCCTGATATGAAAACAAAGGACAAGCCAAGGAACCAAAAGCAAAATACAACCCCACTGGAAAGGGAAACTTGCTGGTCCAGAAGTAACTGGAGTATATACTTCAGTTTAACATACAGCCAAAGCCCACACAACCACAAATCTCTCAACTGCTATCTCCAGAAAAATACCTAGATGAAGGGATAGTATTACTGAAGTGGCATCTGACGCTCTCCAAATTTATTACCTCTACAGATCAGCATTTAAGGAACACAAAGATGATACAGGCAGAAGCAATTTTGTGACAAAGCAGCAAGTATTCTGCTTGCATGCTTCCAAACTCCAAAAGTTCACCTGGCAATTGTTTTATTTTGTTTATTTTTGTTTGACCGAGCACCTTAGCAACACAGCTGGAACATACCTCACTTGGAGCAGGATCTGCTCACCACCTAGATCGGACCAATATATTATTTTTATAAAACCTGTTATAAACACCTGTTTATGACCACATGCTTACGAAAGGGACAGACTCAAACAACTTACACTGAAACCCTCTGTAACATCGGACCAGAGTTGAAAAATTAAAAATTGTTTTAAGGACTGAGCTTGTCTTGTTTTCGTGAAAAACATGTATTTCTAGAACTATTCAGCAAGAGTCTCGTGCATGTGGAAGAGAAGAAACAGATATCTGTTTTGTGGTGTCATCTGAACGTTAAATACATCACACTGTTCATGTGACAACCTAGCAAGAGACTGACACACTTCTCCCAGAGTACCAAATTTGTGAGTGGCATTCAATTTACATTTTATTTTTCTACAGGTAGTGGCTTTTGCACAATGAAGAGCTGATGTGATAGAAGTCCATTACTTACCACAATGGGACAGATCGTGGCTAGCTGATCATAGAGATACCTTGCTTCAGAAATGCTGCAAGCCTGGAATGTTACCTGTTGGAAGAAGTACAATTGCTATCACAATTTCTATAATCATAGCGCAAGCACAGCCTTCCTAGATTTAGAATCAATGATATAATAAAACTATTTAAATACCAAGAACTTTAAGGGGTTTTTTTTTTTTGTTTGGTTGGGATTGGGTGGGGTTTTTTGTATGGGTTGTCCCCCCCAGTTCTTGGACAAACTTTTGCCCCATTTATCAGCAGCATTTCTATCACAAGCTTCTTTCCACACCATTTCCATCTTCATTAAAAGATTTCAGACCACAACACTTCAGCTGTGAGGCTAAATATACAAACACTTGCCAGAACCAAAGAAAACTGAGTTAACATCTACAATACACATGGGTTGGTAATACACCTTCAGGAAATAAGCCAGGAACCTACCTACTTAGAACAACAGTCAGAAACTATTGTAGATGTAACATTTGTTTTATGTGACAGCTAATCCTCTTTTAAAGAACATTTCAAGACGCCTTTGTTTGATCCTGCAAAACTGCAAAAAATAAGCATCTTCATGTCTACTGTAACTTCTATTTAAAAAAAGATGTCCAGTTTTGCCTGTATTAGAGACCAGGACACAGCAAAAGATGGAAAAGAAATCTTATTTGCAGAAGCCATTAATGATGTGGAAGCCCTACCACACACAGGCCACTGGAAAATATAACTTCTTTGCAACTTTTGGTGAAATTTGCTCTGAGCAGCATCAAACACAAGACGCATTTCTAGTAGCAGGCCTTACCCTCCAGACTTCCCAAACCAACAGTTTATACATTTTAAAAACGCAGAGGAGGATCAATCATCTCAAAGCTGTTAGAAGATGCTAAACAGATTAAAAGCCTCTCTCTCCTTCTTTGCAGTTTACATATTCATAGATCAGAAGATAACTTGGATAGGAGCGTACCCCTGTACCACTATCATAGTACTGCAGAACAGGCTTCACCTCTAAGTCACCATCGCTGCTTTTTGTCCTGAAGAATGCCAGCCGAACACAGGTTTTCCTCGTCCACGGGTTACAATTAGAGAGTCCCACAAATCATACAGGTTCTTCTCAGTCTGCCACTGAAGCCCAACCCAACCCCAAGTAAGCCTTAAAAAAAACCCAACCAAGCAAAAAAAAAAAACCACCCAACAATTCCAAGTTCACTGGTGGGCTCAGTGGTGGATTTTCTTTGGGGGTGGGGTGGGGTGAGGTGGGTGAGTGGTGTAGGAGGAATATAGGATTTGTTTGTGCTTGTTTTGTTTGTCTTTTTAAATCTGCAGCCAACATTCATTAAAACATCACAAGTTAGAAAAAGAGTGTGAGGTAGAGAAAATATTTATTCTGCCTCTATCCTTCAAGTGGCTATCAGGAAAAACAAAACAAAATGCACTCTGAAAAGACAAGATTATTTAATTCTCTTGCAAAGAAGCAGTTAATTATGATTTCTCATCACTAATTTTGGACTTCCAGCACTAGGGAGCCTGTCTTGGGGCGGGCAGGGGGGACAGGACACCTACACTCTTTCCCCTGACACAGTGATATCCACCTCCCCTTCCCTTTTATGTTTATTCCAAATCACATTAAATCTGGGATTTGACCCGGTTTCTAGCCAAGCATCCCATTACAGAGGAAAAGGGCATGGCAGTCTTCTCCAGAGGAGGGCTGTAGGCACCGTGAGGACTGTGGAAAGCAGCCATCAGGAGCACAAGGCTCAGCGGGCACAGGGACGTGAAACCCCAAAAGGGGCAGGAGCGCAATGGCTTGCCTTGCCGCTCGCAGGGGCAGTGCCCCCCACCCCACCGTCGCTGCGGGCTGTCCCAGCCAAGCTCATCAAGACATTATTTTTAACCTTGGAAATATATCAAACCAAGTTGTAGCTTGGTACATAGTGAGAAAAAAACAGAAGGAAGTACGCATACTGCAAACTACCTTAGAGAAAACCGATGGGAAATACATGTTTTCTTCTAGTCAGTTATCAAGAATTATCAGTTGACACACAAGCAGCTGCTTGTAGCACCTGCTAGCCTTGTTTTCATTCTCCCTTTGATGATGACTACCAAATTTGACCACTGATTACAAGAATGGGGAATAGTAAAATGGTATTCCTTAAAAAGGAATTTAATATATTTTTAAACAAGTTCATACAATGACTGAACAGTAAGGCTGCATTTCTTTTATGGGTCTTAAATAAGGAAGAGATGGTACAAAATAGACCATATCAAACTTAACACCTTGTAAAACCACGCAGTATTATGTACGCTTTACTATTTCATCAGATTCTCCCTAGTTTACCCTTAGTGACAAGAAATCATACTTAGCTGCTGTCAAGAACATTTTATTTATTCAGCTTTTGTAGTTTCTCAAAGGGAAGTGCTTTGAATGGGGTTATTTCTGCCACTGCTGTGAAACAAGAAGAGCTTGGAGAATTTCCTTTAATCCCCTAAAGACTTAACACTAGCCTCCTAGCTCTGCTTCCAAGACAGCGGTGGCAACAGGCAGACTTTATCAACAAACACATCACTACTACCTAAGGCATCAGTCCCTAGCATCAGGTTACTATGATAGAGAAACATCTAAAACAAACAGATATTGAAAGGATTAAAGCACTCCCAAGATATAGCACCTGGATTTAAATGGAGGATACTGTAAAATACTGTAGTAACTAAGGCAAATTAATTATAACAATAAAAAGTGGGCAGGTGTCAATGGGAGAAAACAGAACCAAGAATGTCTCCCAGCACGTAGTAACAGAAGACAGCTACCCATGTGGATGTGGTAGGTTCATGGTACAAGCAGCGAGAAGATGACTTCTTAGCAGAGAGATAAAAAAATTTAAGAATGAGAAATTTTATACAGGAGTTCATGCTGTTTGGAAACAAAATAAAATTATACAGAAGCAGAAAGCTACTTATTTTTAAAGGTATTCCAATGACTTCTTGTCACTCCCTGCTTTTGCAGTTCTAAGAATGGGGAAGATGGGAAAAAAAACCAAAATGAATAACCAGAAATCCCCACACATTCCTACAAGACAGCTCAGTTTCCATTCCCACAGTGTCCTTTGGTCATGCCTGAAAGAAGACCACAGCAGAAGATGATCTTTCATACTTGAAAAGTGCTGGAATTCCAGGAGCAGGTGCTTGATCAAATGGGGTTTGACCAGTTCAAGAAACCCTTTCAGCAAGGCATCCAACTACATTTGAATATTAGCAGAAAATAAACATAATGCAACCAAACCAACCTGAATTTTGAGACTAGATTACCAGGTATAAGATTAAATTTGTTGTTTTATTCCCCCTGTTGCCGCTCTGAAAATGCATCAGTTGAATTAAGCTAGAGAAATTAGACATAAGGCAAGTCTTAAAAAGGGAAGTGTTTAGGGAAGATAACATTCAGTAACATCTTGAAAGCAGACGCATTTTACCTGAAGACAACAGTTTCCCATTCCAAAACCCATAGCATCCATGTATATATAGTCTGGCTTGGCCGCCTTTGCTGCTTCTCCATCATCATTAGGAAATGTTTCGATAAATGGTGATGGCGTGTTCTTATCTTTAAATACTGTGTGGAAAATGCAGGTACTCAGTAACCCAGAGCATTAGATTGAACAATTATTTTCAAAGAAGAAAAAAGATAGATTGAATTTACTTACTTGGTACATTTATGACAACCTTCTCTCCTCTTCGGTGCCGAATGTTTCTGGTCAGTGTACTACAACAAAAAAAAGTTTGCTGAAATATCTGAAAGTTTCTCTTTATGCAAATGTTTTTGCAGTTAGTTTCTCAGCAATTTTCAGGGTTTCAGAATGTCAACTTTCTATTTATTTTGAGTATTTTCCTTCAGGACACTTATTTTCCAAGTTTAAGATAGACCATAACAGATAGGACACTGAATTTCTCTTCAGTAAAGTCAGTCTTATTTTGATGGACTTCACAGTACTACGCTGATAGAATAGGCAGAAGTAAAAGGCTACTGACCTGAAGAATACAAGGGCAAGTGAAAGTGTATGCTTAGTTTTTAAGTAGAATGATTTTCATTCTCCAAAGTCTCACCTTACAGTGAAAACCCCTCTCAGACTATACAAGCAGTTTGACACCATGCTCCGTTTCAGATTAACTAGGGCAAGTTACTGAGTACACTGAGATGTTGCTGTGACATACCTGAGTGAGAGCTGGATTAACTGTGATGGAAGCAGTCAGCCATGGGATTTCAAACTGGAAACAATTTTGTAGTAGCATACTCAACACCTTTTGCCCCATAATGGCGTGAACTACTACATAAAGTTACTTGAACTTAACAGTTTACTTTAAGTCACTGTGACAGAAAATACATGTCATCACAACCATCTCTGTCCAAGTCCTTGTGATATGTGCAGCAACTAGCCACATAGCCCTCTATTCCAGTAATGTAAAGAAGCTGCAGGTATGCCTATGATATTTACGCACAGAAAAATATTCAGCTTTTCATTCACACTCCCCAAATACTCTTACCTAAATCTAGGATGTTTATTGATGGCTTCATCTGGAAAAAACAGGGATTTTGAAGCTCCTCCTTCTACTGGCGTTGGCTTATATTCCGGCACTGTAAACCCAGGACACCCTAACCTATGTAACAAAACAATCAGATCCAAGCTGTAATGAAAACAGACTGTGATTTTTAAAGTGGTCAGATGATTGGCAATTAGGATTCTAGTTGACAAAGGAATAAAAAGACATTTTTTTAAAAAACTTGCATCTATCATGAGTATTTCTGAAGCACTTTTCAGGACTGCTACCTGTGCATGTGGAATTGCCAGAAAGACGTCTTAAAATAGTTGCCGTTAAAAGGTGAGCGCTTGCCACCAACCAGCTCCTGTGGTGGTTAAAACAGAACCCCCCCTTCTCTTTTTTTTTAAACCACTACTCTATCATTAGACAGTAAACATGGACCTTTTCAGTGGCTGAAGCAGAAAAATTCACAGTATTATGCAGAGTACGCACACATTTTAGTGTGTTAGCACCTGTCATTAATACTGACATGCAGCTGCATCCTGTGCCTTAAACAATTTCTCTAGAGGGTACAGGTTAATGCTGACTGCTGAAGTAATTTATCCACCTCTCCTCCCAACAATCTCCCCCTCTTAAAAAGATGTACCTAACCAACTCTGTAAGAATTAGAGGTAGTTTCAAGTGATACACACATCTGAAGTCTCACAGCAGTTTGTGATTTTAGAACTCTGAAAAACCCCATAAGAGAAGTGTAATAAGAAAAGAAATACTACAGCTATTATGTGTAAAATGCTGAGAGATATGCAAGTAAATCAGAATACAACACTCCCCTTTGGAACCTCCATTGTAAGTTTAAGAGTCGTCTGAAACAAGAATAAGTAGCTTTTCAGTACAACTGAGACAAAGGAGCATTTGAGAAGTTGGAGGTAGAATTGCAGAAGATTAATTTCTCCATGCTGCACAGTATAAAGGACAAAGATTGTGCTATCTTGAGAGGCTCTAGTATTTGGATGTATTAAAAAAAAAGGGTTAGCTGATACAACTACAAGCAAACTACTCAAAATACCAGGAAACACTCGCATTTCTTGAAATATTATTTATGCTCAACATGTATTTCACTATTGGTTTCTTTTTCCTGGTTTAAGCATACAAGTTGTCCTACAACATCTAAACCTAACTTCATCACTGACATAAGTGTGACATTGTAAACTGCATCACTTTGGTCCTCAAGAAGGAAAGCAGCTTTCTGGTCCAGTAGTGAGGGCTCATAAATTTAAGAACTACAGATACTCATTTAGCTTCTAAGATAGTATTTTTTAATATTTAAGCATTTTCAGGTTTGTTCATTTTTAACTGAGTTATTTTAATTTGAATAAGTCTACTTCTTTACCTTTCTTCTGTCAGCACTCTAACAAGTTTGTCTTTTCAGATGCACAGATTTTTATTTTTATTATACACACATGTATATGCACAGATGCACACAGGTATATATACATGCTATTGGAGACAGAACGTAGCAAAAAACCCCAAAACCACAAAACCTCAGAAATATACGTTAGCAAGACTCCAGTCAAACCAACAGGGACTTGAATGGCAAGATAGCAAAAGGCAAAAATAAGAAACTGAATAGCCTAGCAAGAGCAATCTCTGAACAATGAAACTATGTTTGGAATAATCCATAAGTAATAAACTACAATTAATTATTTACTGGCTTTCACTGAAGTCCAATGTATTGCTCCTACAGTGATGTAAAAAGTATTTCTCTGTATCCACAAAGCAATGAAGAACTCCTCTCCCTTTATTCCTTGCATGACTGGGTCTGAAATGTTTGTATACAAAATTTATTAAATGACATAATCTATTTGTAAGGTTGCAAAGCAAAAAATACTCCAATTCTGTAACACAGAGAACTACTTAACCATTGGACTTTAAATAAGCTCTTATTACTTTAAAGGTATCTAGTACAGCTCCCATAAAGAGGAAGCATATTTTGTCAAAAGAGTGTTCTTAAAATAGCATTCATGAAGCATAACGCAGGCATTTTGGTACCTGAACTTCGCTACTAAGTCACATTTTGTACCATTCCTGCTCTCAGCAAGAATTTAGGGCCATTGCATTCTGTACTATACAACAAACCAGCCAGTAAGGGCAGCTGCTTCTCTTCTACTGCAGAGCAATTTTTTTTACTATTTTAAGCATAACTATCATCATTCATTTGACTGACCAGACTAGTCAGAATGATCATCATAAATCCCTGCCTAGAATTGTTTGAAAGGAAGGTCACAAAGTACAGTTTCTCCTAGATAACGGAGTACATCCTGAATTTCATTTCTTCAAGTGTCTCTTTACAACAATAAAAGGAAGAAATCTAGCCTTTGTAAGGGTGTTATGAACTCAGGAGAGGTACACTCCTTTCCAGATTCAGTAAGTACGGTATTACAGAAGTTTAAGTCTTCATTTTGTAAGGATAATCACATTTCCATTCTACTGTGTGCTCCAAGCCACCAAAAGAAGCTTGCACATGCTTTAGTGAAAAAGCAGTGTTAAAAAATAGATCAGGTTAGCCATGTCTTACAAAACTGCCATTTATAAAGATCAAAGGTTGCAAAATAGGTAAAGAGAAACCTTTTATATATGATTTGCCATATCAATTCAAGATGGCAGTCTACTCCACATACAATACTTTGTTATGAATATTCAGGTATTCTCTCCTAATACAAAATCATCACAGATTACAAGTAACCTAAAAATATAAAAATATGCTTATTTGTCTCACGGCAATAAAAATTTTAGGAAATGACAGGAACATTAAGTCAAAGTACTTCAACTGAATCGTATTTTGCTCGGTTTCATTGTACAGTTTAGCTATATGCAATAAGGAGAAAAACTGTATAAGGAGAATAGCAAACACAGCATTACACTTCAGCAACCACCTCACCTTGGAAATGATGTCACAGTGCAAACAGCCTCATTTTCTTTGAGCACAGAAGCGGCCTCTTGCCGTCTTTTCCTCATGTTGTCTTGCACAGTGTTGAATTCAGACATGGTTCCCCCATACGGCTGCCCAGGCGTCCCTTCAATCATATAGCTTCCATACTCTGGTCGCCAGAGTGTTGGGTGGCTATAATAAAAGAATAGCCTTGTTTAAATATTTCTACAACTTCAAAAAAAGATGGATTATTTGCGAGAATTTCAGAAATGAACACAACTTGCATGAAAAATCTCTTAAAGTTGATTATTTGGTAGAGTAACACGATGTACCTTCCAATGTATCTCACTGCTGGGAGGCAGTGAAAAGAAATTAAGGCACAGTTTGGCAGCAGGAAGCATTGCTGTATAGTGCAATAAGTAGGATTTGCCTATGTCAAATTGCAATCACCTCCTCTAGTGTCTGTCTCAAGCTTTGTTTCTTGGGGTTTTAACTGAAATTGGAAAATACAGAACATTCAACTGCTTCCACAGTACAAGGCAAAAGTTATGCTCAATTTCTTCTTTCTACTGCCTCTGAATACCTGGTCCTGTTTCACAAATTTATCAGGTTAAGAAATGAAGCGACGTTTGAGTGCACCTAGTCACCCCTGAAAAGTAATACCTTCCCATACCCTTGCGAAGCCACGCCATCTCTGTGGAGCACACTCTACCAGAGGCAGAGCCACATCCCCCCTACTGTTCTTCCAGCAGTAGCAGCTTTGAGTCTAAAAGCAAAGGGATTCCTTCTTGCAGGCTTTCAATAGTCCCTCTACTGAGGAACACAGACAGGGAAGCCTTACTAGAAGATGAGGTTAAGGTACCCAGAAAGAAGCGGAGAGGCCCAGGGCACAAAACCTTTCATCGTGACAGCAGAGTCTCTCCACCTTCCTGTAAGCTGTGACCTGCTTTTGGCTCTCTTCAGCCAAAGCACTTCCCTGTCTCTGGTCTCATTTCTCTGCTGCCATCAATTAAAAAGAGATTCACACTTCTCTGGCTATTTGAAGTAGGGATATGATCCAGTTATTCCTGAAACTCCATGGGAGAGGATGAGGAAGAACTGCCCTGCCTTCCTTACACCTACCTTCCTAATTCTACCAAAAATGGGAGAGTGCTGCTACAGACAAACAGGCTTTCCTATACAGCCCTCAGTCACTCCTGTAGTCAGGGATACAGGGGCGAGTGCACACACACATATGCTTTATGGGGCAGGCGAGGCGTGTCTGTGTGTACACAGTAATGGCATACTACAAAAACAGAGCAAGACAAAACAAACATCCAAACTGCAACTTCCGTGGGCTCACTGTTACATCCTTTTTTTCAAGTCATAACACAAAAGGTGCATGGACTGCCTGCAAGTGTGCTCAAAATCTTTCACTTCCTGTACCCCAGCTTTATCTGAAAATATCGGTATCTGTGGCTTACAGTTTTACCAACAGCAGACTTGAAAGTTAAGGCAGGTCTACAAACTCTGTACAGTACCATAACAGGAGGAAAAAAAAAAAAAGAATCAGGAAACAGCTACTCACTTGGGGTTTACCTTCTCCCCCTTGTCTTGCAGTGTTCGAAGAACTTCTTCACCGCAGAGCACCAAGCGCACTTTCTTATTCTCATGGTCAAATTTTACTAACATGTATTCCACCTTGTAAATAATAATAAAAAATAAACAATTAAACGGTAATATTTTGTTCACATGCAAACACAGTAGCACATAGTTTTAAGCATCAAGTGAAAAAAAAAGGGATGCCAGACTGAACTTTATCTCTACAGAAGCTTAAAAACCATCGCTAACTATGAATGCAGTAAACAATATTGCAGAAGATGGCTGCATACTCATTTCATCTTGAATAAAGAACTGAAATTCCTTGAAATTGGCCTGGAGAATTTCTTCCCTCCTTTTCTAATCGTGGATATTTCACAAAAAGATTCCTGAATTTGTATTTGCCTCCACATTATTTTTCAGACAAAAAAAAATTAAAACCCTATGCAAGCTATTAACCACAAACAAATCTCTGTCATTGCATGAGTTACAGTCTCTGCTGCTGACAAAAACCAGAGTCATTTTACAAACAAGACACCCATTTACACCCATCACTTGTTGGAGCTATTTAAGACTGACACGACAGAGCCTCATTTACACCACGGAAAGCCCACGGTTGTTACAGACAGCATCAGTCCTGCTATTAAAGCACTCCAGCTCTTGGCACAGCACGGGGGTTTCCACCCCTTCTCGACTCAGCTTTGCGGCCACCGTTTCTTCCCCCCCTGCCCAGCAGTGTACCTTGCCCCCAGGATCCCTGCCTCCTCGCCCCTGTCCCTACCCCAGGGTGCGACCCACACTCGCTCCAACAAGCCACTAACGACAGCAGCGCTGCGTCCCAGCACTGGAGGATACTGTTTCCCTAAGAGAGTTATCCAAAAGCAGCCAAACCTGCAGCACCCTCATGTCAAACTTTCTAATCTCCACGCATACTTGCTATCAAACCTCCCGTAAGGACTTTCAGAGTGCCACCAAGTATAGAAACCTAACAGCTCCTGGACCCTATAGCCCTTCAATACTTACTGATACAATCTATTTTCTGACGCCTACTTGGCAGGGGATGCTTTGTGCTGTTTTAGGAAGTGTGAAAGACAAACCAGCCCCCAAGTGCGACATGTTGCCTGCCACGTAAAAGCGGAAGTTGTACGTGGAAATGCATCACCAGGGCATCGGCTTTGAAAGCTCCCGGCTGGACCGGCAGTGATGTGCAGAGCCTTTTGTTGGAGGCTTTCAAACCGCTGCCCCCGAGATTTTCACAACTCCATCAACCTGTAGTTAAACATTCAGACTGCACTTCCACAGCTAGAACTTGTCAGAGGTTTTGCACCATGCTCCTCAGTTTTGTTTTCTGACATTGCCTAGAGCCACGTCCACTGGTACTTACCAAAGACCACTGCTCCAGCCCCAGGAGTTCAGATTCACACAACATGCTAATGTTAAAGTTGCAGCATACCAAATCATGGAAACTTCTATTTTGTACAGAAGTCTGATGTGTATAGGAAAACAGCTTGCCAAAACACAGGGAACTTGCGAAGCGTTTTCCAGCACACTAAGTGGATTTGTGGGCTTCATGTTCTTTGGCTGCTTCAGTGTTCATGGAAGAGTTATTGCTAGCTACCGTGACAACAAATATAATCCTCTGTTGGGATTTGCAATTAAATCACAAGCAGCATTATCCAAGAGTGTTTGTAATTCTACAGAATCTGATTAGACACAAACTCTAGAGGGACTCATTCAGCAATTATACATGTTCTCTATATTTTTTAAGATCAAATTTTAATCCCCTAAAGAAAAATAATGATTTCCAGTTTCTGTGCAAGACAGCATTTCTTTACGTGGTATATTTTGTGGTTTGTGTGTATTATGCCACAATAATCTACTTGAGATAACTACAGACTATAGTCAACCAGAATGCACTCCAGCACTGACTTAGTTATTATCTAGTACCAGTCTCTCCAGTGACACTTGACCCATGATTATTGGCAATAAAAAGGGACTTCTCTCACACTTTCCAGTTTCCTACCATGTTCAACATCATCTCCTCCTGCTTTGGAAAAGCATCATCCTCACATCATCCTAGTTTAGGACCCAGGCTAAACTAGAGGAGGTACGCAAGCGCACAGTTCTCCGAGTCATACAGACGGAGGCGTGAGTGGGCACCGAGCCCGCCGCACGCCTGGCCTCCCACCACACCGCCTGCATGGGCTGGGAGCAGAAGGGAGGGCAAAGGAACTCCAGCTGCCTTCGAGAGACCCCAAGGCTGAACACTTGTTCACCGTTACATGAATATGTTAACTATGATTAGCCTCCCATCTTAAAAATCCCTTTCCAAATGTAAATGCAATGAGGTGGTAGTGCGAACACTGTACTTCTCTATAAACCGTATTACAAGTTTCACGAAAGAAAAGAAGCCAAAAGTGTAAAGAAACATTAAGCCAAGAAGGCAAAACCAAAATGTTTCATAATCCAAATGCAGCACTGAATGTATTACATTTATGCATCTAGCTTTAGAAACAACTACTACTCTTGCCTCCAGAAACATTGACTAAAGCTTCAAAGCTGTCTTAACACACAGAAGATCTGCCATTAATTTTAATGAGAAAAAAAAAAAACTTCAGATGGCTGCCAACAATTCCAAGTAACCCACAGAGTATCTTGCCAACAGAGGGACTGACTGAATGGGCATCCGTAAAGAATTTAATTTAAGCTCATCAAAAGATTTAGCCTACAGCTAGCAAAGAGGAACAAATTCAGAGTTCACACATTTTTACATTTAACTTCAGCTCATCATTCACAGACTTCTCACATGTTTTCTATCCAATAAAATTCAGAGAATTGCAGCCAAGCTGAAAGCATCAGCACGCCTGGCAGAGAGCTTCAAGAGTCCGAAAGCCAAATGTCTGGGGTTTCACCCAACGTTCGTAAGTCATCATTTTGCCGAACTCTTTAGAGTTCACTTTTCTCTCTAATTTTAACTAGTCTCCCTAGAAAGCAACAAAACACACCTCAGGTCAAATTACTGATGCAGATGGCTGACAAGCAACCTTGGTAAGAAACGGCCAGGAAAGTGTACCCTGCCATGGTAAGAAAGGCGGCCACTTTGGACCTGCACGCCCAGCCGGTGCTCTCACCCTGCAGCAAACCCTACGCATCTCTATCCTCCGTCCGGCACGTGCTGCAAGGCTGCCAAGGGCAAGAGGTGGCCTCCCAGCTTCTCCCTGCAGACAGACACGCACAGCACTGCTTCAGTGGATGAAGCTCTCCGACCAGCCCAGGTCTGTCCGGCTTGCAGAAGTGCTGTGGCACCTTACCAGGAGAAAGGCCAACAGTTGGGCCACCAAGGTTGCAAAGCGAAAGCTGTAAATACACACACACACACAAAAAAAATTGTTCAAAGTTAAATGCATTAAAAAAAGCAAATAAATTATCAGTTAAAGTAAATAACCCGAGTACAAGAGATCTACCCATGAGCCAACACAAAGAAAAACTATTCTTTACAGGCTTCCTTCCTCTCAACTACCAACTTGCAACATACTACATCTACAGAGTACTTCCACGCCAGCTCCACTCCACCACCGTCCTTCTAGGGAAGGAGTACGCACCATTAGTTCGCCGGCAGGACAGCACCCAGAATGGCGTTACTTCACTTGTCACAATTATTTCTCACAGTCAGCTACCAAGGCAATTTCAGCCTTTGAAAATTCTTTGATGTTGCCTCTGTAAATACAACCACAAAGTGAGACCTTGAAGCCCCTCAACTGGGAAAGAGCCAAACCACTCCCCATACATTAAGCCAAGCAGCTGTGCTGGACTTGCCCCGTGGCAAAGTGAAAGATGATTGTTCTCTGGAAATGGTTAAGCATGTCTGAAATTCTGTTTGAATGCCTGAGTTATTTGACCGTAATTACAAATATCATTTCTGCATAAAGCACACTACTTAAAATGAAGAAGTATCAGTCAAGTGACTCCTTAGTAGCAATTCTAAGGAACAAGGTGAACCCAAGTCGACGCACATCCCACATAGTATCACTGTCCAAATGCTTGCCTTAGCAGTGGTCTGCTTTCCAATATCAAAACCCCTCCTCACACACTCAATTTAACACCATCATGCTAAGTACACTGGGAACAAAACCTATCTAATAGTTAAGAGTAAAGCCTCTGCTCCAGAGTTAATGTTAGAATCCTTTTAACATTCAAAGTATTTGCCACAACGTATTTCTGCATATGAAAAACACAGGTAAGCATACAGTCTGGACTTTGGTAAGCTCAGAAGTAAGATGCTGAGAAGATTACATAATACAGGGAAATAGTTTAAGAATAATGATCTGAAGAGAAGCTTTTCTGAGAGGAAAGCAGTGCAAGTCTGTACACTCTCCACCTGTGAAAAGCAGTTCCCTGCATTTACCTTTCACCACACTCCTGATCATCCATCTCAGCTGTGGATGCCCCATCATAGGAAGCGTTCAACGTCAGGTTGGATGGGGCTTTGAGCAACCTGATCTAGTGGAAGATGTCCTTGCCCACGGCAGGGGGGTTAGACTAGATGATCTTTGAAGGTCCCTTCCAACCCAAACCATTCTGTGATTCTAAAAAAAAACCTAAAAAAAGTCACTGATCACAGGTGACTCACAGACCACCGCTGTTCCTCAAGGACAATCTTATTGATGGTTTCTTTCTCCTTCCACTGGACAACTATTGCCACATATACTTGGAGCAACTGTTAGCGATCTCCTCATACGTACCTTCCCTCAGGCCTCAAGCTTTAAGAGAAATTGGAAATTTTTCCTAAACACCTAGTGAGGTCTCATGGTTTTTGTTTACTATTACCAAAAGCCACTACAACACTTAATATAAATATTTTCATGCAGTATGCCTCATATATTTATGTATACAGTAAAAATAAAACCAAGGTAAACTTTCTTCTCAAGAGCATCAAAGAAACAAACCCCATTTCATTAGTTATTAAGCCCCATTATGAAAAAATAATAAAAAGTCATTCCCCCATACATTTATTGGTCAGTTAATGCATCACTAAAATACCATGTGTCATTAAAATGACAGCCTACAGGAGAACAAAGTTTCAATCATCTGACTGTTCATTAAAGAACCTCTGCCACAAGTTTTCAGTGTTAAGATGGAAAAAGCAGATTGTTTCCCGTAGGTACACATCATTCTGATGCATGTAGAGCATAATACTCAAGAATTTTTTTTTAATGCAGTTATTTTCTGACCACTGCTGTGATAAAACACGGAGCCACAGTAATAACAAGCTGGTAACATACCTTTAATGAAAGGTTTACTGGCACACAAAGGCGAGTCTAAGTCCTGAGGGAGAAAGTTTCGGAGAAAAACAAGTCTGGAGGTGCCACAGAGGCTGGTTACCCTGTTTCTAGCCAGCAAGCCCCCAAACTGCACACTGGCACGAGGCAGAGCACACCCATGCTCATGAGATTACCATGGGGTTCTCTGCCACAGAAATAATTTCAAAAATCTGCCACAAACAGCAAAACCAAGATACAATTGTATTTCCCAAAATGCTTAATTTTGGTCAGGCAGATTGGAGGTGGCCAATCCAACGAACAAAGCACTGTCTCCAACTCTGCACGAAACCGACTCACAGAAACCATGCCCTAAAAACAAACCAATCTGATGTTTTATATTACATTGACAATCAGCAAAAAATGAAAAACTTCTACGCCACATTAAAGACGACCATAGATAAAGAAAACAAAGAGGATGCAGGGGCTCTCATCCCAGTCAACACAGCCAGCCCCAGCTAAGTGCTCCTGCCTGTTCCCCCTCCTGCTTGCCAACATCAGGGCTGCAGATTTTCTTCTTCTTCTGCACGTGATGCAACGTGACTAGAGGATGTCCTGTGCTGCACATACCACAAACCAGGAAGCTAGGTTATTGAAAAATAAAATCTAGAGGTTATAACTATTTGCGTGCTTCTAAAGAACAAGATGGGGCACATTAGAGAACAAAGTGTCTCTTCTTTGACTGCTGTACTATGTAACACCTGAGGTTAATGCTATTAAAAAAAAAGACTAGGATAGTATTAATTTTAGATTTCTGCAGCAAAGATAGCTTTAAGACATTCACTTACTAATTTTTAGATTTAAAACAGAAAAGAACAAGGCTTTCTTGGCACAGCTATATTTTCTATTCCACACAGGCTACATGTTTTTACGGACTAGTAAAAGACCATTTATTCAACTGTGAAACAAGATGCTGCAAGCTTCTAAGTTGCCTCTTGCATCAGAAAGGAAGAAGAAAAAAACCCAAACAAGCAACCATCAACAAAATCTTTCCTGTACTCATCCTTCCGACTCACCCTTTCTCATACTGTTAACTAAAATAAGGCGTCTGCACAGCAAGAAGAGGAAGCCCTGTGGCAAAAGAGGAATTACAATAGACAACAATCCCATGACAAGACCATAGCAATTCACTTGACATCACTGTGAACAGAGTATTTCTTTATCAGAAATATACAAACAGCAGATAATTTAAGCTTCTCTGACTAAGATCTGAAACTGGGAAGGAGGAAATCAATGCATACCACGGGAGCTGGTCACTATTTATAACAAATTGCAGCCTGTTTAGGGAAAAAAAAACCAGCAACCCCCCCCTCCAAACTGGTTTCCATGAATTGCAAAATTAGCTTTTGAAAAAGCATCTCACTATAACCTACAGCGGGTCCTGCACTGTCACATGCACAACGCATCCAGCGGCAAAGCTCACAGGTAGGTCAGTACTGCTGCCCTACAACCTATGGGTATCTTATCACCCGGCCACAGAAGAACCAAGCCAGAGAGAGCTGAAGCAAAATAATCAGTCATCAGGGAAGTTAACACATCATGCACGTTTTGAGAGCTAGAGGGTTTAGAGGTAATACAGTTTAGGCTTTCCCTGACACAAGGATTAAAGCCAGGCAGAAAAAGTAGTTTCATGACTACCAGCCAAAGCATGCAGGGAAGGAATGAACATGGAGACTCTTCAAGGGCACCTATCTTGTTCAAGTCAAGATTTAAGGAGTTGTATTTGCATGCATTAGCGTACTCATTTTAGAGGTTGCATATATACACTCCCAGGCTGCCAAGCAGTGTGAGCTGATGCATTAACATCATACCTTCAGACCCTGCCCCAGAAACACCACTATAAATAGCAGGTGCAGCTACAAAGCATATTAAGGAAGCACTAAATCTATTTGTAAACAAATAATGACACTGTCTCTTTATTTAGCCAAATAAAGCTCAGAGAGAAAGGATGAACAAGCAGACACGTGACAAATAACTAAATCATTCACGAGTGCTGCCTCCCCCCATGCGGCAAGCAGGCGAGTACATCGATTAAGACAGCTCCCATTCAGATGCATCCACACATGCTGTGTTTGGCAGGGGGCATCACGAGGAATTTCTGCATGGGAGAAATTAAAAAATGCATTCTGTTCAGGGAATTGTGCTGGGGGAGGGGGAGACTAAAAGTGATTGTCTTAAAATGACAAGAGCTCAAATGTAAAAAACAATTTTGTAAGACTTCAGGCTATGTTAGCTTTATTATAAGCATGAGATTCTCAGGAAAAGCTTTAAAACAAAGCAATTTCTGCACACCAGTATATTGCAGCAGTTTGTACAAAGTGAGAATGTGAGATCATGATAATATTGATGATGAGTCTGTATGACTTGGCTGAATTTTTTTTAAAGATCTATTACTAACAGCCAACAAAATACAACAACTATTTTCTGTGATTCTGTTTTGTTTATAACATATAAAGTAAAAAGCTAGTTAGAAAGTTTCAATGAACATTAAAGAAACCCCATGAGTCACTCGACAATTATCTAAGTGGTTTGGATAGAGGGACATACATCTTGCAGCACATGGAGTTTAAACAAACCATGATAAACTGTCTATTCTTGTCATCCATGCAAGTGTCTATCTTGGCTTCAAAGCTACCATGTGGCATCTTGTCTCACAGGACATCTAGGCTTTGTAAAGTAAGTAATCGTCCTAAAAGGACATCTGCTGCTTTTCTGTTCCATCAGGTAGCCAAATTTCTTGTAAAATGAGAAAAGAACACCACCCTTCCTGTACACCATGATGCTCTCTGAACCTACTGCTTCTTTTATCAGTCACAGTCCTTTCTTATCTCTATTTGAACATTTCCACGTGCACGTCTCTCATCAAGCCTCACTGCTGTCTTTTAGTGAAGAGATGATCAAAACTTCATCTGTGTATTTTAGGGATAGCAGCTGTATTTATTTTATGCAGCTGGTGAGCTAGATTCACCATTGTTAAAAAATGCCCTAGACTCTCTTCCTGGTTTTAAATGGGTCACAGACAAACAGGAGCCTCATACTGTGCGCATCTGAACCCAAATCCATTTCCTTAAGATGTTGCAATTATTTTACCAGTCTGAAGTTCTGCAAACTGTAATGCAACATCACTAATCATATCATTTACACATTGCTACTACTCTGAAAAAAACCCAAAGCGTACAGGCTGTAAACTGCAGCAAGACATTAATGCAATAGCTAGGTCCCTGGGAAGAATCATTCAAAATGAAAAGCAGCTCTTTTCACAGCCCAGCCTTTCATTAGGAAAAACGAGAAAGTTTTAAAGAGAGTCATGCATGTTCTTTCTAATCAGAAGCAACACCTTTGGGACATTCTGGTAAGAAACCTCTGGCCTCTCTTCTTGCAGCATCTGAGAAGGGCTGCTTCGCTTCTTGCACGAGGAAGTGTTGAGCAGCAAATGTTCATTTTAGTTCTCATTTAACTTATTTACAAGGTATAATTAAAAAACCTAATAGATAAGGAGGGGAATTAATCAAAAGTACAGAAGAAAGACCAAAAGAAGGTTAAAAAAGACTGAGAAAGAGATAACATGCAGAAAAAAGCGCCCAGAATTAAGTCAGGAAAACTTCAACTTGCGAGCAGTGCGGTGGCACATTTTTCACGCTACCTCATACAATTCATTATCAAACCTATTTCAAAGGCCTCCAGATTTCACTCCAAGTTTCCATGAAGAAAACAACTTCCCAAAAGCTGAAGATGCTTATCGTGTTCTACGTCTCAACACTGACAGGAACAAGACTCATACACAACAAAAGGGTCGTTATGTCCAATTTCAGTAAACAAGGCTGGGCAAGTCAGATTGCAATTTCACTCACATATACTTTCAAATAAAACGGTCACGTTTTGCCCATGCTCGCTTTCTACACCCCCCCTTCTGAGTGGATCTCCCTCCAGCACGCCTTTCTCAACATTTTCATATGCTGAAGCAGCTCCTCCTTACTCTTTATTGTTTCTTTGTCCCCATCAATTTTCCTTTTCCAACTCCTCTTGCTTATATCATTTCTTCCCAGTCCAGATACATGTGCAGCCTGGAGAACAACCAACCTGTCCCATGTAGCAGCAAAACAGACCACGGAAGTATTACATGCATGTATGAATACATACATATATGTAGTTATGCACGAAGTGCTGTGATTCATACACTCATGTGCATGTTCAGCACAAAGCAATGGCAGCGAGCTTAGCCAAGGACCAGCCATTCCACTTATCTGACCTGAGTGTCCACATTAAGCTGCAAAGTGAAATTTAAGCAACATCCATCAGCTAGAGGAATGCAATCAGCAGATGAGAGGCACTGAACAGCACAGGAGACTGCTAATGTGCTGGCACAGAAGAGAGCTTTTTGCGACAAAAGCTGGGAAGCAGCAGAATAGGCTTTGCATTACTCTCAAAAACCCTTTAAACTCTTTTGGTACCACTAAACCACTAACATCTGCCAAGCTGCACAAACTAATTGTTTCACATGGTACCTACTAACTCTACTGGACTTTTAAAACACAGTGCTGAAAAGTTGCAGGTTTTTGCATCTGCTGCACAAAAAAAAAAATAAACTTAATGACCACTACTCTGCAAACCCAAAGATAAGCATACATTGTTGGATGGGAGAGGAAGACGAAAACACAAGGAGACCGTGAGACCATACTAGTTAGTGCAACGGGTCAGTAGATCTAATTGTTGCCCAACTTTTGTGGGCATTAAGGCAAGGATAATAAGGAGGGGTTTGATGAGGGATAATGAGATAGTTCAGTGTTTTGTATTTTCCACAGCCAGGAGAAGCCAAGCATAAACAGGGAGGCTAACTGTCAGTTTTAAATGAGGCAGAAGGATGATTAAGAGGCAAAGGACCTTTACCTACAAATGCAGGTTCAAAGAGACTTAGAAAGTTTTTTTAAGCAAGTCTAATTCTCTGTTACACTCACATTTGTGGCCCCCCCCCCCTTTTTTTTTTTTACCATTGTAAAGACAATGGTTGTGAAAAACAGAGGAAAAAGATAACTGCCCCCAAAAGAGACAACAGCTGTTTGGTAAACCCCTTGGTTCTACTAACCCTGCAAGCAAGAAGATAGCTGACTTTTCAAGAGGTAGCAGCACCAGTATTTTGACCTTTCCAGCTCTTTACTCGGGGGAGGATGGGAGCACTAGGGAATGCTACCCTGCAACACAAGTTGTGATGCTGCCTCGCTTCCCTCAAAACAAACGCCACCATCCTGCTCCCTTAGCACTTAGCCTCAACACTTTCGTCTGGCACCCAAGAAACAGAAAGTGTATGACAATTCCCCACAGTTTCATTCCCTGAGACTACAGTAAATGGAGTCCCTAGGAGGTTACAAGCACCCAAAGGACCACCACAGCTCTATAATGAGTCTGACAACACACACTGCGAAGGCGAATCCTGTTGAAAAGAGATCCAAAGCAAAGGCTGGTTCTATACGCACAAGCAAACATAGGATTTCTTTTTCACAACGGCATCAGGTAGACTGGGACAATCTTTATTCACATGTCTGCCCTGAAAAACAAACTCAGTATATGCTAAGAAAGTTGTTTTTTCCTCATAAGCGTTCCTTAAAAATGAAGTAAAAAAAAAAAATACATCTTTCACCAAACACAGTCTTAGAAACATCTCTCGAACACAAAAGTAATTTTGTTTATTCTGATTTCACCTCTACCATTATGTGAGGGCTGTCATCTTCATTCTTGATTTCTATCTCCAAGAGGCTTCTAAAACAATAAAACACCCTCAGGCTATGACTTTATACATGAAGGTCAAAGTGCACAAAAGGCTTTTTATGAAAATTATTCAATTAGTCAGTTGATTCATCTAAGCCGCATGTAAACGTGGCGCCACCTTCTAATAACGACATATTTGAGAGGAAAAACAGAAAACAAACCTACTGCTTTCCCCACTAGTCTATCTACAGCACAGCTGAAATAAATTATGGAGACAGGTATGTTTTTGTGTTTGCACAACAAGGGCAGACTGGCAACAAGTATCTGCAACATTAACACACTCCTAAATGCTGTGTTATGTAAAAAAAATTGCACAATACAGTACAATAAAGATAATACAGTACAATAAAGATAAGTTGCCTCACCTGAGTTTATTATCATTTGCTAAAATCAGGGTTATCTGACCTTCTCTGAATGTTCGCAGGCATTTCAAATACGGCTCTCACCTCCTTATCAGAGTCACGGCTGTCATCATACTGCTCTTAAGATTCTGCCTCTTGCCACCCTGGGCATGACAGAAGAAAATTGTGAATTTCCTTAAACATAACACACCACCATTTACCAAGCATAAATACTTTCTTCAGTAGGGTCCCCCCACCAAAGGAAGAACGAGGCTCCTGGGGTGCAGTCTCACCGTACAGCTTAAGCTTCCTAAGTGACCAGCTGCGGGTGCTGCAGGGGCCGGTTCTGCTTGCCCCTTTCCTCCACACGCTCCTGCTACTTTCCTCACATTAAGCAGAACTTGTTGGATCTTGCAGTGAAACAGCAGAAGCTCTGCTGAGAAAATGAACCACCCTAGAAAACCGAATGGGAGAAGAATTTTCTGCTGGGTTTACTTCTTGAACTTGCATAGCCAGTAACAACACAAGGAAGGCAGAAGAAACACAAGCATGGAGCGAGGGGAGGGAAGCTGAACCAGCTGGCTAGCAGATCAACCTTAGCTATCTTGTGAAATCTCACCCTCAGAAAGCAAGGACAACTAAAACGTAACACCCATTGAAAAATGAGTCTTAAAGATTAATGAGAAAACCCTCAAGCTAAGTCTCAGAGCAATAGGGAGACTCTGCTCTGCCTATATTCCTGAACGTAAGACTGTTTGTGAGGCTCTTCTGTCAGCATAACTTCAGTCATACAAGAGGTGTAGGAACACAGAGACATCAGACAGGGATAGATATAAGTATATTTAAATTTCCTGAGTCCACACCACTCCGGCTGCAAAACCCTGCGGTGTAGACTAGACATGCTGGCAGCATCATTCCCTTCACTGGACAGATTTTAGTAGCCAAGCCCCTGCTCACTCCTCTTGAAAGCAGCTCCTGTGCTCTGATGCTTGTTTGCCTTGCTCAGTTATGTGAAGTATGACAGCAATTCCTTAAAAGAACAGACTTTAAGAGACAAGGTGACTTTAAGAGACAAGGTCTCTCAAGGTGCACAAGTGGAACAGCATTTTCATCTGGCAAAGAGCATCTGTGAACAGCTACTGTTACCACCTGGATAAAGTTTTCTCACAAATGACTTCGCCGTTCAGAAACGAAACGGAGCGTGAGATGGTGATGTGATGGCCAAGCCCCCACATGGCTCGCTTCCTACTCTGCTCTTCCAGCTTCCCTGCACTCACATCACAGACACCTCCAAGTGACAAACGCTGTACCACACCAACACCACGATCAAGGACAGCTTCCAGCGCAGCACATGCAAAGCGGCTCCCTGTCTCCAGGGAAAGCCGGGATCCTCAGGAAATCCTACTGATCAATACAGGAGGGAGACTCTGCTCCTCGCAGAGTGCTACCATGCTGGGGCACAATTCAGCACAGGTTTGCACAGCAACATGCGTAACGCCTGCAGATAACATTACGGTCCTCAGCCACAAAGCACCTGTAACAAAGTTCAAGGCATGATCCAAGCAATCATCCTCATCCTTGTTCGAAAGGCAGGCTGACTCGTGCCAGACGCCTGGAAGCCTCTGGGGTAAAGGAAGGCTTGGTGGGTCCCCTTCCACAGGGCAAGCCAGGCCCACGAAGGGTCCTGGTGCGCGGTGAGAGGGCTGCCACTGCCGAGCCCACCCGCCCACCTCCAGTCCCTGCTTCCCTCGCTCCCCTCCCAAAAACAGATCCTGAGGCCGCCGTGGCACTGCCTTGGAGTTCAGACATACACACGCTTTAATCAGACCTCACTCCAGAGAAAATAAACAAACTCACGGGAACGAGCAAGTGCTGCCAGGCACCACCGCTCCCGGGAACGCACCTCCCGAGGGGCTGCTCTGCCGGATCTACAGATGCCTGACGGAAGCACTGAAAGTTCTTTTAGCGTTTAAAAATCACAAGGTAACACCAGGGCAACCGTGCTGCGCAACCGGAGGCGGCGGGTGAGCGGGAGCGTGTGCGTGGGAAACAAAGCCCCGCCGGGCAGCCTGAACTTTCCCCTCTCGCCGAGCAACCGCGGCCGGACCCGCTCCCGGGCACCGCGGCGGGCAGGGCCCGGGCCGCACCGGGGCGGCGCGGCGCAGCGCCCACCCCGCCGCCGCAGCACCTGCGCCCGCGTCGCGGAGGCCGCGGCAGGCCGTGCCGGTCCGGGCCGCGCCGGGGTCTCACCTCGTCGCCCCACTTGAGGACGTCCTTGTGGCGGTCGCGCAGGGCGCGGTAGATGTGGAGGAACTGGATGATGCCGTGCTTCCGCACGTGCTCCGCGTGCCGCCGCGTCTCCTCCCAGCTCAGCGGCGAGCCCTGCGACAGCAGCCCCATGCCGGCCCGCGGCGCGACGGCGGCGGGAAAGGGAAGGGGAAGACGGCGGAGCCTGCGCGGCGCAGGGTGCGCTCTGCGCCGCGGCGGCGGCGGGAGCCGAGCCCGGCGCCGCACGTGACGGCGGCAGCGCGTCAGGCCGTGACTCAGCACTTTCCGCCGGCGGCCCCGCCCCCGCTGGGGCGCGCTGCGCGCGGACTGAGGCGCTGCCGGGCGGCCCGGCGGCAGCCGGGCTCGGGGGGCGGGGCGAGGCGGGGCGGGGCGGGGCTCCCGGCGGCTGGGCGGCCTGCGGCGGCGGCGGCTTCCCCTCGGCGGCCCCGGCAGCTGGCGGGGAGTGAAGCGCTTCGGGACGGCGAGCGCTGGGGAGGCCGCTGCTACGGCAGCGCCTGTGTGCGTCAGCGCCGCTGCCCCGTTACCTTCCCGGAGCACGCCCCACGGACGGGGCAGGAGGCGTCCCTTTCCTGCGGAAGGCCCGCTGAAATGGCGGCGGGAAAATGTCCTCCTCGGTCCCGAGGCCAGCCCGCACCGCGCCCCGGATGTGGGAGCAGAGGGGCGGCCGCCGGCGTCGCGCTGGGTGGTCTGGCCAGGCCGGTGTTGGTGGTGGAGAGGGACCCTTGCGTGACAAAGGTGTGACTGAAAGTGCCTAAATAAAGGTCCTAACTGAAAGGGCCTGACGCGTGGACAGTGGACTGAAAGTTGTGTATTTTATTACAGATCAGCGCACACATCTCAAAAAAAGGAGGTGCCTGTAGATGCTTTGAGTGGGTGGAGTGAGACTCGGGAGAGAGAAGCCTCATGTCCCCGGGACGTGTCTGCTCGGGCTGTGGAGCCCTCATCCTGCTGTGCCCAGAGAAGGCCCAACTAATGAAGGTGTTAAATAGGAGCTGGTTATCTGGGAATTGTCCTGGACGGAATCGGAACAGCGTTCCTCTCAGGAAAGAGGAAGCAGGGCCATGTCATGGTGTGTGTTTTACATTTGATACAAAATAGAAGGAAGGCCTATCGGTGCTACCTGAAGTGTTTTCTAAATGAAGAGACAAAAATAAGGAACCGAGCACTAACATGAAGAGAAAGGCTCTCACTTCTGAGAAGCTGAAATTCATTATGCCTGGACCCTCTTTTTTGTTACATTCACAGAGCTTTGTCTTCGTAGGCCTCGGGGACAAGCACGGCTGGTATGCAGAAGGACTGCATAGCAAAGGGTTTGAGAATTAGTAGAATATTTAAATTGTGGTATAGCCCACTAATGGATGAACTGTATTATTAGGTATTTCATTAACTGAATGACTATACTGAGAAGAACTGCTTAATTGTCTTTCTTCCAGGATATGAGGTGCCTCAAGGATAGGACAAGCTCCCAACACATTAGAATAAAAAATCCAAAATGCATTAGTGGAAAATATCAAAAAACCCACTCAAAAGTAAAATGTTTTATGTCTTGGTTATTTTTTAGTGACCTAAGTTTGTACAGAAAGGGCAGCATTGACAGAACAAGAACAAGCAGTGACCATTATAATTAAAATTACAAACATTTAATTTATAATGTGCTGTTTTAAGGGGCTCATGACTTTTTTAAAACTCATGGTTTTGGCTGAAATTGTAATGGCTGATCTAATTGAAAGCAATGCTGTTGTTGGTACTGTTGTAGATCCGGAGAAGGCCTGTTGGGTTAGTTTGAGGGAGAAGAAAACAATGTTTTCTTTTAGTTAAAAAAATCCCACAGCCTTTTTCATTTTTGAAAAATCAGGAGGTCAAAAAATCTCACTCTTGGCAACAGGAGCCTGATGAGGCGTATCCCTCATGCAAAAGCCGAGTTGTACTTTATTTTAGATCTGAGAGGACAAAGAGACTTCGTGTACTGCTCTGCATATTTGAGGACAGCTGCACCAAAAGATCAAGATTCCGCCTTGGTGCCACTGCGCTGCCACCCAGCCTCAGGTTTTCCACAGCTTTAAGTTTGAGCTGGAGCACCTGAGGAACCCCAGCAGTGACAAAGGTGGTCAAGTAGTGCCTAATGGCTTTTCTGCCAGCTGTGTTAGCCCTCTTCCTTCTCTTGGGGCAGTTGAGCCTGGTTTTGGAGCAAACATTATTACATCCGAGCAAACTTAACATTGCCGTCTTATGAATCTGGGCAAACCTGCCCGGGTTATTTAGGATCCGTGCTCCCAGTTCACTTGGCTGATAGTGAGAACGCTGTGTTGCTGAGAGACGTTTTTGAAAGAATTGGGTGTTTGGTATGATCCCAGCTGCTTTGAGTGTGCTGCTGTGTATAATTGACTGCAAACATTTCCAGCAACATACACAAAATTTGCAAACTAAGATCAGCTTTATTATAACACAGGCTGCTATTACGCAGTCTGTACTCTTCAGCTGACCACTAATGCTACTCTTTGACCTGAAACTGAAGAGCACATTTGCAGTGTCTGTCTTTCTCCATGTTTAAACTCAGCTCGGTTTTGTGTTATTTCAGTGCCATTATCTGCTCTATTTCCAGTCCTGCATGCTTAGTCTTATCAACTATAGAGCTAGTACACTGTTTATAACAGAAATCCAAGATATTTTCCTTCTGCACCAGTAAAACTGATAAAAATGTAAACTCTGTTTTCTCACATTGTAAGGTTTAGCATACCAGCATGACAAATGAGCTCTGTTTATGAGGTGTTTACTGTCTTCAGCTGAAACCTTTTTCCCTTCAGTTCTAATATGCGTGTTCTGGCAGTGCAGGCTATCTATAGTCTTTTTCCTTTGCAGGAGACTGTGGCACGGAGGAGGAGTATAAGCCATTCTAAGGCTGACAGCATCACATGCAGAAGCATTCATTTGCGCATCACATAAAATATGACTTCAAGACAAACCACCATTGTATAATATCTGCCTACATGCATAATGTTGTATAATTATTTCCAGTACACTTGGTATCATGTATAATTACTTCCAGTACACTTAATATGAAAAAAAGCTTCTCTAAACATACAGGCAGTACTTTGGATGATGTTGCTAGTTTAGCTCCGTACCAATATCCCCAGCCCCAAGATTTGACTAGTTTCTCTGGACAGCCCAAAGGAAAATCTTCTGGATTCAAGTTGGAAAAAAAAATATGTTTGCTGGAAAAGCATTTTGTGGAGAAGAAATATCTCCTCCTGAAAAACATCCTTTGCCAGACTTAGCAACATGGAACTTCTGTAGAGTAGACACAGCCCAAATTCCCCTTAAACCCTCCCTTTGCTCCAACAAGATCTGTTTTTGTAACTAGGCCACTTTGTTATTTCCTTATCTCTTGAGTAGCTGCTTTTCAGTCCCAGGGAGAGACTGTTCCCCATTCCTGAAGCAGTATCCACTGATCACAGAGCAAATTAGCATTTATTTGGGAAATGTGACCAGGGAGTGTGACTTTTAGTACATTTTCAATCTTTTGGGGTTTTGTTTTGGTTTGTTTTTTTTTAACTTCGTGTTCAGTTGAAGCAAGTAGAATAATTGCTCTAATTAAATTGTATGTCCAGTTAACCAAATACCAGCTTTTCTTTTTTGTTCTCCTTCCTGCTCTGTTTTAGAACAGAAACTTAATGGAGAAGCCTTGCCTTGTATGAAAAGGAACACAAATTGTCTGCATCAAGTTGTAAAAAGGAAACATTATTTATTTTTTACAGAGATGGAAAAATTGTTTCCAGGTGAGATTCAGCTATTTGTTTACGATAGTGTTGATGCAGCATGACAACACCCAGAAATGTCTGTGCTAGGAAACAAAAATATTTTAAGAAATAAAGATGTACTGAAGTTACAAAATCATAGGAGATCTTACTGATCCTTGCCTTGCAAACCATTAGATAGCTATCAGCTGTTAGAATTTAGATGAAGATCAGTAGGGATCTGGACATGCTTTGCAGCTGGAATAGTCGAGGAACAAGGCCCATGTACTTTTAAGTTGGAGACAGTAAGTTGGTTGGAGGAGAATATATGACATGGCACCTGCAACCATGGGGAGCTGCCCTTAAGGTTCACATGTTCCTGTCTTCCTAGAAATTCCATAGAAGACAACCTACTTAATCTTTTGTGTATCTGCAAAGCTGTTCAAATCAGCTGCCACTAAATCTAAACAGAGTAGCTTGGCACTTTGAGAATATATCTGCTGGGAGAGATGAAAGATCTGTAGACTCATGGGTGAGACCACTCCTACAGAATCCTTTCTTTTACGGGCTGTCACTAGAAGTAATAAGTAAAAAGTAGATGTCTTGTGATTAGGCTTTTATTACAGGGAAGAAAGAAAGGTTTGGTTTTCTTCATGAATCATCTGCAAAAATTTTTAAAGCAGCATTGTTTGAGGTGATTGTCGAGTTGACATTGCTGAATATTGTGTTATTCTCTGAATAAAATGGAAAGACTTCAGATGGAACAATCTACTTTCAAAGTTTTGGAATGGTATGTGTGGTAGAAAAAAAGATCATTGTCTTCTTTTGATCGAATTTTTATGCTTCCAGGTCTATAATTTATGATGTGCACCTGTGTCCAGTATAATTGACTCAGGTGAGCAGCAGATGTGATAACTGCCTCCTTTTGAGCAAGGAGGCCTCCAGGAATTTTCTGAGACACTGGAGAGATCTGTGCTCAGGCAATTATTTATTGATGCAGAAAGTCTTGCCAGCTAGAAACTTGGATTAAATAATCTATTTGGGGGGAGAGAGGAGCCACGACACTGAAAAGATTCAAGTGAAGGATCTTGTGAAGGATTTTCCAGTGAAGGTCTTCCTGCGCTGCAGTGAGGAAGATGACTAACAGACTTATTCCAGTTATAATGCTGATTCCTCTCCAAGCGAACTTCTCAGTGTTGTGGTTTAACCCCAGTTGGCAACTAAGCACCACACAGCCACTCGCTCCTCCTTCCCCCCTGATGGGATGGGGGAGAGAATTGGGGAAAAAAAAGTAAAACCTGTGGGTTGAGATAAAGACGGTTTAATAGGACAGCAGAGGAAAAGAAAATAATAATAGTAATAATGATAAAAGAATGTATGAAACAAGTGATGCACAATGCAATTGCTTGCTACCCGCTGACCGATGCCCAGCCAGTCCCCGAGCAACGATCGCTGCCCCCCAGCCAACTCCCCCCAGTTTATATACTGAGCATGACGCCATATGGTATGGAATACCCTTTGGCCAGTTTGGATCAGCTGTGCTGGCTGTGCCCCCTCCCAGCTTCTTGTGCGCCTGGCAGAGCATGGGAAGCTGAAAAGTCCTTGACTAGTGCAAACATTACTTAGCGACAACTAAAACATCAGTGTGTTATCAACATTATTCTCATCCTAAATCCAAACCACGACACTGTACCAGCTACTGGGAAGAAAATTAACTCTATCCCAGCCGAAACCAGGACATCAATTAGTGTATGAAAGACACTGTTGTGGCTTCTCAGTATTGCTTTAAAACTTCTTTTTCTTGCTGTCACCTGACGTGTGGAAACAACTGCAGTAGGATTAAACTCTGTCGTGAGTCTGAGTGGTGCATTTCTAGTTTTTTTTGTGGGATTTCTCATTCATACAGTTGGTTTTGAGGGTTGGAGTTTTTTACTTACAAGAATGAATTGTGCATTTCAGTCCATAAAGTTTCATACGTTTATGTCAAAAGTGAAAATCATCACAATTTTTCATCACTTTGGTCTGTATCGGCATGTTCTTTTTGCAAATAACTTGAATTTCTAGTTTCTTAGTAGCCCACATATTCTTTTGCTGTGCACAATACATGATTACAGTGCCTTGATTGAGTCTGGTGTATCTAATCATGTCATGAATGCTGCTAGGGATAATAACAGAGGTTGTAGTGTGTGAGTTACTCTACGTGCAAAATGCTGAGCTGCTAACCTCTCAGAGTAGTCCAGCGTGGTGACTGATGCCCGTTGGCATCTTGTTCACCTTTTCTCCTGCCATGACCTGTTCCCTTGGAGATGTCCTCTCTTACCAATTTAGCTGTCACTGTGTCCTAATCTCTCCTAAAGAGGCTCTTCTTTGGTGATGCCTGCAAGACACAAAATACTTTGAAAGAAAATAAGAACTTCCAAATTATTTCCCAGTTTATCTTCTTTCCAGCATCTTCTAAGCTGGAGAGCCTACACTAGAGGACTATCTTCATATTGTTTTCCACAGACATGACCTCATTGTTTTTTTCTTAGTAAATAATAACTGTGTAAGATAAGATAAAAGAATGCCAGGTGCTCAGTAACAAAGCAGAAGACTGACTATCTTCTCATCCTCTGCATGCAAAGTTGTTTTCTTTAACATGTCATTTAATTAATCATCAATATCAGAAACAGTAAAATTTCTTTTCAGGCATAAGATAGGAGAAACAATAGAGGCACGACCTGAAATGGGCTGTGTGCAAAGTCCTTCCAAAGGCTTTGTTGACAGCTAAGCTTTACAAAGGACTGAATTTGGACGTGTGTGCAGTATATCAAAGAGACTGAATCCCTGGATTATTTGGATTCCCACCACAGGCAGGAGTGTAGGTCTGTGCACTTTTCTTGCACTGAAAGAGGATATACCAAGAAGTCCTAACTCCATAATTAACTTCTCCTAAAAACAACCCACAAACCCCCAAGTACTTGTTGAATATTGGAGCATTTGCAAGTTAGTTGAAAAGTAGAATAAATAAATCATATTTTTCTCTTTAGCAATGGCCTTGTCTTTCCTGCCATACTCAAACTGTAGCATATTTATTTTATACAGAGAAGTTTAGCAGCTAAGACTAAAATACTGATCCATAATGTAAAAAAGCAGCATTCCTAAGTAAGATGCAGTAGTAGCAGCGCTTATGTTGGTTTTAACACCAGTTTTCAGCCTTAAGTGTTTTCCAGACCGGGAAATAAAAGCAGAGCCTGTGAGCTGCTGTGCCAGGTACACCCCAGGCTGCCGAGGGGCAAAGTGTCCGTAGCACCGTGCTGCGCTCCTGCCTTGGGGTGGGCCATGGCAGGTGGCCTGGGCTCAGTGGTCCCACTTGGAGGCATGTTCCTCAGCCAGGCAGCAACCTAGAGCCACAAGCTTTTCCCATCCTGGGAGCAGTTTGATGCGGCCTCATGTAGTGAAGTCTCCCTGCCAGAGAAAGTAGATGTCTGGTATGTATGTAGATACCTAATACGAATCTCCAATTCTTCTGTACCCACATGCATTCAGCTCAGGTCCAGCTCAGATACTGAACTGCCATAGTATTAGATCTGCAAAGCTGGAAATACCACAAATTTCCCAAGACAGGATCTGCTTTTTCCCCTCTTTGTGTATTTTTTCATTGCCTGGCAGCTTTTTGTGTGTTGCAGTTCTGTCTCCTTTCATCATTCAATATTGTTACTGCGGTGTAAGTTATGGTGGATTGATTCCTGGTGTGAGTAGTCAATATTTACAAGATCACTCATTCTATAGGCTTTTGGTTGTGTAACGATGAACCATATGGGAATAATCCTCTTGTGTTTTAAATGGCCATACATACGGATGTTCATACCTTAGATAAAACAGCAGCAGGAAACAACCTAACGTTCAGGAAGAAAATGAGATAGCAGAGTAGGATTTGATAAGAGTTTTTCAAAAACTATAGTGAAAGCTTTCCAAGCCGCTAAGTAAGTCCAGAGTCTCAAAAAATGATCTGATTTGAACAATTAATCTTTTTGTCAATTTGAACCAGGAATGGTCACAAAAAGGTTACATATAAGGTTTTTTCTATTGATTTTTGTCCAAAATACTAAGTCCCAGACAGTAGCTTAGTCTCAAGAACTGCATCTAGTTAGAAAGACTGAGGCAGTCAGCAAATACCCTTTGGTATTTTTCTAATAACCAGGACATCATTTTCCTTAAAGACTAACCCACTTTTCACATGGCAAGAAAAATAATAACTTAGAGGCTTTTATATAATAGTACTACTTAGCTGTGGCCATTATAAAGCTCTTGAAAAGCAATCTCAAATTTCTATTGAGTGCCATACCTTAGTTCCTCTGGCTTTTGATAGCTAGTGGAGAGTAATCTATTTTCAGACATAATATTACACCACAGTATTTTTTTCAGTAATATAGTGAAGAAACAGGTAATGTTAAGTAGCAGGAGTGGAAAAAATTGTCCACTAGTAATCACACACAGAATAGTCTCCAGAGATCAATTACGCCTTCCTCAGTTGCAAGTTTATCTCCAAATCTTTCATTACAAAGTATTTTAATCTCATCTACTTCATATTGTATATTGTGTATAATCTACTTCATATGGAGCATAAAGTTCTACTGAAAAGTTTTAAAATATGGGAAATGCATTCTCCTTGTCTCTTTGATGAAATGAGTTGTTTGGTGTTTTTCTAAAGGTTTTAGAGAGAGACCAGTGCAAAATCAAAATAGTAAGAAGAAACCTTGAAAAAGGAGGACATTGAGAGAGAAACTCAGTATTTGTTATAACATATTCTTTGTAGGTAACTGTTATCACCATTCATACCTCCAAGGTGTTTCCACCAGACAAGTACCTCTCAGGGTCTCTCTTCCAGAGGGAAATTAGAAATGTTTTGGAAACCCCATTTCAAAGAGAAGGTATTGAAAATGCCTTTTGTGAAATTTCTCGAAGCGGACTAACTGATACAATTTTAAAAGTTGGCCTAATACTTAGAGTTATAGCACTTTTTAATATGTTGTCATTATTTACAGCACCTCTGAGGAACTGGCAAGTGGTCTAGCGGTAGACGAGCTGAGGAGCAGAGATGTCAAGCTGCTTTGAGTGGGATCCAGGATGCTTAATTAAGTACCCAGAGTAATCATTGCTTACCTTAATGTACGCCCCCAGCTCCAGTTATCTTAGAGTAAAAGCCTCAGTTTCCCAAAAGGTCTGCCACGAAATTACTGCGTAAGAAGGAGCAGTGACCGTGCCCGGTGGGCGCCGGCAGCGGAGGGTGACAAGCCTGCCCGCGAGGAGTGGCAGCCCATGGATGCAGAGGGCTCGGAGGCAGGGCACGCAGCTTCCCTCCCCGCCGTGCCCCCACCACCGTGACCCCCTTGGGGCAGGGCCCCCAGGCAGCGAAGCGGGCAGACACGGTTTCTCGTCCCGTCCCCTCTGCTTGCATCTGCGTAGCTAATGGGAGCCAGGAACTGGTTAGTGGCATCCCTGCCCTGCGCCAGCCTTTAAGCACTCGTGAAACTGCATCCTTGGTGGGCTGTAACTCAGAAAGGAGTTCAAGACAGAAGCACCAGTGACTGGGAAGTGCAGGGGAGAGCACCGGGTCAAAGAGGACTGTTGGAAAGGTCAGGACTACTGAGGGACCTGTTCATCTGAGCTGTATATTCCCTGGCAAACTCCTGATGTGGGACTCGGAGAGGGCTGTGACCTACTGATCTCCCCGTGCAGAAGGTCGGAGGAGCAGATAGATGAAGTGTGTACTGTGCCCTCGCCCCTTCTCAGGCTCGGTCCCTTGGGAGGGTTGACAAATCATGTTCTCCTGGCCATTAAAGCTATGATCATAAAATAATAAAGATACGCAAAAAGCTTTTAAAATAGTGCTACACCTTTATATAATTGAGTCTGTGTTTATAACCTTGCTTTGCACAAGGTTCGCATTCCAGTTGTTTATATTCCCTGTTTCAGCTCAGGGTCTGTAATACAGATATGCCTTTCAGGTGGCATTCAGGAAGATTTTTACTTGAAGTATGAAAAAATAGTTAAAGCTGAGCAGGTGAGGTAAGAGTTGGAACCCAAACCGTGCTTCGCATTACTAAATCCCCCAAGGCTCTATTGTTCTAGTACTTGAGGTTTATAGAAAATAACTGCCTGGTTTCTCTCCTATGCCTGTAAATGATTATATGCCTCACATGTCTAATCCTGGCTAATACTGCCAGCAACAGTAATACAGCCTCCATGTGGTAACCCAGTTCACATCCGTATGTTCTTTAATCTTTGTCCAAATCCCCATTTCTGCCAAAGAATACATCAGGCACTAAGATAAGACTAGGAGAAATGTAAACCTTGCCCCAAATAACTTGTAATGTACTGTAATGTTTTATCACAAGAACTGTAGTTTGCACAGTTGTGTAAAAAAGCAACCATCTGCCCGCCAAACCCACAGCACTCCCACGCTCCATGGCGCTGACACCAGGATTCCTGGGTGTTGCCTGTGGGATTAGCTGCTGTCAGCTGGTTCTTTCCAAAACTAGGGTCGTAGAGTAGCAGCACCAGGTGGGGTTTGTACCCCGCGCAGATCCGTGCATGGTGCAAAGGGGCAGAGGACGCTGCGAGGTTTGCTTAGCGCAGGCTGTTCTAGTCATATAGCAGCAGAGCTAGAAGGAAGAACAGCAGAACAGCCAAAAGACTCCATGCTCAAAATAATTCAGTCTAATGCTAGTTATTTTCTTCTTGGGCTTTGATATGGGAATTATGGTACCTTATAACCTCCCTTTTAGCGTATGCATGTGTGCAGTTGTTGGTCATATGGATCATCCCATGAGGAACCTTTGGTATTCTCGAATTTCTCATTACTCCAGTTCCACCAGTCTGTTCTAATCTTCCTTTTCATAAGAGCTGTGTAATTCTGTGGTGCTCCACCAGGGAAAAGGCTTTAACTAAATAATGAAATAGTTGTTCAAAATCCCAAGTAGAAACCTGTTTATTACTATATGCAACAGAAGATTAAATTTATTAATAAGCCTAAACATGTTCCAGGCATCTCCAGAGTAAAACACAGTTAGCTAGCTCAGCAAATACTAATGAAGCTGAAATGCCAATTTGCAAATAGACCAACTATATCAAAAAAGGAAATGATGGCCTTCCATTGAGTAGTTCAGGTATTCAAATAATTTTACGTCCCACTTGTATCTTTCTTTGGCAGCTTGTATTCCTGGATAGAGCTTCAGGTCCTGAAGAAAGGGTGGAATATGAGCTCAATAGCTCTGCTTTCTCCCTGTGAGAAACCATGTTGTGTGAGGGAACAGCTCTGCCAGCTGCTGTCTCACCACTGCTCCCACACACTGCGTGAACACCGCTGTTGGAAGAAGTAGCCATGGACCATGGGCTGCAGGGTCTTTGGTGGTGGTACCACACTTGTTTCTCAGACTGTGCTGTAGAAAGCCAGACATGGTCCTAAATGACCAAGGAGGTTGTGTGGAGGTGAGGGCCAGGTTCCCAAAGACAAAGATACTACAACTAGAAAGACATGCACAGCTCTCAAGGGATAGCTAAGTGCTTTGGAAACACCTCAGTAGATGCTACTCTACATTTTAGGCCTCTAAACACATTTAGTATCTGGTCTCCAAGATAGTTTTCTCTTGGAGTTCTTTATGTTCACCATATATCACACTGTTGCTCAATCCTCTGAGCCAGGCAATATAATTACTGGCAGGCTGCAGATGGCTGTTAAGGCAAGTCTACAGGGCACATAACAAAGAATTAAAGTGTCTGCAGCAAAGCTGCTACAGGTGGAGTTACACGTTTGGGCTTGACATGGTCTAACAGCTCATTTCCACATAAAGGAAGAGGCTCTGTGCCCTTCTCCCTGCTCTCCTCTTGCCTTGGCCCTCCTCCCCTCACGTGCACTGGCTTGTGTTTTCTGACCCTGCACCAAGCCAATTCAGTTTACTGGACTCAAGAAGAATATTAAACTGGAAAAAAGGTGAATTGTTTGTGATGGCATATGGAGTTGACTCAAAGCGTGAAGGTACTGAAGAGCACCAAAGCTAATGCAAAGGACGGGATAGGGTTGTGTGACTGGGTTCGGGTCTAGGAAAAGGAAGAGGAGGAAAAGGAAACAAGGTCTTTATAGCAGTGGCAAGCTGGTTAATCTGCTTTGTGGTAAAGTGCTACTACACCTGAATAAGAAATGACCAGGTTCTGTTCATGCACAGTCCGCCTTCAGCATCATCCTGCATATACATGTTATTTTTACTTGTCATTATGGATTTGTCTTTCACAGAGTAGGTATAAGTGGATAAAGCTGGGACTGCAATATGACAGATTAGCCAGTGAGACAACAGCAACGAGCCATTGCTCTAAGGGAGGATGGTCAATAAAATCTGCATATTTTGTAAGATTGTCTCTCAGCTCTCTCCAAGAGATAACAGCAATCTGTCTTGCCATCTCCATAGGACCTAGGTAAGCTTTCTTTCTCAATTTTTTGTTTATTTGTTTGTTTAGTTGGGGTTTTTCCTATAATAGATTCTGGAAACAGATCAGCTTTTCATCTTTGTCTCAAAAATCTGTAGAGAAACTATGAAGCTAGACAGCAAATAAATAAATGGTAATGAAATGTACTGCCCATGAAAGATTTGACAACATTCAGTTGGAGGAAAAGGAGGAAAGCTAATGATTGGCAGCAACTAGTAATCACTCCAGTGTTTCAAAGTTTTTGCAGATTAACTCAAGATATTTTCTGTTTCTACTGAAGTCAAAGAAAATATTTCCACTGGCTGCAGTTGGAGCAGTTTTAATCTCTTAAGTTTTCAACAGTCCTGTTTTTCAATCTAAAATAATAAAGTACGGTATTATTTCAAAACTGGGTCAGTTATCTAATGTGTGGATTCATCATTCATTTTAACACTTATCTGACTGTTTCCTCATTCTTCTGTTGAGGTTAGTTTAAAAGAAAAGGCACCTACCAAGCTTCCTCCCTTGGAAGGTCATCTAAGGCTTTTGTCATGGTTTAACACCAGCTGGCAACTAAGCCCCACCCAGCCGCTCGCTCACTCCCCTCCAGTGGGATGGGGGAGAGAATCAGAAGGGTAGAAGTGAGAAAACTCGTGGGCTGAGATAAAGACAGTTTAATAGGGAAAGCAAAAGCTGTGCACGCAAGCAAAGCAAAACAAGGAATTCATTCACTCCTTCCCATGGGCAGGCAGGTGTTCAGCCATCTCCAGGAAAGCAGGGCTCCATCACGTGTAATGGTTACTTGGGAAGACAAACGCCATCACTCTGAACGTCCCCCCTTCCTTCTTCTTCCCCAGCTTTATATACTGAGCATGACATCATATGGTATGGAATGTCCCTTTGGCCAGTTGGGGTCAGCTGTCCCAGCCGTGTCCCCTCCCAGCTTCTTGTGTATCTCCAGCCTTCTCAGTCAGTAGAGCATGAGAAGCTGAAAAGGCCTTGACTTAGTGTAAGCACTACTTAGCAGCAACTAAATCATCAGTGTGTTATCAGCATTATTCATACTAAATCCAAAGCATAGCCTCATACTAGCTTCTATGAAGAAAAATAACTCTATCCCAGCCAAAAGCACCACAGCTTTCTTTTCCACTTTTTAAGCTCTGTGGGAAGTACAGCTTCAGCCCTATTAAAAACAAAACACAGCAAGAACAACCCATGTTCCTCACGCAACAGTGTCTTGCGGTGAACACTGCAATGACTCACTGTTGCCTTTGGCACCCGGCTTTGGCCAGGCAGGTGCAGCTGGCAGGTATGTGGGAGCATTGGGTGTATGGCAGCAAATGGGCTATGCATGCCAAAACACTGACAACCTCAGTTGTTGGGGAGCAAGGCAGATGCCTGGACATAAGCTACTGAGGGTAGCCAAGACATCCACACAGTGCTGCAGACACAACATAGGACCTATTGGACCCCCATGCCCTCTGCATTGGTGGCTGGAGGCTGGGCAGGATATCCTAGAGTACTCAAGAGGGCATCCACATATGAAAACTTGCATCTTTGTTGAAGATCCCCTAGAGCTGGTATGTTAAGAAGTCATGGGTGAAAGAGCTAACCCACACAGAGAGCATACTTGCTGGTTTTCCTGAACAGATTCTCCTCTGAAACCTTTACATGGATTATGGGTTTCTACTTTAGCTTCTTTTTAAGAAACAGGCTATTTGTGTTGCTTTTTTCTTTGACATAGCATATTGGACCTCTCGGCAGTCTGAAGGTGGAGGCTCCCATGTTGCAGTTGCCACTGCTGTACAGGCAGCTCTCAGCCCAGCGCTCCTGGTGCTGAGAGCTGCCACAAATGCATCACTCATGTTGCCTCCTGGGAAATGGGAGGAATGGATGCTTTGCCTTATTCTGTGAGTTTTGGTCAATCTGTCCACCTTCAGGATCCTTTGAAGAGAGGAGTCTGTTCTTCTGTGTGCGTGCATATAGGCATTGGATATAGTGCTCAATTCTGGGATAGATCAGAGGGAATTTCAGGTTTTCAACTTCACATTTCCCTATGATACCTTCAGGTATTGTGTATTCTGTAGGATTCTGTACTGTGCAAACATATCCTACAGTCAGTCAGTCAGCCTGAGGACATTGGTGTAACTGTGCCCAGTGAGAATAAAGATGTATATTTTCTGGGGTTGGGCCGAAACCTGCTGCTCTCTGAAAGGCGTGCTGTGTTTGCTGCAGAATGTGGTCAGCTTTTAGGGTTGAGTGGGAAACTTTCAAGGAGTAGTGCCACAGTGAATGCAGCTGGACGTGGCTGTGTCACACAACCTGGGGGACACAAGACCTGAAACCTACATTTTCACAGCTTGCTTAGTATCCATTTTTTGGTTTCCTATCTTGGACTACTGAGTCTTAGCGCTCAGCTAAGTTGAACTGAACACAGAACCGTCCAGTTATTTGCTTTTCATAATTTCTTTGTGATAGGTGTGTATCTTGTGCCCGTCCATTGGCTCCTTGTGCTGATCCTTGCCTTGGAGCCTTCACAAGAGCATGAGGCTGGCCCAGCTGGAGCAGGTGCCGCGGTGCTGCGTGGGGACGGCACATCCGTCAGACCCTGCTGGGTTCAGAAACATTCTCCACAGACTGGAGTAGCAGGGTCTCCTGAGCACTTCCAACCTACATTTGTTGCATGCTTGGAATTTGAGGAGTTTCTCATCTAGTGCAACCCCCACCTCTCCAAATGGGAAATTCCCCATCAAATTCGTAGCTACTGAAGAGCTTCCCAAAGGATCAACCGTAGTTTTGTTAACCTAGGAAACATGGCATGTTTCCCACCTGGTCATGTTCTCAACAGTGACTGAACCAAAAAAAAAGAAGGCATATTTCACATCTTGTCTTATTCTCAGCAATGACAACCATTTTTGTCAACATTTTCTAATGGTGGGTACTCTTAGTGATACCAAGGGTGAAAACGTTCAGCTGTATTGCAAAGTCAAATGAGGATCTTCAGATGTGAACTGCTGGACACTCTTTCCTGTAAATACTGTTGCCAGTTCTGTGTATGGTACCAGACAGAAAACACTAAACAGAACTCGGTCAGAAATTGTTGATTTCTGTCCTGATTTTATCATTGAAATGTTCTTTTTCCGTAAGGCATATCACTTCATTTGCCTCACTGTAAAGTAAAGATAATAGCTGCTATTCAATAGCATATTACACTTGTATTTGTGAAGGAAGCAAGTTTCTGCATCTCAGATTTCTGCATTTGATAACTTGTCCCACTTGCACACCAACTCCTCCAAGACCCACAGAGCCAATCAGTAGCAGAATCCAAAACAGAATTAAAACTGAGAGAGGAATCAGAAGACAGAAACTGTCCTAGTTGATGGGGAAATGTTTGCTTGACTGCACTAAGGATGTAGTCTATTTTAAATGTTCTCATCCTTTTGAAATACTAAGAGATCTACAAGTAGAAACTGCAACTTGGAAATGGAACATTGTTATTTGTGGGGATGGTACCAAAAGTAACTGTAATTGCCAAAAATCCACAGAAATATTTAGTTGTTTTCCAGCAAGCGCTGACCAAATAGAAGAGCTCTCCTGAATCAAGCTGTGCTTTAATTACTGACCCATCAGTAGGATCTTTGCTTCTGAAAGTTTAACACCGCTACTTCATAGCAATCCCATAAGCTGCTGTCTTTTAGCGAATACTGACCATGTTCCCTGTTACTTCTGGCAACCTGACTGACTCCATCTGAACAAAATAACTGTTCTTGTGCTCCCCTAAAATCTCAGCTTTCTGCTTCCATCTTGGACCACTTGGAGTTGAAAACAATTAAAATTTGTGAATGCATTTTTTGTAGTTGTTTGGCCATACTATGGTTATATATAATCAATATGGCATGTTTATCATGGTAAGCTACATCACTATGTGGCAGCAGTGCTATGAACATCAGGTGTCCAGTTCCTTGGTAGTTAGAGACCCAATATGATGCTCTTTGGAATCATCTAAAAGGATCAAATCTTCTTTAAGAAAGCAAACAAGCAGATCCTTTTTATCAGTTCATTTTGTTTTTCTGCTGATGTATCACCAAATGAAGCCAGAAAGATAGGAACTTCTTTTGGGAGTAAATTCATCCATTTCTTATCTTTGTAAAACTTAGGCTGGTCTCCATCATTGAGCAATGTCATGTTATTTCTCTGAGCTAATAAAAAAGATCAGTGACTCAGTATCTGTAACTTGTAATTCCATATCAGGTGAAAAGTTTGGACAGCATGCCAACATTTCATCCTAATGCTAATGTATTATCTTCAGAGGAGTCCAAAGGGCAGCCTTCTGGAATATGAATAAATGAATACCTTTAGCCTTAATTATTTTTAAGCTCTCCGCTTGTTTTCCACGTGGCACCTGTTCTTCCTAAATGACTTTAATTCCTCATTTGGATCGATAGATCATACTTCCCACCGACTTTGCCACTTTCCTACCTAGAGTGGTAGGAAACAATCTAAAACAGAAAAGGGGGTAATTGTCACAACCGATATTTTTTCCTCTGGCTAGCAAGTTGGTTTATTTTAATCCTCTGCACTGTAAATTATTTCCAAAAGCTTCAGGTGGAAAACGCAGATGTAAACAGAATTTTGGTACTTCCAGGGAGCACAGCTTGCACAATAGTTTCAGGAGAAAAAATAGTTTTAGGAATTAAACTCGGGTGACTTTCTTTTCGAAGTGCATTTCTGTTTGTGGGGAGAAGGGGGTGTACAGCTAGAGGAAGTACACTTCAGAGTATTCGCAGGGAGGTCATAGTGTAGCAGCATCATTTCCCATGAGTTCACCAGCACAGGGCCAGGCTGCCCGGGGGCCCTCCCAGGGGGAGAGCAGCTTGTCTGGGTCTCTCCTGCCCATGGCAATGAGCAGCACACACGGAGGTGCCTTTTACATGTGTCATGGTCTGATACAGATCTGCTAATTCATTTTGCAGAGGGGGAATGGGAATTTGTCAAGTTGCTTGGTCGCTACCACCTTGAAGTGTATTTAAAATAAGGGAGCAAAAAGCTCTATATGCTGTTATCCATGTAATACCAGTCCTCTCCAAAAAACAAAAATTCAGGGTAATTTAATTTAAGTTTGAAAACATAATTTCTTTGTAAGATGATTCTGGATTTGCTGAACGTCCCTGGTCTCAGGCTATGGTGCATCTCATGTGCCATGTGCCTTCTATAATGTGAAAGGTCCCTATAATTTCTGTCCAGTCATCCTCTGTTGGCCCTGCTTCCCACGAGCAAACTTGCTAGCAAACCAGTAACTTTGTATTTGCACGATATACTGAGCATGAAACGCCGGGAGCCACGTGGCGCTGGGACAGACCGTGACTGCACAACTCTGCTGTGCTATCAGCAGAAGAAAGCTGACGCTCCTTCAGCAGGCTAATAAGAAACGGTACCGAAGACACTGAAGAAAGCCTTCATTTTATTAAACTGCATGTCTTTCTAACACAATATAAGGAATGCACTCATTTTTTCTATTTTTTTTCTGTTTAAACTTCTCAAAATCCTTAATCTTAACTGCCACAAAATGGCAGTTTTCTGCAACTCTCAGTGGACACAGCAACTTGAACTGGATTTCTGTGGGCCAGTTCCCCGGGATTTAGAAGATGCCCCTTTGGCAGTGTGGCCCTGTGAGCTGGAGACTCGCTGAAGCTTTCCGTCTCCCATTCATCCCTCCATGAACAGAAGCCCTGGCCACTGGGCTGGGGCTCTGGGGGATGCAGCCGGGGCAATTTGCTGAAAGACTGATCTTTCACAGGGAACTGCAGATTCATTGGAAATGTTTCATAGGCACACATCAGTTTTGACCAATGCTTCAAACCAGAGGGGTCCCCCAGAAATGTGGCAGGTCGCTTGGCTGCTGGGCCGGGGTGGTGGGCAGGACACAGCCCTGCCGCGCTGGCTGCCCGTGAGCTGGCAGCTCGGGCTTTCCGCAGCAGAGCTGGAAGAGTGGAAAGATCCCCAGCTTTGCGAGACGCTTCGGCAGGTCTGCGCTTGGATCCAGAGGGGCCAGCCCGCGAGCCCGGCTGCTTGGGCTCACCCTCTCCTGCCCGTCCCACCAAAGAACAGCCCGTGTGCCCTGGGGGCTGCCAGGAGGAGTCCCGTGCAATGCGGGCAGCTGACTGCTTCGCTCAGCTTTTCAGAAACCTGGTGACTTTTCTGAAGTGAATACTTTCAGAGTCTCCTCTCCTGGCATTTTCAGTTTGCATTCCAGTTCAAAACAACCGCTGCTATTTGCAAACCGTATGACTTGCACGGCCCCGTTACATCAGCAGTCATGTGCCCTCCGCATTCATGGAGAAAAAGCTGAAAAGGACTGCTCTGCTAGGGCTGAGAAGTTGGTTCGGGGGTAGGAATTTTTAAGCTGACATTAGCCAGAATGGGTGCTAAAAGATGCAGTGCTGCCTCCCTCACCTGCTCATTCCTATCCTCTCCCTTGAGTTTGCACAAGCCTGGTCTGAATGACAGATCAGGCTGAAATCTCAGCCAACAGGAAAAAAACCACAAGCTATAATCTGGCTCAGGGTCGTGATGTGGTTTTCCACCCAGCCGCATGGACTCGTGCCCACGGGAGGCAGAGCTGGAGGGGATGGAGAGAGCTGCCTCTGCGGGGGGTTGGGGAGGAGGATGCAAGGTGGTCCTTTCTGCTGGCTCTGGGGGCTTGCGCTTCCTCACAGGGTGAGGTTACGTGAGATGGCCTCCACCAGGAATTTGTGACTCTTGGTGAAATCTTTCTGATCCTCACTTCCCCCTTGCAGGGAAGGTGCACACATGAGTGCCAAGCAAAATTGCTACACAACTTTGTTGTGGAGATGGGCATGTGGCAACACGGGTTGCACATGAGAAGTGGTTTGTAGGAGACGCTGGGAGGTACCCCCATCCCAGCTGTCCTGGAATTTCACTTGCGAGGTAAGTGGTGAGCATTTATTGTACAACTGTGTGTTTCAGGGTGCCTTTTCACAATGACGTTGCACAAAACAGACTTTTTTTGTGTTGAGAAACCAATTCAGAGTTGTGCATCTGCACGGTAGCCCTTAGTGGGGATTTTGCAGGCTAGCTCGAGGCTTGGAGAAACAGAGGCATGTGGAAACTTGGGCTGTCCTCAAAAGGGGGCATGCAAGAGAAAGTTTCAAGGTCCTTTACAAGTTAATGACTGTTTTTTCTGTTTTCCAACACAGAACAACTAAATATTCTCATCTTGTTGGAACCTATATGTCTTGTGTGACTTCTCTTTCATCTTCTTTCTTTCATCACCTTGTTTCTTTATCTATGACTGGAAAAATATACGTTAACTCCTGGAAAGCTTGCAAAAGACAAAAAGATAAATGAACTAGCTTCACCTTTGTAGAACAGGTCAACTTGTTGGTACTTGCTGTTAAACAATGTGCGGTGGTTTTAACTGCTGGGAAGATGGTGGTGACACCAGCACCGGGGTGCCTTGCTCTAACCACTCGCATACAGGGGCTGTTGAGCAGATGGAGAGAGCTCAAAAAGTGGCAGAGGATGGCTTGAAGATTGAAAAACCTGCTGTATAGAAGTTCAATTTTTTTTAAGCTATTAAAGATATAAATGTAATTTTCTGAACTTATTTTTTCAAAGAAATTGAAGATTGAGATTGAGAAATTGAGAGAAATTGAGATTTGCTATCTTTTTCCATATATTCTCTACTTTAATGAGCTGTTAATTTTATGCAGGAACTATTGAGTGCAGCTTTATGCAGTTAATTAGGTGGGAGATCAGACCTTAAATATGGAAACCTGATGTACAGGCATGGAATCTAGAACAGACTGAGTGACACAACAAATAATTTATTCATTGAATGTAGCATCTTCCTCTGTGGAAATATGCACAAATATATTTTTATTTTCTCACTCCTCCCCAATACTTTTTGATTTTTCAGCCTAGCATCCAGCTGAAGGAAGGCTTTGGTGATCACAATGTCCATCCATCTGTCCCACTCTAATAACTTTTAAACCAACTGCCACACTTTAACATTGTGCAGTAGTGTGACACACAGCTCAAAGGCATTAGGGTAGGATTCATTTCACCTAAGTTTAGACTTCTATAGTATCAATGTCTTCATGTGAGATAGTCACCTTAGGTTGTCCTTACAGTTAGTGGAGACCAGTTGTCACTTTTAACCATGATTCAAGTGACCTGATTTAGATGTCTATTTTGGGATGGGATGAATCATGGACTAAGAGTGCCTTTCTCTCTTTACTGCTTAGGATGAACGGTTGAGATGAAGAATAGTGGAATAGTGGAATTTTCTACATGACTTCTGAAGACTGGCTCTGGATAAGAAAAGAAATTTAGTGAGACAAAAGCTGAAGTGTGTGCTCACCAGCAGTGGTGGGGCCAGTCACTGTGGGTATTGGGGTGCCAGCCAGCACGTGCCCCTTGTCGGGAAGCGGAGGGAGCTCACGCTGCCCTTCACCTAGCTGGTATCTAGAGGACGTGAGAAAAAGATGAGTGTACTGCTGAGGTGAGGAGAAAGTCATACAGAGCTTTAGGGTCAGGTGAGCTGTCAGGGTCATTGTGTTGGGTGGGTAAGAAAATAAGACACTAGTTCAAAATAAACAAGGCTTCACCGGATTTACTGCTCACAGAATTAATTGCTTATTCCCATGAACTCATCGCAACTCTGCATGCTGTGACTGCTCAGACGAAACAACTTCTAAAATAACCCTTTCAGCATTTAGAGGTCAAGCCCTACCTCTGATCAGCTTATGATGCAAATTTCCATTTCCACCTCGATAATTTTCAAACAAGCACTTTTGGTGTCTTTCCCCACAGCTACTCTCTCTTTTTGAAAAGGTCGTTATAAATGGCTCAAAACCACCTCATTCTTTTTTCTGAAAGTCCTCAGGCCTGCTAAAGTCCTGATGATGGTTGAGCAGTTGCTTTGCTGAGACTGATGCCTTGGATTGATTGTCTCTGTTTCCTGTTGCCTTCCTCCTGATGGCTCCCAGTCCAAGTTATTCGGGTCAGAGCATTTCTTTGTTGTGCACAGTAAAAGTCTTAGTCAACAAACCTGAGTCTGTAAAATTCATGCTAATGCAAGTACATAAATGAGAATACATTGTCATACTGGTTCTGTCCTGAATGTGTGAATGCTGGCGGTATTCCTTCTAAAATGAAGAGTCTGGGAGTTGTTATGACAATGTCTCTAAAATATACTCCCCACTAAAAAGTTGCCTGGTTAAGCTCAGTCACTCAGTTGCTTGTGGAAGGAGATAGAGAAGCAGGATCAAGCCGTACCTGCAGGAGGGGCAGCCACGGACAACAGGAGGAAATAAAAACCCAGAAAGGGCCATATCTTCTGCTAATCCCTGCAATATCATTGAATGGAAAGAGTCACCATCACCTTAATAACCCTGGAAACAATTTGTGCTTTGTCATGGTGACTCTCAGCGTTTCATAAGTGTCATGGTTTAACCCCAGGCAGCAACTAAGCTCCACCCAGCCGCTCGCTCACTCCCCCCCGGTGGGATGCGGGAGAGAATCAGAAGGGTAGAAGTGAGAAAACTCATGGGTTGAGATAAAGACAGTTTAATAGGTAAAGCAGAAGCCACACACTCAAGCAAAACAAAACAAGGAATTCCTTCACTCCTTCCCATGGGCAGGCAGGTGTTCAGCCATCTCCAGGAAAGCAGGGCTCCGTCACGCGTAACGGTTACTTGGGAAGACAAATGCCATCACTCTGAATGTCCCTCCCTTCCTTCTTCTTCCCCCAGCTTTATATGCTGAGCATGACACCATATGGTATGAAATGTCCCCTTGGTCAGTTGGGGTCAGCTGTCCCAGCTGTGTCCCCTCCCAGCTTCTTGTGCACCCCCAGCCTACTCGCTGGTGGGGTGGGTGAGCAGCAGAAAAGGCCTTGACTCTGTGCAAGCACTGCTCAGCAGTAGCTAAAACATCCCTGTATTATCAACACTGTTTTCAGCACAAATCCAAAACATAGCCCCATACCAGCTACTATGGATAAAATTAACTCTATCCCAGCGAAAACCAGCACAGTAAGGCAGGGCATTATTCAAGACTGGCCTTAGTGAAAATGCAGTTGCTCCCACAAGCATGTTCTCATCTTAGGATCACTTGTTAATTAATATTTATTTAGTCATTTACTTTCTGGGAACAATTCAATTCATGTTCACTTTCTCATTATCAGCAAAGCGTAACTCATTACTCTGTTTTTCAGAAGGCACAACTGAGACAGCAAGTGAGCTAGTTGCTTGCCCACAGCCATGGAGCGGGCCAGTGACTCATCAGCAGAGCAGTTCGAATGGCAGACAAGTTTTGTTTGTGTTTCATTCCAGGAAAAACAAAACAAGTAATGCAGGCTGGGAGAAAAGCTTCAAAACAAATGAACTGGAACAATCACTCCCAAGCTGATGGTGTCCAGACGTTGGTTCTGAGTCCTACACTGAATGATGGACAGTGAATGCCAGATCCTCATTTCATCCTTCAAAGCTTCAGTCTCCATAAATCTCCAGCAAGGTTGCTGTCTGTTTTCCATGATTCCTCTCTTTGGGTATCTTCATCTTCCTGGTGGGACAGCAGGAGGAAACATGGCACATGTGACATCCTTGTTGCCATCCTCTTGCTGAGGGAGCACAGGCCTTCTGGTCATGATGTAAATGACAACTCATTCCTCAGCGTTTCCAGTCTGTGACGGGTGCGCTCAACCCCTTGACCAGACTGGCGGTGGTTTGGTGCAGGCTCTGGAAGAGGTAAAGGTCTGAGCCATAGCAGGGCCGTGACCTCTCATTTCAATCTGTTCTCTGAAAACCCACAAAGGAGCAGAGTGGCACAGTGAGCATCGATGCATATGAGCTTGGAACACAGATCATGAGATTAACATATGAATAGCAGGTGGCTTTTCCAAGACTCGTTTATCAAGGAACAAAGAAAGTTGTGGGTACAAGGAGCCTCACGCATACCTTTTCCATCGCATGTAATTTGACTATGAGCCAACCACTTTATCACATAAATATGACAGCCAAAGTGAGCCTTCTTTGAGCTCTCCCTGCTAGGCAGTGTGGCTGCATGGCAGTGATCTCCCCTTGAGCTGGGACACCTCTCAAGGTTGCTCCTCGAGGCAGAGAGGCCTTTTACCAACGGCAGATCTTTGGTAAGTGACCGATATAGCACATAACCTTGTAGTATGGTAACTTTGATTGCATGCTGAATTGATGCTAATGAAACATTACATAAATTGTGCATATATAATCCCTTAGACATAAATCGTTGACCAAATCTGAGACTAGGTTTGGACCTAGCCGCACCTAGACTCCTCTCTGAGGAAGGAGTTTAGAAAGCAAGGGGGTCCACTCTGAACCTCGTGACTCAACGGGAGGATCCTCCGTACCCTTTTGCATCCCCAGTCTCTCTGTGAATCATTCTAACTCGAGTGTAACCCCATTTTCCTTTGTATGTTTCTTCCATGTGATAATTAATAGAGTGAACCTTACCATCAAACTTTGTTAAGTCGCACTTTTACACATCATATTAAAACCACTTTTGCCAATACCTTTGATGGTGATTCTTTAAGCAATCTAAATCACTCAAGTCGCAACACAGTCTGACTGCTTCCATTCATGTCCTCGGTTATCAATACTGACCCTTTGTCCTCACTTTACTGCTTTTTCTGGTGCTCTCACATACATTCATTTCTGCTTCACCCACAACTACCCAACTATTTTTTGTCTCTATACTCTGAAGGAGGGCCATAGGGCTGCCTTCCAAGGACTTTCTTGCAAAACAGAAGTAAGCCAGAATTAGGAAGGTTCAAAAGCAGTCTCTAAACACTGAGCTACCTGCATGCATGTGCATTTGTTCTGCACCAGCCTGTTAAGGCTTAAGAACATGGACTGTTGCTGAACAGTATTTCAGGTGAGTGAAACAAAGCATGAGAGCTTCTACAATTAAAAGACACAACAGCCTCAAAACAAAACTTCAAGCCAACGAAATCTTCAAGTGCAGAGAAAGATAGGTAATATCTAGAGTGGAATTCAGTTCAAGGTGCAGGCCCTTAAATTAATGCGTCTATATGTAGGTATATATGAAAATATGCTTGCTGTCTGTGTTTTGACTATGGAGATCAATGGCTCAGTGGAGATCAGTAACTTGATTCAGTTGCCTAAATGCTGGTGCCATTTGAAGTATTTCAGAAGTCCGAGACATGTGGCTGGCACTTACAACACAAGGGAAACCCATGTCCTTTTGGGATGGCTGGATGCCAGGCAGGACACCCTCCCAGCGCTCAGACGGTGCTGGACATTTATGTGTGAATCTTGTCTCCAGCCAATACAGTCAGTAAAGCCTAAGGAGCTACTCAGGTCATCCTAAAGTCAGACCTTGTGGGTGACTGAATAAATCACTTTATATGCCTGTATTGGCTGATATTGTACCTTTGGCTGTATTGCCTATAACTGGAGGTTTAACATCTAGTGCATATATGGATGCCTACATTTATGCTTCCTGACCTTGAGTTTCCCTTGATGTTTCAAAGGAGCAGTGGCAGATATGAAAACAATTAGGTTACCCAGCAGCTAATGCCTGTGACTACCGAGTTTCACGACTTGCATGACTGATCTGGCCTTTTTTAAGTGGTCTGCCCTTCCAGAGAGATATGATCATATGGGAATTCTTTGAACACTTATTTCTCATATGCACAGATCCAACTTCTGGTAGTATGACCCAAACTGACATATCTTCCTGCTCTGCTTCTGCTGGGTCAACCAGTCTCTTTTCTGTAACTCCCTGCAATAATTTCAGTCCAGGAGACGGGCGTATCTTTTGTTTCAAAGGGTGGTTTGATAAAGTATTCAAGCTGCTGCTAACAGCTTAGGGTGTTATTTATTACTCACATAACACCACAAGAGAGTTCTGCGTTGAGTTTTAATACATGATTTATGATCTCCGCTTTCATTTTTTTTCAGCTTTTGCTAAGATTCCTTTGGAGTCTAAGTGCTTTGCTGTTCACCTAGCCTGACACATCTGTTTCTCCTTCAGAAGAGCTGATCGGTTACTTCTGACAATGTGACCAAGGTGTCCTTTTGCCAGAACTTGTTTGACACTGGCAATGAAGCAAAGAGACCCTGAAATGTCACTGGTGGCTGCGTTGGCTGCTTCAGTGCATTTGCTATTGTTCCAGCGAGTGTGATCTAATGGAAAGCAGAACATTCTTATTATAGCAAGCTATAATTCATTGGCTGAACTCTCAAGTGTATGCAGCGACCAGCGTAACAGCTTCAGAGCAGCAGCTGAGCCAGGAATCTGTTGGCTGCACCGTTCTTCCAGCAACATGGGAAAAACTGTTTTTCCCGTCTGCTAAACTTTGGTAATTTCAGAAATGTATCCATGCTGCACTGGGATGAAAGCAAAAAATGTTCTTGCAAGAACTTGTCCTGAGCTTAGATACCAGCATTTAGGGCACTGATTGGGGAGGCAGAAAACAAATCTATTCATCCTCCCTCTCCAAGGGTGGTAAATATTATATTATTTATTCAAACTGGAACAGCTCTGACACAGGAGACTGAGAAGGATAAACTTTCAGATAGGTTGGTGGTGTCATCAGAGATCTGGAACATGCAAACAAAGTTCCTGGTGCGAGCCGAAAAGATGAAAGGCATACGTCCTCCCCAGTCAAGGCTGAGTGTCCTTTTCACTGTGACTGCAGGGATGATGCTCTCTTGTGGGGACTCATCCTGGGCCTGAGAAGCCTCAAGCCTCTTCCTGATGAAGATGTTGTCAAACCTCATGTACTGTCGTGCACTTTGATTTTAACAAATCGGAATTTTTCAGCTCATCCTCGTTGAATTAAACCCTGCATTTTACAGATCATTGCACCAGCCTGTTGGGATCAAATGGCCTCAGGTTGCGCCAGGGGAGGTTTAGACTGGATATTAGAAAAAATTTCTTCACCGAAAGGGTTCTCAAGCATTGTAACAGGCTGCCCAGGGAAGTGGTTGAGTCACCATCCCTGGAGGTATTTAAAAGCCGTGTAGATGTGGTGCTTAGGGACATGGTTTAGTGGTGGACTTGGCAGTGCTAGGTTACCAGTTGGACTTAATGCTCTTAGGGGTCTTTTCCAACCTAAACGGTTCTATGATTCTATGATCCTCCAGAGTTACAGTCTTCTCTCCCAAAACGTTTGCGGACAGTAGCTGGACATGAGACAAAGGAAGTGGGCAGGCCACTGTTGAAATATACTTTTTTACATGATATGACTATTGCCTTTGATGTTCTTCCTCTCTTTCTGCCCCTTCCCCTCTGCCACCAGCATTGCTGGCCGAAATGAGTGTTTCATGGCTTTCCCTCTGCCTTCCCCGCTTACTGCCGTGAGCTTTCCGCGGGGACACGCTTCCCCCCGCGGCCAGGGCAGCAGCAGGGTACCGTGAGAGGCGCTTCGACTCCGGCTGCTTCCCCAGGGCACCGACTCCGGCCGCCCGCCCCCGCCCCCGGCCCCGGCCCCCGCCGCAGCCCCGGCCCCGGCGGGGAGCGCGCCCCGGGGCCGCCAGCTCCGTCCTTCTGGTGCCCTCCAGCGTCTCCTTCCCGAAACAACTCAGCAGAGCAAAGCCCTTAAGAAGAGATCCTGCGTGAGTGATGCTCCGTGGGAATGCGTGAGGATCAGGCGCCGAAATGAAGTTCGAATTTAATTTACTGGGTCAGCAGTGTATCTTTGACTACAGGCAAGAAATGTAAGCGCTCTGCTGACATTAACCTAGGCTGAGAAAGGCAAGGTGTGCTACGTTCAGGAAAGCAACACAGCGTTCGTGGTATCTGAGTAGCCCTTCTGGAGTGCTGCCTTATTGAAGATGTTCCCCATCTAACCGTTGGCACTGTATGGCATTACCGTGCATGGAATGAGAGGTCGTGATTTGTTCTGTGGCCGGTTTAACTGATAAGAACACGCGTTACAGACTGCAAGACTTTTATTCTGAATTTTTCTCTTTGTTTAGATAAGTAACTTCAACAAATTCCCTGTTTGGCTCAGAATAACCCCATAAATAAATAACACAAAATAAAAGCAGTCTGTTCGATTTGGCTGGTTTTAATTAACTTCAGCAAAATTCTGACTCTGCTGATTGTAACAGCTGGTCTTGTGTCGCTACGTGGGGATTCTACTTAAGGAATACATGGTGTCCTTCAGATGAAACAAAATACGTTGCCATAAGCTTGGGTCCTATTTACCTTCTGAGCATTTCACAGAAAGAAGAAACATACCAATTTATAGGCCTCTGCATCTTGGGTTTAAATTGGTATAACGGACACCATAAATCTATGCAAGACCTACAGCTAAATCAGCTTAGGGAAAATCAGCTTTCGCTAAGTGAATTATTATTTAACTGGTTTTGAAGGAAAATGATGACATAATAAGCTCTGAAATGTATCTGCAGTATAGAAAAATAAGTTTTCTCAGACCTTTATAACAAGGCAAATATTATAAGAAATAGAGGATCCAGCTAACTTTTACTTTAAGCCTTGTTTTTTACTTCAGTGATGATGGCAAATAATGCATTTGTCAAGACTTGCTTAAAATCTTTTTTCTTTTATATTATAGTCTAATTGTAAGTTCTGTCTTTTTAGCAGTTTTTACCACACAGATCCATGGCTTCACTCCTCAAAATCATCCCTAAATTTTGAAGCAAAATCATCCCTTTTGCTTCCTCATAATCATCTCTGAATTTTGATCTGTTCTGCTTTAGCTCACAGCAATGATATGCATTATTCTTTACTTTTTTATTCTTTACTTTAGCATTACTTAACATTATTTTTTCCACCCCAACTATGTGGAAAACTATTTTTTCCACCCCACCTTCAACTATTTTGAAGATTATAACCAGAAGATTAAGGGCCTGCCAGTTCAGAGACAGGTCCTAAATTGTTATAATACTCTGTTAGCTTCTATCTTTTTCTTTACAGATAAGCCCTGGATGATCATTTTACAATCTGCTCTCGATAACAGACCATGGATAGTTGTGTTGCTGTAGAAGATTTGGTTGGAAATTTACCATTTCTTCACTGTTCCCCTCTCTGGCTTCAGGAAGAAGTAATCTAGCAATGACTTATGCCAGTAGCACGTCGTTTAGCCTTTTTGTGGTGAGGATGTAGCAATGCCACATTGGCTTCACTCCCTCCATGAAGTCAGGATTTGTGTGCTACTAGCCTTGGCAGGAGACCAAGGGAGAGCCTTGCTCTGCCCTTTCTGCATGACAAGAGCAGGCTGCAGTCCCTCTCATATTGCTGTGATCTTGGCTATGTTTCCTTACAAATGGTAAAACTTTGGTTAGCGTAAGTGAATAACATAGCTTGTACTAAGACCTTTTCTACAGCTTATGCCTCCATACAAAGAAATGTCTTTATGCCAAGCAAAGCAACGCTGTTCTTTTTTCCGGCAACAGCATTATTCACATGAAAGGACACATTTGAGACAATCAAAGATTCAAGTCCAGAGTCTGAGGATTGTTGGGAAATGATTTACTGATATACCCCAACACTTCATGCTTGCTGGGCAGAAGTTCTGCACCCATGTTCCCTAAATCTTTTGCTTTCTGAGTCATACCTCTAAGCAGGTAAAATATAAGCTGCAGGCTCTAGAGATACGTTTGCTCCCTGAGAACTGTTTTCACCACTTTCTTTACACTGGTAAATTACCAACCAGCTACCACAGAGACACAGCATGGCTGAGGAGGGAAGGGACCTCTGGGGTTCATGTGGTCCAAATGCCTTGCTCAAGGAGGGCCACCGAGAGCCAGTTGCCCAGGAGCATGTCCAGCTGGCTTTTGGATATCCCCAAGGATGGAGACTCCACAGCCTCTCTGGGCAACCTCTGCCAGTGCTCAGTCACCCTCACAGCGAAAAAGTGTTTCCTGATGTTCAGAGAGAACCTCCTGTGTTTCAGCTTCTGACCATTGCCACTGGTCCTGTACACTGGACAACACTGAAAAGAGCCTGGCTCCGTCCTCTTTGCACCCTCCCTTCGGGTATTTACATACATTGATGAGATCCCCCCGAGCCCTCTCTTCTCCAGGCTGAACAGTCCCGGCTCTCTCAGCCTTTCCTCACAGGAGGGATGCTCCAGTCCCTTCATCATCTTTGTGGCCCTTCACTGGACTCTCTCCAGTAGCTCCATGTCTCTCTTCTACTGGAGAGCCCAGAAATGGACACAGTAGTCATCAGGTAGTAACAACATGTGATCCTACTGCCCTGGACCAGATTCAGACATCATCACTTTGAATAGATTTCTCCCCTGGAAATATTGCTTATGCTTAGCATTTGAGTAGCTTTCTACCAGCATTTGAGACTGGAAGGCAAGAACAGCAATGCAAATTTTGATCATAATTTGTTTATATAGGGTATTTACAGCGTTATAATCACACAGTGATTTTACATTTAGCAGACCTTCTTGGACAATGGCTTCAGTGCATTTTAGACACTGTAGGTACCCAAGGCAGCCAGGACTAGCAGACATATTAGCATACTGACAGGACAGCCGTGCACTTCTAGACTGCCAGCTAGAGACTAGAGGGGCAAATAAATCCCCTCCTCCAGGCTTGAATTGGTGGCCCACAGATTGACACCTGGTGCCATTTGAGATGCCCTGCAGCACCTGGGGCATCTGCACAAGGTACATTTAGACAACTGAGTCCTGACGCGTAGGTGAGCACACCCACAGCCATATAGCAGCTTTTCAGGTGCCCTAAGGAGCCCAGCTGCTGCTCTAGGTGTGCATGGGTCCTGGTTCATGGCCAGAAGGCTCACCTGCCTGCCTTGGCTCACCTGGCTGTGAGCAGCTGTAACGGCAGCCTGATGAGAAGGGGAAAATTACTGAACAGAAGAAATTGGCTGCTGAAAAATACTGACAGAGAAAAGCTTGCCAGCCTGGGGACTAGGCCTGGGAACCACAAGCATCCTTGAAAAGTGCAGCCAGAGACCTAGAAACCAGAGACACCCTGAGGTACCACTGATAAGCACAAAACCAAGGGTCTGTAATGCCAACTTATCATCCAAGAAGGTGGAAAACAAAAATTGGAAAAATTTTGGAAAAAAAAGAAAAAATTATGGAAAAATAAAATTGCTCTGAAAGAACAGAAAACAGCATCACCTACTGGCTGTTACAGGTCAAAAACAGAAATTAACAGCATCTATTGGGTGCTCAAAGTAGGATGTCCTACACCCTCTTATGTCTCTGTTATAAAAAGGACTTAATTTTTGTACAAAATGGAGCCTCTCTCTCTGAGAACTTCCCAGATGAATCCCACATGAACTTTCCATGAGCTCTGGGGTTCTCGGCGGGGATGCCCAGCTGACTCTAGACTCTGTGATGGGGATCTGCTTTGACGGGAGACTCTGTTATCTTACTGCTTGGGTCCACCCTCCCCTCTTTTGGGATGGCTGGGTGCTCCCCCCCAGATTGGTTTGTTCCTCCCTTTTGGTGTGGTTTGACTCCTTCTGAAATCTGTCTAATTTGCTTCATATTGATATTATATATATATTAATATAAGTAATCTATCATAAGTATAACTGCTGTTATATTGTTGATAAGTTTTCTTTACTAGGAAAAAGGAACCCACGGTCTCTATCTCTACGCAACCACAGGATGGGTAACCCTTCAGGTCATGACATCTGCCGAATGCTACATCACGCTTTGAACCAAACCCTTGGTGTCAAAACACAGGGAATACTTTTTGGTGCTTCAAACACTCTCATCTGTGGCACAACTTAATTGCTCTTCAGAATTCGGACTAATTTTTTTTCCTTGACATTTAGAACTTTTTATTTCTGATAATGTTACTCATTCATACAATCCAAATGAAAACATGTTCAATTGCTGATCAGACATCTGATCTATCATCATGTCTTGTTAGGCATTTTGATTATGACAAATGACTGTGAAATTCATTGTTAAAAACCAAGTTGTTGTCCTTGTAATAAAAGGAAAAAGATAAAAGTGGTTCCAGTGTCACACTGTGTAGCTTATTGTGAGGGTGGTTTGACAGCCCGGGTGTAACAAACATTCCAGTTAGCTGATATGAAAGCAAGGATCAGCACGGGGCTCAGAAAACAAAGCATATTTCAACTGCAACCAGGCGTTCGTCAGAAAGAGAGTCTCGCAGTTTCCAACTGATTTTATGATAATTTGTTTGTGCTGTGTGTCGACAGTTTTATTTAAAGCATACAATGAAAAATACCAACATGCTGTTATTCCTCTTAACGACACCTGCTGCACTACAAATTTTAATTTTTAAGTAGTAACATTCTCACATTACACTTACAGCTTTTTTCTGTTGAAATATGTTCCCTTGTGTTATCACAGTCCATCCTTAAAATGTATAATTAGAAAACCTATTTGTATAAGCAGTATGTCTAACACTTATAAGCCAGGGAAATGCTTCAAACAAATAAGCCATATTTTTAACTTTGCTTGTTGACAACAAAACTGCCAAGGCAGCAACTAGTATAACATCCAGTGTATCTAAATGTGTGTGTTCCCATTCTTACCAACAGAAATCAACTATGTATTCCTCATAAGTTTACTAATCGCCTATATTTTTATTGAAAATTTAATTTTCATTGAGACAACAATGAACTGATACTAGCCTTTTGCATGGCAAAACTCATCTGATATTAACTGAATCTCTCACACAAGCTATATAGAATTGCACGTATTTTCCTTTATTCTTTAGGGAACTTCTGGGAACAGAGCTCTGAGCAGTGCCACACTTGCAAATGAGCACCAGCAATTAATTTTGCACCCCTTTTTTTCCAACAGGCATTGCAGAACATGTCCTTTTCTTTATTGTAGTCAACAGTGATGAGATTTTTTGAATTAGATTCACAGATGAGCTTTTATGTACTGTTCGCATCTGTGCATCTTCTTTGGTGCCCTGTGAGTCACTCAGTTATGGACAAGAAGAGAGAAAATAAAAGGGACAAGAGATCCTCCTCTTGTATGGAGGAGTCAAAATACAAATCTGTGCATTATAATGTTTTTGATTACTTATACAAAGTAGGTCTTTAACAAAAGGATAAGAAGATTCATTGCAAAAAGGTCAGGAGACTATAGTAGGACTATTGGCTTCAACTGCCTTCTCCAAGCAGGTAGATTCAGAATTTGAAAAGGATCTCCCAGCTTGGGTAAACCGGGTTAAAATGGATTGAAAATTCAATTCAATTGAGAATTCCAGTTACAGGCAATTGAAAATTGAATCTTGTTTTTCATAAGAAAGGCTGGGCCACCTCAGTTAGGTAACATAAGGAAAGGCTGCTTATGGAAAGGTGTGTGTTGAAGTAGGTGCTTCCTTCCAGCATGTATTTCTCAAACATTGTTGAGAAATGGGAACAAAATCTTAGTCTACTGACTGTGCTAAGGGGCTCCATCTTCCCCTTTCCACTGTCTGGAGCCACTTGCATCTCCCACCCTGTGTGTTGCACAAAAACCCTTGGAGCATACAGAGAATTTCACTGAGCAGCCATCCCAAAGGAAATAATCCTTACGGGGAAATCTAGTCTCTAAAAAATTTAATGTGCCTGCATGGTGAGTAGTTGAATGGTGATACTGAGGATCAGCCTAATACCTCCATGTTGGTTTTCATTGGACATTGATACTTGTCTACCCATGGATTTAATTCTTGTATTTTAATTTTCCAAACATAAGCACATGAGAATAACCATATATAGGAGAAGTCCCACTGAATTCAAGAAGGTATGCATGCTCATACAACTATTTGTCTGACTGTTGGGTTTGCAACTAGAATTACCAAACCCAGCTGTTACCAGTGAAAAACTTCCCCTAAACCCAGCATGGGTTTGGAAAGAGTTAAAACTGTAGGATCAACTAATCTAGGTTTCAGGATAATATAAAGCATGGTCTTATTCAGTCATTTCATTCATCATGTACTTTTTCCTGCAATAACTGCCATTTAAAAACCTCAACACAAAACACTTTTCAATACCTGATAGCTTTGGTTGATGCTAATTTTTTCTGCTTCCCTCTTTGACCAGCTAGGAGTTGGCACTTAAGCTTACTGAACTCTTGACTGATCCACAGATGATCTTGTTGGTTAACTTCAGGAAGAGATTAAATGATCATGATCTCATCTTGATTAAGAACTAAGCACAAAATCTTCCTTTCAGCGTAACTTTCTAACAGTAAGTTCGCCCCTCACATCCTTGTAACACACTCTCCCATGCACCCACACAAGCATGAATAAACAAGAAAACAAAACATTATCAAACTGTTTCACTCACAGACTGAAGAAAGCTTATTTTCAGATTTGAATTCCTTGGAAGCACAGATGTTGTTGACTATAAAATGCATGGGCATAAGGAATTTTGAAGATAATAGCTTTTTTTTTTTTTTTTTTTTACTATTAGTATAGTATTAAAGAAGATCCCTGTAGTGTTTTAACAATCTGCATCTCATACAGTTGGAAGCCCTCTGCTCTACTTAATATTACCATATACAGTACCCAAACTGCATTTTAAAATTTCTTTTTGGGATATACAATATTTCAAGTTCAACTGAGACGTTGTTATTAAACATCTGGAGATTGAAAATACGGTACCGGACAATGAAAGAACACCGTCCCATAAAACACAACATATAAACCATTTTTCACAGTTCTAACAGAACAAGATTGTACATAAAAATGTCACAAATAGCTCAGTACATTGGTATGATCAAAATAATATTAAGTCCAGCTGATATTGTCACATACTAAGGGCCAAATCCTGGCTCAATGCGCAGTTGAAGCCTAAACAGATGTTTAGAGAAAATAATATAAAGCCACACTGAAGTGCTATACTGATAACAGTTCCATTTGTTAATCTACCTAAAATTTTTGGCCTGAAGTACATACCTAATTCGTGCTACGGAAGGACTACATGGCCAATGGTGCTTGCCTGCTGTCCTAGGACATGTCTTATGGACTTGTCGTGGCCAAGGGCAGTGGAGGCTGAGGAGCAGTCTTCCTTCTAGATATGACAGGTTTGGTAGGCATCTGTATCTACTGTTCTGACAGAATTTGGCCAAGAGTTCGAAATCCTGTACATCTTATTCAGTAGTCCCAGTGAAGTCAATGGAACTTTTTTGTGAGTAAGATGAAAAGGATTTGGCCCCCAGAGTTTTTAACCCTTTAAGTAGTAAGCGAGTAGTTTCATTGCACTTAGCCCATCATTCACAAATAGCTTTCTACTCAAAACCAGAAGATGGTTGTTGATGTAAATGAAGTGTTGGCTCACAAAGAGGAAAGCGTGCAGCAATGTCTGACTACTCATAGCATTTTGGAACTCAGTTCCCAAAGGGGAAAAGAGACACCTGCGCATGACAGAATTTCATCCAATGTCTGTCTGAGGCCAAACTGATTGCTTCTTCAATTCCTAAGTACCATCTTATGGGTACTTTAGAAACACTAAATAACTGGAGTATGTATACAGCTATAATTGGATAAGTGTATGTCTGTCTTCATTGGACTGGTGGTGGATAATCAACTTCATCTAATAGTATTAAAATTTTTTTAAAAAATTATTGGATCACATGGATTTTTCAAAGAGCTTTTTAAGTACTTTCATATGGAACACATGGTCATGACTTTGGGAAAAGAGAAATTCTGCTCTCATCCACAAGAATGCTTTTGGTGACTGGAATGAGCAAGAACAGCATTTTCACATTTAAAACAAGGTAATCTTACTCTGTTACACAATTCCATGTTTTGTTCTGTGACTGTGGGTTTGAATTATTATTCATTTGAATTAAACAGGAAAAAGGATAACTGTATGCTAATTAAATTAATCAAACCTATTTGACAGTGGTACTTTGACCAAAAGTCATTGCAATGTAGTATATTCTAATAACATGCAGCACTCAAAAATAGAATTTGGGATTTCAAATTGTGTAGTCAGGATGCAGACCTGAACTCTAATTGGAAAACAGGACCAAGTACCATGGAGTTCAATCCCAACTGACAGAGTGAATTACTTCATCTCTAATACCGTGTCACGCTCATGCGGATGCTCAATATGTAGCTGCAACAAAGCTACAAAGAGCAGAGCATAAGTCCTAAAAATGCTTGCCTCAACAATATCTGCACTTACAGACAATTTTGTCATGTTCACCTTTTGCAAATGAGATAAAAATCTGCATGCCTTGTAAACATTGCTAAGAGCGTGCCTTCTCATTGGCACTGGAGCCTGGAGGTGTCAATGATAATCTGAGGAAACTGCACGTGAAGCCTCTATGAATAGGTTAAAGTGACTGAACTTCTACCCTTTTGGTTATATTAAATCATTTTAATTCCTTGTATTGCTTCTTTCCTTCCCCAACAGAAGGGTGTAGACATTTTGTGCTGACAGTAGTCCTTTGGTATCAAATTCTCAGGGGACATTATGGGTTGCATATCCCTTTGGCTAAGCGAATAGGATTAGGTTCCATGCTTAATTCCCCCAGTGCACACTGAAATTAGGAAGAAAAGTTCTTGGAAGGTAATCTAAGTTAAGCAAAGACTTCACTTTACCCATTGGGAAAACATCAGAGATTTCAACAGGCACAGCATTAGTCTAGCCTTTGGAAAAATGTGAATAAAAGCTCCATAAATAGGGCTGTAATGAAGGCTTCAAAAGGAGATACATAATGGTATGCCCGGGAAAAAGTTACTTTGACTGATGTTGTGCCTTACACTTGGTAAGAAAGGTGTTAAGGTATCTCTTTGGTACTATTAAGGAAAGTCTCTTTTATTTCACCCAGTTTTCCCATGATTCACCATTTTCCACACGTATACCCTACTCTTAAAGGCAGATCCTGCAGTCTTTATTCCGTCTTCGTTCCTCACTCAACTGGGAAGTTGTCAGAATAATACTGAGTAGGAGGGACCCTCTGTGCATCTCCGCTCTTAGACACCATTAGCCCTTGGTGCCTCCTGGCAAGAACTCAGCTTGCAGATTTTGGCCCTGCTGCGGCAGCTCCTAGCTCCTTGCATTGGTGAGGACCTTCTTGAACAAGAAGATAACCTGGATGTACATTCCTACACAGATGGGAAGAGTAGGAACAGGAGGAGACATACTGACTGGCCTTCATGCCTTCCACAGGAGAGTCTCCCTGGTGTGAAGAGGAAGATGGGGTGGTAGTCTGCTCCTTGGTGTGCACATGGAGGTCAGGAGAGAAACTTGGCACCCAAGGCAGCCCTTGGGGCTGGCCCATAACACTTACAGGAGCTAAGGTATTTTGTGGATTCAGGTCTTGAAAGCCATGTCACAGCATTAGATCTGAGAATTAAAGGGTTTCATGGCAGAAGATAGGGATCTCTTACGAACTTCTGAAGGAGAAAATGTTTTGAGGAATTCTGAAGATGTTTTGAGGAATTTTCTGTGAATACCACTGCCCCAGAAGAAAAGTATGCATACGCTATGTGCTATATTTTTGGGGTTTTGGTTTTTTTCCCTTCTGTTTGTCAAAATAGAAAATGCTTAAAAAAGAACAAAACTGATCAATTTTATGGTGGCATAGCACATTTCTGATATATGTTGAGATTTATTACTGGCAATATTTGACTGTAATTTTGGGTTCTGAAAGCATTTAAAACTCTATTTAAAAAGCCTCACAACAATCTTCTGAAGCAAGTTTGTCTCTATTTTACAGGTAAGGAAACCAAGGCACAAAGAAAGTAAATGATTTGCCACAAGTAGTACAGTAAGTCAGTGGCAAAGTCAGGAAGAGAATGAAATTCTGCAGTTATGGGTTAACTCTCTCTTCCTGCTAAGAAAATTCATCTTATCCCTAATATGCTGTTTCACGCCCCCTGAACTGAAGATCATGAAAACTGGCCAATTTGCACTGTTATAACTTTTGCAAAGCCAATGATTTTTTTCCATATAAGCACACAAATGCTACTTAAAGGGTTAATTGTACTGCTGTGCTGGTAAACATTTTTACTTATTGCTGGTTAGACCCATATTTAAATACTGACTGGGACAGAAGAGACTGAGCTGGCCCTGGACTCCCTTGTCTTGGTGTTGGGCATAGATATCGTACAACAGGATACGCCCACAGTGGCCTCAGGCAGCTCATCTTCCTCTGTCCATTCGTTGAGATCTGGGTTATAGCACTGAATGCACTTCTTATATTTTTTCTCTATTTCATTCCAGCCACCCACTAAGTAAATTTTCCCGTTAAGGGTGGAGGCACCAGCCGTACTAACTCCGGTTTGAAGCGGCGCCACGTAACTCCATTGCCCTGTGTAAGGACTGTAACACTCCACGGGGAGAACGTCGACCCTTTCGGCTCGCCCCCCCAGCTGAGACCCACCCATGACATAGACCCTCTCCAGAAGGGACACTGCGCAGTGCCACCCCCTTGGGGTGCTGAGGCTGGCCTTATCCTGCCAGCTATCTTTGCTGGGGTCGTACATGCACACCGAGCGAGAGTAAGCGTTATTAATGTAACCTCCTGTGACCAGGATCCGACCATCCACCACTGCACTGGCGTGGCAGCACCTGGGCACCTCCAGGGCTGCCTTCATCTGCCACTGATTAGTTGCAGGCACATAGCATTCAACTGAGGAGAGGCACCCCTCAGAGTTGCGACCACCCACTGCAAAAAGGAGGCCATTGAACACATTCAGGCTAAAGTGGGTGCGCCGCTGATTCATGTTTGCCAGGTGAATCCAGGTGTTGAAACGAGGATCGTATCTGAAAGTATTAAAAAAAGAGGGTAACTGTCTCACATACTGCTCTGCTGAATTCCACAGTCCTGTCTCTGTCCCACTACTGCTGCAGCTGTGGGGTTGCTAAAGTTTTAGTTATTTATTTAGCCCATCAGAAGTCAATGGAATGAAACTGGTATTCCTGGTTAAAATTCCAAATAAATTCAGTTTTTGATTGGAGAAAAAATGTGTTTGTATCATTCAAACCTGGTATTATTTCAACAAAGTAAATCTGACCCTTTTCTGTAATTTGATTTTGTACAATGACCTCATTAGAATATTGGAAAGAGATACTTTCAAAATACAATAGAAATTTTAGAAGTTTTTTTGCAATTTACACCTACAGCAAAGATGTCAAAATTTACTGAAAGAGTTTTAAAAAATGTTAGGTGGTGATTTATACTTCCATCTTTTTAGTACTTTCTAAATGGTAAGTATTATTTCCATGAAGTAAGAGTAAGAATTATGTGGTAAGAACATCTTTGCTTCCGAACACCATACCTATCTGCTTACTCCATGCTTACCACCTTCCTAACACCATACATATCTGCTAACACCATGCTTACTCTATGGAGTAAGAATTATGTGGAAAGAATATCTTTGCTTCCTAACACCATACCTATCTGAAACAACAGTCTCTGTCCTTGACATTTAAATGAGCAATTCTGAAACAGGAAATAGCAAATTATGACTCCTGAAGGAGTTGAGTGAGGTACATGAGTAGGCCCATACATTTCTCCTGTTGCATGCTGTGGCGACCAGAGAATCACATGAGAAAAAGACTATGGGAAAGTAAATAATAATAGTTAGCTGTCATACTGCATTGTCATCTGCAGCTCTGAAAGCAAGCCCACAGACATACTGATGTGACTTGACATGCTCGAAGTTAATGGCATAACAGGGAGCAGAACCCATTCAGCTGTGGACCACGAGGACTCCCCCACCTCCTCCCCACCACCAAGGCATGCACCGAGTACACAGCTCCTTGTGAGAATGTGAGACATAGCTTAAAAGCAGAAGGTTGCGAGAGCAACAGCATAATCTCCTTTACGTGAGATATTTTTCTGTCAAAGTAGCTTACACAATAAAAATGATCTAGAGAAGGTTCCTTATTCATTAACTTTGCATGTTGGTTGATGTCTTCAGAAGTTATCTGAATGTTCCTTCTGGGAGCAGGAAAGGAAGCACTGGTAGGACTGTGGCTGTGTATTGCCATTGCATGTCCATAGTCTGTTAGCAGATAAAAAGCTGAGTTGTCTCACCTCCAGCCTTTGCTTCAAGCTATTGTGTGCTGTCAGCTTTTAGGCTGAACTATTTAAAAACTAGTATCACCCATTTGACTACTGCATGTTAGCCTTCTGACCTTGCTATCACCAGTGCAGTCCTTGGATGACTATACATAGGAACTGTAGTATTTCAGAAGTGAGGTATTGTTTGGAGTACATTGTAGAAGAGAAATATAGCCTTCGAGAGACAGTGACATTGTTTCTAAACTCCTGATAAACAAAAAAGCTAAAGGATATGAAATGCAGTATAAAAGCTATTGAAAATATGGCAGATGGTGCATAGAAATTCAAGATTATAATACCTAAAAGGTGTTTTTCAGAACTTTCTGTGAGGCTTCAGAAACTGTTGAAATTTAAAAAGTCTCACCTTCTCTGATTTGGTGCATTTTAGTGGTACCCTAGAGCATACCAGAACTTCCTATTTATGTTCCTATTTATTTCCTCCACTTGGAGTAAGTTGTCTTGGTTTTCCTCACTTCTCATTGTGCATGTGTAACCATGGTGTAACCAGTTTTTGCATAACTTCAGATGCATATTTCTGTTCATTCAAACTTTAATATAGAATAGCATCCATACCTTCCCACACCTGTCCTCTTTCTATTTATCCGAGCGGTTCATGCTGTATGTCACAAACCAGCTTGGCCTATCTACCTGCATTGTGTGGAATCAATCCCTCCATACCTTTTAAATAAATAACCAGTTACCTGCAGAAATTGCTGACTGCATGCTTGGCTTGGTTCCTCGCATCATTCTGGTCTTCCCCACCGGCCACATAGAGAAATCCATCCATCACCGTCACACATTGATTGAAACTTTTAGCAGGCATTTCACTCAGCTTCTTCCATCCGTTTTCAGGATCTCTGTATAAGATGTCTCTGCTAAGAGACTTTTCTGTTAGAGCAGGGCGTCCCCCAACAGTAACTAAGACTCTGAAACCTCCGCGGATCCTCGTTCTTCTGGACTGCAGTGTATTCTGGTGGTAGGGAAGCAAATGATAGTTCATGGCATCCACTAGGAGCTTATGGCAGTCTGCATCTTGCATCATTCTTGGCACGGTTTGAACATAATTGACAAGGTCTTGGGCTGAGATGGTACCAAAACGGATGTTACCTAAGAGATCGGCAGCAAACTTTACTCTTTTTTGGTCAAATTCCAGCCATTTTATTGCAATCTGGAATGCAACAATTTCAGAAGGCAACTGCAAGTCATCATCTGCAAGAAGTTCATTAATCTGATCAAAAGTAAGTTTTAAGAACTGATCTGTTTCTGAAAATTCAATGAAGTTGTCTCTAATAAATTTGTGTGCTGCTTCCTTGGTTGTTTTTAGTCCGTATGTTTCTGCAATATTGGCAATGTACATACAATTCTCAACACTGATTTCTTGGATTAGAAAATCACAGCACATCTTTACAAGGGTATGAATCTGTAGATAAATTGCTGTGGAAATAATACTACCTATTGTATAAAGAGAGAGAGTAAGTTTTCCAGTGTAAGCATAGGTGATAACAGTAGCTAGACCCAATGGGGATACATCATTGAGGTCTACTCTTTGAGTGGATGGATCTTTCTTTAAGATGTTGTGAAAGTAGTCACTGCTTGAAGCCATCACCACCTTATGAACACTGAAGGATTTGGTTTTGGTACTGATAGTCAAGTCACAAAGAAAATTTTCTTGTCTCATTCTGCTTAGACCTTCCAAGAGATTTGGGCTATATAACGGGTCGGAAACTTCAGATGAGATGCAGCTGAAACCATTTCCTCCATCCAAGAGTCCATTCAAGCCATTTAGTTTACTGAGGGGGCCATCTTCCACAATGATAGTCATTTCATTGATATCTGCTTTGTTCTTCTTCACATTCTTCTTCTTAGGGGCCATGACTGCAATGAAATATTACAGCCAAGAGCTTGCTAAAAATAAAATTAAAACATTTAGAGCTACACTGCAGTTGTGAAATGTAATGGTGGAGAGATTATGCAACAAATCTAACCTTTGTCAATACATATAAATGCCGCAAAACCAGAACAGACAGGATAATCTATCTTCCCAAGAACTATTATACTGTCCTAGATGGTAGTGTGGCTGCTTATTAATAACAATGGATACTCAAATTGTGAAGAATACACCTACAACACCTAAAAATAATTCCTTTTTATTAATAACAAGGTCATAAAAATAGCATTCCCCTATTGTCACCACATCCAAAGAGTTACATTATCTTCCTAAACATTAAATGAGTTTGCCAGAGTGTAAAATTTTGTAAATATACATTTAAATCAGCCAGCCTCTAGATATGAGTTCATTAGTCTGAAGCATAGGAAAGATATGGCCCCCCAGTTTTGTTCATCCTTACTCCAGGGCTAGTACAGGCTTACAGGCGAGTTCAGAATTTGACCAGGAAATATTAAGAGTGGGAGAAATTCTTTAAAAAAAAAAGGCAACATAAGACATAAAGACAAAGTGAATTTTAGTATGATGTCATGTTGATTTTGGATTTAGTATCTGCTCCAAATTGTTTCCAGGTTTTTGTAACTTTTGATTTTCTAGACTGATGATATTCTATTTCCCATGTCAGATTCACAAATATGTTCTACTCATAGCACACTTTGCTTGCCTTTCAATATCAGTAATTTGAAATGTATAATCCTACATTTAGGATTTTGTCTAACTTTTATTTGAGAAAAATGTCATGCAAACACTATCAGGACGTGTTATTTTAAACAAGTTCTTTATGTGTGAAAGTTAATAATTACTCACATAGAGTTATGTTAGAACAGATATTTGAATTAGACTTATCAACTCTAGGCAAGTTCCAGCTCTTGCTGAAATGAAGAGCCAAGTTTTTGTCAAGCGCAATGTGAGATGGCCCTATGTAATTTTCAAAGGAGCTATTTCATATAAATATATGTATATGCAAATAATACCTTGAAGGAAAGCACTGATTTTCAATAACACAGTTAAAATAGAATTGCTGAGATCAGCATTCAAATATATTAAATTATAGCATTTATCTTCAATATATCCATTGATTTTAAAACAATTGACACCAGCTAATTTTCTCTGTGATCCTGGCGCTCATTCATGAAGAAATGCTACCTAACAATAAAACCAATGACTGGATTACTTTAGGTAGCTTAATAAAAAACTCCAGTAATATTTCAATCTAAAACCTCAGCACATCAATTTTACCTTAAGCGCACAGCACGTAACCAAACGGTAATTTAATTTTAGAAAGGAATGGTTGCTGCCTGTGAGCACCAGGATTTTTTTTGCTGCTTACTGCGGTGTGACGACCATGTGCAGAGCAGGCGAGGGAGAAGGCCATGTGTGCCGAAAGTGTCAGTGTCAGCCCGCGCTGACGTGAGCCGCGATCCCCGAAATGTCAGTGTGCCAGTGCGGGGGTCAGCTGCTGCCTGGCTCCCCCCGCTCCGGCTGCATTCCTGGAGCTGCATCTGTTGAGACCTATCAGAGTCACCTCCCAGAATAGCAACCTCCCAGCAGCTTGCCATTTTAAGACAGGTTCCATCAAAGGTATAGCCAGTGTTTTAGTATACTCTGGTTGTTTAACACAACTTTTTTGCAAAACAACTATGGTATCCCACGCGTCATGTATATTTGTTGACAGAGAATAAAACTGAAATGAAACTCTCAGATGTTTTTGTATGTTATCCACATAGCTATAGCTTTGCATATTAATAGCCACAGCTTTATAGCTGGCAAGGGCATATTCTTTCGGCAGTCATATTGGTGGTTCTAAATATTTTTAAAGACTCATAACTTAAAATTTTAATACTTGCAGCACTTCATGTTTATTGCCTCACTGCGTCATTGCAGAGCTCATTTAAATCCGTGACATTTTAAGCTCTCTGTTCAAAAATGTCCACTCTCCAATGTTTTTTCCTGAAAAATACTTTTCCATCAGCAGAAATGCCACCAGCTAGTTTAGTGTATAAGTGCATAAGTGACAGGACATGCAAAACCAGTGAAACAAATCAAACGATCCTATAATAAATCCAAGTTTCTGAACTTTGAAAACCCTGGATGATTTGGTTTTCTATAGCTGTTTGCTTTCACCTAATTTATTTTAGCTTAAGAACAACTCATGCCAAAGGACACTTGGGGTCCCAAAACAATGCATTCTAACAAACAACCTTCCCCCCTCCTTTAAAATGTTACTTCTAACCACTACCAAAAAGCGAGGAGTTAAAAACCCCTTACCCTCCTCAGAAAAATGGTGTCCCAGAGCTGTCCAAGAAGCTGTCAGTGAAAATGCCTCTTCCTTGGAAAAATGAGAAGACAAAAAGAGAGGAAAGGTGGCAAAAGAGAGAGAGAAAGATCAGAGGCCACTTGGTAAGTCCCAGCTTGAGGTTTCCAGTGTGACGCTTTGCTGTCACAGCAAGCAAAAGAGACCGGAGCGTGCGCTCGGGTGCTCTTTAAAATGACCCCTCCTCTCCGTGCCTCGCTCCCTGCCTCTGCCCAGCCACGGGAACTCAGCTTCCCCGGGCTGCCTGGCCTCCGGAAGCTGGGGGGACAAGCCTGGACCCTGCAAGTGCACAGGTACAAGAGAAGAAAGGGAGGGGAAGGTGAAGATGGTAGGTAGATCCACAGCAGGTAATAATTGTCCCAGGTAAGTGTAGGGTGGACCACTGGGTTCCCCACCTCAAGGCTGGGTGCCTGGGCAAAAGCCAGCATGCTCAGGGAGGGGAACAGGTTTAGATTCAACATAAGGAAGCTATTTTTCACAATGAGGGTGGTGAGACGCTAGAACAGGTTGCCCAGACATGCTGTGGATGCCCCATCCCTGGAAGTGTTCAAGGTCAGGGTGGATGGGGCTTTGAGCAACCTGGTCTAGTGAAAGATGTCCCACGGCAGGGAGGTTGGACTGGATGATCTTTGAAGGTCCCTTCCAACCTAAACCATTCCGTGATTCATAGATTCACAGAACGGTTTGGGTTATTCACAGAATGGTTTGGGTTAACGTTCATAGATTATTCTATGATCTAAAATAACCAGCAGGAAACGCCAAGGAAAAGCTGGCACTTTAGTTCCACTTTCTTAGGACTTTGGTGCTTAACTCTGGCAGAGAGAAGGCGACCGGCTGATGGGGATTCACCGCCATGTCCTATTTCTTGGAGTTAGGTCGCTGCTTCTGTAAAGACTTGCCTCAGCTTTCAAGGATACTGGTTCATATCCCCTGATACATTTGCAGAGAGATGTGAACTTTGATATTCTGTCTCACAAGAAGGTATCCTAACTTGTGGGTTATACCATACACCAGAATAGTTTACCTCCACCTCTTGCCAGTTAACCTCAGGAATAATATAAAGCCAAACCTCCACATCCCAAGGGAATTTCATCCCACGGGAGAGATAAAAGGGGTGTGAGTGACTGCATGGGAAAGGAAAGATATTGGGGGAAGTGGAAGTCAGAGAAAGGGAAGATTTTTCTCTTGGCTGTACTTTGTGTAATGCTTCATCTGGTAGATTTATTCGGTTGCCTCCAGGCTCGGATGGGCTATTACAACTACTGCTGCAAAATAACACCCGTCATTTTGAACAAAGGGACATTGCTATGCTAGTGGAGTTACAAAAATTTACAAGATAAAAATGAAAACACAAAATAGGGAACGAGAGGCGATCAAACATGTGAAATCAGAGTGAAGGAGAGGGACATAAAGCCAAGCCCTCCCAACAGCAAGAAGGTAACCAGCTTCCCTTATGAAAAAGAGGGCCACAGCTATGAAAAATTAAGGACGAAGCCTTATTTTAAGACATGTTTTAGGAACTTCTCCTTAGTATGCTATGTATTTTTTCCTCATGTGTAGAGTGCCTCAATTATACAACTCAGTATAACATCAGTTTAATATGTAATTAAATAGGATTATGTCTATCATCATCTTAACACATCTCAATATATTTTAATTTACCAGTTCAATCTAATTATAAAATTCCTCTACATGGACAATTATCCTTAACTTTTTTTGAAGCTTTGCCTTAACAGGATCAGCTGTAATGATTTTTACACAAAGAATATATTCCCCACTGTGCTTCATGAGTTTTAATAATTTGTAAAAATTAGTTTTTATAGATAGAACAGGCTTATTTCTAAAACAAGACTCCCGAACATACACATACTAGTGAATGTGAGTTACTCAGTGTTCCCTTTTCCAACAGCTCATGCCCAGACTTTTATCAATTTTTATAATTTTAAGATGTCCTAAAAAGCCAACACTTTTCAGAGAAAGAATATCTTTTTTTTCTTTTGTTATTTTTCAGTTAGTTGTTTTTTTTTTTTTAATAAAGGGGACACTTCTTCTCCAGAATGAATACACTATCGTGATCTGTAGAAAAATAAAAGATTATTCTAATTTTCATACTATATCTTTAAAATCTACTAGCACATTGTAAAATAAATTTAAGTCTTATTCAGCCTCTACAAATGTGTTTCCAACATCCTTATATGATTCAGTGTTGAAAAAAACCACACAAACAACAATGGGGAAATACCCCCACTGAAAATACAAAACTAATTTCTAATTTCCAGAAAACACTGAACATGCTTTGAGCTGTGCTGTATAGAGATAACCATCTTGTGGGGCATGCCTCAACATCTCAATGTACTAACACTGACGCAATCAAACATCTCCCATAGTTCTGGAACTTTGGTTGTACATTAGGGCAAAAAACACGAAACCTTTAGTTACTTGGTCTTCAAGATCAGAGGACAACTGATAGCATACTTGGCTAATATGCGGCATGCAAGCTGGTCTTGGAACTAGTCATTCTCTTTTTCCATTAATTTGCACACAACAAAGTCTTTTAAAAAACAAACAGTACCAGGATTAGCTGCAAATCATGATACATTCTTTAAAATCAAACTTTGATTTAATATGTTTTTGAATTTTCAGATATTCTTAACATTGTTTCCTTTATATCTTGAAAATAACCTGTTGTCTTTCTGATTCTTTCCTTTGCAATGGCATAAAATTAATTACTATAAAATATTTTGATATTGATTGAAGCCCTTGCAATCAAGTTATGAATTATCTTCTCAGTTAAAAGAGAGGGTAGTACATTTTTTGGCAATATCTTAAGCTGTATCCTTTTAGGTGTGAGTGAATCTTGGGGAAAAAATATTTAATTTGTTCCATAATCAACTGGTCTATGTGAGCGACTAAGGCCAATAATATCAATCCATGCAGCAGTAGCAGGTCATGTAGTAATGTTTTAACATTTTTAGGGGGAAAAAAGCACAAACATTTCAAGAGTTTTGTTCTTCGCCCAATAAACAAGAATAATTGTTATTATTTGCTCCACATGCATAAGCCAGAATCAGCAATAGGGAAAGTTCTTGTATCAGCAAAGATAGGCCTTAAGGCAATTATAACCATCTTTTCTAATCCATGCACAACCATTACTGCACTCTTTCTGGAAAATGTAAAGCCTTTTCTTTGAAGTCAGCATGCTTTGATTTGTTGGTGGAATGCGAGTGTCACAGCCATGGCCACATGGAGACCTACCCTGGTCAATTAAAGATGTTAACAAAACTCAGGCTCAGCTTTAGATCGTGACTGCTTTGTTTGCTCTGAGCCCTTTGTGTATACTTAGCCAAATACTATGCACCCTCAAAGCCCATATTTAGTTCACTATGATAAATAGTTATGAAAAATATCTTTAAATGCATTCATCTGAATGTATTAAGTAATCACGCCTTTAGGAAGGCTGAAGCTCCTTAGGCAGATTGGAGATACTGTGAAAGCATATTGAATTTCCATGGGAACTGCAGTCTTTTCAATAAAAAGATGGAAAAGAAATGGGTTTTCTTTTTAAGCTGCTGAATAAATGTACAAACTACTACTGTTGAGGATCAAATATACAGGCCTTGATTTCACAGAAGGTGGCTTTGAGGAACTGTGTTCAGCAAGACACCCAACCCCAGGTGGGTCACTCAGACCTCCCCCTCGAGGCTGAACCCCCCCGGGACTCAATCAGTCGCTCCCAGTTCATTGCCTGATTTTGCCCAGCCAAGCCTCTCACATCAATCCACCTCCTGAAACTCTCACCTAGCTCTTGTCCTTAGATCATACAAAGCCTATTTCTCTTTCCGGTTTCTCTTTCCTCAGAAACTCACCAAGCACTGGCAGTAGGGCATGGAGAGGACCCTAGCATGAGATGAGAGTTTGCAAGCCTGGGAGCGGAGCTGATGGCACAACACAGCTCTTGATCATGTAGTGACAGAGCAGTTACTGGAGCTACATTTTTGTCTGTGGCAACCCCACTTCTTCCTAACAGGAGTCCCGCATCGATGCCAAACAAACAAATCCTCATAACAATCAGCGTTGGCTGGCAGTTTTGAAGGACCAAGTAAACTTGGAATTCTTTCCTCTGCCAGTTATGAGGCAATATGAGAAATGCTGCAGTTAGGTCTCAGCTAGAAACATTTTTCTTGTTCTAGGGAAGTTTTTGAGATTTTAAATGTTTTCTTCTTCTTCACTGGCATGAAATCATGATCTTTCAGAATAACTGGGCAGAAGTGCAGCAAGGAGATTTTCCTCATCCCAGAAAACCCCGTAACTTTATAATTAAGGCTTTCAAACAACATATGGGAAACGCAGCTTCAATCACATAATCCATATGACAATCTGAGCCTCAACTTCCGTACTCAAAGACAACTTCAACCATAATGCTGGTGTGGGCTGAATCTCTTCCAAGACTACTTCTGCATGAATGCCACTTTGTAGAAGTAATTTCGTACTATTAGGGACAGAAAAATAAAGAAAGAGTAACTAGTTGCAGATGGCTGATTTTAAGGTAGGGTTGATGAATTCTCTACACACTGTGAAGATTAATTAATTACTTCTATAAAATAAAAAGATGAGCATGGGAACTGGAGAGCCAGTCTGCAACAGGGACCTGGATTTGGTTTTTCCATATCCAACCCGAGCGCTCTACCTACTGTATTGCCCTACCAGCTCTTTTGGTTTCTCTGTTGATAGATTTGCTATACGCTGTGCCTGGCTGTAATAAGATCTATTTTGCAAGAGTAGTAACCCTAACATGCAAATACCAGACTTTGTATCCCCAAACACTGCTTTAAAGAGTGAAAGGTGTTCTATATATCTATTTTAATTATATCCACATTAGCTTCCAAGGAAATACTGCAAACCCATAGATTTTTTTAGGAGGGACTCATTCATCTTGGAGTGTTTCAAGCACACGCTCAGCCCCAGCAAGCTCCGTGGCACAGATCCTGTTTCAGCTATGCAGTTCACGCAGCACCAAAGACCAATTCCCTGTCCTACGTTTTTTATGACCTTAGGTAAACCACGGAGGAGCCAAGCTGAAAGTTGCAGGCCCCAAAAGTGCTCTGTCCCCCTCCAAAGAAAAAAAAAAAAAAAAGGCATTAGCCATCAGGCTGTAAATAAGGCAGGACAGAAAGAAAAGGATGCCCTCTTCAGCCTGAGCGCTGCCTTCACCTGCAGGTTAGGACTGCAGTAGGGTGCCTGTGGGCACCAGTCACGTCTTCATGGGCTTGGCCTCGCTACCCCTATGCGTGCCGTTGTGCTTAACGGCTGCTAAGCAGCCTTACAGCCACGTACGGACAATAGAAATGCCACAGACCTTATAATTACTTCCAGGTAACCCAACAAGTTTGCAAGAGCAAGCGCAAATGACTGTGATGCTAACGGTGTCCCACCTACCACCTGGTGCACCCTGGGGCAGAGACCTCTCACGGCTTGTCCCAAGGCTGGCACGGCTGTACTGACGGACGACCTTGCTGCTCTTGCAGGGTAAGAGTACCTGCCATGGCGTTTCTCGGGGCAGGCTGCTGTTCCCCCCCAACACACACCTCCATGGGCTTACTTCAATTGCAGCTGTGCTTGTTCAATACCACACTGTGTTTAAAGCCAAGAGACAGACAAAGAAAACCATGTAGTCTTTATTATTGCTGATAGTTTGGTAGCAAACAAACCGCTGCAGCTATCAGCAAACAGCCCGGGAGAGAAAAGCCACTTTGGGTTGGGCCCTGCCGGCTGCGCCTGCCTTCATGGGACAGGAGAGCAGAGCTCAGGCCCGCGCCTGGGACGCGGCTGCCTGCACCGCCTGACAGCAGGGCCCCGGCATGGTTCAGGCCCTGCCCATCGACCCCCTCCATGAAACCCCCGGGGAAAGCTCAGACGTAGGCGTGAGGGGGCACGGCGAGGGGCAGAGAGCCTGGCGGGCGAGCTGAGAAAGTAGTGGGCACCACTGGCCCCCGCGGGGACGGGGCGAGGCGCGGCCACCGGCCCGCGCCCCTGAGGCAGGGCCTGGCCCAGCCGGGCCTGGCCACGGCGCCGCCTATGGCGCGGCGGGCGCTGCTACAAGAGTGGCGAGCGGGGGCTGAGCGGCCCGGGCGGGGCAGGGCGAGGACGGGCAGCCGGGTAGCCGGGTTCGGTGCCATGGCGGAGGGGCGGAGCGCCGCGCGGAGGGTGCTGGAGCTGAAGGAGCGGCTCGCCTGCGCGCAGGAGCCCGAGGAGGTACCGGCTCCGCGGCCGAGCTGGCTCCGGCGGAGGAAGGCGGGGGTCCGCCCGGGGGCGTCAGGAGGTTGCCCCGGTCTCTTAACGTATATTGTATATGTTTACGTGTACATGTGTAACGCAGCAGCCGTGCGAGTGACGCTGGGTGTGGCGGTACCTCTGCCGGGCGAAGCCCCGTGGTGGGGCCGGCTGAGCCCGCTATCCTTCGCCGCGCTGAGGAGATCCGGGCCCGCGCTGCCCCCCTCCCGTTGTGTCCCCTCGGCGTTGGCTGCCGGCCCTGCCGGGCAGGGAGAGGGGCGTTGGGCCGCCAAGGGGGAACCTGCGTGTGAGACTCCGGCCCGGGGTCTCCATTTTGTTTCCCTCCCTTGATATGACCGGGAGGGGTTGAAGGTCAGGTAGCGGTCAGGTCACGCGTGGTTATTTCCCGGGTGGGTAAGGGCTAAAGCTTTCTGTGGGTGGCCAAGAGGCCCTGCGTGCAGTCGGGTGAGGAGGAGAAGGGCAATCAAAACTCAGTGTCATGTCATTACATACAACACGTAGTGCTGGTCATGTGGAGTCTTGTCAGCGTGGCCAGAAGGTCAAAACACAGCAGCTGGGGTGCTAATTTCTATGTTCATAAGAGCTTTTCTCGGTGAAATAGGTGTTTCTGCTTTGTTTTAACGGCACACAGCAAGAGGAGTGGAAGCTGTCACACCCTGTATTGTTATTCCTGGTGCAAGACAAAGCTGCTCTTATCTCTGAAAGAAATTAAACAACCCCTGTAGGATAGCGGGGCTGCTCAGTAGCTGCAAGGACTAGATAAGGAATGCTTGAAGCAAGCAAGCATCAGTGGGGAGATGGATCGGAGCAGCCTACGGAAGCTGCGCTTGACACTCTCGAGGTATCAGAGGCAGACGGGGAGATAAGAGCGGCGGCCTGGACCCTGAAGGAAATGGAAGCAAAGCAGTATGTGCCAAATCGGCCTCAGTGTTTTACGAAGTAATAAATCACATTTGACTGAAGAAGGTGTATTCAGAAGGGTGGGGGGTTTTTTGGAGCGTTGAATTCAGTTTGAAAGTACAGAACGCATTTGCCAGGATAGATTTCTAAGGTATTAAAACTTGATACTGGAAGTATTTGGAGGCAGAGGGCAGCAGTAAAATTTAATCTGCATTGTATTTGGTAGTTAATGAACTTGAAAAGCCTAGTTATTAATCATATCTACTCTGTGTGTGTATGCATATATAGGACATTTCTTAGCCAATAAGGATTTATCTTCCTGAATGCCAGTGCTGTAGGCTATATCTCTCCAAAATGCAAATATCTGTGCAGGTGCTTCTTCAGATGTTTTAATTTGCAGTTCAATGAACCTAAAACTTCTTCTTGTGCTACAGAAGTGATCAGATATTATAATCTTTGAATTTTTTAATACTTGGGGTTGGTGTTGATATGCTATTCTGAACAAGAGATTGAAAGGGAAAAGAAAGAAACAATTCTAGAGGTAATTAATTTTTAAGTGATCCCAAAACAGTAAGTTTCAAAACACATTCAACTCAAGTGAAAAATGTGAATAGCCCTGGCAGATTTGTTTTTTTTTTAAGGGAGGAGATGCACAGGTTTTATGTGGCATGACTGCAAGCAGGTGCTGCATAAAATGGGACTAATGGTGGTGCTGCAGCACTTCTGCTGTCCCTGGTAAAACTGTGTCTAGTGAAATAGAAATATTTACGGATAACAGTGGCTAAGGAGTGGTAAGGGAAATGAGAAACTGATAGCTGTAAATTGGAAGTCATGAAATGCCCTGCTAATGAAAGGTAAATCTAGTAATAGAAAATCTGTGGTTATGTTTAAAGGCAAAGAGGAAAGTTTTGGGTATGTGTGGAAAGAGTAATAAATCAATATTACAGATATGTATGTAGGTAAGTGTTGGTGTTGTCAAATATTTCTGTTCCATACTTGAGAATAATATTTGTCTTGGCACTTTTTAATAATTGCTAAATACTTTCTGATCTGATAGTAACCAGGGAAGATGTAAAACATTGATTGTTCATGTCAGAAGCTTCTTAATGTGTGAGGTTTGATAGCTACCCTGGTGAGTCTTCAGAGAATTGACCAAAGAATGAACAGAACTAATGATTTAGGTATTGAATTATGCTCAAGGTACTAGGGAAGTTCAGCAGGACAGGAAAAAACCCAATTGTGCTATTGTTTATACAGGTAAATGAAATGGTCTTCATTGACATTAATCATGAAGGAATGTGTTGAGCAGCTGCATGATGTTGCATATGAGATGTAACTGGTGTAGAATTAAAGGATGGTGCCATGATCCATGCCACTCTGTGAGACTTTATGTAGATATGTACTGCCAAATTTATCTCAAATTATATTCATCTGACAGTAACTGTCATAAATATATGCAAGTCTCTTAAGGCATTTGACTTGCTTCTGTATGATGCTGATTACAGTAGCAATGTTATGGACCTGATGCAATACATAAAATGGATTTCAATTGCACTCACCAAAAATAAGTGCCAGACCTCATCAGAAAACAATGTTGTTTCGTGGCTTTGGTTGTAGGTTTGTGGTGGCTTTTTTGGGGTGGGAGGTGATTATGCATCTGTTCTTGACATGATGCTGCTCAAATCTTTCTTAATTTAGAAGACAGCAAGCATTGTAGGGAAATAGTACAAATACTAAAGTAATTTGTGTCAAATGCAGAGAGACTCTTCTAGAAACCAACTTTGATTATGTGTTAGGCCACATTCATTTGAGCAACACATTTTAACATGGCTCAGTGGAAAGTCACAGCTAGGAGCTGTGAATATAGGTCACTCAGGATAGGAGACTGTGTTTTGGAAAGCATTGACTCAGAAAATGATTCGGGGCTCTGATGTATTGCTGGTTGAGCATGAAATTGCAGTACAATGCAGTGGCTTATGGAATAAATGCTATCTTTGGGTAGCTTAGCAGGGTTATATTATTACTGGTATATAGTATTAGAGGGACAATTACAGGAATATTATGTCCTGTTCTGGGGACTGTTTTTAAAAACAATGCTGCCAAGCTGGAAAGATAGTAAGACAGTTCGAGAATTATGCTAGCCAGAGCTATAGCCACTTACTGAAAATAAAGAACCAAGGTAAAGTGTGTGATTAGTGTTTACATTTCTGTGTTGTGTAAGATGTTTGGAAGAAGATCTTTTTATTTAGCAGAAAGAGATCATGAGATTCAGTTGCTGAAAGCAAAACTAGACAATTTTTTTAGGGAAACTTCTCTTTTTTTACTGAGGGCATAGGAATGACTCGCTTGGGAATGTATTGGGGTTTTCTAATGTGTTGTCTTCAAAGTCCTGGTACTCTTTCAAATGAGCTGTCTAGCTCAGCCAGAAGTTATGGACCTGATGTGGATTTACCACTTGGTGAAATTTCACGTGCTGTGTTGTAGAAGAGAACAGGCTAAATAACCATAAGGATCTCTTTGAGAGAGAGATGCAGCTAGTGAGTGAGGAAGAGGAGAGAAGGAGAGAAAGCAAAAAGGAGTTATTGTGGTGAAATGTTGAGTCAGTCCCTTGACCACAGATGGCCTGGGGACCTGTTAATGGGTCCCATCCTTCCTGAGGGTCCAGGCTCAGCTAGGTGAAGTGAGGTGACTGTACAACACTCATAAAAAGGAGGCTGAAGCAGCACTGATGCAGTGGGAAGAGACCAAACTCAGTGTACCTGGGATCTGTTATCATCACTCTGCTTCCAGTTTTGACTCTGGAAAATGTTGCTTGCTCACATGCTTCTTACCTATTGTTCATTACCTTTGTCCTCTGCTTTCCCTCCTCCCCTTCCTCTTGGCTCACTCTTGCTCCTACTATTGTCACCTTTGCTTTTGTCTCACTAGTACGTGTGTGCCGGCTCTCAGTTTGTCCACAAGGGTCTGCTTCTGTTGTCTGTTTACATTGCATGAAGACCTGTATCTTGGGCTTGCTTGGAATGTCATTTATTGGAAAAACAACAATCCTAAAGGCTGTGACTCATCTTCTAGAAATCAGGATTTGTTTAGGAATTGCATAGAACAGTTCAGGAATCATATATAGCAATAACTGTTATGTTTTTCATAGTTGTTTTTTAATAAAGTTTACCATCTCTCTTAATGTCAGTATAGTTTTTGCATGAGGGTATAGTTGATAGTGGTATACAAGGTAAAATAGTTTGAAAACCAGTGGAGGGTTACATATGTATTGTGTGTATATGGAAGGACTTGGGGAAAAATTACCGAGTACAGTCCAGTGAGATAAGAGCAGCCAGTCAGGCTACAAGTGCTATGGTAAAAGATATGGTTAGAGAGAGCAAGGCACCTCAACAGTCAATCTTAATCTTGTTTTTGAAGGCCTGCTCAGAACAGACTTCAGATAAATGACTTTCTCTTTTTGCCTTATTTTATGTAATAAATGTAACAGTCCACCATATCAATATAATGACACCAGAGTTTGTGTTTCGAACAAGCTTTAGTTACAGTGACAGGCTTTACTGTGTCTTATGTTTCACAATATACCTTTCTGTGGCCTTTACCAAAGTCTGATAGGTATTGGAGCTTGGTATTTGTGCTTTAAAAAGTAAACAGCCCCTCCTAGTCTTTAATAGAGAAATCAAAACTCTCCAGCAAATAGGACAAATACAAAGTTTCTCCGCTGTTACTGATGTTTGCCACAAATCACATTTGCTTGTTTCCTGGTTGTGTCTGTAAGTAAGTTTGGTTTTAAATGCCAAGGGCTCGGAGATGGGTGATTCCTACCGGCAGGCTGGATGCTGTTGTTTATATTGCCCAGTTACAGTACAAGGCAAATGGAGCATCTCTCCTTTGGTGGTCCTGTACATGCAAAGCTGCTGATCTCACCACAGCCTAAGTGGCTCCCTGTGGTGGAGAGATCAGGGTTGCTCCTCCTAAAAGAATTGTCAGAGTTTTTGATCAGTGCTTTCTATTTTCTTTTTAATGAAACTCTCTTGTTTGTCTTAATTTGCCCAATGTGATGTACATTTCAAGAAAGCAAAATGAACAGTGTAGTCTTTGGTTTCGAAAACTTTGGCAGTTCTGTCTTTCATTAAAACGTGTTGACTGTTTTCAGACATGCTTGTCATCTAGGTACTTCTGTAATTTAGCATGTTGTTTTGAAGTTGTATGAATAGTAATTGCCTGCTTCCTGAATCAGTTCTTCTGAAATGAACTCGGCTTTATGAATTAACTTAGTCCAAAACCCATCAAGAGGAAACACTCAAAACCCCCATTCTCCTTGCAGCTTGATGAAAACATCTTTTAATATTCTTCTGTGTATAGGCTTGTCTTTGTGCTATAGGATTTATTCCCAGCAGTTTGCACTGCTTGAGTATCTAGTCATCCTATATACTGGAGTATATAGCACAATACATCTCCTCAGCAATGGGTTATGTCCTTTTGATTGCAAAATAAATTAAATGAATGGGGATATATTTTTAATTAAATAAGAAAATTAACTAACCTGACACTGATAACATAGTTTCTAATGATTTTGATTAATATTGTGAGCAATTACTTGTTTTACTTAAGCATCTTTGCAACGTGCTTCCTGGTGGGGATTATTTAGAAAAAGTCTTCAGCTCACAAAAGATGTAGTCTATATGTGTGAAGTGTCTGAAAAAAAGATAAATGTTAAGCTTTTATTGTCCTCAAAAGGAAGAGTAGTTCTCTTGAGATGCAAATTTGTTTTTAACTTCATTGCATATATTGTTGACTCAACTTGCTGGCTCAGGGAGTATCTTATCCTTAAATAGGAGATAAGCAGAACTTCACATGGCTTTCATACTCGTTCCAAAATTTTGATCAGGAAGCCTTTTTGTAGGTATCCTGCCATTTTGTAGTTAGCTGAACTTTTTGGGAGAAAGTTGATTTGTTACCTCTGGTCCTAGGTGTATGTCTTACTGTTACAGCTTTTCTCATGTTTTCCCAGGCTGTGAAGCATTTCTCCTGTACTTCTCTAGGTCTCAAACACCATTGCAGGGTGGATGACTTACAGGAAAAACTGCATGCCAGGCATGTACATAGAGCTCACTGTACACAATGAAATTCAGTGTCAAGTGTGGGATTCCACTACTAATGCATTATAGGAACAATGAAAGTTAGAATGACCGTAGGGAAAAATATCCCCCCAGTGCTATTTGTAAATTGTTTCTTCAAGTTTGCTACTCACTTATTTTAGTACCTCTTATCTCCTGCAACACCATTTCGGAAGGAATATCTAATATGATAAATGACAGTTCGTAAGTTATTTAAGTTATCTTAGCTGTTACTATAGTTAAAATGTTTCTGGGTAGTCTGGTTTGCATTCCCGCAGGTTCCTGCCAGTGCATTTAGAAGTGGCAATGATCTGAAAAACTTGATTAGTATTCCAGGCTTTGTGAAAGCCTTAAGAAATGGTGTTACTTCAGTTCCACATTAATTCTGTCATTTACATAACATAGCATCATGGAAGTTTGTGAAAGATAAGGTAAATTACTTGTGTGTGGTCAGCTGCAAGACTCTGGGGTGCTGTATACACATTGCCAAAGAAATTGTATTATATTGCCGAAGAAATTTATACTCTGCTTATAAATGGGGCTTTTGTGTTATTAAAACACTTCTCATAGGAAGATGAGCCATTTTGTATTTGAAAAATTCTTTCCTGCTTTGATGGAAATGTTGAGTTTTGTAAGAGGTGTACACTTTGTCAGTGCAAAACAGAACAGCTGTTCTAGTTTGAGCTCATTTTGTCAATGTACAAATTGCAGTTAAGTTTTCAAAACCTTACTTTTTGCAAACTGGGCTCCCACCAGCTCTATTGTCCTTTCTTGGCCTGGGCTGATGGAGTGGTGCTGCTGACTGGGAGACCTGCTGCTTTTTGCATGGTGCTGGTTCTGCATAATGCAGCTTTTCTATCGGTTCTGTGACAAATCAGGGTCACTGCTACACGAGGAGTGTGGGCATATATATGTAGGCTGTACTACTGTATTATTGATCTTTAATGTAATCTCTGCAGTGGTAAACTCATACCTACTGGATTTTCTGGTGTTACTGAAACTGGGGGGTTGGCAGAACTGTACCGGTTCACAGCACAGACTTCAGGCACAGCCCTGATGTGCAGTAAAGGAGTGCTTACATTTTCCTGGAGTTAGTGGATATTCCTCTTAACACTATTGAGTATTTTTGGATTAAACATGTGAATGAGGATGAGAAAAACAGAACAGAACTTACGAATATTTGTTTTAAAAAAAAATCTAATGTTTCTTTCCAGATTATAAAAACACTTAAGGTACTACAGGATTTGGATATATCACTGGATATTCTAGTGGTAAGTGACCAATAATGCATTAAACTCTTCCATAGTGAATTACTATGTAAATGTCAGGGGTCTACAATCATAGAAGCAGTGAACACTGCTGTGTTTTGTAATTTTGACTCTTAATCATGATTTGTTTAGAGCTCTGTACAAGGAACCATGGAGCCTTTTCCAAAAGCCACCTGGAAGCTGGGCATACAACTTGACAAATGCAGTATTATACCAACAGTGATAGTACTGGGCAGGAATCAGCATATAGAGAACACTTTGCTACTCAGGGTTGGTTTCTTCTCACTGTAAAACTGCTTTCAAGTCAATGCTTAAGACAAAGCAAATATGGGTGAACCCTTCTTTAGGTCAGTTGTCTAAATCTTCTGTCTTTTATTAGCAGCTCAAAGTTAGTTTCTTGCATTTAAAGAGCAGTCATCCCAAGTTAGAGCATAATGATACTTGTGACTTGTACACTTATCCAAGCTGCATCCCATCAAACTTTATATTAGAAATTCTCACACTGGTCTATGAAGCTTCTAGTTGTTATGAGCAATGTGTCTGTATTTTGGGAAGAAGAAAAAAAATGTGGTTTTTGTGAGAGAGTTCTTTGAAGAGTAAGAGAAAAATATGGTAATTAAGATTTGGTCTATTCAGGCAAAAAGGCATTTGCCTGCCTAAACACAGGTAGACTTCTACTGGAATACAGCAATATTTATATATTTTTATTGGAAAACAAAATAATGTCATATTGCAATTAGTTGTTTAAAATGACAAAGGGCTTCTGCAGACAATTAACGTTCCCAGTGGACTTGCATGTTTTATGTGACAGACTTTGATGGAAGCCTTCAAGTCAAGTAGAGGAAAGATGTCTTACAACTGAGGACTCCATGTATTTTTAATGCATTTGAAGAATATAAATAGCTTTAGGAAATAATCCCACCAAATTTCTTGCATCTATTTGCAATACACTGACCTACCAAACCAGTATTGCTAAAATTATATAGAAGCTAAATCTCCTTAAAGTGAAATTAAGGAAGCCCTTTCTAAGGTGTGAGCCAATTATGTGGGAGTAGCATGTGTATAGCTCTTGCTCAGACTTCACAGAAGTATCATTTCAGTAGTTAGCAAAAGCACTAACAGGTTGCTGCTAACCTAGTGAATTCCAGGTTTTTTATGCATATTAAAGGTGAGAGTTCATGAATCAGAGATAGTTACTGATAATCCAGGATTAAAAAAAAATCACCTGTGATACTTAGACACTCAAAGTCTGCAAGATAGTTGTGCTTAAACAACATAGAACTCACTAGAGCAAGATTTGAAGGCACAATGGTAATGTGAAAATAATTGTACTGGGGAAAACAAAATGACAGGTTTTAAATGTCAAGGGTTTTTTTTTTTCCCTCCCTGTGGCTGAAACTGAGATTGAGTTTAGTCATATGAACTCTGGTCCTCTGGCCCCTCTACTCCATACTGATCCTGGTTGAGATGCATTTTAGATTAGAATACATCCATCATATGTGCTCTCTAACATGCTAAAAGGTACCTGTGTAAGCCTAAAAGAAATTTGAATTGAGTAATCTAATTTACTGGAGCAGTATGCATTTTGTGGGCATAAGCATTTGAGCCAAGTGAAATTCCTGAAATAAATACATTTAATGGAGGAAAATGGCTTATCTTAGTTTTATGAACTAAGACTGCATTTTGTTCCCCTTATTTGGTTATAAATATTTACCTCTTCTTCAGTTCTGTTTGCAGTATAAAGAGTGCATTTATTATTTCTTTAGCTGCATAAGACTTCTAACTACTATGCTAATACTGTTCTGTAGTAGTTTTAGAGAAGGTTTTATTTGGTATGATAGTTGTGATTTATTCTACCCATCTTTCTTGCACTGTCTTCAACAGGAAACTGGCATAGGCAAAACAGTGAACAGTCTTAGGAAACATGCCACTGCTGGGAATGTAGCTAAAACCCTGGTAAAACAATGGAAAAAACTTATTCCTCCAGAAAATAAAAGGTAGGTGTGAACTTTTTTCTGAAAGTTAATTATACTGTGGTATAACTTTATAAAATACAGTTTGGAAAGCTTATACAGTTTGGAGTGACAAATACGTATTAGGACAAATGCATAAATTGAATGGAAGAAATGAGTCTGTCTTTTATAAAATATCTGAAAACAAATCAGAGCAACAAGTATTGGTCAATTAGCCAGCCAGCACTCAAAGACTTCAACTGTCTTTTTTTGACTGGCACAAGTTCCTAGGTCCCAGCTGATGCAAGCAGGACTAAGCCAGTGATGGGCACTGCTCTGGATTTCTTCAGGGAAGTGGGAAGCTTGCTCTTTCTTCCCCAGAGTGGTGGTTAAATGAGGCAGCTCTCCAGTGAGTTGGTTGTATAGAGGGCTTTCCTATAATGTTCTTGTGGACTGAGAGGGGCTTCCAATATTGGAGGAGTCACACTGAAGAGATGCGATTTCTTCTCAGAATGAAGTGGCCACCACTGCCATGGCCAGGTTGACTGTGCTTTAGATATTTTGCAGACCTCTGACAATTTGAGGCAGTTGAGCTGAGAAAGCCAAAGGTTTAGATTGACTAAATAGTGCATTTTAAATCTGAATTTGTTCAAACAACAGGAAAGTGAAATACCAGAACCCATGATAAGCAAAGCATAAAGGCTGCCCTGTTGTAATCTGTATCACCTACAGAGCATGTCGTAAATTCTCTGCCTCCTACTTATTTCAAGTACCATGTCTGTGTTATAAAGCATGCAGGGAAACTTATGTAAAAACTGGTATCCAACATGTTATAAGCAAATAATACTGTGTCAGGGATGTTTTCCTACTGATGGTTAGGTCCCTAGTCCCTACTTGTCTTGCTGTCAATTCTTGTCGCAGTATTTAGTGGTGCTGGACCCAAGAGCTGCTTCTCTGGGGTTCTGCACTGATAATGGAAGAATAAGAGTGCAGCAGAGCACAGTTCTGGGTCTTGTAAAATTATGACACATGGTGTGATTTAATGTTTTTAATTTTACTACTGTAGGTAGAAAAGATTGATTGTTCAAGACTTTAGCATCAGATGTAGCATGGGATGTGATTTTTTTATTTTATTTTATGTTGCAGTGGTCACAGAGGAGGAAAACAAAATACTGAAAAAGAAAAACATGAGACAAAATCTTCTGTTTCCAAGGAGATTAAGTCTTCAGAGAAGTCCAAAGCATCTGTACTGGCCTCCAGAAGTTCCAGTAGCGCTCCCATTTCTAAAAAGTTGAATAAGCAACGTACTTGTAGTGAAAAGACCCACCAAAGTAGAGATTCTGACCCTCAAAAAGAATGTGTTAATAAAGAATGTAGCAGCCGTGGTTCTAAGCATGCTTCCCGGGGTACCAATCCTCAAGCTAAAGAAAGTGACTTCAAAGAGACAACCTACACAGACAGCAAGAAAGTTTCAGAAAAGCAGTGTTCCTCTGTAGCCAATAAAGACTTATCACCCTTGAAGGAAAAGCCTAGTAAGGATGCTTCCGAACAGAAAAATCCTAAGCATGTGAAAAAAACAAAACAAAAACTTGTCATAAAAAGCAAAGCCAAATTACCTAGTGATGAGGAATTTGAGCCTCCTACTATGTCTTTTGAATCTTATCTTAATTATGATCAGGTTACCAAAAAAAGAAAGAGGAAGGCTTGTTCTACTTCAAAACTTTCTCATGCAAAAGAGGGAGAGGAAGATGTAAAAAAATGTGAGGATGATCTATCAGAAACTTCTAATAAAAAGGTAAACCACTGCATGGTTGAGATAATAGCAAATAAACTGCAGATGAATAAGTGCTTTGGTCTCTTATTTTCAGTGAAATTCAGCTCTCTATTTTAAGCAACAGATTGCATGGCTCTGTATCAGCTGCATTGCAGTTGCCAATAATTGGGGCAAAAAATGATTGTTTATTGCATACTGGCAGTTTACAATCAACTTGTCTTGTATCTTTAGGATGATTTCCAATATGGCAATAGTCTTTGATCCATATCAGCTAATCTGCTTTTTACCTGCGAAGTAAAGGTCCTTACCTTTGGAAAGATGTCCCCTTCTTCCATTCTTGACCAGCCTGGTTTGTGACTGTAGCAGCTGTTTGTGTATAGCGCAGTTGTTTTGTCAGTGGTTCTTTAATAGTGAATGTTAAGGTCTGCAGTGGAACTGAACTTTCTTCTTTTAATGCATTAAGTAAACCCCACAGTATTGCATATAAAAATAGCTTATACATGTTTGTAATGGGAACTATCTTTGTCCCTTGAAGTGGAAGAAGCTTAAGTAGCTCTTCTGAGCCAAGGTAGATCTCAACATGTGTGTTAATTAGACTTTTTAAATGAAGCCCTTCTGTGCACTGGGAATTAGCGGTCTCTTCAGTCTTACCTTTACTGTCATGTGAAAGCTCCAGGCTTTATTTCTTGTGGAAGATCTGCAATCTGAATGGGGTATCTTCTGTCCCAAATGGAGAAATATTAATGTAGAGACCTGTGTATGATACTCTAGCAGAAACTGTTTGAGGAAAAACCTTGGATGTTCAAGCAGTTGTGAAACGTTATTAAAGGTACTGAAATGAAGTTCAGGGAGATGCAAGTTTTGGGCTGTAAGTGCCTGGCTTACAACTGGCGGACACCCAAGACCCAATTCAGATGTTGCACATAATGCCGAGCATTTGTGGGGACCTGTACTTACTAGACTGCTGCATCTTTAAATCCCTTTTTGAAGGGTTATCTGTAAAAAAATTTTAGGCTAAATGGCTTACCCAGCACAATATAGGAGACTTAATAGGACCAGGTATAAAGCTGTTTCTTGTCTTTCAGGATGGCATTTAGTTTGCCTTTAAACATTTAATTGTGGTTTTGTCATCTTGCAGTTTGTCTCATTCACTGCACGCCTCTAACATCAATAGTGATTTATCTGAAAGCCTGTTAGCTGAACACATCTGCTCGGTTCTTTAATCTCTTTTTATGCACTGATTGCCGATATCCCACTGAGTTCCTTTTGTGATGTAGTCTTGGTAAGTAGAGTATGAAAGGATATGCTGAAAAGTGATCCAGTGAGTAAATTTTAGTGCAGAAAAGCATTAATTCTAGTTATCGTAGTTAACTTTGGGGTTTGCTTAAGGGGTTTTTGTAGCTTATTTGAAGCCTTAGTAACCCCAAATTTGTAATATTGAAGCAGTGTTTCCTTGACTGTGCACAGGCTAAGGTGGCATCTCTCCAAGATCTTCTTAATACTCCACTGCCTAAATTTCTGACAGGCATCTCAACCTCATCTCCCCCATACGCTGCAGTCTTTAAAGGTAAGTTGTATGCAAGGCTGATAAATGTGAAACAGTGCAGGTTTTTACAGGTCTATGTAGAGACATTTTTATCCCTTTTCCTAATAACCTATATTAGCTCATCTGTCCATGGCAAAGAAATGCCTCACCTCCACTTTCTTGTCTGTAGAAATCATGTTGAAAGCTGAAGGGAGTTACAAAGGTTTCCCTCTTATGGCTCGCTGAATAAAGAAATACTGTGGAAGGTTACCAGAGATGTAGGAAGACGTAGAGAAAGGCATAGATCCCACAGATGTAGAGAAAGGCATAGATCAGGTGGTAGTTCTACAGGCTCCACTATCTTTACTCCTGTCTATACCTTGTAGCAGGCAAAGCCTTAGTAGAGATTATCTTAGGTAAAACACATATAGGAAGCCCTAGGTGTAGCTTCGGCATAGGAACTTGCTAGCATCTTTATAGGTAGGTGACACAAAGTGCCAGTGGCTTCCCTAGCAGCTCTTGTGAGGTTTCAGTGGTTTCATATCACTCTGGCCTTGAACCATCACTGCTATTGCAGCTGCTGCCTTCTCTAGGATAACTCAGGAAGATCAATAATGTGCTGTAGACTGGTAACAGAGTAATCTAGATGTGAATACAGCTCATCTAGGCCTGAGCTAAATAATGTAAGGCTGGTTTGAGTTGGTGCAGCTCGCTTGCAACATACATGCTGTCTTGGTGTTAGATGATGATGAACGGACTTCTGTAACAAAGTACGTGCACGGGGCCCAAACTGTAATGCAGTAACTTTGTATTTCAAGAAAAATGAATATACGTGTGTCCTACCAGCTGTGTAGCTTCTCTCAAAGCTGAATGTTTAAAGCATTGTAAAATGTCAGGAGGTAAAGGAAACCCTGCCTGATGTTTTGATTGCAGCTTCCCTGGCACCTGCTGTAGAAGCACCCCAGCAAGTCAGTGAGACAGTTCAATTCACAGGACGGAGGCTGAACTCTAAAATGCAAGTTTACTCCGGCTCTAAAACAGTCTGTCTTTCAAAGATGCTTACGCTATATGAACAGTGCATCCGTGTGCTTCAAAATAATATTGACTGTGAGTACTTTAAGGGGTTTGTAGCAGGTTGTGCCTGGAAGTGTATCAGATTTATTTTTTTTCTCCATGCCAATGACTAGCCTACTAAAAGATATTGCCTCTCCCTACAAATGGCGACTCAGAGCAGGTTGAAAGGCACTTAAAAGAATGGATTTATGGCAGTGCTAAAATGTAGTTTTGTTTTGAAAGCTTACCTTTTTAAAGCTCCAACTTTAGTTAACATATAATGTCCTGTAAATTGTAAGCCAAAAAGCCTGCTGGATTTTTTCCCCCCTCAGATGTTTGTTTACATAAATCAGAATAAGTGATCAAGAAATTGTTCATTCCCTTGCGTATGCAGAGAGGGGAGTGATGCACTTTGGTAAAGATGGGGCAATAGCTATTCAAAGATGCTTTATCCGTCCTCAGATATAACTGCCAGTCAGTATGGAACTGCTGATTTATAAATATTTTCATAGCCTGACTTCAAAACACATGTTCTGTTAGTGCTTGCTAAAATTAACTTGTATTTTTATTTTTAAACTGTTTGAGTGGTGTTACCCACTGAGTAAAATAAATGAGATACTGAAAGTACTGTTGTCTTTTGTAGCACTACATGAAGTAGGAGGTGTGCCCTTTGAAATTCTTGAGCCTGTGCTAACACGTTGCACGCCAGAGCAGTTGTTTCGCATAGAGGAATGTAATTCGGTAAATTCTGCCTTGTTAAATTCAGGGAACCACAGAGGACGAGGCATCTGCTTCTGCCTTCCTTGCACCCTTTTTGATAAAGATTCTCCATGGGCTACACTGGTTTTCTGTCTTGCATACTTATTTCTTTGAATTCAGCTGTCATTATCAAGCCTCCCTTTCTCAAGTGTCAGGATATAAAGCATTTGGGAGAATTATTACTCATGACTAAGTGAAAGCCAGTGTGGGTAGAAAAGCATTTCTGTTTCTAAAAATAAGAAGAAAAAAAACAACCCACAGTATTTACCACTGAAATAGCTGGGCAAGTCATAATAAAACCAACTGTGTTCAAGTAACAAACTGTTAAGGCTGCAGAGCATAGCAGTTGGGAAATATCTGGGCTGAGATTTAATGTGTGTGGTAGATTTCTTATCTACACTGTTAAGACTTCAGCTCCACGATGCATTTGGATGTTGAGATTCTGAGTGTGTAGCACTTTGTAGCGCAAGTTGGCCACTTCTCTGCATGCCTTAAGTTGAGAGCTCGTATGGCCTGAGCCTCTGCTGGAAACACAAGTCTAGCCTGTAAGCATGGCTCATTAACTCAAATATAAACCTCTGCTATTTGAAGCTATGTGATTTCTACGCTGAAGTCAGCGTCTCTGCATGTCACGCTCCATGTTGGGATATTACCTGTGAGAGCATGTGTGGTGGGATTTGTTCTGCACCTTTTTCCACTGAGGTATTGGGCTTTGTCTACAGGCTCAGCTAGCAGGTACTCTTGAAAATGTTGTTTTAAAATCTTTGATTTAAGATATCTTGTGTTGTAACTAGGCGTTTACAGAAGAGTCTGACCACTTGTGGAAGAAACACTGCCAGAGAGATTTTAAAAATGAGAGCCTCCTGGAATGTGAGTCTTGGCGTGAAATGTACTTGAGACTGTTCAATCAGAGAGAAGAAAAACTGAAGATGCTTACAAAAAATATTCTTTCAGCTCAGTCTGAGAAACCGAAAGGTAAAATCTGTGGTTAGCTTTTCCACTTAGAAAACCCAGTCTCTTCTGCTATTCTTGACACTTAGTAAGTGTAAAACACTACATAGTATGTTTAGTGATTTATTTGCACTGAGCACTAATGCTGTATCTCTAGGAGAAGATATCAAGAAAGAACGCTGTTCCTTTTAATTTACAAGTTGCTCAAAAAATAAATACATGCATTAATACGATACATTAATGCATAATACTTGCGGCATATAGTAGATCAATCTTACCTTACTGGTTAGACTAAGGATTCTAAGCAACAATGCGAAGAGTACAAATGTAATTACAAATACCAAAGTTCATATGAAGTAATGCTGTATGCAGTCTGTATATGATTTGCCATGGTTCAGTTAGTACTTTGGTACCAGATTCTGCTTTCCGAATTATTTTTTTTCCCCAATTTAAACTTAGAAATTGCCACACAACCATATTATCGACTGAGTTTTGAACATAAAGGGGGAAAAAAGTCACATATCCTCTGCTTCTTGCTGCTGTATTAGGCCGCCAAGTAAAAATGGCTTACGTGACCAGTGCAGCAAAACCACCTAGGAACATTCGCCGAAAGCAAGAAATTCATGGGACAGCAGGACCTGTCGCCCAACTTCATCCGATAGAGAAGTGCAAGTAAGTGTTCTGTACTCTGCTTTTAATTTGAGTTTAGATGTCTTTGTCAGTACAAAAGCTTGCTGGCAAAATAATTTTGAAGTTATAAATAGCTCCCTATTTACTTTCCTTTTTTAGCAGCTAGTGGCTAGAAACTAACTTGCCTTTTAAGTCTTGCATGCTCCTCTGCCGTGTATGCATTGTCATTGCACGTTTCTCCAAAGTGCCAGTGATGAATTCACCCTCCCAGCTGGAGAGTGAGTGGATGCTGTTGTTTTTCTCCAGATTACACTAATGCTGCTTGACATCCTTGGGAGATTCCAGTGTTGATGTTTCATGTTTATAAACCTGCCTAGTAGCCTCACATGTTCTCCTGCTTTCATAAAATCCCAGTCAGCTGTCTGGAGTGATACAGCTGACCAGAGTGAATCTCAGCAAGTTTTAATACTCTTAATTGTGGGTTTCTGCTTTGGCAACTTTTAAAGGAGTGTCTGGAACAGTCAGTCTGTAGCAGTAGCCAACACTAATCACTGGAGGAACAGAAAACTGGAGTTCCTCAAATGTTACCTTTGTACAGCACAAAGCCAAATTTTCTTTGACATCTTAGTTCAGAGTAGTTCAACAGCCATGAAAACCAAAGCTGAGATGTGATGTTTGTCCTACTGTTCCTGCCAGCCTAATGAACTCTCTTGTATCCAAGAGGATGGCTGCAACAGGGAGATAAACCAGGTGTAGCACCAGCCTCTACCTTTTCTTCCCTTCTCAACTATGTGGAGACAAACTGCTGGTTTTTACTGTTTGAATATCTGTTCTTGTCTGAAAGAAAAATCAGCAGTTTGATTCTGGAGCACCCCATGGGCTGATGGGTCCACATGCCAGCAGCTGGACCATAAAAGCTATGAAGGATATTGATACTGCCTGAACGTGGGTATATTAAGCTGTGGTCACTCACTCTGCTGTGGCTGCTGGTGAGCATGGTGCCCTTCCTTGTCCCTATTGCATGTGGCTGTTCCCATGTTGGCATAACTGCTCTGCAACTAGCTGTCTCAAAATTATCCCTTTGGGGAGGCTGCAGGTGGAACACTTTTCACTAATCTGAATTAGGGAATAGTTATGCAGGTTGACAAGTATGTGAATGGATAGTGACAGCTGGGAACAGGGAGGATAAACTTAAGCTGTTGCAAATGTGATGTAAGACTGACTTAGTATAGCCGAACATGTCAGGAGAGTCATTTTGTTGTTTCTGTTCTGATGCTGCAGTGCCTGCAGTTGTGCTGAGTAACTGTTTGGTCTTAGGCACATGAACTAGATAACTGAACTGACCTGGGTTTACTGGGGGGAAAAAAACCCTAGAAAACCATGGGAAAGTGTGTTTTCTATGAATTTCAGGAGCTTGACTTAGTTGAGCAGCCTTGACTTACTGCTCAAGATGGTGGTGGTGTGGGGTAGGAATGACAGCCTGGATGTAGGAACTTCTTAAAATCAGCTTTTACACCAGATATGATGGGGTTTTTTTATAGCTGCACCTTTAACTGATTAAATTAGGAAGCTTCTTTCCATACTGTTGCTGTTTTCAGTGAAAAGATAGTCCCCCACCAAGGCAGTAGCTTAAGGCACTTCGAGTTAGGCTTTTGCTTTCAGTTGCCCTGCGGGAGGTTGTATCTGTATTATGACAGACCAACCTTCCAGTTTAGGTGCTTCAAGTACAGTGTAAGTGTCCTTTCTGCTCCAGTAATCTCTGGACCATAACTGAATGATGTACTCAAAGCCCTGCATGTTTTTTTTCTCAGGCATGATAAATTAGGAAGAACTGCTGTTGTGTGAAAGAAGCCATAAGAGGGTTGTTGCGTTGCCTTGAGAAACAAGAGTTTGTTTAGGCTCCGTGAGTTTAACTTCATTGCTTTGAACATGTCCTCTGAAAACCTGTCAGTTTTGCAGGTTGTAGAATTTGTACAGCTGAAGTCTTCACTGAAGAAGATGGTTTTGCAGGAGCTAAAAAGGTCCTATGGCAGATGTGCAGATCCCTAGCAGGCTGCTGTTTGCAGTTCAGTGTGCAGCAGTATACGGTAACTGGCAGCAGATGTCAGTGACTGGCTCTGAGGCGTACAAGGCTGCCCAGCTTGGTGACATCATGCTGACACTTTAATGCTGTGTTGGTTTAACTGTCTTTAGCAGTAGGCATCAGCTCTGTATCTGCGACTGCCTCTGTCCTTGTCCTGTTGATTGAGGATCCCAACCTAATATTTAGGGTTAGTTATTATGCCTTTCCCTAGACATTGCTACTTTAAAAAAAAAAAAAGAAAACTTGTGTAAATTTGCCCTCATTTTCTGGCAGAGAGCTAGTTAGCAGTTCAGCTGTGTTCAAAGAGGAAAATAAACACAAAGAGCAAAGTAGAACATAGAGCATTATGAATCACAATGTTATTGCTAAACATTTTGATCTCTCACAAATTCTGATAATTTAATTTTAAAAACAAATACGATGCATGAAATCTAATAATTGGAAAATTTGTGCAAGAATGGAAATTGACTAGATGACCACCTGAGGTCCCTTCTAAGCTGAATTATCCTATGATTTTTAAATGTACCACAGAACCGACTTGTTAAAATAGTCTTTGAGGTGTAAAGTCTTAAGTGTTTATGATGTTTTTTTTCTCCAAAATGAGCCAGAGCAAATGGTAGTTTCATATGAAAAGCTAACTTTTTTCTTATTTCCTTATTTTAAAAGAACAAGGGTTCCAGAAAGCAGAGACAGAAATAACACATCAAATCCAATCCCTACTAGCAACAGTAGAAGCTCTAGCTCAAGAGTAATGACTCAAGATAGAAAGAAGCCTATCAAAAGTAAATAGAATTTCCTAAGATTATCAAGATAATTGTTTTAACTTGCTGTCTATTAATATATGCTTAATATTATGCTAATACCATTTTAAGTCAGTCACTGCTGTAATCCTAACTGGTCTCTTCTTTTTGTTGTTATTGAAGAAATTGCACCAATCATGAGGAAAACTTTGAAAGCATTGAAGAATAGAGCTGGACGACCGTAAAATGAGGCTGCATATTTGAAGCTTATGTGACTATTTGTATATCATACTACAGCTAATGAAAATAATGTTAATGTAAACATTCTTCAATTTGCCTTAGTTAAAATAGTTATGAAACATTGCAGGGGCAAATGACTTTCAATAAAAATTGAAACATCTGAATCCTTTCATACTGCTGCTTTCTTATTCATGAATGAGGAAAACTGACTTGAAATAAGGTCAGTACACAATGACAAATCAGTTTATATGGACTCTTATAGATGCTGTCTTTATCAATTTATGTACACGTTTGCATAAGCTTTTCATGGAAGCACTTAAGCTGCAGGTGTATTTTGCCAAGGTTGAAGTTATCTCTTAGAAATGGCCACAAGGTGTACTTAGATACAATTGCAAAGAGGTGCTTGGTGTCTCTAGCACAAAAGTGTTTGAAAACTTAGTGTATTTGTTTCACTAAAGGTTTTCCTAGGGAGACTTCTATATTTTTCTTTTTATGAAAACATGATTTGGTTGGATTTTAGTTTTTCCTTTTCCAGAAACAGAAGACTGTTTAAGACAGTCCTGGAGCTCAACTTCTGACCTGCTGGAAGTGGGCTGCGAAATGCCCTTACTCAGGACACTATGTGCTTTTCAGCCCTTTTACTTGACTTAGGCAAAGAGCCTTTAAAGGAGAGGTAGGAGAAGACAATGTCTTAAATTTAAATTGCTTTTTTTAAAGCAGGGTTTATATACTGCCAGGGAAGATAGGGCAGGCCATGACAGTGAGTTAATGAAAAAGCTTGTGTTATTCAGGAGCTCTGTCTAGTTGGGACATTTTTGGTACAATAATTAAAACCAGACCTGTCATTGTGTGATACCATCTAAAGGCATTAAGTCCTTATGTGGGAGATAGTATTTTGGGAACAAGCAGAAGGGAGGGAAACCAAGAATGTCACCAGTTTGATGCTGTGGTCATCTTGGATTATTCTGCAAGAATTCTACATTTAAGTCTGGAGATGAGAGAACTTGTGCTATACTCTGATCTGCTGCTCTCAGTCTGTTGTGAAGGGGCCTAGCTCACAACCTTGAATATGAGCCTTTTGTATTCAAAGTGAAAAAGCCATTTGGCCTCGAATAGCTGTCTTTTCAAGAGTTGGACTGCTGCAGTTTGGGGTTAGTCTATGAATGGGTTTGCTTTTAGAAATGAGATACTTCTTTGTAGTTGCTTCATCTAAACCAGTTCACTTGCATGAATTGTAAGTCTGACTTTGCCTTGAAGGCATGGCTTACAAATGGCGGGACTCTTTCTATAGACTGCACTCAGTAGCTGTAAGTAGGTCTTGTTTCTTCCTTTGTACTTCTATAGGATTTGGCATCTTGGAACTCCTGAAGCACAGGGTAAGGGTAAGATCATCATGAAACCAGTTGGCTGTCTCTTACTCAAGACACCTTGTGTGTGAATTTCCTCACCATCCTATAAATTTTCAGGTAGATTACAAAAATACTGCTACTAAAAATGGCTTTTACAGTCAGGTAATGTAGTCACCCATACATAACAGCTTGTGCGAACACTATTTATGGTGGGATTTTAAGTCAGCAGGTGTGCTACTGTGTTGTGGTTTTTCTCCGTGCATTATAGTTGCACTAAAAAGAAGGAAAGATGAGAACAGGTGTGTTGACTTGGAAACTGTGGGGAGCTTTCTCTGTCTCTAGGATCAAAACAAGCATTGATTAGTAGGAGAGGTGGTGCAGTGTCTGTCATCCACATCTGTAAAGAATGCTTCTGGGAGGAGCTATTCAGGACTTAAACCTGGCTGAATGGCCAGTGTACCACCCTTTGTCCATCAAACAGCTCTAGTCATCATATAGTTGCTAATCAGTTGGTGGTGGAAGTTTAATTCAGCTGGAGGTTTGTATCAAGTGTAGCGTGAATTGTTCAAGAATTCTGTGTTTTTGCTAAATTGGTTTTATTTGCTGTAGTTCTTGATAGTATCATTTTATGTAAGAAAAGACAAAGCCATAACTAAGCGTTCTGTTGGACTCTGGCATTAGAGGACACAGCTGTAACCATTTGGAGCAGCTATAGATGACAGGAGTCATCTATAGCTGTCTTGGGAGATTGAGTCCCCTTGGAAGATTGAAGGATAAATAGTTGTTTTAACTAGTAAACTTGCATTGTTAATTGAAGTAGGCGATAACTCTTTTCCTGTCCTTGACACTGATGGCAGAGCTGTGTGGAGGGCAAATTTGACTTCAAGATAAGTGGCTTTCATTTCCTCTTCTCGCTTTCTCTCACTTCAAAGGCTATAGATGTATCTCTGGTAAGAGATATGCAGAGGGTACCCATGGGATCGGATTGTTTTCCTGACAATTTTTGTATTAGAAAATACTGTAGACAAGCAAATCTTTAAAGTAGTTGGTGCTACACACAGTTTAGGCTAGGGTTTTTCTTTCACTTAAGATGTGCTGTGGTCTGTTCCAGTGGACTGAATGCCCACCTGAGGCTGCAGTGTGTCAGGAGTGCTCTGGGAATGCATCTCCCAGTTCGTTTGTGAGGAATCCTGTTTTTTGTGGTTTGATACTGCTTCATGACATGATTCAAAGCATATGTGGAGGTAAATTCAAAGCTTACTTCAAAAGCATACCCTTTTAATCTCAACTAGAACATTAATGTAGATGCTTCTGGAGTCTCCTGCCTTCCATCCGTGTATGCAGTTACTCCAGTAAAGAGGAGTTCTTGCTAGGTCTGTGCGTTCTTGGCATCTGACATACCTAACGATACATGGTATTGGAGTATATTGACCTGAGGCAGATCACTTTCCTTCTGGTGGATGCATGGAAAGACTTTTGGTTGGTTTTGTTACGTACTCCCCAGGCTGGTTGCCACATGCCTCTTACAGGACTTACCAGGATCCTCCTGTTGTGTGTTTGACCTGTTCTGTGTTCTAGCCTACTGGCTCTGAGCTCCCTGGTGGAGAGCTAAGCCTGACTGAGGGCAGCTTGGAGGAGGAGACCTGTGATCCTTCTCAGGTGAGTGGCTGTTTTCACAGAAAGACTAAACGTCATGAGTGTATGATGGCCTTCTCTTCCTTAGAAACACATTGCAGCTCCTAGTCCTCCTGCAGTATCTCTGGAGTCTTTCATCCCAGCAGCACAACTGCTTTTCGCTCCACATGATGAGCAAGTTCCATGTTCATTTCCGGCAAATGAAGCAAGTAATGGGAGAAAAATAAGGTCACAAAAGGAAAACCCTGCTGTTGTGGAAAAGACCACAAATGGAGAATATTTATTTTCTTCTTGAACTGTCCATTTCATGCATAGAAACCACTTTCCACTTCCTGCCAGTATTTGTTGCATAGCATTCAGGAACATTTTCCATCCTGTTAGTGGTTGAGCCCAATAAGAAAGCTCTGCCTGACTGCTATTCCACTTAAAGGATGTATGATCTTGCCATTTAAACAGTCCCTGTGGCAGGAGGAGAAAACACAGTTTTGAGGTGAAGCGTTCTTTTTTTTATGAGACCCTGCTCAGAAGGCATGTGGAGTTCCAGGAGCTAAGCTCTTCTCAGGGGCCGTGTAGGCGTTCAAATGCTAGGTTAAGTCCTGGGCCAAAGCCAGGAGAAGGGGTTCAGGGTTTGGCGTGATCTTTCTGGAAGAATGTGGAGACCTCAGTGAACTGCCCTATGCATACTGTTGTCAGTTGTTGCTGTTCCAAGGATCGGTATTTGAGCTGCTGCTGAAGCCAAGCACAACTGGGATCGCTGTCAGCAGGGAGGATGTTACACCTCTGTGCACGGTGCTGGTGGTTGTCTGGTACCTGGGGATTTCTGAGGATTTCTGTTAGTCATAGGATAATCTCAGCAGAGAGAAAAGAAATCCCCTCACACAGTGTGAATCTCAGACTTGCCATCAGAAAGCTCAGGAAAATGTCTGTGCCGGGATTTAGTGTGGTGAAAAATGTTGGATTGATGAGTAAGACATTCCTAGACATACTGCTTTTGGGGGGAAGAAACCTAAACAAAACACCACCCAACAAAACAAAAACAAAACAACCAGTGAGGGTTGCCTGATTCTTTTATTTGTATTATTTTCCTTCTCTGCCCTTCTTGTAAAGACAGGGGAGGTTGCTGAGTGGGTGATTGAACGCCTTGGTTAGATAGCCTACTGTCTCTCCTTGCAGCCACCCCCACCGCTGAGCAGAGGTTTCCCTCCTCCCACAGAGCTGCCAAAAGGCCATATCCACAGCAGAATTTATCAAGATCCTTTTTCCTGGAGTTGTACAGTTATTGCCACCAGAGGAACAAGTCTAGTTCTCTCCAGATTTGTAATGTCTGCCTGTGGCAAGATTAATCCTACCAGGCAAGGGAGGAAGGAGGAGTAGCTTGAAGGAGTAGCTTGCTCTCCTGGTTCACTATCTATGGGAGAAATGGTCTTTTTCTTGTTTCTTTATGGGCTGAACATGCTGTGGATTTTTTTTTTTTTGCTTTGTCAGTAATTTCCATATGAGCAATTCTTCCCTCCAGCCCCCAAAGCATTTCCTTTCTGATCTGCTGAACCAGTCTGGGAAAAAGAATGATGATGTGTCCTCACGATGAATCAGATTTGATCCACTGCAGGGGCTGGGTTCAGCACTTCTTGGTGTGATCGCTTGCCTGTGGTTTTCAATGGGTTTCTGCTTTGGGTGCCATTGTTTAGCCCTGAAACTGTTCAGGAGGGAATCACTCTGCAGTTGTGCTGCTTGGCATGAGAATGGGAATAAACCATTCTTCCTCTTGCTTAATGGCAGTGATGTGCAATGTATAGAGGTGTATTATCCTCCTGTCTCTTACAGTTTCTAGTAAACATATTCTAATGTGCTTTTTAAAATTTTCTGTTTTGCACAGTTGTGAGTTGCATCCTTACACAACTATTGGATCTTCTCCCTCTCTCAACTTCATAAAGCTGAACTACGTTTTATTCCGTGGTACAGTCATTTCCTTTGGTTACATGTCTTGGGTTGTTTTAAAAACTTCAACCTTAATCTTTAGCAAAAAGGGGCCTCTGACTACACACATTTTAGAGACAGAATTGCAGGCTTTTCAGAAAGTAAATATAATTTGTGGGGAGTTGGGATCCAAAACAACAAAAAAAGCAGATGAAAAACAAGCATTTCCAAATGTGCAAAGGAACGTACTAATCCGAGAAGACTGTTTCTACAGATGGACATACAAAGCCCAAGTCTCTCATGGCCTAGAACCATAAAGATCAGGAGAAGCTGTGTTCTCCAAGATTCTGTGTTCTCTGGAATCTGAGGTCTAACAGTCCTGTGCATTTAACCCTCCTCAACTTCCTCACCAGTGTGGCCCTAGACAAAAATGATACTAAAAATGGAGCTTGGAATTGCCAGGATTGTAGAATTAAATACATGATGAAGCTGTTATAGTTTCTCAGAAATGAAGCATCAAATATTCAGGAAATTACCAAATATTTTAAGGCATAGAAATCTAGTTTCAGAATCTGAGTGTCTCTCTTAGATTCAGAAGAAGAAACTATTCAGGTCAAGATAGTGCAGAAGGTTGGGGGTTTTTTTGTGGGTTTTTTTTTCCCCCCCCCTCAAAGTGCAAGACTTTAAAATCCCTGCTTTAAATGTGAAACTACAAAGTCACAAATGTCATCTTTGTAGCTTAAGCCCTAAACGGTGTGCTTTGGTGGGAAGTGCCGGTGGAGGCCTTCAGCAGCGTATGTTTTGTGAACTCTGTTTACAGAGAAGTTGCCTCTTATCCCTGGTGACAGACCTAAAAATGGCACTTGCTTAGGGAGAGGGCTGAACAGCTCTGGAAAATCTTACGTAGCTGTCCTCCTACAGATCTGCAAGTGGGTATCCAAGCAGTAGACAAAGCTCTTTACCACTTCTCCAGGCCCTATCCCTTAATGTTTATGGAATTCTTGAGGCTGCAGAAGAAGGGATGCTGCTTGCTGAAGCCTGCAGAAGCAGGAAAATAAGCTGCTCAGGCAAAAACGTAGAGGAGCGAGCTGCTGCTTGCCTCTGGAAGAAGAAAGGAGTTTACCCTGCAAAAGGGGAGACAGCTGCTGAGACCTGACTGGGAAGCAATATTCCCTCTTTTCAGGATGCTGACCTCTCTTGAGGGGAAAAAGTTGAAGCCCTTGTCCTCCTGCCACCTTGCTCCGTATATTTCATAAGTTTCTTTCACCAGACAAGGCACTTTCCCTACTTACAGCTCTTCACAACGCTCAGGGAGTTCTCAGCTTTTCTCTCCCACGGATGTGCTGTAGCCAGCTCTCTGCAAAACACATTTTCCCAGTTACCTGTGTTGATGTGCTTTTCAATGCTTTCAGACCTTTTAGCCTGAAAGTTAGATAATTAGTCTGTCTGAAATTTAGATAAACACTAAAGTGGCACATTAAAGTGTGACTTTTCAGAGCATTGCTATCATGCTGGAGCAGTGCTGACAGCTGAGTTCTGGGCTTAGGCATTTAGCAAAGCACAGAGAGAATGAAATGCTGTGGAGAAGTCCCAAACAAAGGCTTATGCACAAAGCAGCTTCTCCAGGTTTCCAGAAAGCCTGAGATGTGAGTTTGCTTCTGCAGCTGAGGGATGAACACCTCAGATGAAGACCCTCAGCAGAGGTACTGATCTCTGTACCTTTATAGAGGAGGAGAAAAATAATCTCTCTGTCTCTGAAAATGCAAAATCAATACATCAGGGACCTCATTACAACGAGGAGCTCTCTGCCCTGTGCCACAAGGTGGTGTTGTGATCTGGATGTTGATCACTGGCTGATTAATCGACTGGCATAGTTTCAAATTCCTTTCTTTGGTAAGAGGGCATTGCATTATGAGGAGGCTGACAGCCTCCCTGACCTATATTATCATAGCAAAAATGATTCAGTGCTTTAAGAAGGGGAGAAATGCAGGAGGAAATAAGGCTTATGCTGCCTCTTGTACTTCTCCATCTTCTCTTCTGTTTGGGCCTAATGAACCAGGGAAATGTATATTTTCTGAAACCTGTTTTCCCAGTGACTATTTGGAGAGCAAATACTTTCAGAACAAGCAGAAACTGGAAATGTCAAGATACTGCTTTATTCTAGCAGCCCTAATAGGTTCTTAATGGTCCTTAGAAGATATTAAAATTTAATGTTCTCGGAAAAGTACTGGTGTCTAAGAAGGGAAATGTCCCCGGTCTCTACTGAATGCCTTTTCCAGAAGTTTCCTGATGTGGAGAGCTGCACTAAGCTGTACCTGTGTTTCCTCTGCTGTTTGGTACAGCAACACGTTGGGCTCAAATCTCTGTGGCCTGCCTAACAAGAGAGGCTTAGGGAAGAGTTTCCTCAAGAAAACCTTGGAGTGGGCCTACTATGAAGTTATTTAATCATTCAGTGTTATCAAAACTTTCAACACTAAGATGACAGCATATCTTAATTCTCTGTAATCTGTATCAAGAGCTTTGTGGGAGAACTCATGCATAATGTATGAAGCATTTGTCTCGGTTGTTTGACTAAGACAGCTATATTTTGCATATAAGTCAGTGTTAAACATTGAAAACACAGTATAATTTTCTGAAAATGATGGCACTTACAGCACAGAAAGGATTTTTCTGAGGATTTAGGGAAAAAACAAGGATGTGACAGACCGTGATTTTGGTGCTACTCTGACTAGCACAGTGGTTTACCTTATTCTTAGTTCTCAGTAGTTAAAACCCACTGAGATCCTGAGCTTGTAGGGGACAAGACAGCCGTTCTTCCTACCAATATTTTTGTCCCTGCTCTGGAACAGGAAGCTTCATCTCTCCTCCATCATTTATAATAATCTGCTGAATTATATTGAAAATAATGCCTTTCTTCTGGGGATGAATTGCTATAATTCTCAAAGAGTGACAATTTCCCGTGGCACTGCTGTTTCCACAGGAGAGAAGATGCTTTTGCGTGAGTGCTGACCCTCCTCCTGGATGCCCATCCGTTATTCCCTGCCTCCTCCCGGCAGCGCCGGGCTCCCTCCTCACCCTCAGTGCCACTGCCGGGGAAGGGGCAGCTCTTACCTACGGGGAGACAGCAGTGGGCTGCCTTTTCCTTCCTATGCTCCGAGGTACGTCCTGCTTACCTAAGTTTAAAGGTTATTCGGCTTTTTTAAGGTTGTTATACTGTAGTTTCCAGGCAACGGATTGTGGCAAGAATTTTGACAGCAGAAAGAGCGGTGTCGCTGGGAGAGCACAGTCCTGCGGGTGGTAAGGGTGCTGTGCATCCCACCTCCTGCCCTTCTTGAAGCATGGCTCCTGTCCCCGCTCGTCCGTCCGTCCTGGCAGCTGCCCCTGGCCCCGGAGGGTTGTTACAGAGGGGGTCAAGTGCTGCAAGAAGGAGCTCTGAGAACCAGGTCCCTGTTTCCTCCCGAAGCTGGGTATGGTTTGACGCTGCAACTCCCTCAGGAAATCACAAAAGTTATGGTGTGGGTCATTTCCTCTTAACAACCCCTTTCCGAGCATGCTGGCGTGCAGCTTAGAGGGTTTTTTTTCCAGACAGATGCCAAACCACAAGCATGGGCAACCTTAAAAATCAGAGAAATGTCAGGCTAATCCCCAACTGTGAGATCAAGGATAATACACTGTTTTTTCAGTCTGTCATCCAAAATGCTAATGTAGCTGTTTGCCTTGCCAGCTCTCCCAGTAACTTCAAATAAGGCGATTTTTGGTTCTACCTCTCTTCTGCTCAGAGCCGGCTGGCGTTTCCAGCCCCTCCTCAGAAACGAAAGGTTCAGTCACCCATGCTGTGTCCTCACCCCCACCCCGGCACCTCCTCTGTCCGCCCAGCTCTTGCAGTCTGTCTGCCTCTCCTTTTTATCAGAACCCTTCCTCCTCCAGCTCCTGATGCAATACGGCAACACAACGCCACATGAAGGAACATCTCCGTCACATGCCCTAGTGTATATTCTGCCTTTTTTTGTGTTGCTCACGCGTGCTTTTCTTTTCTCTCTTATTTTCAGGGGTGTCACCTTAGTTCCCACATTGAAACCATTCCCTATTCCCCATCACAGATAATTTTATAAATGTATTTCCAGTGGCATTTTTCTTTTTTGGAGCGCTCCTACAGGAAGTTAAAGCTTCCTAGTTTCAGAGATGCAGCTGTTCCCTGCTAATGTACCCCAAAATAATCAGGATGGCGTCGACGTGCTCAAAAATGAGGATGTGTTTGCTGTCTTCAAGTGTTTGTTCATACTTTTCAGTCTGCTAAATTTGTTTTCTTCACACTTTAACTTGCTGATTTGTCACTAAGTGTGAAATAGGTGCTTGTGTTCCCGAAAGCAGATGCTTCCAATTCAGGTTTAGAAAGTCCAATTTCGATGCCTCTGTTTGAAAATGGGACTTGTCAAAAAATGGAGCTTTCTCCATACCCGAAACCTGCCTTGCTCTTGGGTATTGCTCATCCGCAGCTCCGCTTACAGCCTCGCACGACGGGTGGGCTGTGCCTGTTTTGAAATGAATAGATAAACACGCTGCCCTCTGCTCACTTAACTCTGGTTCCGATGCGGTTTGGCAGCTTTTTAAAAAGCCTGATTTTTTTTCCCCACTCTTTTTTTTTTTTTTTTTCCTTGTGTGCTATATTTTCTAGTGGAGACAAGATACTTTGGAGCAGCAGTAGCTATGCTGATCTCCATACAAGACCACACATGGCTCAGCTGTTTGGAGGTTTGGTGGCCTTGGCATAGCAGCCTACAAAGACCAGACAGCAACGTCTGAGCTCGCATCTTTAATCAGATGTCACTTCTTGTCCCTATTAAACAAGAGGAAGATTTGCTAGAGGGAAGACTTCCACGAGTGCCTTCCAAGAGCTCCATCATTTTACATCTGGGCTATGTAAAATAAGTCCCCTTGTCACATCGGCCCCTGTGGCCCAGCCCGGTGGCTGGCAGCGTGGCCGCGGCAGGCAGCAAACCTCCAGATTTCATTCGAGGTGAGTTAGCAATTCGTGTGGGTGTGCTGCTAATGGCCTGCAACTTCCCACTATGGAAAATTAAGTGCAAAAGGTTGAAAGAGAATGACGCTGCTTTCAAGATATGCTGCAGCGCATTTGTGTACAGACTGTGAGGCTCGCTGCTTCTCTTCATGGGGAACCCCATCAGCTCATTATACTACTCTTCTTTTTACCTGCTCTAAATAGTAAACATCATCTAAAAATCTCTTGCTTGCATGAGACAATGCTTATGGCAAAATAGGTGTTTCAGGGAGTTAGAGAAACCCGACGCTGCCAGGACAGAGAGGTGGTAATGCTTACTTTATGGGAATGTTAATAGGAGTCATCCACTGAAATCCCCCGGACCTTGGCTGGAGAATAAATCTGAGTGGAGATGCCGACTCTAAACATTGCAGTGGATGGGTGGGGGAGGGCATGCCGGATTGAACTCAGAAAAACTAATTTTCCATTGGTTGGATAATCCCTTCAAAATCTGTTTTCTGAGCATCAGGGTGAGATCCTATCTCTTTATTAATGCCTGCATAGCGCCTGTGTTTGAGCAGAATGGGTATCAGCGGACGAGTAGCCATGGCAGAGGCTGTTTCTGTATCCAGTCAGCGGTCGATAGCTATGAAGCTGAACCATTTAAATCTGTGCTAATATTCAGTGCTTGGGATTTATTCTAGAAAATTTATGCTGGAACTTGAGAAATACAGGAATGGCAATATCCACTCAGACCGTCGGATGAATTGCTCAGTTTGCAATATTCACAGTCCATTAAGTCCAATAAAAAAATCCACTATCACCAAACCGGAAAAACAAAGCTCTGCGATATACATCTGCTATTTTTCAATATGGTAAGTATAGCTGTATTCAGTAGGACTTCAAAATTGCAAGCCACTCTGGTGAAAGTATAGATGAATCTCTTCAAAACACAGTGTACGTTGCCTATACATTGTCAAACCTCGGCAGGAAACAGCAAGCAATTCTCTGCCTTATATTTTCTATCTCATTGCAGACAGCTGGGTTTGATCCAGATCACTGGCTCAGGCTGATGCAGAGAAAATTATGATGTTGTAGCATCTAGTTTGTTGAAAAGGGAGAATATGGAATTATTTATTTATTTACTTTAATCTGCAGAAGATAAGGCATGGGTACTACATAATTTTTTGAAGGTTTTTAACTGAAAAGAGCAGTTTTGATGCCTTACGGAGTGGAGGGAGGGGGAGTATTTAGTCACCTCCACAGACATCTGAGTTTGAGTCTACTGTCAATAATGGCCATGTAAATTTTTAACTATTAGAAATATTGAAATACGTATTTGCTGTTGTTTTTTTACTTACAGTACTTACGCACAAAATTTTTCCCCCTTACACTTGAAGTAGAAAGAAGGAGAATATTTTTGCCCTTACGCCTCACAGCTGAAAACAGCCATTTGAAAGCAAATTAGACACATGAGAAGGAACTAATGTGGTTGTTTTGTCATTTTCAGCCTGCGTACAGTGGGGTTTCTGTCTTTGATGGACTGGTGAAAGGAAAGGAAGGATGAATTGCTTGTCACCATATAATCTGTCAATATATAATTTGTCAACATATAATAAGAGGCAGCCTGCGGAGAAGTAAGTAGATGCTTCGTGGCTGCGTTCATAATGAATCAAATGAAATGCAGATACCTTGTATAAAGCCAGGACAATCTAGCCATAAGACTAAGCTAATTGAAAAGATCTCTCTAATTTCAGGATGAAGTTCTTGCGAGCTGGTGGGGGGCTCTACATCAAAAACTTATCGCAGTGCTGCTGTAGAAAGAAGAGCCCTGAAACTCCCAGTATTGATGATATTTGGGTGCTTTGCCAATTCTCTTGCGTTACAGCACAGGTTGTAACACCTCTCAGAGCTCCAAGCCACTTTTCCCCACCTGTCCCTGCCTGCTGTCTGTAATTTAGCTGCTCCTCATGAGCTGCTCTGTGAAGTTTATGTAATTAAAATTACCTTTGTGGAGGAACAAAGAGGAAAGTCAGGCAATTCAGTTTGACTGGGAAGCTTGACTCGACTTTGCTTAGTGCACTGTTTTAAGCATCTGTTGCCAAAACAATGTAACTTTTACCAATAAGTAGAATCAAATAAGTAGCTGAGTATGACACTAATGGTCCAGAAAACAGATAAGATATTAGAGAGGCAGAGAACGCTAACAGTAATGGGATAACCTGAATTTCTCACTCACGCTCTTTGCTTCCACATTACAACATGTGAAAGGCGGCAGGAGTTTATATGCTGTTAGCCAGCAGGCATGGCCACCCCAAATACTGCCTATCATACAGGAACTTTTAATATAAGGGTGCAGAAATCCGTGATGGGATTCTCATTCTGCTCTTCATAAGCCCCAAGCCAGAGAAGAAAAATGTGCTGTAATCCTGGAGGAGTCAGCCCTTGAAAACTACATCTCTCCTTCAAAGAGAGTAAGTTCCTGGGACTGCCCAGCATGCTCCTTGCTCACCCATTTATTTTTTTTTTAATGAGCTCTAAATATAGTTCCCAAGTGATAAATCTGTAAATTCTTTGAGTCTAAGGTATAGCAATGTGAGCTGATCAAAACTGGCATTGCCACAGTCTCTCTCTGCCCTCTTGCTGTATGTTCCTGGCCCCTTCTTTGCACCAAGCTGAGTGTTTTTCTGACTTAGTAGTGAGCCAAATTGGTAAAAATAGACTCCCAAACTGCTGACCAAACATTTCCACCTCCTTTCTTGAATCAGATCTAATGTTCATGTAATATATGCTGTGGTGATTCAGCATTGAAAGCCAATTAAATAAAAAACTTGACTTCCTTTTGTATTTTTCGTACTGGTTTGGTTTCCCACAGGATCAGGAAGCTTGATTTTTCCCTTCTGCTGTAACCAATGCACAGGAGAGCTTGGGGAAGGGGAGGCAAAGGAGAAGAGCTTTTTTTCCAGCAAAAGCCTGCAACTAGAGAGGTTTAGGCTGAAGAGTGGCTTAGGATGGCCAAAAGTGACCTGAAGCCCTCTGAGAGGTGGTCCAGCCTGTGCTTGGCAGCAAGAGCACTGGCAAAGCAAGAGAGAGTTGTCTTGCTGGGGAGTTTCAGGGCTACACCCTCTCCTTTGCTGATCGCAAGGGCATTGGGTTTGGTTTCTGACATAGTGGTATAAGCCTAACTTAACTAACTGTCTAGTGGTTTAAGCTTGAACTGAAAGCGTAGCCTCAGAGTCCAAAAACACGCAATTGGTAAAAATTGTATTCAGTTGGTACTTGTCCTGTGGAATTGGGAACTGAAGTGGTTCAGAGAGCAGATACAACTACTAATGATGGCTGGATTGGTTTCCCGTTGAATTGGCTTGCCTGAACTGGCTATAATGTGCCTGCATGAGCATTAGTGCTGGCTGGCACAAGAGAGAGAGCAGGGGAGAGGAGGACAAGACTGCAGCAGCCTAGATTTAGGCTTAAACTGCACTGACATTTCATATCCAGAGTGAGCTGAGAAGCAGGTTACATCTGTGCAGGTGGGGAGCCTTAATCAGTGCAACTGCAGTCAGCCTAGGTAGGCAAGAGCGGTGGGAGCAGAAGGTGGAGACCACACAAGTCTCTGCCCTCGGACCTGCACCGTGCACTCCACAGTGAAAAGGGCTAATGGGAGGAGAAGGTCTGGGGTGCTCTTATTCCCTCTGTTTTCAGTACTTGGCTTTGCTGATTCAGAGCTATGAATTGTATGAAGGGCTACCTGACAAATCTTCAAGGGATTACTCCGGGGCGTGTAGGTACAGTCCTAAGCGACATTAGTTCAAATCAACTTTCGAGGAACGTAAGGGTGTCTCTACTCACCGGCCTTACCCAGCTCATCTTGGAAACTCAGCACAATTCTGCCATTCTCAGCTGCCAAATTCGGTGCCTAACACTGGGTGAGACGTTACTTATTGCAGACAGTGATACTGTATGGCCATTCCCCAGGGGAAATAATGGCCCGTAAACGTGCAAAAGCTCCAGTGGCCCATTTCCTCTAGATGTGACTCTGATTTTTACATATCCTCATTCTGTTTCTGCTAGGGTTCATACAAGGCACAATATTCTTGTCCTGGAATGTTATAGGTTGCTGCAATTTCATAGCAGGAAAGCATGAAATTGATCTATTAATATTTTAGTTCCTGTCTTACAATAAGTATTTGGAAACGTGATTAATTGCTGCAATTGATCTTTAAATATTATAGTAATATAGGAGCTAGGTGTAAATATTCAAACTGGTGCATCTAAGACTAAATTAATAAAAGCATGGTGTGCAACGCTTGCTGTACTGATTGGTTCCAGAGGGACTGGGTAGGTCTAAGGGTTTCTGAAACTCGCAGCCGTGTTTACTCTCTGTAACGGAATAAGAGACTTAGAGGCCAAACTAGAAACGTGATGGGGTTTGAAACTTTTTTTCCCCTAAAATATAAATAAAAGCATGAGCCTATGATCACAGGGAAGCAGAGAAAGAAAGGTGAAGCAATATTCTAGGTATTACTGGGTGATACTTAGTGAGCCTGCCTCAAACAGTTTGTTACAACTATCAGCCCTTTAATTACGTGGAATTTACCCCAGTGCAGAGGGCTTCTGTAAAAGCCTTTACTCCACACGCAACCTGATACCTGAAGTATCAGGTCCCTGTGAAGGGCAGAAATTTCGCATAACTGGTGAGGTTCTGCCCCAGACATAAATCCTCGATGAAAATCCTACTTATAATGTTCAGCCACTGGATGTCCTCATTTTCAAAAGTCTGCAAAGGTTGATCAGCTGGAAAGCCACATGTTGTTGACAGTGTGCAGAGCATTGCATAAAAATATTCTGTGTGTATTGGGTATTGCCAAACTCCAAGCTGACCACCCATAAAGCAATGGAATCGGTTTCACTTCTCGAGGCAATTAAACTCCTACTGGATGCAGAACATGTATTTAATCTGCTCCTTTCTCCATCTTTCTCTCTTTTTTGATGACTTCACTGTAATTTATGTAACAGCTTGCTTTGCAGGACTCTTGCATTCCTAACCACCGAGAAGTTCACTACATTTATTTCTTTTTCCAGTGCTACCTTGACTGGAGTTCATTGCAGTTTTTACTGTGGATTCTGACTGCAGCTTGGTTTTTCCAAGTTCCTATGAATTCCCAAGGGCGCATCCCTCTGCTCGCAGGAGTCCTGATCTGATCCCACGAAGACTTTGTCAGCGATAGGTAATCACATCGTGCGCATAGCTACACCTGCCCAGAGAGCTTCACTTTGCTTTTTCTCAGAAGGCCTGCTTTCTCCTGCAGCTCATGAGCCATCGCCACCCCCCTTTCCTTTGCGGCAGGCTCTCCTGCCTGCACCCTCACTAGGGTGTTTCTCCCCTGCAGCTGAAGCTCTCATCCAGCCTCCTCGTTCTTGCAGCTCTAATGGCATCATCCTCGTTGCCAAACATTCCTGTCTTCTGATTATGATTTGACATTGCTTGTCAGACAGTTTCCAACACCTTATAAAAATCTGAGCTGGCAGAAAGATTGGCAAAGGGCTTTCTGTAGCGGCACGTGGATTTCATGTTTGTTCATGAAACGTGGAAAACATCTTCATGAAAATCTGCATTGTTGGTTTTTTTCTGTCTGAAGTTTCAAGAAAAAAATCTTCTCTTAGCTTTCTGCCTTTTAATTTCTCTAACTTAAGCTGCTGTTAAACCACGTTGCCTTTCCAACAAGGGGGCAGCTTGTGCTCTGTAAACACTTGTTTGAAATTGTGAAAGCAGGTTTTGCCAGAGGACAAACTCAGTAGAAAAATTAAGGCTAGACTTCTTTTCCTCCTAAAGGAAACTCGCCTTCCGGTATAAATGGGCATACCTACACTAGATATGTACACTTCATGTACCAGCATGGTAGTTTCCTTCCTACCAAGCTGGTGCATGAGGCATGTCTCCAGCAGGAATCAGCCTCTGTAGCTGCTGAAGTCTCCTAAGGTGACGGGGGCCAGGTATGCATTTATTTGTCTACTTGCTAACATCTTTTTTCAGTGGTTCAGCATTGGATGAGTGCTTCAGAAAAAGAGATGAGCATGTTATCTTTCCACGCACAGCTCTGCAGGACTGGTAGATCCTCATGGAAACTCACTGAGCCCCTGCACATCCCGTCGTGCCCACTGTGGAAGGGGAAGCATGCCCACAGCTGCCCAGGCGGGCAGAAACCTGGGGTGCTCCTGATGGGACTCTGAGTCCTGGGATTTGCTCCCAGCTCAGTAACTGTGCTGGTTTCCAGACTCTGAAACAAACCTAACATTTAGGTGAGCCGGGAGAAAGATTTGGAAGACGGAGGACAGAGAGAAAACCAGCGCGGCAGATCTGGATGACAGGATGCTTGTCACAACGTTACCTTAACCCCAAGTATGCGCCGGTGTTTCCGTAACAGGGAAAGCAGCAGAGTGTGGTAGGAGCAGGCTGCTTTGCAGACACAGTGAGGAGCTAAGAGCAGCTTCAGAAGAGGACATGTGTTGCAGGACTCCTACCGTCCCAGAGGTGCTGGCAGTCGAGGAGCCGGCTGTGGTTGACTGGAAATGATGAGCTCTCTCCACTCCTGGTGCGAGACTAACCAGCCTGAGGGAGCAAATTAAATATCATGTCCCTGCCCCAGAAACTGTGATACTGCTGTGAAGTTTGCACACCTTAGGCTAATGATGCTGATGGTGCATCTAAATTATTGACAGCCGGTGGTCTGCTCAGCCTTCGCCCTCTTGGAGGAGAAGACTTATTGATCCTTTTCTGTTGTTCTGAAGGGTCTTGTGGGCCACACTAACAGTGGTGGCGAATATGGATGAAGAAGAAGAAATGGGGTTGGAGTCCAACATCTATGTTCTGAGGCCGGACGCTGCCACTTTGCCCTCTGGCACTCGTGGTCATCCCTGGAGAGCTGAAGCCCACTGTGATTTTTTGGGGGAATCTACCTACTCTTTCTTCTTGCAGCTTTTGAAGAGCTCTTGGGAAAATGTGGGACACTGCTTTTAGTCATTGCAAAACTGGAGATTTGACTTGGAGTGCTGAAAAGAGATTAAAGGTTTTGCAAGCAGCAAACCCTAGATTTACAGCAAACACAGAGGATTTTGCTTCCTCAGTACAAAAGCCCAGATGCAGCTCAAATTAAAATCAATAATTGATCTACGTCCATTTACAGATACATCTGCATTCACGTAGGCTGGGAAACCTTATCCCTGTGCACACATTTTCCTTTTAAGCAGCTTGTACTCAGGCTGCCTGCAAATATATCTGCTCATCAAGCGGGCAATGCTTGGTCCCTTCTAGGAATGAGCTGGGGCCATTTTTTTTCTGCTGGATGCCAAGAGGAGGACTGACAAGACAGATGGAAGCTGCTGAACTGGTACACAGCTCGTTAGAGAAGCGCAGAGCCCTTTAAAGCTCAGGGTGCAGCCAGGATTTACCTCTTGAGAAATGGCAGCAGTCCCCAAAGTAAGTAGCTTGCATGGGCAACAAATCTGCCTCAAAATAAGCAGCATGGATGCAGCCTGTAAGGCTGAACTCAAAATAAACCTTTTTTTTTTTTTTTTTTTTTTTTTTTTTTGGCTGAGTTGCTATAATATGGGACGAGCCTGAGCAAACATATTGTGACTCTTCCCTGTTTGGTGCTGTGTGTCCCAGATCACTGTGCAGCCACGCCAGGCTACGGGTCATGCGCCTTTATTCCCTATATAGAGAAAAATTCCTGCTATGTTAACAACAGATCTGTGAGGAATTACGTTTTTGCTTCAGCTGGTTAATGAACCAGCGTCTCGCTCTGGCCGGTGTTTGCAGGGAGCACATTGCGAGGGCTCCTCTGCTCCAGCCCTGTGCTGGTGAGACGTCTCTGCAGCAGAGGGTATCCCGTGGGTTATCCCGTGGATCCTGCTGGGACCCCGCTGTGGGGAAGGGCCCTGGGACGTGCCCCAGGACGTCATCTGCCACTGGAAACCCGGTTCTAGGGGGTGGCAGCCCCACTGCCACCAGCAGAACCAGGTTATCCCCTTCCTAGGGAAGGAATTGCTGGTGTCCACCTTGGGGTCCAGCTCTCGAGGGCACTTTGGGGTCTGTGCCTCTGGGACTGTCCCCCACCTGCCTCCCTTTTGCTCCTCCCCTGCTGCTGCCCCCCGCGGCCCCTGTCCCTTGGGTCCTGGGGGCCCTCAGTGGAGGCAGCCGCCTTCTCCCCCTGCCCCGGCATGGCCGGGCAGGGCCCCCGGTCCCCCCAGCCCTCCCGCCGCTCTCGGGGGGCACGTGAGCAGCCCGGGCAGCATGACGCAGAGCTGACTGCGTCCATGGAGGATTTGGGGGATTCTTAGCTGCTAAATATTAGGCTTGTTAGGTGCACATGCTGCTGAGCCTATGTGAACTTTATTTTGGACACAATGTGAGCCTATGTGATTTTTATTTTTTTCAGAGGAATCTTGGACAAGTTTCACGGCTGTGGCAGCAAAAGGCACACTGGTGACAGGAGGCTGAGCTCTCTGCTCAGCGGCCCTTTCTCCTAAGAGGACTCTTTTCTTTTGCCAAAGCAAGCGATCGCAGTAGCAAAATTACTGTGCATCTTTTCAAGGTACGGCATAGCATATTTTCTGGTAAGCGTGTTCTTAGAACCAGCTGATTGTTTTAGCGGAAACTTTTTTAAAAATACCTGAGTCTGAGTCAGACGCGTAAGGTAGAAAACATTATCCTGACAGTTGGAGTCTGGGGAACTTGCAAGCAAGTTCAAACTAGATCTTACAAAAGGAAGTACGGGGCTAGCTAACGATGGAGATTATCAGCTCTTCCCATCGCTCCTGATGACAGGAGAAAAGGTGCCCTTCTCCTTCCTAGGGAGGTTTCCAAACGTAAAGAAAGGGGCTTTGTTTTTGGGGTGTGTGTGGGGATTTCAGCTGAGGAAGGTTAGCAGGGAAGCAGACAAAGATAGGAAACCTGCAGCAGCTGGGCATTGTGTGCGAGAGGAGAAGCTGCCCGTTCAGTGTTTACAGTGTGTCGCCAGGAGCTAGAAAGGGCAAGATGCTTTTATTTTTGGCTTCATTTATAGCTGTTGCGTCCTCTCAACTTCCCCTCTTTTCAGCTTGCAGCCCTGAGATTAATTCAGGATATAGTGTAGAGCTTCCCACCTTCCAGAAAATAAATGTCATGATCTCACATGAGTTCTGTAGGAGACGGACAGGGAGGAAGAGGGAGACAAAAGAGTCGAGGAAAAACTGCATCATCCAGCCAGATCTGCATTAGGCCCAACATCTGTATCCTGGGATCCAATTTCTGCTGAGATTTTGCTCGGGGGCAGCTTGTCCTTCCTGCTGGGAAGAGACCGTTTGCCACAGGATGAGCGTGGCTGTGTTGGGAGTGTTTGGGGAAAAGCGATGTACAGGAAAGGCAGCCCCGGGTGGGCTCCGTTTCCTTGGGGGAGCCCAGGTCCCAGCAGCATTTCCACCTGGGGACAACCCCAATCCGTACGTCTCCTAAACCTGAAAGCACCGACGTATCTGAATGGCGTAAACCAAGCGAGTCCACGACAAGGAGTGGGATTTCAGGCGGATAAGAAGTCAAACCTGTGCCATGAGCCGAGAGAGCCCGGCGCCATGCGCAGTAAGGTGGTATGGATGTGTAGGCTGTAAAATTACAAGCTGCTGCTTGCCAATGATGTGGCTACAACGAGCATGCTGAAGCGGACCGGGTTTCCCTTTCACCCTCGTCTGGCCTCCTGTTAGCCTACGCCTCCGCAGGGTGTCTGGATGAAGCGCTAGAAACTGGAAATAGAAATACAGAATGAAAAACTTGAATAAAGTGTCCAGGCTCAAGATCTGTGTTTGCATGCTGGCTGAAGAAATAGTGGGCATTTTGTAGTGAAAGCTGAGCTGTACCCACAGTGGGTGGTGGTGCTTCCATGCGAGGATTCCCACCAATGGGCAAGACCAGATGTGTATTGCACCACTGCTGTCGGCTGGAAGAAGCCTGTTTTTTGGGTTTGTGTCCAAAAGAATCACCAGATTCTTTTCTGGTCCACACATTTTCAAGTGTTTGCAGTCATCTCAGATCCTCACATAATCAAATGAATTTCAATACTTTCTTCAAATACAAAACAGTCCTAACTAAGCACATTGGTACCTGGCAAATCCTCTTCTCTCATAAAAAGACCAAAGATAGGATAAGATAGAATAGTTCAGTTGGAAGGGACCTACAACGATCATCTAGTCCAGCTGCTGGGCTGGTAGAAGTTCCTTGCAGTTGGGAGTTCGCTAAAGGCATGCCAGGGTCACACTCCAGCCCATTTTGCTTTCCATTTACTCCTTCTGTTGGCCTGCAGAGCTTCTGAGGTGCCTGCATGAACTTCCCAGTTCTCCACAGTATGTCTGTTTGCCAAGTGTTTACTTGACCTCAATTCTTTTGAAAACCATCATTTCTGACAACTGTAGCACAGGCTTTACAGAACTGGCTAGCTGGTTAATAGATGCTGTGACCTGGACATACAAGCTCTGCCATTTTGTTATCAACAGTATAGGCAGTTATTTTCTATTTTATTTATTTTTTAATGTTAGCTGTTTTCTTAAACTATATTTTTTTTCTAACACCCAGAAGATTGAGCTGTTGCATATATGTCCTAAGTTGCTAGTTTACCTTTCGGTCCTCAGCGTAATGTCTCTTCAGAAAGGTATTTAATTCTGAAGACAATTGCGCTTCTCATTGAATGGTTACATCATACTCGGTAGCTCACTGGATTCAGACATCTGCTTTTAACACCAATTGTTACTGTGACACAATTAAAGGCAGGAAAAATATTTTACCTGGTGCAGCTGCTTACTGCAATTTTTCCATTCAGCTTTCCGAATAAATTCCAGTTATATTTCCTTTATCCTGGGTCTGATTCCTTAAATAAGCAACTTTCACAGTCTGTCAGTTCCTCTTGGTCTAAGGAGAAATGCCAGAAATTTCCTCATTCTTTTTTCTGAAGATCAGTAACACTTTTCTAACATGACATTTTATAATTTGAAGAAAAAAATCTTCTATGGTAAAAGTTATTGAAGTACAACTGTCTAATTAACATGCATTATATGAGCTAAATAACTATTATAGGAAATTAGCGAAGAGTAGACTCAACATTAAACTTGCATTTATGAATACGAAATGTGGAATTGTATGTGTGTGTAATTGTAGATAAGACCCCACTTGATTACTCTAAGGGCATTAAACTTCCCTTCCAGCTAAGATGAGAGGAAGAAGGAAATTAGGAACCACATGCCAAAAAAAAAAAAAAAGTTTTGAAAAAATCAAAAGCCAGTCAAAATATTTGTGCCAGTCAAAATATTTTTTTATTGTTGTCAAATTTACATTAGCCCCAGTGCTAGCTGCTTCTACTTCCCATCAGTAAAACATTCTCCAGGTCCATCAATCAGTACCTGAAATGATGGGCCACGAGGATGCTCCTGGTACAAGTTGTGGACACGCAGAGTGATGCTCCTCATTGCTGCCCTGGCGCTGCTGCAGCCCTGCACCAGCCCAGCTTCCCCAACAGAGATGGTGTCTCCTGACCCTCGCGATGCTGGATGCAGCCTGGCTCAGAGCCCACTGCGAGCCGGGGGTCTCTCATCATTCAGAGGATAAAGATAATGAAATGGCACGAAATGAAGGTGCGGCTTAATGCCTACCAAAATCCCCAGGCTGGGCTGATAGGCAGGGTGACCTACCTCGTGCTGGTATCTGCCTTTTCATTTCATGCCAAATCCAGCAGCGTGGTTGTCTCTTTTGGCCATGGGAAATAAAGCGCCAAACTACACGCAGTCAAGTGGTATTTAGCTACATCATGATGTTGATTCGAAAAAATAAACACAGACCTGAATTCGTGTCTCTACTTGTTCTTTTCATGGTGGTTGGAGAGCAAAATTTGCTGCGAGAGGTTGTATCCGGTAGTATTGGACCAGCTGAAAATAGTGAAAACCTGAAAAAATGGTTGGGGCTCAGAATCTATCCATCAGCTGTGACAGCCAGCCCAGCAATTGGGAGGGAAAAAAAAGAAAGAAGGGGAAAACCCCATCCTGGCTACTGGAACATCTCTTTTCCTTACCTGCCAGAACCCATTGCTTTGTTCTTCTGGCCAAAGAAGATGATGAGTGTCAGCCTTTGAAAGTTGGTGTGAAATAAGAAACCATAGGACACAATGCAACCACATATTACTGGCCACTCCTTACAAACCAAACTGAAGCAAATAGGATTAAATCAGAGTAATACCTCATGTGATTACAGCTCATTGTGTTCAAATAAAAGCTGACGTTATCGTGAGTGATTTGTTTGGGGGTGGGGGTGGAGAGGAGAAGAGATGCTACAGCTTTTGCTCACAGTGATTGCTATTTATAACGCCGTAAAACCACAGTGAATGTGTTAAATGCACTGCCACGAGCATGTGCCACTTAAACTTGGTATTATGGCTGTAATAATTCATTGCAACTCTTAGACGTGCCTTTATACTAGCAATACATTAATATTATTCTATATCAGTTATTTCAGACATACAAAACCTTTGTAGATGTGGCACTTGTGATGATGTAACCATAATTTGTAAGTGTATTTGTAGCTCTGTAATCAATACGGGAACACTTTATCATCACATCTACCTGCTGCTTTTACAACCTCCTTCTAAACAATTTAAACAAAAACTGAAGAGTAAATGTCACTGGAGTCCTCAGCCAGCAAAACTGGGAAAAGAGAATTACGTCAGTGCTAATTAACTCCAGCGCCCTGCCAGGCCTGGCTCTCGGCAGCTCTGCAGGCTGTGGTACGGTTACAGGGGGTTCAGTAGCATTCCCCTTTAATTTGGGCAGAGGGGGTGGGTAACTATTCTGCCAGCAGCAGTCGAGTGCTGGTTAGATTATTATTCCCCCAAACTGGCCCTATTGCCTGTAGTACTCGGGCCTTTCTCCCTTCTTCGCACTCTTCTTGTTTTGTCCCGGCTTTTCTGTGCTCTGTAATTCCATCTCTTCCTGTAATGAGGCTTGGGAAATCTGACTGGGGGAGGGAAGAAGTCCTGAACGCAGAAAAGGCTTCAGGATCTTGGCCTGCTTGATTTTTATTATTATTTTTTTTAATTGTATTTTTCCTAGTGTTAATATAAGTGGGTTTTGAACTATGAGCTTTATAAACGACTTAAACTGTGCTGATGCTAAAAACTATTTCCATCCATTCTCTTTTTTTTCTCTCTACCCCACAATGTACGTTACTGTCAAGGTCTGATTCCAAATATTACTGCTTTCTTTGTAGCAGCACTAACCTCCTCCACACTCACCCAAACCCATGGATAGCCTTGCTTTAGGGCTTTTTGTAAGAATCTCAACTTAGAACTTGGTGGTGTTTGCTTGAATTGCCTTTTGCCAAGCCCGAAAGCAGCCTGTCCGAGCCGTGCCGGGGAGGGAGTGCTGCAGCGTGACCTTGCTCTTGCTTCTTTCAAACAATAACTTCCAGGAATACTCCTGAGATCAGCCCAGCCTTATCTATATTTTACATTTCATTGTCTGAATTCCTTAAAAGTCACATAAAAGTAATTTTTTGTTTGGGATCACACAGGATGACAGTATCTAGAAAGAGAAGTAGAGATTTTCAGCACTGAAGGTCTTGGCTACATACCCAGACCAGACTGGTAGTGACTGAAGGACAGCTGTTTGTTTGATAGACTATAAGACATCAATTTTTTGGTCATGACCTGTCTCCCAAATTTCAACCACGATGTCACTGTATGTGTAACTGCTACCCCTGCTGTCATTCCCAACAGAGAGCCCTGGAAGCACTGACTGGTTCAGCAGGGCGATCCCTTGCATGCAACACATCCCCGCTGGCAATCCCGTGCAGGAGAGCTTGCTCTTCTCCTGCTGTGTATGTGCTGCGAATAACGAGGGGTGCAACCTTTGTTTATGTGCACCTTAACGCTGTTTAATGGGGGCGACAGTGACTGCCACAAAACCTGATGTGGGTTGCCCCATCACAGGGCGAGTGGCAGAAAGAAATGTGAACTGTGGTATCCCAGCGAGAGCAGACTTCATCTGTTCCCCTCTGAAGCAGAGTTGGTAGAAGTCTGACCTTGGCCACCCGAGGCTGAAGAAAGCGGCCTGCCAGGAAAGAAGCATGAAGCTGCTCCTCACCCTCATTCATTGCTCTCACAAAAGAGGTAGTGGCATTACCTCTCTTACAGATTTCATACAGCTCGAAGGCTCCTGGCATTGCTGGGAGAGTCTTAAAAATAGTATTAAGTTGTCCCCAGTAACTAAAATTCACCCAACCAATATATACATGTACTAAAATACTTCTAGAAGTACTAAAAAGGAAAAAAGAAAAGTAGAAATGGAAAGATTTAAATCACACAGCTCAAAAAAAAAAAAAAAAAAAAAAAAAAAGGTAAACCAGACCAAATGGTTCTCAAATGGCAGTTTGGAGCCTGGTAATCCCCTGCAGAACTGGGAGAGCAACAGACCTTATTTCCTTCTGCCCGCAAGCCACACCTTGGCTTGCCATGGAAAAGCGTAACGCAGCAGGACTGCCGCTATCAGAGAGGGCAATACTTCTCCTACCCCGGGGGGACACAATTGCCCCAAGTAAGAAGTTTGTCAGATATGTGTTAGGATGAACCCTGGCAATTTGCTGTCCTCCTCTTCCCCTGCGTGCCCTCAACTTCTCCTGCGTCCCTGGTTATAGCTTCTAGTTACTCTATTGTATCACAATTCTCTTTTCCCACCCCTTTTCAAAGATCTTTCCCACCAAAACTTGCCCCAACATGAGGTCACTCTTCTTCTGGCCATACGGGATACAGAATTGGTCTCTTGGTTTAGGGAAGAGTTTTTTATTGCTGCTATTTCTTAGTGCAGCAGAACAATAGGGACTAGTAACTCATTACACTGACCAAAGCTGAACAGGTTTACTTGCTCAGGATGATGCTTTTAGCTGTGAGAATACTATTTCCTCAACAAAGGCACTGGTTTGCCTTTTGGCCTCCCTTGATGCCTGTTTCCATTCCATAGCCTCAGGCTCTATCTTCAGGTGTGCAGTGGACCAGGGCCACTAGCACTTATCTGATGTCCTAAGCTCCCAAGGATTTTATCAAAGACGCTATGACAGCAGCTGTCCATCACAGAGAAGGGAAAGAGGCTCTTTACCCTCCCTTTGAGTGTCAGCTGGTGAAGGCAGATCTCATAAATAAGTATTAAGCTCTCTTGCCATCACTCTGTCCCCTGGACTCCCTGACACTCATGAGAAGCATGCAAATAGTTTGCCTCATCCTTCATTAAAGTACCCCGGCTCACCCCACAGTCATTGTCACCCTCCTGTTACTGTCTAGACTTGTCACAGTGAGACCTAGTCATGAGACACATGACAGCATCTGCAGATGTGACACCTCATGCCAAACTTCGTGTCTGTGTCATGCAAGAAAGGCTCAAACTGTTTACAAGCCTCCGAGACAGGTCAGCGTGCTGGGATCTGAAGCCCTCCTGTCTGGAGGGTGTGCTGGGCATTTCTCCCAAACGGCACAGAAGACGGTGGGACGGAGAGCACCACAAGCTGCCATGAAATCCCTCCCCCAGTGGCCACCACTGAAGCTCTTGCCTGGTGTCTGGCTCAGCTGTGGGACAATGTGGGTGCTTCCAGCCAAGCAGAAGATGCACAGGAGGTCCTGAAGTGCCACTCACAAGCCTGTTCTTAAGAGCTGGAGCTCAGGAGTCAACCTGTTCACCCTCCCGTTTGGCAATGAAGCAAGTCATTGTTTTTCAATTTCAAATGCCCTCATGCCACCCCATACCTATGATGTAGTCCTATATAGGGCTGCATGTCCTATGCAAACTGGGGGCAGTCAGCCACAGCCCTCCCCTGTTCACCTGCCCTGCTGCATGGCTCCCCTGCAGTCCTGCTTCTCCAGAGGCTTCTCTAGGAACAAAGGCACGGAGGAGCTGTAATGGTCACTGAATTTAGGCAAGGCAATCTCCGCAGCAGATCTCGGTTGGTCTCTGCTGAGAGGACCATGTTCCCCACATCTGGTTCAAGACCTCCCATGTCAGAGCTTGGGTCGGAGCTGCCATGAGAAGTTTCATTTTCTGAACCTGGCCCCTCTGCTTGCCCTCAGGGAGGACCAGCCTCACCAGCAGCTGGAAGAAGTGAGCTGGCAGTGCCCAGCTGGCCACCAGCTGGGACCCACCAAGAATGATGGTGATGGTGCTCCTCAACTCCACCTCTGAGATCTGCTGGCCAGCCTCCTGCATCGCTGCCTTTGCCAAGCTCTGTGCCAGTGCACAACACATACGTTTGATTTTCTCCTGTCTTGTAGTTATCTAATCTCCTGCCCCGGGGCTGGGAAGGCCCGAGAGCGCTGGTGTGTGCCCGCCCCGTTTCCAAGCACACGTGAACCCATTTATGAACGCTCCCTCCGTGGGTACTGCAGGAGCTGAGGAAGTCTTTTCCTCAAAATATTGTAGATATATTGAGAACAGTAATCTCCAAGCCCTGCTGAGAATACCATTAGGTAATGATCTCCCTCTCAAGTGCAGGATGAAGACGATCGATTGCAGCTTTCTTTCTGCGTGTGCTATAAACGGTTCGTACCCTTGTAGAGGATGAAAATTATGTTGGAAACCCAGTTATGGTCCTCTGAGGTGAAATGCTGACACTTTCTCTCCAACACACATTTTTTAATCATGGCATGGTCAGAAGTCAGATTGTTTCCTGTGGCTTTCTGAAAACCACTTCAGTTCAGTTGTTCTCAGGTCAGCAATATTTACAGTTCTTTCCCCACGGGCTAGCAGATTTCTTTACATACTTTATTTAGACATGTTGGAAGGTTCTGCATATTTTTTTTGTAATTCCTGGATATATTGATTGAAGAAAGAAACTGTTGCTTCTGACAGATTTTTTTTAAGGTACTTATAAGAAAATGGTAACATTTCAAAAGCTTCTTGTTTTATAGGTCAGCAAAGAGTAACAGTACACGAGGTCCTAAAATGTCCTTTATAAAACCAAAAATAGGTGGATCACTGCAATTCCCACAGAAATTAAACAAGTGTAGCTTGCAAGATTTATCAGCCGATTTAAGAAAAAACCAACAATAAACATATTGCAGTTTTATAAGACTAAGTATTGTCAGTGCCATGCAGGGATTGACGAACAGAGATGACTACAATGAAATTCCCCCTCACCCCTATTCCTGTATCTGCACCCAGTTATAATTATGCAAGAAATTAGCAATATTTCAAGAGCAGCTCTGATGTTAAGTGCCTGTTTTCAAAAGTATTTTATGTCACTGTGTAGATTACAAAATTGCTATTATGCAACCAGTGAGACGAGAGCGTCTGAAACTGTGTTTTGTTGTCAGAGCTCAGCGCGTCGCCCCACGCACGGAGGTACGAGGAGTGGGGCTGCTGGGGCCCGGAGCTGGCAGACGCAGGCAGAGGGCTGCCGGTGTATTTACCTTCTGACCTTACAATCAGCTCTTTTGAAAGTGCGTTTAGAAAACCTTATTTCAGAAAGCTTCGAGGATAGTATACTGATTTTTTTTTTAATGCCACGGCAACGTAGTTTGAGAGGAGAAACATCATCCACGGCCATAGTACCTAAACAGCATTCCATACATTTTATTGCGTTACTTTCCAGATAGCGTTGTGTTCCAACAATCGAGAAGAAAATGTTAGAGTAGTCTGCGCACATTCCCGCTCGGTGATGTTTGCGAGCATCTCAGGTAAGGAACAGCATGTCTGCCGGTAGGTAAAACCAGCGGCCCAAGCCGGTTCACGGCATTCCCAGTCATCTCAAACCGTGTTACACCGCCTGACCGAAAGCAGACCCGTGCGTCCCCGTGCCACCGCTCCCAGCGACGGCAAACCGACCCGAGCCGGCCGCCGGGCGGCTGCGGGGGAGCCCTGCGCGGCGGGCGGCGGATGCTGCGCCCCGGCACCCCCGAGCCCCCCGGGCGCGGCGGACCCCTGCCCGCCCCGGGCAGGGCTTTACGCTTCCAGCGGGGGAAACTCCGTGCCGGCGCGGCTTTCTCCTTGGCAGAAAGTTGTGCGGGCGCCCGCCCCCCGCTGCCCCGGGGCGAGGCGGCGCCGAGAGGGGGGTGCGGGCGGCCGGCCGCCTCCCCGGGCAGGCCGGCGGGCCGGGGCCGGGGCCGGGGCGGGGCGGCAGGGCCCGGCCCCGCTGATGTCAGCCGGGACGGGGGAGGAGGGGAGGGGAGGCCGCCCGTGTTCCGGGTCAGGCGCGGGAATGCGCGGCGGCCGCCAGCAGCAGCGCTGCGCCCGGCGCCCCGCGATGCCCCTGCGGGGAGGGCAGCGGCCCGCCGAGGAGCAGTAGGGGGGCGCCCCCCGCCCCGCCCCGCTCGGCTCCGGCCCCGGCTCCGGCTCCGGCTCCCGCCCGTTGTTCTCCCGGCGCCGCCGCGCTCGCCCGGGGCCGCGTCCCGCCGCCGGCGGCGGCGCGCTGGATGCGGGTTGCCGCCGCCGGCTCGCCGGGACCCGCGCTGCGCGGCGGCGGAGGGGCAGCAGCTCCTGCGGCCGGCGGGGAGGAGGGGGCGGCGGTGAGCGGCGCCGCCCGCCCCGCGGCCGCCAGCGGCCCGGCCCCCCCCCGGCGGGGCGATGTTCCACTGCATCCCCCTGTGGCGGTGCAACCGCCATGTGGAGTCCATCGACAAGCGGCACTGCTCGCTGGCCGCCGTGCCCGAGGAGATCTACCGCTACAGCCGCAGCCTGGAGGAGCTCCTGCTGGACGCCAACCAGCTCCGCGAGCTGCCCAAGGTGAGCGGGCAGCGGGAGCGGGGAGCGGGGGGCGGCCCCGGCCCCGGGGCCGGGCCGGTCGCAGCCCCGCCGCCGCCCGGGGCGGGGGCCGCAGGTGAGCCGCCCCGGCCGGTGCCCGCCGAGCTCCCCGGCCCGGTGCCGGCGGGACGAGGCGCCGCCGCGCCCGCCCCGAGGCCGCGGTGAGGGGCTCCTGCAAGCCCTGCGGGTGTTGCGGCGGGTCGGCCCCGCGCGGTGTGGGGCGGCCGGGGCCGTCACTCGGTGGTTGCAGCCCCAGAGTTAAAGGAGGAGCCGGAGCCTCGGGTTAGCGTTCAGCATTTCGCCGTCGTTTGATGGTAAATGAGCTTTCACGAGCAAAACCTGGAGATCCGCGTCTTGGGGGAGGAAAAGTACTGGCTGTCTGGAGGGCAGAGGGGTTAGGGCTGGAGTCGCAGGATGTGCATATATGTTGTGATTAACGTTCACGTCATCGGAATTACGAGACCTTGGAGGGCATTAAACCCTCCCCCTTTTCCCCTTTCGATACATACTGTCTGCTCTGTACATGGGAAAAACCCCAAACCCTCTAGCAGATGTCAGCGCTCCCGTTTCTGCCTTCCCCTCCTGGAAACTTCATCACGCAAAATGCGAGAGGCGAATAAGCGTTTGCTTTTTCTCGGTGTAAGTCCCGCACAGTTGTCAGTGTTTTGCTTCTTGCATGAAACACGTAGCGAGATTTTTGTGCATAATGCTTTTTTAGTAGTATTTTCAAAGGTGAATTTACTTTCAATTTAAGGTGGTTTTGAGACGTCGAGGTGGTACCCGCCAGCGTGACTCGCCGGCTGGCACTTGCTGATTTTGCTAGAGAAACTCCGTCAGAGTAGGTCCAGCGAGGCACTGTTCGACTCCACGGATACAGAGCGAGTGGGAGGAGTGATTGGCGTTTGACTTGAGGAACCAGGGGCATTTCTCAGTGTTTCCTCTGTAAACTTTGGACACCTCAGAAGCCTTTGTGAGTTGTGGTTGGTAGAGTTTGACACTGGAGGGGACGTGTTATCTGGAAGCTGCACCTCAAAAGTGTGTGAACTCTTACTAACTTGGAATCCCAAGAACTAAACTCACTAGCCAGAGAAATTTTCAAAAGCACCTTTGTTTCTACCTGAATCAAAGTTGGTCTGTTCATACCAAAGCCTAAGCAGTCTTACTTTTCTTTTTTTAAACTCAGTTCTCTCACATAAACTGTTTTTTTTTGGTTTTTTGTTTTTTTTTTTTCAATCTAGGTAGTAAGAGTAATCGTGGTGGAGAAGTTTTCCTATAGGCAGTAGTAAAGATGTTTGGTTGAACTGATGCATTCAATTTGGCTTTTTCTTTTGAAAATCCTAGGCGCAGGTTTGCATCTTGTTGTGACTGAGCTCTTTATCCTTCTGAAGTAGAGCAAAACTGGTTTACATAGTCTCTGTGTGGGTGCTATTTTTACTTCCAGCAGTTTCTGCTGGCTTTGTGTACAGACTAGACTCGGGAGTCTCTTTCTTTTTGTACTAGACTTTTCTTCTTAGTGTTGACTTTCAGGCTTGTACACTTCTTATTGCAAGGGTACTGAACATGCTTGTGACTGAAATCCCATTGACACCTATGTCTCTCTGTGGTTTTTTTTGGTTTTTTTGGTTTGGTTTTTTTTTAAATAATAAATCCCCCACAAACTGGTTGCTGTGTACAAATGTAAACAATTATGTTCATGGTATTATATGGTATTTATTTCTGTAAATAGAGTGCAACTATTAATTGTTTCTCCTCTTCCTTGAATTGTAATATATGAAATAGCCCTTTTTGTCCTGTAATGGCTAAAAAGACCTTTTCTTCCCGTTACTTACATGTGAGTACATAAGTTCCATACATGTAAAAAATATCTGGGGGAGGTAAAAAATAAAAAACAACCCAAGCTCCTTGGCATTGCAGTGGAATCAAGCAAAAGTTGAAGTTAGAAGGTTGGTTTTTTTTCTTATGTGCATGGATCAGATTACAGGAGTGCCTAAATATACTGTAGGAATACGTTTGTGGGTTTTTAGCTGGACTAGGAGGAATCCGACGAAATACAACCGCGGAGACATACTTGTAGTATCTGTCCCGAGTACTTTGTGCCTTGTCAGCAATGCAGGAAGGCATTTTTATTAGGGCTTCCTGAATGGACCTATGAACTTTCCTTGTCAGTTCCTTATTAATGTTTTCTGATAAATGGAATATAGTGCCATCATCTCAGATAAGTGTTGGCTCTGTAGGAGTTTCGGGTACAAAAATATAGCTGCAGTCCTGGCTGTGAAACTAATGTATTGAAGCTGGAAATGGATGGGAAGAGCTTTGTTTAAAATTGCTACCAGCAAAGAGTTTTAAAAAGTTCTGTTATAGGAATCTGGCTGAGGAGAATAGTGGAAGATCTCTCTTTGGAAGGTAGCTACAGGGTACACTGTTCATTCCCCTTTATATTCAAAGGATAGTGTTGATGCAAACTACAGATATAGAATTGGAAATAAGTACAAAAAGCACCGTACGTCTTGCAGGGAAAACATGAGGAAAATCATTAGGGTGTATAATTAACAAACTGTTAGGTCAGCATAGATCTTAGTGGTCGTTATGCCCTTAATCTAGTGTAATGCATTATATTAGTCTTACCTTACCCCGATTAAGGTTCCTCTCTATATGCATAAAGGCAGTAACACAAAATCTAACTGCTTTTGGGCTCAGTTCAGGCCTAAACAAGTCAGGAGACTTGTTTAAGTCTCAGTGGCCAGCTAGTTAGATGTTTTCCCGTACTTGATGAAGTCCTGAAGTTCACAGTGGTCTGGGCCGATTCCTGGTGAATCATCTGTAGGCTGTGCTGATGCCATAATATATCCTGTAACACCGATAAGATGTTCATGTCACTGAGATGGTTGTGATCCTCCTTAGGAAACTGCTGCTGTAAAGGTTCACCTTGAAATAGTGAAGAATCGCCGTGTAGTCTCTGTGGCTTGCCGCAGAAGTTGCCATAGTTGGATGGACAAGGAAGACCCCGAGTCTGCTGCCCTGCTCTTCATTCTAGGCACTGGTAGTTCAGACCTCATCTTCACAGTGTGAGCAGGTGTGGTCTGAAACGGCTGTTAAGGCAGGCAGGTCGTGTAATGCTTCTCTGAAACCAAGTAGATATCGGTGAGTTCTGCTCCCAGCTTTGCCATGTGGCAAGTCTGAGACAGTGATGATGGCTTTATCTCTAGCCATTTGCTTTCCTTCCACTTGCACAATTTTTTTCGTCCCTTCAAAGGTAAAGCTTTCTGGGGCTGGTAAGTATCAGCAAGTGGCATGTTGGAATACACGAACTCGCTGCACTTTCCTCAAGTTGATGGGGCAACTTGTGTTGGATGCACACGCTTCCCCCTTCTCCCTGTTTCTCCCTGCCCCCGTTGCTATTAAGTAGCAATGAAAGGTGTTCTTTGGTTGGTTTGCTCCAATACACCTGTAAAAGAATACCATAAAACCTCAATTTTGAGGTACAGAAGTAGTCTTAGGCTTTGTTTACTTTGTTTAATCTGCAGTCTTTGCTAGCATACTTAAAACCTCGATTATCCTAGAGGACAGTAGAGCATGGCGTATGTTAGGGTGTTACTGAAGAAACCCCAACAAAACAAACACACACAAAAATCCCCTCAAAAGACAGAAGACAACTTAAAGAATTGCTGTAGCGTCTCAATGGGAAAGGACTAGCAGAAAGACCCAGCAGTATTGCTGCGTTGTACTCTATGAGAGTCATCTGAAGTATCCCGAGGAGAGGAGGAACAAGAAATACACCTGAATTATTTTAAAGAATTACTTTGTTGGTTTTATTTTTGTTGTGTTGACTGACCAAAATCTATGGTAGAATTCTTCACCTCTTTCTAAGGGGAGAGGGCTAGGAAGGGTTCATCTGGAAAACATCTGAAAAGCAATGTCCAAGAAGCAGGGGTCTTTGGCCCCAATTATTTCCACTCCTGCCCTTGTTTGCTCCCTTGTGCATTAATGCATATGTGGACCAGGAAAAGAATGGGCTAACTCAGTTTCTCTGACCCCCTTTTCCCTACAAATATGTTTTTTTCCTAAGCTATACCTGTCAGCCTCTCAGGAACACAAGTTAATAATTTATATTTGTACAATAACTTCCACATTTTTTTATATCATTTGCTACTGCACAGGGATCCTTTTGGTTTCCCATGTCAGTACACTGATTCTTTCCCCAGGTCTCCTCAACTGCTCTGCTGGATCCCTGGATCCCTTCTTCCCTCCCTCCCCCAGTTATGTGATGGAGAACTTGTGCTTATCTTGACGGCGACCTTTCTCTGCCGTTACCACTGGTTTCTCAGACTCCTTGCCCTGCGTGTTCATACTTTCCCATCCTCCCCCGTCCTTGACGTCCCAGGATCTTGCTTACTTCCTCCGACCTAAACAGCTCTGTCTGCCTTGTGTTTCTGATTCCTTGCTTCCTCTCCTGTCCCTTCTGTGCTGGATTCTCGACTGCCCTTGCAAACATTTTTTTTCTTTGCTCTGCACTCTGCTCTTTCCCCTTCCTTTCTGCTGCCTCCCAGGTTCCCTCTTCTGCTCTTGCCCTTCCTGCAGCATGACCCAGCCTGATGGGATGTGGTGGAGCAGCAGGCTGTGTACTACTAAGCTGCTGGTGGTTTTCCACAATATTGAGGTCTCTCTAGCCTTTCTTGGCAGATGTGGCTGTTTTCCCACAGAACGGCAATTTCTAGTTGTCAGCGTGCTTCTTGCCACTTCTGCTTTACAAGACAAATTAAAGAGCTGCACCCTTCAGTCTCGGAAGGAAGGGCTTTGTATAGGGCCAGTGGTAGACTGTGGCTCTTGCTTAAATAATTCCTTTTCCTGTGTTGGATCCTAAGTGCCTTCTGTTGAATATTTAGTGTATCTGATTTGATTGGAAAAAATCATAGTATGTGGTCACCAGTGTGCATACAGTGACTTAAAAATGTATTTTGTGTTGTTTTTTGTTTCTAAACCTGGACCATTTTTATTTTCCTTAGGAGTGAAAACTTGAAGGCTTTTTCAACTCAAGCTGTAATGTGTAGTATATCATTTGCTACACGTCAAAAACTATACTTCACCGAAGAGTAGGCTTTCTGGCAAATTGCTCTGATAGAAGAAAATAATGCATTTTGCACGATGCATTTCAGTAGCTTCTCTAATGAAAAGCATTAGATAAAAATAAAATGGTTTCAATTCTATCGATCAGTCTGTAGTTGATGAAATGTTGTTTCCTACTCCTGTACATTAGAATTTAAGGGCCAGTACATCCTGTCAACTGAATTTGTGCATGGAATTTGCAGTACAAAACTGGATCCCTGCATATTTTTTTTTTCACTGGTAAAAAAAATGGAAATATCTTCTGAACCTTTGAATGCAGTATTATATTTTGGCTTTTATATTAAATCACTAGCATTCTTTGCATTGGTGGGTGGTGGAAATAGCTTATAACTCTTGTTTTGCTGCTGTTTTGTCCTGCTGCTGCTCAGTTGCTTTACTCAAAGGATAAAGACCACTTTCCTGTGAGACTTTTTGCAGATGTTTATGTGAAAACTCCAATGGCAGAAAAAAAAATTCAAAATTTTATGTATGCACTTAGTTTAGCTTAAGAGTCTGCTGGAACTCTTTCTTCTTTTTGGGAATGATTTTTAAGTAGTATTTGTAAACCTAATCTGATGTAACTCTGAATCATTTCACTTCTCTGTTTGAGCTTACAGATTGTATCTGTCATCTGTAATTTTTCTTCCTGGTGTTAGATGCTAAAGATTCTCTGTAGAGTTATTTGATTGATGTGAGACCCCTTCCCGAGAGACCTGGTTAAACCCTGGCCTCCTCCCGTGCCCCAGTTTCTGTGTTAGAGAAGCCGACGGTGTTCTGCTGCTTGGCATTTGGCTTAGGCAGTGCCTATATCTCTTTATTATGTGTGATGTTGAAATCCAGGGTGCTGTTATCATACCAAAATCTTGTGAAAGCTCCTTAATAAAAAGTCCCTCTGTTCTTCCCATACCACACCTCTTTCTCAGGGAAAAAAACCTTTTAGACTAAATTTCATGGTTCTACCATAGTTTCTCCCATTATGCAACCATAAGCCTGAAAGACGCTTGCTTGGTCAATGGCCAGTAGTCTGCTGTGGAAAGAGATTATATCATACTATACCTCTCTTTAAATTTGTGCCTATGGGTTGTAGTCATCCGTTCTTCAGGTGTAGACATCTAGAAGCTTTATTTCCTTTTTTCAAATTTATAGGTCTCATTGGGATCACAGAGATGTGGTGGGATATCTCACATGGAGTGCTGCCATGGATGAATACAGGCTCGTTAAGAGGGACAGGCCAGGAACACAAGGATGGGGAGTTGCCCTTCATGTGAGAGAGCAGCAAGGATATGTGAAGCTTTGCCTTGGGATGGATGACGGGCCAGCTGAGAGCGGGTTGGGATTAGTGGGTAACATTGTTTTGGGTGTCTGCTGTAAACTGCCTGATCAGGAAGAAGTAGTAGATGATGCCTTCTTCACATAACTGGAAGAAGCTTCACGTTCGCAGGCCCAAGTCCTCATGTGGGTCTTGAACCACTCTGACATCAGCTGGAAGGACAACAGCAGGACATAAGCAATGTAGGAGTTTTCTGGAGTGCATTGATGACTTCCTAACATAGGTGATCAAGGAGCTAATGGACAGAGGTGCTCTGTTGGACCTCGTACTTATAAACAAGGAAGGACAGGTTGAGATGTGAAGGCCAGGGTTGCAGTGGCTGTATTGACCATGGTCACCTTGGCTGTAGTGACCGTGAGATGGTGGAGTTCCGGATCCTGAGAAGAGGGAACAGGGAAGAAAGCGGCATCACAACCCTGGACTTCAGGAAACAGACTTTGGCATGTTCAGAGATCTGCTTGGAGGTGGTTGATAAGCAAGATGTTTATGCTGCCGTTCAGAGGGACATTGACAGACTGGAGAAATGGGCAGAGAGGAATCTCATGAAGCTCAGTAAAGAGAAATACGAAGCCCTGCATGCACTTGGGGAGGAATAACTATGCTCCAGTAGAGGCTTCGGGCCAACCATCTGGAAAGCAGCTTTTCAGAAAAAGGCCCTGGGTGACCTGGTGGACAAGTTGACAATGAGCCAGCAATGCTCCCTCATGGCAAAGAGGGCCAACGGTATCCTGGGCTGCGTTAGGAAAAGCATTGCCAGCAGGTGATCCTTCTCCCCTGGCCGGCACTGGGGGAAACACACCTGGAGTGCTGTGTCCAGTGCTGGGCTTCCCAGGAGAAGAGAGTCATGGGCATAGGGGACCGGGCCCTGCAAAGGGCCACAAAGACTACTAAGGGCTTCGAGCAACTGTCATGATAAGAGGCTGAAAGAGCTGGGGTTGTTTAGCCTTGAGAAGAAATAGGCTCACGGGATCTTACTGGTGTGTATAAATACCTGATGAGAGGGTGTAAAGATGACAGAGCAAAGCTCTTCTCATGGATGCCCTGTGACATTATAAGAGGCAATGGGCACAGACTGAAACACAGAAAATTTTGTCTGAAATAGGAAAACACTTTCTTTACTGTGAGGGTGGTCAAACACTGGCACAGGTTGCCCAGAGAGGTTGTGGAGTTTCCATCTTTGGAGATGCTCAAAACCTGACAGGACATGGTCCCAGGTGACCTGCTCTGGGTGACCCATGCTTTGAGCAGGGGGTTTGGATGGACTAGATGATCTCCATAGGTCCCTTCCAACCTCAACTGTTCTATGATTCTGTAGAGGGCATATCAAGGTTTTTGCCTTGCCTTTGCAAGGTCTTTAGCTTTGATATTTTTTAATGATGCAAACAGAATTGTCATGTTTTTCACTGTTCATTCACCTTCAAATGTTTAATTGTGTTTTAATATTGATAGTGTCATGGTGTTTTTGCACATCTTGCTGTAAATCCTTGAAGAAATATGACTATGATTTGAACAAGCATGTATTTCCAGTTAGTATCAGAGAGAGACCTATGCCACTGCGTGAAACTGAAGTAGACTGTATGCACACAGGAAAGGTAGTTTTACTGAAAGTTTAAGAGGTTTTTTTCAGTATGACAAAAGCTGTGTAGAATACTTTCTAAGAACACCTGCAACTTTACAACTTCAGTGTCTTGAGAATACTTACCTTCTGTAAAAACCTTTTGTGAGTGTAGTCAATTAGTACTAGTGTGCAATGCATGCTTGAATTATTAAAATAAATAATGTTTTTTTAGAGAAGCAACATTGGATCCTTACATTTACACCCCTCTAAACATAGAACACTGTGGTGAAGGCTTCAAATAAGTTAATTACCAGATAAATATCTCTAGTTTTTCTGCTAGCTTCCAGACTCTTCTGTTGTGTTGCTTAAGACTTGAAGAAAATACTGTGCCTTTGGGCATTAAATTTCAAAGACCACAGTCTGATGGGAGCAGAGGGAGAACTTAGTCTGGTGTCCCCTACAAAGTCTGACTTCCCTGTTAATGTCCCTGAGATTGTTCAGAAGATTTTGAAGTCTGCTTGGTCTGAAATATTTTCTAATGGCAGTTTTTTTTGTAGTAACAGCTGAGTTCTACTGATTTTTGACCTCAGTTGGAAGAAAGTAATTAGGTGGTTATGTTTCAATACTTTTAACTTTTTTTTTTTCTGTAAGGGGTGTATTTTAGTAAATTGGTGGCACCCCCTTCTCCACGTGATATATGCAGATAAGACAAGGTTTGTGGGCAGAGATTATACATCTGTAGCTCTAAAATAAATTTTATGAATATACATAGAGTTATTTTTCTAATTATATCAGTTGGTCTAAAAAAAGATGTTACCTCCTGCCAATGATCTTGTATACTGGAAAAATGCATGCTGCAAATTCATTAGTGAGATTAAATGTGTTTTGTTTTGGGTTTTTTTTTTTTGTTTCTCCAAATGCCAAATGCATTTATCTGCAATGAGTCTGTATTTTGTTGTAGCAGATGTTTTCTGGCCTCTTAAAGGCAGGGATAGTCCCTCCCACCGCTGTACTCTAACGGCGATGGCATCAAGTGCTCTTTAACCTTTGTTGCCTCTGCTTAATCGACATAAAAGTAAATCCTTGCCTGCCAGGAAACAGTATGAGGCAACCTGTTCAATGCATCACTCGGTAGAGTAGCATTTTGATTCAGTGCTGCAGTGTATTGGATTTTGAGAATGGATAATCCTGTGTTCATTTTTTTAAAATGGATGGTAACAACCGAGACTAGGACCTGCAACTGGCCCATTGTTGACTGTAGCTCAGAAAATGGCAGGTGCTTTGAAAATAGGGGCCAGAATGAGGCATCAGTTATCATTTTTGCTCTGTCTCCTGTAGACCCTTCCCCCACAACCCTTCTGCCTGGCTGATCCTTTGATCGGGCTTTAAAGCATCCATTGGAGGGGGAGATAGCAGTTGCAACATCTGGTTCTGTTTAGGGTACGTGCCCGTGAACTGTGATCGTCCATTAATACTTTCTCTTGTTGTGCAATCTAGTAATTTTATTAATGTTTTGTATGGATTCCTGCTTGAATGTCTGCCCCTGTGCCATCTGCCATTAATATTCATGATGACAAAGTTGGTGCTAGGATGCTGCAAGACCAAAGTACAGCTTCATCGTATTCTACAAACATGATTTGGGCATGTGAAACAATCTTCCACCATGCCAAAAAGCTGTAGCAGTTCTGGTTTTGCCATGAAACGTGTGAAGACAGAATTAGAGACCTCAGCTGTGTGGAGCAGTGGTCCATTTGCCGGCTTGCCACCTAGCAAGCGGGCAGAGGTCTGGAGACCACAGTCCATCACCAGCTGCTGGCTGCATCTCCTCGTGGCTTGAAAGGTAATCCATTAGCTGCTTCCAGTAACACTTCGATACAGAGTCATCAACTGCATGATGACTCTGCTGTGCTGCACTGTGAATTAGTCCCTGCCCTCAGACATCATTTTGGTATCTCACTTAGTACTTTATTTGAAAATTAAAGTGTGTTTGGCCCAAAGGATCACGTGGGGTCTGTATTTGTGAAACCCTGTTGTCCTCAGCTGTCCCTGCTGGTGGGTGAAAGCAGGTGGAGTGACTTGAGGGATGTTGATGTTGATAGCAGGCTTTGTGGAGGATGCCAAGCTGATAACGCCTGTACTAGGCTTCACTGGAGTCTGCCGGGAGCTCGTTACACACTTCATGAGTCTGGAGCAGGATCCAGCTTCCTCAGTGTTTCATTGTGCAACTGGTTAGCATGTGCTTCTAGAGGAAGGTGTCTGTTTTCTGTGCTCTTGCTGGTTTTCCTCAGTGCTCCTGCTCGTGCTACTGGCGGGAGTCTCTGGGATGGATTTTAAGTCGGCGATGTACAGGATCGCATCCTAGAAAGAATTTTTTGCTTACAAGTGAGTTGTGTCTTTCGCCTGGGAGTGCCTTGAGGCTCAAGTGGAGGGCAGGGTGCGTTACAGCTCGCTGTGAATGTAAGTATGGCCGTGGTTCTCGTCAACTCCAGGCTGGTACATCCACCGCCTGACTTCGGAGTAGAAGCAATGTCTGAAATCCCACCAGTTGATTAGTGTAGGGCATCGTGATCCCTCTTAGGATCCTTAGCACTGAGTGTCCCCTACGGATGGTCTTTCAAAGAGTTGACTATCAGTGACTTCTACAAAAGTGGGGTTGGGGAGGAATGAGGAAAAGCTTGCCCTTCCCTCTTCGCCTTTGCCCTTCTGACAGTCGGGGAATGTCTTTGTGTGCCTGTACCAGAGCCTGGTTATTAAACACGTCCCCAGGAAGCAGAACACTTGAATTCAGTGCTTCTTCTGCCTTATGTGATTTAATCCTTGTTCTCCTCGTAGTGTCCTGACCACCAAGCAGCATGTTCACCTGAAGAAGGGTTGGGCTTCCCCGCTCTCTTGCTGAAGCCGTGCAACTGTGCAGGCAAAAAAAATAACTTCTAGGGGCCAAAAGCAAGTGACTGGGGACCTTGTTGGGGAGCTGGAGAGAGTTCTGTCTGCCTTGCTGCGAGGTTATTTCATGGATTTGATGCCTTATCTTGTTCACTGCTTTGCTTACCAAAATCAAATTGCAGCTTCTGCTTGTGTTTGCCTGAAGAAAGACCTTTTTCTGAGGTCTTTCTGGGGCAGTATGAAAAGGGTAGGGGAAAGATTGATTGCAATTTCCCTTATCCAGCGGCTGAAGGAGGACACGTAGCTGGTGACTAGAAGTAAACAAATAAAGTGAAGGCTTCCCTCATTGATTTTTTTTTTTACAAGGTAGGAGCAGAAAATGAAGCCTGAAGTAAGATTTGAAGCAGGAATGCAATTAGGAGTTAAACTATGTTTAAATTACTGTGTGTTGCCTTTTAATTCTAAAGCGCAGATATCTTTTAGCTGGTCAGTTATAGGTTTGGAAAATGCGTGAAATAAAATATAGATGGTGTTTAAGAAACAAGACTTGGTAATATACTGTGTCTTGGTAGTTTACTTAATTCCTGTTTGAATATAATACTGTAATTTCCTGAAGAAGCCTTAAAAGCTGAGAGAGCATGCATATGTTGAAAATCTGTATTGGTGTCTGAGGGAAACTTGACATAAGAGCAAGTACTCACAAATTTTTAAGCTGGTCAGCAACAGCTCAAGTGCCTGCACCAAAAAAACCCAAACCAACCCCTCTTTCTGTGCTGTGTGAATATAACCCTGAAACTGGAATTAATTTGCAGTTTTCTTCCTCCTCTCCCTCTTCTAATTTCTGCTACTCATGCTGGCCCATGTCGAAAATTAGGCAGTGGATTTCATGAAAGTCTCTAATTTTAATTCTCTTTGCTGCTAGTAGTGGCCTTTTTATGGAAACATTGTGCTTAACACAGTAAGCATTTAGTTATGCTACCTGGGCCACATGGGTTTGGAGTTTGACATGTGTCTAGTGCTGGAAAGCTCTAGCAGTGAGATGTTGCTCCTCCCCTTAAACAGCGTTAGCTGCAAGTGGGTCTTCCTGCCCTCCTGTGTTTTTAATTTCAATTGCCTATTGTTTTCATCTATTTCCATTTATTTTTTCCGTCAGGAAAGGTACTGAAGCATTCAGGCAAGATTCTTGGGCATGAACATGTTTTGTTGCAGGAGTAAACCACTGAAAGAAAATGTGTGCTGTTTTGACCACTTTCGCAGGAGAAAATCTTGAGTTTTATCATTCCTACTAGTTTGGCTTAATTCTGTTAACTTTTATTTCTAGAATCAAGAGTGGTATTCTTGAGTGGTATTCTTCTGTAGTGGTATTCTTTGGAAAAAAAAAAAAGTACAAAAAATGAGGACTGGGGGTTCACACTGTCTGTTTATACTTTTTAGTGAGTCACGCACTTATCTCTTACTTTTTTTTCTTCCGTTGGCTGACATTGACCCAATTTTGTCAGAATGACATTTTCTGAAAAAATACGTGGCTGGGTGGAGGAAGGAGACTTGGTTAGTTTTCCAGTGCAAGAAGGGCTCTATTCAAGATATGTGTTCTTAGAAAATCCATGTAAGAGAAACCTCTATAAATTCTTTGATGGCAGGAAAAGCTTCAATTGAAGGTTGGGAATTGCCACTACATAAAAAGTTGTAGGCTTCTTTAGTGCTGATGCTCGTGGAATTATTTGTCTCATTGAAGCACTATTAATTAGGCTGGCTAAACTAAGCGGCATTAAAAGTGTTGCCAAGTTACTCGTAGAGACGTTGGGTCTGCAATCAAAACCTGCTATTACGGCATGCTGGGTGGATGTGCTGCTCTGGCCAGCAACCCCATTGCACTTCGGTTCGTGTTAGAGCTTTTCAAATGGAGGCTGAACTGTGTCTGATATATTGAATTAGGAACATGTTTCTGGTTGGCACACATTTAAGAAATTACAGATATTTTTTTATATATATATGTGTGTGTGTATATATATATTTACAGTTGTTGAACTCTGTTCAGTAAGCTCTTAATTCTCTTTATTCCCAGTGGTCTTTTTGACAGGTAAAACAAATACGGCAAAAAGGAGGTGCTTGCCTCTCTGGTAGTGCTTTAGAGCACTAATGATGTGCCTTGGATAAAGGAAGAATAGTTACTGAAATGGGAGTAGGATATACTACACATCCAGGCGTGATTGAGTTCTGTATTTTAAATGAAAAAAACAAGGAGTTCAAAGAAATGCCATTCACATAACTGCAGTTTCTGATTTTATCTAGGAAATGGTGTCATTCATTGAAAATCGTTATGCAAACTAGAAATAAAGCTCCCAGTTCATTTTTCTTTTAAGTAGTCAGTCAAAGAAACAGGAATGCCTTTAAATATTGTGTAATTTTGCTTGTTGCACACATGTGCTCTGCACGTTTAATAAATACGTACAACACTGACATGTGGTGCGGTGAGGGCCCTCAAACCTTCCTGGGGTGCCCAGCCTTTAATAGCTTTTTGATTACCATTCTGTCTTTTAACCGTGTTCCTTCTGTCTGTCTTTTAACCGTGTCCCTTCTGTCTTTTCTCACTTGCCATTGTAGAGCATTTCTGGCAAGGACAACTGTTGCTTATGAGAAGATTTGTAGTAGAACATCAATATTTATAACTGTCATATAGTTTAGCAGCTACACACTGGCTGAGGAACACTTTTTGGCAAGTATTTATTTTGGACACTGTTAGGACAGATTGGGATCTCTTCTGTGGAGTGTACTCCTGCTGTGTTTTCACAAAAGTATCTTTAAGTGCTTTCCTAAGCTTCTGATAGATTCTTGGTTTAGTCATATTAATAAACATTTAGCAAAAGGTATGCGTTTGTTTTAGAAGATTGAAAAAGTTAATGATATGAAAATGCAGTTATGGATCTTGTGATGACAAAGAAGGATTAAAAAAACATTTGTGGCTATTTTAATTGTAATATATGTGTTTAGGGAGCTGGAAGTGTGGAATTGTAAAGGTATTTTATCTTCCTCTTACAATTTCAGCTCTGTTATCAAAGTCCTTTAATACTTGGGGGGGAAGGAGTCCCATTCTGACTCAAAAAATGCCTTTGAATTTTCGCATTCAGATCTGGTGCATCTTTTGCCTGCTAAATGTTTATAAACTTATTAAAGCTCTATCCTTTTTATTCCCTAAAAGGAACCCATGTTTTTGAGGGAAAACACATTAATTTCAGTTGTGTTTTAGTTTTCTGTGACAAGGAACAACAAATTTATATTGAAAGATTGGTGCTGAGGTTGCAAGGCCTTGCACTTATACCCCAGGTCATAAATCAGGTTTTAAGACACTCAAGCTAAGATTGAAAACCTGTATCATAATACAGATTCATAAGACTGTGCTTTTACCTTGTGTCCTAGTAAGATGCCTGTCTTACTGCCCCTTTTCATGTCAATCTAAGATAGAATTGAGTGGCATTCAGAGCACGCACTCCAGCACCTAAATAAAATAAAATAATATAAATAAAAGGTACTCATTTCCAAGAAAGGATTGCAGGTGATTAAATGTAAGCAGATATCTCAAACTTACTAGCTTCTTCCAGTTAACCTGAGGGGCAAAACCCGTGAGGGTCCCAGCACGCACACATGCTGCGAGGGGTTCTCACTGCTGGGCAAAAATGCCTGTGCAGTCTGGGGGCACAAAACTCTCTCGAAATTTGAAGAGTCCGCTCAGTTATGGTCAAGACGACTTGTGCATAAAGTCATTTAATTCTGCACAAATCCTCACCACTTGCAGTCACTCTCATCTACAGGCCTGCCTGGAAGAGAGGAAAGCTGTGCTGAGATGAGCTCTCCAACTTTCCTAGGGATGCCTGCATCTCAATTAGTTTTTAATGACCATTTTGTCTTTCCATCACCAGCTGCTCCCAGCGCCTGGGGTTGACCTGACTTGCAGCTTGGCCTGTCTCCTTTGATAGTTGTTTTGTCTTGGGGGCTGCCAGACCCTCTGAGCCCATAGCTGGGGGTCAGGGAAGGTTAGCATCCTGTTTGCATTGCGTGCCCATGTCCTCGCTGTAGAGAGAGGGCTGGGCTGGCTTCCTCCTCAAGCTGGGAAGACCTGGAATTGTGCGTATCCCACCCAACTTTCATTAGTCCTTCGGAAACTGGGCCGTGGAGCGGAGGGTGTATGAGGCTAGAAAGAAAGCCTTCCCGAGGGAGGCTGGCTCGGTAACCTAGTTGGTTATGGCACTCGCTGGTGAAGAAGACCTTGGCAGCCTCTCTCTGTGGGTTTTCTGGATCGTCCTTTAGAAGTGTCCCTCTACATTAACTTCCTAATGAGCCCCGGTGTGTAATTACGATGCTTTTAATTACCCTGCTGGATAACCTCACCCCATTAATGATTTTGAAGCAGGCACTCTGGATTTCACTAGTGTCTGTCTGCTGTGATCTTTAATAGTGAGCTTTACAGATTTTTTTTTTTTTAAATAAATTTTCATTTTAGGTAGAACACAGATTATAGTCTGTTTGCATGTAAAAAACCGAAATGTTCATTCTGATGCAGGTCTGAAAGAGGTCTGCGTAACTGATTTTAAGCAGTAACTTTAGCTAAAATTTTGAAAGCGGCTTCCAGTTATTGCTTATCATTTATCATGCTTATACGTGAGTTATGTGAGTATTTTCTGACATGGAGTTTTTTCTTTCTTTCAGCCTTTCTTCCAACTTGTGAAGTTACGGAAACTTGGACTTAGTGATAATGAAATCCAGCGACTCCCTCCAGAAATAGCGAATTTCATGCAGCTGGTGGAACTCGATTTGTCTCGAAATGGTAAGCTCCGAAGTTAATTTGTTTGATTCTATACTGTCCTACGACATGGTCTATAAAAGTGGGTTAGTAGGGTTTGTCTGTCTCTGAAGTTGCTATCTGTGTCCTGCAGAATGCTTTTCCGTGTAATTAATGGATTTGCCTGTAGTTCTAGATGGGAGGGAGGAAAGAGCAAAGGAGAGCCGGTGGTGGAAATACAGTAATAAAATAACGCTTCACTGTAGTTCTGCCTTTCTGAGAGCATGCTTTATTTTCCAATTTAAAGAATGCTTTACATCCTATTTTTATATGTCTGTCTGTCACAATGTTGATTTCTTTCCCCAAGCTCTCTGAAATGCCTAGAATTTAAGAAGAAAAAAAAAAAGAGGTTGAAAGAAAAAAGCTCCTTTCTGTCCAAAAAAAGACTGCCTATGGATTAGAAGTCCAGTTCTTTATCTGCTCTGCTCTTTACCTGTGATTAGCAAGAGGCAGAGTGCTGGTATTTCTAGTTGTAGTTCTGGAAGAAGAGTCAGTCTGCTTGTCACCTGCAGAGATAAATTCAGAAAAGGATGTTGGGAGAAACTGTCTTTTAAAATGTGTTGTTAGAAACCACATGGATTTATCATTCGGCTGTAAAGTTTGCTGCTGATATCGTCCTGAGCTGTGATGGAGTGAAAACTTTTTTTTTGTGTGTGTGTGTATGTGTGACCTGGTGAACTTGCCAGTTCTGCAAGAAGTTCAGGGGCTGGTGGGTCACCTTTAAGCAGCCTTATGACCCAGTGATCTAGAAATGGCGAATCCGTGTTACCAAATGAGAGCAGCTGTCAGCTCTTTTTGCTTCCTTATATGCAGTGGATATGCACAAAATGCTCTCTGAGGTGTGATGGACGGGGTGGGAGAGACCAAGGGTGTGTGTGAGGGATTTAACTGAATATTAACAGAAGAAATAGTGCAACAGGGAGCCTTTTTTTCTTTGCAGTTTAACTTCACATTGACCCTTTGTGACTGAAGAATATTCAGTGGCCACTTCACCTTCCTGTAACTATCTGAAATTTGCATCTTTATTTGTTTGGTGCTTTTAATGCCACCTTTATCTGATAATATTATTGATGAAGCGTAATGAGTCTCTAGGCAGTTGCTGAAAAATTTCTGTGAACCATATAATTTTATGTACATTTGCAAACCCTTGTAAGAGAAGAAAACTGGAAAGAAATCATCTGAGAGACAGAAGAAACATTAGTTAAAACCTTTTAGAAATACGTGAGCATTAATTGGTGCAGTATTTTGGCTACTGAGTTTGGCTGAGTTGGGTGCTGTCTGTGACAGACCTTATACAGAAGGAAACACTCTGTTGGCTTAGTAATTCTCTTTGCAAATGAATAACTAGCTGCAAAAGAGCTGGTGGATCAGAGCCATGTGAACTCTTGTCAGCCTGACTTGGAAGTTGGCCTGAGAGCTCAGCTGTAACGAGAACAGATGGTGTGAACATTTATGGTTGGGTGGATGCGTGTGTGTCATTAGAAGTTACTGCACAGGGAAGTGTTTTCTCGAGTGATGGGTTGGACTAATGCAGGTGGCGGGGAGCAGTTGCTTTCCTATATCCAAGGTTCAGTGGTAATCGCGTTTTATTGCATTACTTTCTCTTCTCTGTGGTTCATTGCAGAAGGTGACTGATACTGCTCCCCTCTGCTTAATCATGTCACAGTTATTGCACGACTTGACTCTTCAAATGAAAAACGCACCACACAAGGTGGTGCGGGGGGCCATGGCAGAAGATGACTGATGTTACTTTCCGCTGTTTGGTCATGTTATGGTTGTCTCGCAGCTCTTCAAATTAAAAGGCAAAACACACACCATCTGGGAAGCTGCAGGGCGAATTCTCACATAAGATTTTGGAGATTTGCAGTATTTTCGTTTCTTAGCCTTGTATTTTGAACCCACCTTCCAATATGTCAGGTTCTCAATCTGCCAAAGGTTTCTCCTGTTTGGTGGTTTGCACTCCATCAGTTTTTGTTTTTCTAACTACTAAAGTACTTAGAAAAAGAAATAGGAACTCCTTGTATTCCTTTCAGGCAGAGAAAATCAGCCCAGCTTTTCAAAACGCAGTATGCTGCATGAATAGGAAAGTGTGATGGTGACATCTGAACTTGGGAAATAAGAGATCATTGTTCTGTGTTTTTTGTTGTTTTAGCTGCCTGGTCCAGTGCACTAATTGCTTTCAGTTCTGGCCGTTCTGTTTCCTCAAGAGCTTAAAAAGGCAAATATAAATTCATTTAATGTTCTGCGTACGGGAGTGGTCCTTTATATTTTAACCTCTCATCACAGGAGGAGGAGGAAAGGGTTTTGAATAAACAAAAGTACTTCCATTTCCCTCATAATAAAGTGGTAACATGTCTTCCTTTCTCATACTTTCTAATCCTTTGGTCTGTCTATGATCTTTGAAGCTCCATGAGATGGTGGGTATATTGTATGGCTGGACTTGGGTGTGCTTCCAGGCTGCAGTGGCCAGCTGCGTTTTGTGCAGCGGTGAGGTTTGGCATCTGGAGGTGGGATCGATCCCCCCAGGCAGGATCCCTCCCGACTCTTCAGAGGTAGCTCTGGATGTCTGTGCAATGCGGTGTTACCCATGGTGTAAGTAGCCCTAGTTCCTAGGCACTCGGTGAACAGGGTCGCTCTTAAGTGTGGCTTTCTGAAATTGCCAAGTGTTTTAAAATGCCTGAGACATGCTAGCATATGTTAAAAATGTGCTACATAATTAATCCTTTAAGCAGTTTTTGGTTAATAAGTGAATCTAGAACTACAAAAATCCTTCTAAGTAAAACTCTGAAATCTTCAGCAGATGTAAACTCGATGCTCCTGTGGTCCTGGGTGTACGTGAGAGAAGTCTGGGGAGGGTAAGGTGGGAGCCTTGGTGGTGCAGAAGGAGAAGGATTTGGGGAAAGCTAGGAGCCATATCATCTTAAACTTTTCCTGGATTATTTGCATGTTGATGCTATTTCTTATTCCTCTGCAAGGCCATGTGTTCATGCAGGTTTCCTAGGAAGCATCCCCACTGTGCTTTTCTAGTCTGTCTGAGGCTGTTATTTGAGCAAAGGTTGAATGGATGAATGGAGGATGTGGATATCAGAGGGCAGGGAAGCTGTGTGAAGAAAACAGCATAGTGATGGTGAACACTTTGAAGGTTATTTGGCAATGCAGTTTATCTCTGCCCCTTGGTCTTAGGTTGTTCAAAAAGCTGATGTACTAGTTCTGAGGCTAAAGAAAACAGACTCGTAGGATTTCAGCAGTGGATGCCTGAGCTTTTGAGTTGCTGGCAAAGGGTGTTTGAGACTCGGAGTATTCCCTGTAGCATCTTCTGAGATAGATGCTCAACTGCTGTGTGTGTGAAACTACCGCTGGTTCCCTCAGACTCTCCAAGCTTGGGTAAATCTTTTCCTGGATTCTCACATCACTGGTGAATTCTGCAAGGACACGGGGTTGCTGAAGCGTCCTTGCTTGACGTCCCTTGAAGTCTCTGCTTTGCATTGAGTTTCAGTGCAAGTCTTTGCTCTACATGGTAGAGGAGAGATTCTGCTCTAGGCACAATTGGAAACGCCTGTGTGCTATTTGTTTTCCCATAGCACTTCGGCACTCTCTGGGACAAGTCTTGAAAGACCCTGTGATTTAGAAAATAAGTGCAATTTCCAAAGGAAGAAAGATGTGCTCAAATTTCTGCAGTTTTTTCCTTGCATCTTGGCTGGCACTTCATTAAGCTTCCCTCTCTCCCAAAGTGTGTGCCGCTTGTTTGAGATCCCTGGGAATTGTAGCAGGCCACTACCCATGCTGCTCATCCCACAGAGGTTTCCTCCAGTGACTCCCTCCGCGCTTTTCTTCTGCGCAACCCCTGGAGGCTGAATTCTTAGAGCTTAGGGCCCTGCCATCCCAGAGTCATTAAAATGTTAATGGCTTTTCTTGTTCTGTAGCTTGTTCCAGACAGGAGGGGTAATGCATAAAGTTTCTGTAGTTAATTTAATGCATGCTGATATTTGGGATTATATATGCTACGTATATATGCTGTGTTCTTGCAGACATGGTGCATTCCTTTTTAGTACCCCTCTTATCCAAGAAGAGGGTTTTTTGTTTGCTTTTGACAGTTATTAAATCTTCCAGATTCCACTGATATATTTTTGTCATGATATTGCATGCTCCTTAAAATGACCTGAAGTTGATAATTTAATTGCAGTATTTTTATTTGAAAGAAATTACTACCACACATACATTTTCTCTTAACAAGTGTGGTGTGGAAGTCTGGATTTTTTTTTTTTTAATGTCCTATACCTTTTCCAGCCTTTGACAGATTGTCAACAGCTTGTTTCATTCAGCTCTCTTAGGATAAGAAGAAAATCACTGTGAGCTTTCACACTGGACAGTGGCTGCTGGGTATTAGGCACTGGGGTGGCTTTCCTACCCTTCCCAGCTGCAGGAGTGCCATTTGAACCGTCCCGCCGTCCACCCCCTTCTTGGATGAAGACTAACCCCCTTGCTCATGTAGGAGATGAGCCTCTTGCACTTCTGTGCATGCCCGCGTGTTGCTGTCTCTCTGTGATAAAAGCCTGGCAGGCTTCTCTGCTGCTACTCTTCTTGCTTCTGTTGAACATGCCTGCCAAGGACTTGGTCACGCAAGCCCGTAGCATCAATGTAGTTGCTGTGTACTGACAGATTTGCACTAACTGTCTGTAGTGGCTCTCTAGCTGGCAGCAGGTAAGGGGATTCAAGTTAGCTGTTCTTCCATGGAAATGCTCTGTAACCTTGCGGTTTGGTCTTGCGTCCAAGCCCCAACTCTCAAAACAGTGGGAAAGATGCAAGTGTGTGTGCAATGGGAGAATTAAATGGATTTTGATAATCTTCGTAGGTGGATTGTGCTGGTTCTGTTGCTGACTCTGCTCTCAGCAGAGCTGAGATCCGATACTTTGTGAACTGAGGAGAGTTGGGTTTGCTGTGGCATCTACTGAGGAAATCTGTGTGTGGGCAGATCTTGTTCAGCCATATTTGACTCTGCATGATGCTTAATACCAAAATATCAACGTGGTTCTTTACTTTGATATCCAACAAGAATAATACTGTTTGTTTAATGTGTACAGTTTCATACGTACTGTAGAGATGGATTCTGGCTACAGGATATATTAGCTGCTACCTATTTCTGTAGTTTCTGGTTAAACAGATTTTATGACTGTCTTGCTAGTGCAGTTGTTCTGGACACAAGTTTCATGACATCAGGATATTCTTATTCCAAAATCCTCTCTCAACACAGTTGCCATGTTATGGCAAATATGCTATCCTTTATGTGAAGATAATTACAGACTTCACAAAAGGTAAATATGCTACTTTAGGATTACCCTAGCAGTAGAGATGGTTCCTCAGAAGCATCTCAGTAGTCACAACACTGTAGTGTAAGGAGAGAGCTGCTGCTATGCTTTCCCTATTAAACTGTCTTTATCTCAACCCCTGAGTTTTCCCACCTTTACTCTTCTGATTCTCTCCCCCATCCCACTGGGGGGGAGTGAGCGAGCGGCTGGGTGGGGCTTAGTTGCTGACTGGGGTTAAACCACAACAGTCCTTTTTGGTGCCCTCCATGGGGCTCAAAACGTGTGAGATAATGATAGGTTTGATTGCAATGTGCTAGATTGAATTTATAGCTGTTACTGCTGTTTAGCTATTAATTGGCAGGCTCCTGTGCTTGCCCTGGGGCTTGCTTGCCTTCCTGTATATTAAGAGTCTAGGGCTCGTTAGTGGCTGCTTTCTGCTTTCGCTGCTTGCTGTGCTGCCGATCATCTGACTCTGCTGTGCCTGGGAACCTTTTGATAACAGCAGTGGCCATGCGCCTGGGCTGGCAGATGGCCAGGGCATGGCTGCTGTTTCTGTGCTGCCGTACTGGACAGGCTGGGACTCCAGTGTGAACTCGAGTTGAAGGGACTGTGACCTGTGGGTGAGTCCACATGGGAGCAGGACACCCAGAAGCATCTGTGGCTGTGAATAAGTCCACACCAGAGCAGGTACATCTTGAAGCGCCTGTGGCCATGTTTATGTCTGTGCCACAGCAGGTATACCTCTGAAGGGATTGTGGCCCAAGGATAAGTCCACGCTGGAGAAGGTACACCTCAAAGCATCTGTGGTTGTGGATAAGTCCGTGCTGCAGCAGGTACACCTTGAAGCATCAGTGGCTGTGCATGAGGTCATGCTGGAGCACCTCAAAGCGTGTGGCCATGGATAAGCCCATGACAGAGCAGGTACTCCCCTAAGGGACTGCAGTATGTGGATAAGACCAAGCTGGAGCAGGGGCAAGAGGAGGAGTTCATTGCAATGTTAAACCCTATAACCTGGCCCAAAGGGACCAGGGGTGGAGATGGTAATGGATATGCCTTTAAATAGTTGTAAACCATGATATGAGTTGCATGCTATAGGAATTACTATAGCAGGGACCACCTGAACCAATGGAGGACAAGCCTTACAAGGAGCAGTGCAAGTGCAGCAGTGACCTGACCTGAGCTGGCTTTGGAGCCCAATAACTCCATGCAACACACCACCTCTCCTGTCCTGAGTGACCACCATAACAGATGGAGCCCAAAGTCTTGGACTAAATGAACTCTGGACATTTTGTGGACATTTGTGGACATTTTACAGACATTTCACAGGGGTGGTCCATAGACTAAGGGAATGATATCTGTGTATTATATCAAAGAATGGGAAGGGGGGTGGTGGTTAATGAGGGTGTATTGGATAGTGCGAGACCTGAACGTGATGTAAGTGGTATGGAGTAAGGGGTGGAGATTGTGCTGGTTTTGGCTGGGATAGAGCTAATTTTCTCCGTAGTAGCTAGTAGGGGGCTGTATTTTGGATTTGTGCTGATAACAGTGTTGATAATTCAGGGATGTTTTTGTTATTTCTGAGCAGTGCTTGCACAGAATCAGGACCTTTTCTGCTTCTCACCCCACCCCACCAGCGAGTAGGCTGGGGGTGCACAAGAAGCTGGGGGGGGGGAACACGGCTGGGACAGCTGACCCCAACTGACCAAAGGGCTATTCCATACCATATGGTGTCATGCTCAGCATATAAAGCTGGGGGAAGGAGAAGGAAGGGGGGGACGTTCAGAGTGATGGCGTTTTGTCTTCCCAAGTAACCCTTACGTGTGATGGAGCCCTGCTTTCCTGGAGATGGCTGAACACCTGCCTGCCCATGGGAAGTAGTGAATGAATTCCTTGTTTTGCTTTGCTTGTGTGTGTGGCTTTTGCTTTACCTATTAAACTGTCTTTATCTCTACCCACGAGTTTTCTCACTTCTACCCTTCTGATTCTGTCCCCCATCCCACCGGGGGAGAGCGAGGAAGCGGCTGTGTGGGGCTTAGCTGCCGGCTGGGGTTAAACCATGACATAGGTGCATTTTATTTAACAAGTCATTTAAAGCTTCCTTAGAAGCCTGGGTGAGCACGTGGCAGCTGACCTGCAGAGCATCAGTCCATGCCACCACAGAGCAGTGTGTAATCTTTGCTTTGCTGTCTGGGGCTCTCTTGTTTGTATCAGTGCATGCACACCAATGCTTTCCCTTTGAATTCAGCTATTTGCTCTCAAAGACATACTTGTCATCCGTACTGTATTACCTCCCTTCTGCTCACAAAGTGGGTAAGTGTCCCCTTTTCTTCTCCCCCACCGAAAGCAGGATAACCAGTGTTTTCAAGCTAGAAATACTGACAGAGGAAAGGCTTGAGCACTTATTTCAATTCGGCCTCAGCTGGTGACCCAGCTATTTTACAGTGAGGACATAAGCTAATTAGGCAGAAGCACTCTAAGTCTTCTGATCCTGTCCTGCAGCCCCACATGGGCTCCGCTGTCTCATCTAACAGCTGCTGCCTTTTGCCCTGTGCTCTCACCTGGGATCTGGCTGTCCACCTCTGCTGCACCTCCACAGCATCTGAGCAGAGACTTCCTCCATGAAATCCTCTTCTCTGCCTGCCACCAGCTGCCCTGACACGAATGTGCTGGTACAAGTCTGGTGGTAAATAGTAAAACCCAGAATGCTGAGAAATAAATGTGAATGGACATTTTTCTTGCTCAGTGGACAAGGAAAAAAAAGGCACTCAAGCTGTGCCGTGAGGCAGTATGATTGGCAAACACATCTTTTTGTTAAAATATGCAACTGCTGGATGTTGCTTGTTTGCCTTCAGAACTGCTTTGTGTCCAGGTGAGCACTTATGGACAAAGAAGAATTGCTCTCCTACTCATGCATGGGCACGTCTTAACCTGGTAGAAGAAAGCATCCTGTGAATGCACTCACTGCAACCCTGGTTGTGAACACCTGAAAGCCATGGGACATCCCACCAGAGACTATAGTGGTTTGTCGGGTGGTAGAGCACTGCTGTAGATGATCTTAAGCTTTAGTCTTGGTCAGGCCAGTGCCTGTTTTTTGGTTTTGTGTGTTTTGGTTGGTGTGGGTTTTTTTTTTTTTTTTTTGTGCTAATGAAAGCAGAGCTCCCTTGTTGCCAACTTGGAGATAACAGAATTTTTCACTCTCCTAGGTGGTTGCTTGCTAGCAGTTGTGTTGTGTTGCTAGTAGCTGGGTTTTTTGTTTGTTTTTTGACACATCTAATTTCTAGTGACATATATTTTCTTTGTATTATCTCCCATCCCTCCCCTGAGGTTAAAAAACATTATCATCTTCATGTCTTACACATGAAGTTTAGGGATCAATGTACAAAGCAGAGTACTGGGGAAGAAAGAAACACACTGCAAATTGCTTTTAGATTCTGGAGCACTGCAGAATCCCACAGACGTGTAGAAATTCTTGCTCGCTTTGAAGAAGTGATGTAAAAGTTGGAATTTGTGAATCTGTGTCACTAAAATGAATTTGATGTTGGCAAGCTGGAGGAGGAGATGAACTTTATATGCAGCAGGAGAAGTAAGGTGAGAGAGAAAAGACGACCTCGTCGCTGAGCAAGGCTCATCGGGGAGGGGAAGGAAGAAGCAGCAAGTGCCAACTGTGACTGGGAAAGAGAAGATAAGTGAAATCTCATGATGGAATTATCTAATTAGAGAAGTTTAGAAGGTGTTATTGTTAAATGGATTACAGAAAAGTGGATTTTTCCATCATAGTATATTCTGCCAGGTTTAAATGTTTTCTCTAAGGAAACTTTGCTAATGAACTTGGCGTGTGCATCTAGCAACAGTGGCTGGCTTCATCCAAATTCAAGAGAAGGCTATGGATTTTGAAGTGTGGTTTTGTTTGGGTTTTTTTGGGGGTGGTTTTGTTTGTTTTTTGGGTTTTTAGTGAGGTGTGGTTTTTTGGTTGTTTTTTTTTTTTTTTTTTAAAGCAGCAGGACAAGTTGCAAACAGAAACCTTTGCCCTGCTGAAGTATCAGCTCAAGCATTAAACATCAGACAATCCATATGGGAGTGACATAAAATAAATACTTCATTTTCTGAGTAGTCTAGATTAGAGATCATAAAATGGCAAACTGCAAACAGGCGTTGTTAGTCCTTGTATCTACAGAGTTGCTTGGGTTTTGATTTCCGTTTTGTTGAGGTCAGATGCCGTGACTATGAAGTTACTGAAGAATTAATCCATTAAATCTGTAACTTTACCATTAAAACACTTAATACACTTTCTGTCATTAACAGCTTCATGGGGCTTTTACTTTTTTTTTTTCCCCCTTGCTTCTCAGACTAAAAGTATTTAATTCCTGCTAGCGTCGAAGTCCAAGATGGAAATCCTTATAAAAATGTCTCCTAGCCTTGTTTAACTCTTCGTTGGCATGTACCAGTAAAAAGGTAGAAGACCTAAATTCCTTGCTGGACTCGGGCTCTTCCACTTAATTCACCTGGAACTATTGTTTCCTTGTGATCTGATCTTTGAGACTTCCCCCTTCTTTTTCCTCCTGTTTCCAGTTTACAGCTCCTGGTCCTCTGTTACTGCTTCTTCCTGCAGCTGAGGACAGTCTGTTGATTTACCACATGCTATCTGTTAAAAAATGAGCTTGTTTTTATGTCCCCGTGCAGTTTTCTTTCAAGTAAATTGAAATATATTTATTTATCCCTGAAATGCAGTTTTGTGAGGATTTTTTTCCCTGCTCCTCTCCTCCCTTGGAAAAGGGATGTATCCGGAAGCAATGAGGAGGAGGAATGGGATGTGTACCTCGCTTCAGTTTCTTATGAATTATACAGTAAGGGATTTGGTTGAGAAAACCCAGCCTGAATCTGTTTGTGAGTTTTCCTTAAAGTTGTAAAGAAGTCTTAAAAGAGCCGTCTCTCTTGTATTTTGTACATCCTCAGCCTCAGAGCTTGAAGAGGAAAAAGTTACAACCTGTACAAGAGCCACTTAATCTCAATAGACTGTGCAAGAACCGCGTGACTCCTGTCACATTGCGCCCCAGAAATTGTAACATTTACCTGAAGAGGTGGATTACTGCAGCCTTCAGGGCTAGTAGCAAAACCATCTGGTTTCTAAGAAAAAAGAAGCCTGTCAGATCACTGTGTATGTATGTCATGATTTTAATGTGGAAATGGGGGGAGAGGATGAGTGACCTTCCTCCATTCCTTCCCCCTGCGGAGACAGAACCTCTGGGAGCTGCACTTGGCTGCTTCGGGGAGGGTAGAGAGATGTGGTGGTGTCTGCGAGACAACAGCCTGCTCAGCTGGGCTTTGCAGCTGAAGAGCCCTTCGTAAAGACAAATATTTGCACTACAGATTCCTTCTTGCAAAGTATTTGACTAAGTGGGCAGTTTCCTCCTCCCATGTTGGGAGGGTGGAGGAGGTGGAGAGCAGGGTGGGAGAGCTTTCCTAAGCGCAGGGGTCTCCGAGACCCCTCTGCAGTGGGTGGCACAGAGGAACCTCTGTGGAAGTGGGAAGAGAACCTCTAAGCTCCTAAATCACTCAAGCACTGCAGTGCTTAATGCTTCATTGGACCTTTTGTGTGTGTATGTGTGATATACTGTAGTAGATATTGTATATTATATATGTGAGAAGAGGCAGGGGGAAAATTCTTCTGTGTATTGAATTGGATGGATGAGATCTGGTTTGCCTCTGGTTATCTCTCTTCTGAGGGATAATGCTGCATGAATTCACAGTCTTTGAGTCTGGAATGGGCTTCCTGGGTATACATTTGGTATAAACTAATCAACTGCTTAATACACTAATGAATTACTAATCACTAAGTGGTTAAGGTGTTTTGCCTGTGTTGTACATACCTGGTGGTGGGCCTTCTGCTGTGGCTGTCTAGATCAGGACTGATCAGGTGTATGGGGTGTGCCAGCTCCGGCCCTCCTCAAGCACAGTCCTCTGGGTCGCCTTCATAGCTGGAAAATATAACAGCATCCAGTAGTTGCTCCCTGAAAGACTCTTGAACATTGTAAACTCTCCCTCAGGAACGTGGCACATCTGAGACTTCAGCTAAGTTCTTGTAAAAATACTTTTAACTCTGAGCTAGAGTCCACTGTTTGAGTAGCTCTGGTCTGGTAGCCCTGTTGCAGCCTAGGACCTTTCTGGGCGTTGCTGACCCAATATTGATTAGGTATGGGAAATTATGTTCACTATTGCAGAATGTGTAAAGGATGCTGGCCGTGTAGCCTTTGGGTACGCAAAAAAATATTGCCAATTCTTGAAATTTGATATACAGTGCTGTAAAAATGTGCCATACAGAAGCTTTTATCAGTTTAAAATGAAGGCTGTCTTCTCCCCCACCCTCCCAGCCATCAGAAGAAGGAAAGTGGGGGAATGGGGATTGAGAGATGTCGCTGTTGTAAAAATCTTCAACAAAAAAATAGATTAGCACCAAACAAAAGAATTTTTAGAAGTAATTTTCTCATTCAGACAGTAGAGAATCCCCTAGTGTCAAACTTACCTCTTAAGTCACTTGTACAGGACTTGCTAGATCGTTAGCAAATTCTTGTGCCAACTAGAACGATAAACATCTGAAGAGGTATTTTGAAAGGGGGGGGTGGGGAAGATGGCCTCTTATATACATGACTGCCACGCTTGATTTTTCATCCACTTCTGCTGGCACGACTTCTTTCTGCTGCCAGTGTATTTGCATTGTCACACGTCACAGGGCTTATGCTTGGTTTATGGCTTTATTATTAGCAATGCTGCACAATCTGTATGCCAGAACATCTGGGGCATCGTGTAAATGTAGAGCATTCGTCAGTGTGTGGCATTAGAAGAATCCTAGATATTTAAGTAGGATTTGAGCTGGTTATCCAGCAGGGGCAAGAAAAGCATTCACCCTTACTGCTGCTGATATTGGCAGAAATGTACGTGCTAATGTCTGTAACGAAATTGAGTAGTCAACAGTGATGGTGAAAGCTGCTTAATCCATCAAGAGGCAGAAGGACTTCTTTATATATTTTCATATCCTCTGTTGCATTTCAGTTGATTATATCCGTGCTTCTGTTATGGACCATCATCTTCTCTGCTATAATAATCACTCCAGGGTTTTTTTTTGTCATATACTAAAATGCTCTTTACCTTTTCTCTTCTGAGGTCATTTATTCAACGCAATGTTACAGTAGTCTTCACATGTAGTGATAAAGTATCTGCTCATAACTTGGTTGTGTTTTGCCTGAGAAATCTTTTTAAGATGCCTTGCAGTTAAAATTAGTTATATTTCAAACTTGTTGAACCTACTAAATGTGTAATGATCCTCAGTTCAAAGAGTTGCACTGAATTTTTGTCTGCCCCTTGTCCAGTTAGGTGGAGGAGAAAAATGAATCAGATACAGAAAAAGTATCAATGCAGGGAGGAAAATGCACTTTACATGCAAAAAAAAAAAAGCTTAACGCAGAAATGGAATTTTTCTTCTTTTCCCTGTGCCTGTTACTGTTTCTTATTGAAGATTTTTGCTCATGTAGTGACTTCATAGTCTGGAATATCTAGGCTGGGAAAGCGCATTTAATTTTCAGAACATATTTTGGAATTTGCAAATGCATCCAAACTATCAGCAGTGCCTATACTGTCTTATTTCAATTTTTACTTAGCTCAGATGCTTGTTGGCTTCTACAGATAATACCCAAGACTTGTAACAGAAAAAGCCTATCAAAATAGTTTTGCTGAGAAGGCGTATTTTCTCGTTTTCATAGTCCATCATGTAGAAGTAGAAGAGAAATTACTTGCAGTATGGCAATGAAACTACACATTGGTGGAGGAAATCAGTAGCATGATTAGTTTAAGAAACTTTGTCATTGAGGATTTAAGTTTATTTTCTGCTTTATATGTTACATTTTTGTGTGTGTGTGTATATATTTCAATTTTTTTCCAAACAAATTAGGATAGTTACTTCTACTTGAGCTTCGATTTTTGTGGGGCTTTTTGTTTGTTTTTTATCTGGGAGAATGATTCACACCCACAGAAAGCGTGTATCTGTATGTGAAAGGGGTGTGTGTCTACATATATGCCTGTATAAAAGTTGTGGACACTGGCTTGGTTGCAAAGAAACGACTTATTCTGAGCCCTCAGAAGCTTTGAAATAGTGATGTCCCTTTCAGGACTTTTCCAGCTAGTTACCCAGGGAAGGATGGTATGAAGACTAGATGGCGGATGACACGTCTTCACTTGCTGCTGGTTAGCAGAGCTCAGTATCAGTGTTTGCTATTGCTGTAATGCAAGGTAGAAGTAACAACGTCTATTGAGTGCCTGTAGGACCTCTGTCTGCAATAATCCTGTAGTACAAATTCAGTCTTCTACAGGCGACACTCAATCATAGAGGACTGGAATGGGTAAAACCATCAGCTTTGCTGTCTGTAAGTGCAGTTTTGATTTTGTTTTGATTTTACATATATTTCTGTGTAGGCAAAGGGAAGGTTTCCATTTCTGTGTAGTATTTGTATTTCTTAGAACACCCTTTCAAAAGTGAATGCTTCTACATGAATGTTTAATTAAAAAAAAAAAAAAAAAGTAGTAGTTTATTTGCCATCTCTTTTGCAAGACAGAGCAATGTCCCCGCAATGATGTCAGTGCTTTTACTTTCTGGAGTGTTAGTGACGGTCAAATGCTTTAAGCAGTTAGAGTGTTATGAGAATTTATCGCTTTAAGGTTATCATTTAATCAGGCAATCTTAATGACTTTTTTTTTTTTTTTTTGTTACTCAAATGCCACTGTTCAGACCTGTTTGTCCCTACCATATGAGAGGAATAAAGTGTGAGGTTTTGACTCCCGAAGTGAGGTTGGCAGAGGCGTTTGTGAATGTGGCACTTTGAAATGGGCCGGTTGTTCAAGTGTCCCCGGCTTAAATTCGGGAGCCCTGTGGCTCCTGCAGTAGCTTCATGGCTACTTATGAGGATCTGCTTGTTGACTGCGTTGCTGGGGCATGCTGTGCCGGATTTGGGCTTGCGAATGTGATGCAACCCGTGGAGAGGTCTGAAGAGCCTGACCACAAGGCTTGGTCGCTCTCCGGCCTTGTGCCCCCCGCGCAGGGTCCCGAATGGCGGCCTCCGCCTCTCTGGCCTCGGCGCCAGGCCGGTGTCCTGCCTTGTGGTCTGGTCTTTCTGCGAGGCAAGCGGCCGCAGAGGAGCGAGCTCTCTTAATCCTGATTTGGGGACTCGGTGTGACCTGCCCCTTCTAACCTCAAAGGCCTCACCTAATGTTTCACTCTGAATTTATCTTATTGCTGTTGGATTTCTAGGAAAGATCAACTGTTTCCCCTCAAATACCAAAGCTGTTACGAAGGAGTGGGTGGGTGAGAACATACAAAACATCTCTGATGGGACTTGGTCTCTGAAGTCACCTATTCCATTTTATGGGACAGCTGCTGCTGTTGGTGGCCCTTACGGTTTGTGTCGATTTAAAAGTAGTTTATTCTCCTTCACCAAGTGCTCTGAGGGAACTATTTGTGCTGCGCACACCGCTCCACGCAAGCCTTGCCCTAGGTGGCTTTGTTTGGTGTTGTGGAAGCACAGCTTGGTTGTTTGATGCCTCGCGCTGTGGGTGTTCACCCCTCTCATTCATTATTTTGATATTTAGTAACAGTGAATATATTTTCTGAATACGCAGTGTATTTCTGGGGTTAGTGATTAGACCACTCCAGAGCTACTTGTAATCATTAGGAACTGTTTCTCCATCTGCCCCTGCTGTTTTCAAAGCTGTGCCTGGTGAGTGTACTGGGAGCACTGGGGTTTGTGAGGCAAGAGTGATTTGCTTCCATTCCTAGAGGAAGCACCTCTTGGGATGGAGTGAAACTCATTTGGGGGTGCCCATCTCCCTCCTTCCCTCCAGCCCTTCCCACTCATGTAGGGAACAGAAGAAGGTTCCCAGGAGATGCTCCTCTACCACCCTTTGGTTGATCGTTCACAAGTGGTGACCTGTGGGTTTGGAAGATGTTCCTGCTGGCTCTGGGTTCAGTTCTGAGCTGGGAATGATTCAAAATAGATGCATTTGCTCAGATTACCTGGCAAGAGGTGAACCTGATGAGCAGGTACTCTCCTCCCTCCTCCCCTCCTCCCTCGATTGCACAGCTTTTGGGGAGAAGAGCCGAATGAAATACATAGGTAGTCAATTCTGAGTTACTCAGCTAGGTAGGAAGAGGCCAAATATTTTTCAACATATTTAGATCACTGATGGCTGCTGAGGTCAGCGGTGCCACTTGCATGAGGAAAATCTATGAAGACATTTCCCAAAGTATTATTTGTGATGAGAACAGCGGGAATATGTAATGCTCTGTCAAAAAAATGGAAATAGGAAAAAACTTGGAAACAGAAGTCTGATTTTTACTTTAAGATTTGCCTTTTTTTTTCTTTTTGAATTGTTTTCAAAATGAATCATAAAAATCTAAGTTGTTAAACAAGGAAACCAAACGTATTTGTTTCATTTTTGCTGGATCTCAGTGACAGTAAACAAGGACTTACACAGAGGACGCACAGCCTATTTTGTGGAAATACAGCTTGATGTAAGATGCCCAGAAGACAATTTTATTTTTAAGATAGCAGACATAACTTCAGTAGTTAGATGTGTTCTGTTGAAGATAGTTGAAAAAAACATCTGTTTTCACATACAAATATCTGTGATTACTTTCTGGCAATCTGAAATAGTGTACTAGCACTTATTTGGGACCCGTCAATTTGAATAATATTTTCAAATTACCTGGCTTTAGTGTGAGGGAGACTGGTTCTGCTCCCACGAGTATATGTTACAGGTGGAGAGACTTGCACATTCTCTTCTTCCTTCCCTTGTTTTCCCTCCCTGCGTACTTTCTGCCAGCACAGATTGTGGGCGTGTATTGATCAAATTACAAGAGGTTCAGATCTTAATTGGTTCTTAGGACAGTCCTAGCACATAGAGAGTCTGTTTTTTTGATGGGCAGAGGCTGATAAAGATCAGTCCAAGGACAGGTGAGTAGTCTAGGATCAGGAGGATGAGCGTGGAGCAGGAGGGGGAAATGGAATGTGAAAAAGCACAAAATGGCTCTGCTGCGATAGCCGTGTACTTGGATGTTAAGTGGTCTTGCATGTTGAAATGTCTTGAAAGATACCAAGATAACTCCTTGCAGTAGCAAGTTACTGAATGTAATGAGGCAATAATTTCAGTGTAGATGCAGTACAGTTGTTGACAATTTTTTCCTTTTTTTTTTTTTTCTTCTGCAGATATTCCTGAAATACCAGAAAGCATCTCATTCTGCAGAGCACTACAGGTAGCAGATTTCAGTGGGAATCCACTGACTAGGTAACTTCTACCTTCTTCTTAGTACTTGCCATACCAGAATTACAATCTTGCTGTAACAATTACAATTTTAAATAAGCCCTTAAAAATTGTGATCTAGGATCTCTATGAAATCTTGCCAACAGTGTCTGTCTCTGGCAGGGACTGCAGCAAAAATTCAGATTTAAAAACTGATGTGCATCTTTACTGGGAGGGGATGAAATTTGTCAGCCAACCAGGAAAAATGTAAATCTGATTGTCTCTTAAGTAATTTTCATTCCTCTTCTGAAATGCATAGGAAAACCATGCTCATACTTGGGAGAGACAAGGCAATGGTTAGTACGAATGCATTGGCACAAACCCAGGTGCCTGACGATTTGAAATAGACTTTAGATCAGCTGCTGCAGATAATGGCTTTTACTAATGATTAAAGCTTGGACTGGTGTTTCATCACCCTCCCATCAATTGGGACACAGTGACATGCAGTAACATGTGTCAAAAATGCACTGCATATGTTGGTGGCTGCTATGGCTGTTGCTGGTCTGTGTTCTGATGAGCTGGGTTTGGGGATTACGCATGCTTTTAGTATAGAAGAGGAGTTTTGTTTACATTTCTCTGTTCCATTTGCTGAAGAATTTGGAATTTATCTAGTGAAATGAGGCTGGAGATAGTAAGGAAGAGGTGATCTGCTAGCTAAGGCCTTTGAATACTATTTGGAGAACTGTTTCCTAAACCAGGCCATGCCACAGAGCTCCTTTGTGATGCTGAGCAAGCCACATAAGCCAGAGTATTCACAGTGGGCGCTTGCCGACCTGCTTTGCTTTGCACTGAGATGGGCTAGGAATACTTGCAGGATTAGCTGGCTGGCTGGGGTGCAGGAGTGGTAACAAACAGGAGAGTGTCTGTAATATCTTAAGCCGCTCTGGTGGTTTTGCAAGACGGCTTCTCCCACGTGTACAGCTGAGATTCTTCAGAAGTGTGATTTCAGTATCGCCCATAGTGCGTCCTAAGTTCTCTGGCAAGTCACATCTCTGAGCATTAAAGGGACACTTGTGGTCTTAATCCCTGTGCCTCTGTAGCCCATTTATATAGTGAGGATAATAATACCACAAAAATCCGGTAAAACAAACTGAGGCTGAACTGATGTTTAGATATGCAAGTGGTGGGGTCACTCAACAGCTTTTTCCCAGGCATCAGTGTGCAGTACATAAAGCTCAGAGCTGCATCTTGTGGTATTGAAATCGGAATTGTCTGTAGTAGTGTGCTAGTTACTCTTCTCCATTTTGTGTGCTGAATAAGGCCTGGAGCCCGAGTAATGTGTTTCCTTAAACAGTAGTTGTAATGCACAGCTACAGCTGAGTGGAATTTACAAAAGAGTTGAAAGGCTTTGTAATGGGGTTGAAACAGATTTCATAACTCTTTGTTGACAGTTTAAGGGAATTTTAAAAATTCTTTATAAAGTGGCTCCAAAGCATATGCAAGTCCTGGAAAACATCACTCCAAGTAGTTTACTAAGTTAGAAAACACAGATACCAGAAGCTGTTTACACATGCTTGCCAGGTATTTTCTGTGATGAGATCCAGAATTTCAGTTTTACCTATATAACAGCATGTAGGTTTGGGCACTGATTTGCCCAGGCAGAGTGTGAATGTCTAGTAGTGATTTCCTTTTCTGTGTGATATCCTGGAACTTTTTTTAGCCATTGATTCTTGTCCTTATTTTCTCTAAGCTTAAAAGCCAGTCGGAGATCTTCCCAATCAGTGTCCTACCACTAATACAGTATGTTGCCTTATTGTCAAACTTAATAATTTATGAACCTGCAGCATTAAAAGTGGCTGGCATACCATTTTCCCAGCTGTTTTCAGATGATTTCAGGCTCATATTAATAAAAAGCAGGCGCATTTATTGTAGATTAGACTGGAAGTCCACTATATGCTATAGATAGGATAGAATAGAATAGTTCCAGTTGGAAGGGACCTACAATGATCATCTAGTCCAACTACCTGTCCACTTCAGGGCTGACCAAAAGATAACTAGACCATTTAATTCCAGTCTTAAACCTGGTAAAGTCTAAACAGTAATGCATAGTTATAGCGGAGCTCACATTTTGGAGTTAGTGAGGATGTTCTGTTAATAAGGTCCAGAAAATGACAAACAGTGCAGTATGGAGTTGAGCACATGAAAAGCCCTCCCTGGCGCCCCGCCCCCCCCCCCCCAATTGTAATTTGTCTTTTTCCCTTTCCCCATCATGCACAGTTGTACTTGCCTGTAGGTGTGCATCTCCTTTTGGTTAGTTGCCTGGAGGTCATACCATGTGCCTTGAGCTGGGCATGGGGAGAGCAGGAACCAAACCAAATGCTACAGCTTGAGCTTAGGTTGCATGCCCTGTGGGTTGAGCAAAAGTTGGATGGCTGGGGCAGGGGCTTCTCCTCCTCTGCCTCATTGCCCCTTTTACCCCACCCTGTCTCCTGTGCAACTGCAAACTGAGCTGCTTGGTGCAAACTGAGCTGCCAGAGAGCAGTGAGTGGTACAGGAATCCGTCCGTGTGAGGGGAGGGGAAGCCAGGCCTTGCAGAAGATCGACTGGGTGATGGACCTAAAGGCTTTAGAACTTTGGGAGTGTTTTGCATATGTCTGCATTTTATAATGTAAGAAGGGAGGGTTGTGTTGTGAACCAGTAAATGGAAATGCTGTAACAGCGGAACATTGTCTTCATAGTGAACAGACTGTTTCTTCAAAAAGCAACAATTGAAGAGCAGCCTAGTAGCTAATACGAAATGGGCATGCTGTAAGCATGTATGTAACTGAAGCCTGAATAAAAATAATTCATTTAATTATTTTACCATCTAGGTGATACAGGAAAATAATAGTAAAAAAGGTTTGTTTAATACGTTTGATTTTTTAAAATTTGTTAAAATGCTTAAAATGTTCTCAAGCCCTATAGCATTTTTAAAGTTGCAAACTGGGGGCAGGGAAGAGAGGGGCTAGGAGACAGGGATATTACCTGTTCTTTGACACAGAAGAAACTTTAAAGTCTCTGAGTCATGTCTTTTTTTTTTTCTTACTATGATCCTTAGAATTTTCTGAGAGTCATGCTGGACTGTGGGCATGCCTCCTTCTGTGTGTATTTGCTAAATATACTCTTGTTTTCCACTACATGTTTTGTTTGCCAGTATGTATTACATGAATGTGCATACTTCTGCTGGAAGTCCTTGATTTGAATTAATATCTCCGTAGGTTGCCCGAAAGCTTTCCTGAATTACAGAATCTAACGTGTCTTTCAGTAAATGACATCTCCCTGCAAGCACTACCTGAAAACATTGGGAAGTAAGTTTTTTTTTTTCATATATACTTTATTAGTATCTTAATTTATTTTCTGTTACGCCTATTGTATAAATGACTTGCATAATTATATGTAATATACCTATAAAGTTATTTACAGGTCTGTGCTTATTTTTTATATTCTTTCCAGTCTGAGGGATCTGTTTAAGAAAAATCTGTTTGCATTTTCACTTGACATTAGCAGGCTAATGCAGAATCTGAAGTATGCGTGTGTATGTTTCGATTCTCTTCTCCGGGATTTGGAGTAACTTGGAATTTTAGGTGCAAAATTAAATAGGTGTTTTGTGATGCAGATCTGACCTTTTGCTTTCCTTCATTGTAGTAGACTATTGATCCATTATTGTGAACATGTTAGATGTCTTGCAGCTTAGCTTAAAACCAGACAATTGTTGGCACAACAGATGTGTAAAAGCTGGCTGTGATCAGGATGGAAATTGGAAGGTTCCTAACTATAGGAGCAGTCTGGTTCTGAAAAAAAACTCCACTGGGAGCTACGAGATGGAAACTCATGGAACAGCTCTTAAGATGAAATTGGATAAGCTTTTAAGGTGTGTTTGTTAACTCTGGAAAGTAGAACAGGGTTGCAAGGACAGACTTCCAAAGTGGAGACACGTGGAAAGTAAAGAGAACTTTGTTTATCTGCCTCATTTTGACTGAAATGAACATCCACAGTTGCAGAAGGGAAATCTCTCTCCTCTTAGTAGAGAGAAGGGTATCTCTTCCCATTTGAAGGAGAAGAGGTAAATTCCATGTTTCCTCACTTGAGTATGTGAGAATGGCTGTGCTAGTTCAGATCAAAGGCTCATCTAGCCCAGCTTCCTTCTACAGTTGCAGTAAATAGATGCCTAGTGAGGATTAAGAAAAGTATGTGTTTGATTACTCCTCTTTCCATCCCCTGACTGTTTCTGGTTCAGAGGATTTCCTGAGCTTTGGATTTCTGTTTGTTTAATCGGCAGCCCATAATGAATCTCTCTTCCATGTACTTGTCCAGTTTCTCCATAAGCTTATGTAGACATCTTTAGTATTGTCCCCTGGCAAATAGCTGCACAGGTCTATTACCCGTTGCATTGATTTGTTGTTAGTTTTCTTTTTTTTGAGCCTGGCTCTACCTACCTTGCCTATGATCCCTAGTTTTGGAAGAGGTAGTGTACGCACTTGATCTGCCATCGATGCCTTTGTAGTTTTCTACTGTATCTCCAGGTGCTTTTTTCCAGACTGAAGAGTCTAACTTTTTATAGTTACCTTGCCCATATTGTTGTTCTAAGTTGCCATGTACTGAACCACTTGCATCTTTCTTCAGAAAGCTACAGTAACTCAGACGTTGAGTCATGAGTATCAGTAGGTGCCGATTAATCTCAGACATTCTTTCATAAAGTGAAATATTTCTAACACGGATTCTTTGTGGAGTCAGCATAGTCCCTAACAGTAAAACCCAACTGTTCCTAAACAGAGGAGTCCTCCAGAAGGGATCTTATTATTAAGAGCTCCTGCAATGTAGTCAAGTTCAGACCGGCATTGCTTTAGCCACTTCCCATGGGTATGAAAGCTGTCAGCTGGCACCACTCCAGCAGCAACAGAAGTGGAAAATGTCTATTGAAACCTTCCGCAAGCACTAACAGGTACAGCTAACGTGCACCCAGTGACTATGGCAAAGTCTTACCGAAAAATTGCATGGGCTGGGGCTTTTGTGGCATTCTTCCTTTTCTGTAAAAGTCCACAAAACTTCTCATGCAGCTTTTCGCAGCACTGGCAGCTAAGAACAGGCTTGTTCAGACTTTGCGGTTACTGAAAGCCAAGGCCAAAAATTTGGGATCCTGCCTGATTCTGAAAATTAATACAAGAAACATGACAAGCTGAAATGATTCCCAAAGCATGAGGTGGACTGCTGTTTTGCAGACAGTAGCTAGAGGAAGGTTGCTGGCTTCCCTGAGAGGTCACTGGCTGTGGTGGCTCTGGCTTCTTGCTTGTCCTGCCTGTCATTTGGTAGTGTGAGTGGTGATAGCCTCTGTTTTGGAGCAAATGACTAGTAACAACTTTGGTTAAAATGGGGATAGCAGACATTTGTAGAGATGTCAATATCTGGAACTGTGCAAGAATAAGGGTAAAAATTTGCCTAGTATTGATCCTAAGCAGTCCAGGGAAATGCTGTGATACTATTTCAGCACTATGTGAGCTGTTGCAGAACAGAGCAGTGTAACCTGTCTTCCCTCAAAGTCTGTACCCGATTCCTGATATTGAAGTTAAAAACCAGGGGTCCTCAATTGCTTCAGGAAGAGCCGTATGCTTGTCCTGGTGGTCTTGGTGAGTTCTCCTGGAGGGCTAGACTTTTATTCAAGCCTGACAGGCCTGCTTTGATCTGGGAAGTGCTCCCAGGTTAGCTATCTAGAATATGAATATTGTATTTTTACAAAAACACTTTAATCTCATTAGTAGAAATTTCTGCTATCAGATTTATGCTTAAAGAAGCAGAGACAAATGTGTGGGGCTGTTGTCTCTGGCTCATCCGGTATTCATGGTAGGTGGGAATACGGCAGTTGGGAAGTTGACGGTAAGCTTGGGCTAAACATGCATGCTTTCCAACTCAGAAGAATACTAACATTACACGAGGGAAACTCATGGGGTGTCCACCCAAAATGTAACTGTTCCTGAAGTCTGTTGGGGAATGTCTTGGCAACAGAGAGAAAGGGATCCTGTCTGGTTCCAGTTGGAAATTATTGGGAGGTCTTGTTTGTAGCCAAGTCTAGTTTGAACTGCAACCTGAAGTCCTTATGGGTCACTTACCTCTGGGAGTGAATTTTATCAGATTTTTGGCATTAGATCTATAAGTAATAGATTTATTTTTTTCAGTCTAGCTACCAACAAGTGCAGCTTTCCTTTTTCAGTTCACAAAATTTTCATCATTTATTGCAAGTGAATGTGATGGTGCAGCTGACTGCCTTGTGTTTGATAAAAGCAGTAAAATGCTCTGTGGCTTCTCCAAAGGTTGCCTACTTGTGCTCTTTGTTCCCTTCTCTGTTCTTTTCCCTCTGCACTTGCTGGGACCCAAAAAATGCTAGGAATTAGAAGGGAAGTAATGCTAACTGTGTCTTTCTGGCTGAAGAGACCAAGTAAGGCTCTTAGAGGTGTTTGGGTATGTTTGCAAATGCCTTACTGGAGTTTCTGTGTGCTTTGGATAATAATCCATGGTGTTACTTGATGGAATAGGATGGACCTATGTGCTCTGTATGAGATTTGTCAAATAATGAGCAAACAAATATATACTGGTGATTTATTCTACTACCGTTGGGCTTGTTTTGGGGAAAAACTTGAAGTCCCTGTGCTTGCTGCTGGTCTTCTGGCCACTAGAGTATGTGGAAACTTAGGGAAATGCATCTTAAATTCTTATGGTCTTATACTGTTGTCTGGGAAACTGCCTTATACAGCCAGTGAAATCTTTACTTCATCTTCATGTAGTACCGTGATCAGTATGTACTTAGTGTGTCTTTTTTTTTTTTAATTTTTTTTTAAAGCTACCTACTTAAAATCTTGTGGCCCTGCAAATTTGCCCTACTGTCTTAAATGGGGAAAGCAAAAGTAATGGCAAATATTTTCCAAACAGCAATACTTTGAAGGTTAGTTAGGAAGTTCTTCCTAATGGCAGATAATAGACTTGAATTGCCTTGCAGTGAACCACTAGTGGAAGTGTGTTTTCGTCATTAATTCAGATATCCAGTCTGTTTTTCACATGGTGTGATGTAGAAGGTGAATGCCAATGTTCAGCTTCACTGTCCCAGGCCAGTGTCTGAACTTGTTCAAGCCATTGATATGTAGAGTTGCTGTTAATATTTTTACTGTGCCATTAAGAATTCTTCTGCATAGACCTTTTATATTTTTCTTTTCCTTTGTGTTGCCAAAAGGAGTATTTTTAAGGGTCGCAACTGGACATTTGAAGAACATAGGCAAGGCCTCCCTTGAACTTTTTGTCTTTCTTCTTGCTTGTGCGTACCCATGCTCATTGTATGCCAACTTTTCTTCTTCTGCGTGACTTCAGTCTGCTTATCCAGTGCTGGTATATGTGCTGAAAGTTTTCCCGTGTTAGATGAAGCATTCCTCTTTTAAGCTAATGTGTTGTTTTAGGGCATACTAGAAAGATGTGTGACATGCTGCTTTAGGGCTTGATAACAGACTAGATGTCTTAATATTACCAGTGCTATTTTTTGTGTTTCTCTGTGATTTGTGTTCTCTTAACTTGTGGTGTGGTTGCTATCTGGAGTAAAACAGTGAATGCTAATGAATGTGAGATATTTTAGCTAATAATTAGGTGGGTGCAGCTTAGAGCAGGAGTTGGCCTGTTGGCTGGTTGAACTATTTGGAGAAACACGTTACACAATTTAAGCTGTAAGTGGGAGTGTCTTTTACAGTGTTTCTCAGTCTTATACGAGCAAGTCTAATTTCCTTGCCTATTCTGCAGGACTGTGTGTGTCTGTAGAGCTGCCCAATGAGTGAGCATAACCTGTTCCTCCCAGCATGGGTAGCATTTAGGAATTTCCACTTGCTTCCAGGATTTTTCTTCAATACTTCCTTATTCGTATAACACCCAAAACACTGGGCATGACTTTTTCCTGAAATTAAAAAATCAGAATATTTGTATGTAAGGGTATTTGGGTAAATCAGGGTGTTTCTCTGTAAGGCTTCCTAGGGCATACCTTACAGTAGTATGAATAATCTAATGGCTGTCTGTCCCCAGCACCTTCTCTGTCCATATGTGTTCATTCTGTAGCATTGGCTTCAGGGTTAGTTCCCCACCACCACCAGCCCACTGTGATGTTGGCTTTTTACCAGCAAAGATTTGGGAACTTAGAGATCCGTACAGTGCTCTCATGGCTTAACATCTAGAAAGAGAAGAGAGATTGTGTCAGCTTTGTATGTTTGTTTATTTATTTGTGGTTCTTGGGCTTGAACGAAGTCCAGGTACCTTCTCTGGAAAGCCTTTTATGTGTGTCTCTGATGTTTAATCTAGCATCGGACTCTCAGATGGGTGCTTCACGAGGAATTGGCCCTAGCCAAAAACCCAGTCCTTTCAGCATGAAATGCATATTTTAAAAAGACGGTTATCTGTCAAACTCTGTGGGGACAACAAAATCAACAAGTTTCTTTAACAGCTGAAGCAAGGTGCAGAGCTTCACTACTGTGCTTTAAATTATGATTTAAGGCCAGCTGCCCATCAGCACACCAAACATCTAACTCGTATCCAATTTTTCGCTTTCACTGTTTTTTCAGCAGTCTTTTCTGTGCCTGGAAAAGATAAAGATTATGTGTTTATTTTTTTGGATGCTAAGGTTTTAAGTATGAGATTATTACTGACTGACAGGTAGAGTGTTTTGGAAGTTCCCTGACTGAACTCTAGCATTGCAAATAAAAAGCTTTCCTCTGCCATATGCAATCTTTATTTTTTTTTCCCCCCACTCTAAAATGTACAAATGGTCTCCTACTAGGACAGATCTCCAAATCCTGGGGATTCAACAAAAGATCATAGTAATATCATGATTCGTAGCATCCCCATCATTCACAGCCTCCCTCCCCCCCCCCCCCTTTTTTCAGAGAACTGAACAGACTGTGATGCAAGACAGTAGAACAGCTCTATTTTAGCTTTAGAAATTTTTGATGTGGGGAGGGGTGAATTTCTTTAGATGGGAAGGATATTCTTCTGATGCCGATGACTGATGAGTCTGGTTTACCCCCAAGCTGCAAGCAGGCTGAATGGATCTGTGGACGTTACTACTGAAAGGGAATTACCAGGTAAGCAGAGAAATTTTCCTCTTAACATCTGCAGCTAGCAGGTAGAATACTGAAATAGGCATTTCATTATGACAGTGAACATAATGAAAAGAATAAAGCAAATGTTACTGCACTTAGGAGCATTGTTTTGCGGAAAGATTTGTTATAGGCATGCTTTTCAAGAGTCATGGAACCACAAACATCCAGAGATTTCGTGTTAGAGAAAGTCACTGAGCGTGGTGGGTTTTTTTTGTATATATGTTGTTTAATCCTAGAGGTTTTGAAGTTTTTAGCAACTTCTGAACTCAGAATCTTTAATGTTGATCTGAATAGGCGTAGCTGGAGAATAAAAGGTCTTCAAAGGCAAGGATGATGCGCTCAATGCAGATGATACAGAAGCAGATCAGAGTGGCATGCTTATTCTGATAATGGATTCCTGGGCCAGTTCTTGACTGTGTTTTTCTTAGTGTATGCTAGGATGCCTCAAGTGTAGATTACACTTCTGGCAGCATCACACAGAATGGAAAATGCTCTTAAAATTGTGTGGAACAAGACAATGTAATTCTGTTTTAAGGTTTATAGTAATAGCGTCTGATTAAAATACTGTCTTATGATACAACAAAAGTGATGGGAAGGCTTATCTTGCAAATACATAGAAGGAGGACTTTGTAGGTGGTCTGGCTAGGCTGATATAAATAGTATTAAAAGCTCTCACTCTGGCTTATCTGAATTTAGCATGACAAGTAATATTTACAGAGTTTGAGTAGGTAGAGCATTCGGTGTTACTCACAGCTGTTTGCTAAATGGCAAAACTGAATGTTAAGGAACTTGAAAGTTTATTTCAGGGACACTGTTTAACAATGTAGTAGAGAATGCAGTGCCATCTGGCCTTTTAATAAGAGATGTTGCATCTTGTGTATTACACAAGGAAGAAATATTTAACATATTTAGCAATTTTTTTTGAAATAAAGTAATCCCATTTTTTATTTAAGTCGTGGAAGATTGACATTGCATGAGTGGAATAGAAGATATTTTGAAAATGAAATCTTGTTGTAATAGTGAATTGGCTTAGCCTCCCCAACCTGTTTCAGTAATCTTGATAAGCAAATTGGAGAATGTTCAGTTAAAGCATTCAAAAGTGAACAGGCTGAGCTGTAATTTTGAATCTCTCTCTTCTTAATGATGCCTTTTGAAGGCCATAGGGAGTTCAGTGTTCCTGTCCATTTCTTGGACCGTGCTTGTTGCTATGTGAGGGAGAGAGAGAGTAGAACTCAGCAGCTTGAAAACCAAGCTTATGTAGAAAACTAGTCTTAATTAGCAGTTTAGACTACCTCTGTTACATAGTTAGGAATTTCTTGGCCATAAACTGTAGTACTTCCCTCTGTTTTTAAAATTTGGAAGTGATTTGTAGTACTGGCCGTCTGTTTAGTCTTTCCTCCAGTTAGTGGCTGATAAGATACTCATGTTTTTATCCTTCTGTTTTCACTTGTGGAAGATCTGTAGCTTTTTACAAGCCAATTCATGGTATTGACAATTCAACTGAAGTAACTGACTATGCAAATGCTCTTCCTCTGGCTTTCAGTGTCTTTGCTGTTTAAGTCTAGGATGACAAAATTATCAACTTTACTTTCTTCTGTGCCTATTTAAAACCAGTCTTGCAAGGAAGGAGTATTTTTCCCCCCATAATTTGTGTCCACTTCTCCCAGCTCTGTAGAAAATGGCAAGTATTAGGAACATAATCCTTACTTTCAGATTTTCTTACTAGAATTGTTCTTACTAGAATATTGTCCTGCTTGTCAAACTCCAGAAATGGGCTGCTAAGGAAAGCCTTGTGCCTTTCCCTTGCACATTAAACACCTAAACTTGAGAGGAAAGAATAGTGTTTAACTTAGATGCAAGTTACTTCAAGTTGCTTTGCCTCCAAAAAGGAGGAGGGGGAATGGTCTTAAAGATGTCTTGTGGAAGAATGGTCTTTAACAATACTGGTGAGACAAAATAACAGTTTCATCAAAACTAAATCTAGTTATCTTGCTTTGCAGTTGTTTTTACAGCATCCCTTATATTCCGAGGTAGAACTGTAGAACTTCACGTGTGTGAAGATAGTTTGCTTTGAAATGGATAAGTGCCCTCATTTAGGAAATTAATACTTCCTGTAATTTCTGGCTCACATAAGAATTTCTGGGATTCAGCAGCTAAGAATTTGCAAAAATCATTCTCCCCTATTGCATGGTGTGGGCATAAGGTATCTCTCTTTAAATTCTATTGGATTAATCTTACAAAAATTCATTAGTGCTCTTCTTCATCATTCACACTGTAAAACAGGTTTCCATAACCAAACAAAGAGGCAGGAGACTGGTTAAAGCTGACATTTGCAGGGGGGGAAGCTTTAAGCTTAAGCTAGACTTTTTAGAGAAATAATCTTCTTGAGGAAAGGAAACTAGCTGCAGTTCTGTACTATTTGTAGGTTACCGTATATGGATGTGAATTTTAAGGTTCTTTCATGATAACTTTGTCTAATTATATGCCAGCATTAAGGAGTAGTTGGAAGTAAAATAAGCATGTAGTGCTGAACCTTTTTAAAAGGAGGGCAAAATGCATACCGGGAGCATATAGACCATGAATCACACGGTTATATGTTAACAGAGCCTTAGGAAATTCAGGAAGCATAATGTTTCCCTATAAGGCTAATATTGCTTTTGTTGCATTGGAAATGTCATTACACCAAAAATCCACATGGAGCTTGTTCTTCAGACACTGAGGAAGGATGTGGTGCTGGCAGGTATAGTAACTGTGTGTGGGTGAAATAAGGCAGACTCAGGGAAGAACTGAAGTGGTAGTTAACTCTGGAAGGGGATGTGTGCTACAGAAACTCTTGAAACCACCCAAGTTTAAGCACCTAATTTCATAGAATCATAGAATGGTTTGGGTTGGAAGGGACCTTCAAAGATCATCTAATCCAACCCCCCCTGCCATGGGCACAGACATCTTTCATTAGATCGGGTTGCTTAAAGCCCCATCCAACGTGACCTTGAACACTTCCAGGGATGGGGCATCCACAACTTCTCTGGGCAACCTGTTGCGGTGTCTCACCACCCTCATTGTAAAAAAATTTCTTCCTTGTATCCAACCTAAGCCTACCCTCTTTCAGTTTAAAACCATTGTCCCTTGTTCTGTCTGTACAGGCCCTGGTAAAAAGTCTCTCTCCATCTTTCTTAAGAGCCCCCTTTATATACTGAAAGGCTGCAATAAGGTCTTCCCAGAGCCTTCTCTTCTCCAGGCTGAACAACCCCAGCTCTCGCAGCCTTTCTTCATAGGAGAGGTGTTCCATCCCTCTGATAATTTTCATGGCCCTTCTCTGGACCTGCTCTAGCAGGTTCATGCCTGCCTTGTGCTGGGGACCCCAGAGCTGGACGCAGGACTCCAGGTGGGGTCTCACGACAGTGGAGTAGAGGGGCAGAATCACCTCCCTCGACCTGCTGGCCATGCTTCTTTTGATGCAGCGCAGGATTCAATTGGCGTAGGAGTTGGAGTTTGGTCTTTTCAGGCTCTTTCTGCAGTCAATGATATAGTCAATGAAGTGAGGGTGAGATAAAGAGGCTTCTTTTGGGAGTGACTTGGAACAGGAGCCTATCCCAAAGGTATATGCTGTACCTTCAAATACTTATGGTCTGAGTATGTGGCATTCTGAGAGCTGGCTAGTGACTGATTAACCCTGTCATTTCCTTGGGGAAAAAGAGCTGCTAAATGTCAGGTTCTCAATGAATTGTCTGTCTGCAGCTAGAAGCTTTGTGGGATGGGAGCAGCTTAACAGGATCCTGCCAGATGAGTGACTAGTCACCTAACTGGTGTGTCCTGGGGCAGGGTCATAAATGTTACTGGTAGTTTTATTTGGGCAGTGGAGATGGACTGTAGTATATTTAAATATGGCTAGTTTCATGCATTTTGTATGCTGTTGTCAGAGTACCACAGTTACCTTCTCATCTCTTGGAAGGCCCTTGATGAACATGCCGTTTTTTCTGTCTCTTTTCTGTACAAAAAAGAAAGAGTTGCCTAGTTTAAACTCCCTTCCTTCCCAGTCTAGTGTCACAATGAATGTTTCAAAGTGTACGAGCTGCGTAGAGATGCAGGGGCAGGCGCTATCAAAATAATAATAGTCTTCAGATGCTGGCCCAGTAAACTGAAGTCCTTTGGAACTGATGGAAATAGCCAGAATGTGGACTTCATATCTCATTTCTGTATGCTGCATCCTTGCACTGTGTTCTGTAGCCATCGCTACTGCTGCATGAAAAATATAATACCAGACCAAATTCAGAATCTGTACTGTGTTCTCACCTTAGCCATCTTTATTGTGTAGGACCGTCCCTTGTTTCGTATAAATATGGGGACCATGCCCATTCTCCTGTCTTTCCCTTCTCTTTGCAGTCTTACAAACATGAGGAAAAACTACATTTGGGATTTTACATTCCCCAAACCAGCTGAAACTTGCTGGAAAGGGTGCAGATGGGGCCATGCATTTCTGCAGGTGCTTTAGATCTTCATCTCTTCCAACTTTGCTTCCTTGTTTCCCAAAGCCTGACTCCTTGTCTTGCATGCTCAGCTGTGAGGTGCTCTTGACATAAGGTCAAAATGTGTGACTTTTATTACTCAAATAAGAGAAGGCTGTTGTCCAGTTTTTATTGACTAAGCACCTTTAACTTTTATATTAGTCCATTTATCATCTATCTTCATTTTCTCCTAGCTTTTTCCACATTTCTCTTTCCACCTTTGTATTTTTAATTTCATTTTCACAAGAAAATAGCATATGTCTTATGTGCTTCCCAATGCTTTCCTCAGAAGCTTTGCTGGTGTATCGCAAGGGCTTGGGTGCTCCCAGTCCCATTGCAGGGACTGGGATAAAAATGGGATATATGGTGTTGTCTGTTGTCACTCTTAAGGCTGACTTTCTGTCCCCTTGAATAGGGGAATGACGCAGCTGTCCCTGATAAAGTTGAAGTACTAGGATAACTCATCTCAGCTTTGTATTTTATAACTTTACAAGACAGAGTATATTTAATGTATATGGTACACTGAAAATGTAATTTTACCCAAGGTAACTAGGGAAGATGTGTCTCTGTCTCTTTTTCCTTGCTGTTTTTTGTGTGTTTTTTTTTTTTTTAACTGCAGTTGATGTTGTTTCACCTATTGCAGCAAATTGCTGTTGTCCAGAGAGTCATCTGCTTTTGAAACAGTTGTTTTGTAGGGCATGTTGCTACTGATAATCTCTTTGTAATTAATCCAAAGAAAAACTGACTTGCTTTGGAAGATGAACATGCTTTGGTTCCGATCGTAGTGGCTGATTCTAGTCTTACCTTTATTTTGGAGGAGACCACTGTGGTTGACATGAAGGTGACATGAAGGTATTTGTGGTGTTCCCTATCTGTAGACCCTGCTGGATTGCAAGTTTCTCTCAAATCCTGACAGGAATGCTCAGGAAAGACACTTCCAGCATTTATGGACTACTTTGTTGCTGTTAGTTTTGTTATCAGTTATTGATTTCACATTCTTCTTTTCATTCTTCTAGCTCACATGATGAATACCAATATCTACAGTTACTTTAGGTGCAGTGCTGAATAAGTGTATCTGGTGTGTACTGAAAATGACATTTATAGCCATGTTGCACCTTTAAATTCTGCTTGGTTCCACCCTTACACCAGGAGGCATCTGGAATGCTGAGCTGGAAAACCTTGTAATTATTTCAGTTAGTGCATCCTCCGCCTGGTTTGGCTGTTGCCTTGTGCTCAGTAATTTCACAGACACACTCAGTGTTCGAGGTGTATGTGGTAGCTTTTGTGGTGAGAATTATTACAATATTAATGCTTTTTACAAGCTTCTGCGAAATAGCTTCTTATGATAGTAGTCTTGGAATAGTACCTAGGTGGTGTTTTTTTTCCCCTCCTTGTTTTTCTTGTTCTCCTTTAGAATATAGATGACGTACATTTTCTGTTGGGTTTTTTGGGGGGAGTGAGGACTGTTTGTCTGTGTTGGAGAGCAGCCTGCAATGCTCTGTGGTGCATTTGTGTTTCTAAATGCAGTTGGTGAACAGCCGCTGATGGAACTGTGTCTCCTGTCTGAGTAGACTAGATTGCTGTTGGCTTTGTGTTTTATGGATCGAAACAGGTAACCCCCCATGACTGGCTTTCTCTCCTAGATGAAAGTTAGGATTAGGGAAAGACTCTGAAATCGTTACAGTATGGCTTCCTTTAATTCCTTTCAGAGACTTGAGAAAGACTCTTGACTAACAGTGCACCCATAAAAGTAAGGGTAGAGAGAAAAGAAGAAATTATTTCAATTAGTATATTGTGAAAAATCTCTATTTGTAGTTGAGAAGAGGAAGAATTACACTTTCTGGAGAGAATGTGTTATTAAATCAGAAAACATATTTGCAAAATAGCAAGAAATGTAGGTTTTTTTTCTTGCAATGACTAAAAATCCTGTTTCTTAACATACCTTAGAAAAATGTTAGTGAACATACAACATGTTAAGAACCTGTTGGTAAATTTAAGGAAGAGCTGTACCTCTGCTCTGTAATGTATTGGAGATTGATGCTTCAATACATCACCGTGCCTTTTATGTGATGCTATTTTATATGATAACTGTCACATTTTCCCATTTTAAATTGCAGCGCACAGGTTTTCTGGGAGTTGCTTCTGTAACTAGTCGAAATTTAAGAGTAATGAGTCAAAAATTTCCTCTCATTTTCTGGTCTTCCTTTCAGACGGATCCACCTTAAACATAATACTTCAGTCTAATGGGGCAGCTTTGCTGGTATAAACTTCATAGACTTAGTCTCTATTTTTACATTACTTGGTGGGAAGCTTCCTTTTGCCTGTTGGGGTCCGCTTACATTGGGTTTGGACTCGAGACCTTGGAAGAAGTAGAAAGGATAGATTGAAGGGGTGGAGGGCAGTGTCTTTGTTTTGTTCCAGGGTAGAACTATAGTTGTGAGCATGCTGTGGGTGAGAATAGCTGTTGCCTTGAGAATAGCTGTAGAATAAAGCATTTCTCCTCCAGAAAGCTGTGTCATTAGAGATGAAAATGTAATCTGTAGGTAGCTGACTCCCATAAGAAGAGGACCTAGCCTGGGACTGTGATTGGCCACAGTCAGTCTCCGAAATGCATGGTATGCCGTTGGATGCAAAGACAGCTGTTGGTGGGTATCCACAAGGGCACAGCTACCCAGTGAGTCCTCATAGTGCTGCTGGCTTGGGCAGTACAAATGCCTTCCTTGCACCTTCTTGGCAGTTGTACTGGCCCAGGTGTTTATTCTATGTTGGGTTGGGGATCTGTTACTCTTTTTGCTGGGTTATTTTTAAGCAGGATCAATTTCCTGAGCTGATTGACTGGCCTGCCCCAGTTTAATGATACGATGAGGCTGGTTAAGATGGTGGTTCCCAAGTTCTTGCTGTTGAACGTGGTTTTGCTGACAGAGATTTCTGTTTAACCACAGCCAAAGTGGTGCCTGATGTAAGAAGAGAAATTAAGAGATTACACCATTTTACTCATTGACACTTCAACATGATGGGGAAGGAGATAAGTAGATGCGGGGCGATCTGTAAACACAAGGTTACAAGGCAGCTTGGCAGCGTGCGCATCCTTTTTGTATTCTCTTGATAAAAGTGAATCATGGTCCTCGCCTAATATGAGCTTGAAGAGAAAGTCTGAAATTCAAAGGAAGATTGGAATAGGTTTCTAGAAAATCTGTAAACAAAAATGTAACGGCAGTCTGTAGGTGGCAATGTGAGTAAGAGCAGACCCACGTTCCTCTTGGAGAGAAATGATTCTCCATCACCCTTTCCCTCTCCCCCTCCACTGGTTTGCTTTATTGGATGTTGGATACCGTGTCCCATCTTGACTTGTGTTTTATAGTGTTAAAATTTTTCTGTGAGAGTTTTTTCTTGTGTTGTTGGAACGATGGCTTCCTTATTACCTTGTTTCTGTCAAATGATTTTCAGAGGCAGTAGCTGAGTTATTCTCACTTATTTTTTAATTGAATTTGTAATAGACTTCTACTAAAATATCTTCACCTATATAGTATGTTTTAACTATTTATTCTGGAGGAATAAAGAACCCATTGGGTAAAATGTCCTTATTTTAAAAGCTGGAGAGGGCTGCTGAGACGGTAATCAAAGCTCCTGTGGGATTTCGTTCACTGTTTTCTGAATGCAGTACAAAATAGGTGCTTGAAATAAGGATGTATTTTTCAGACGCATCCAAAGTCAATCCATGAAAAATCTTCTTTCCCCTTTAATAACTCATTACATTAGTTATATTGCTTTCCCTGCTTAGATAGCTGTATTGGATTTGCAATATGAAGGTTTTTCTTTAGTTTTATTCAGGTTATTGGCTGCTTTTTTTTACTGGGGCTAACTAATGATCCTGTAATTCAGTGTGTTGGTTTTGTTTGAAGTGAAAACAAATATTTCAATTTTATGTGGTCTGAATATATGGGCTCGTTTTTTTTTCTAAGGTGTACAGACAAAAACATTTTGGGTTTAGATTTAACTTGTGTTTCAAATTTAGTGGAATTCCTTTTTTAATCTTGATTTTATTTAAGGCCTAGCATGCTGTCCCCCTTCCCTGCACACCAGGACAGAACATATTCTGTTGAAGGAAACTACTTATTTGCAGTCACCATATCTGATTTTTATTTTTCCCTGGGATGCTGGAGGATTAGAGCAGATTATAGTGCTGGGATAATGTCTGACTCCTTGTGTTCCATTTAGTCATAAATAAACCCCTGAAAAATCTGAGTGTTGCTATGGTGATGTTAGTAAAAGCCTGGGATATGGAGTAAGTGAGCCGCTTAGAAGCATAATGTCACTTACATTAATGAGCACGCCGTCGTTAGAACAGTGATGGGTTTACCTGATGCTCTGTAACTTTGGTAGCCCACGCCAGATTCTGAAAGTGAGTAAGTAAATGCAATTTGTATGAATATGCCCTGTTCAGTAACTTGCAACTACTGACCTTTTAACAAATGGAAATTTGTGTTTTGTCTGTTTACTTTCTAGCTTTAATGTGTTGAAGTATCACAGAGAAACAAGCAAAAACTTCCAGTCTTTGTATGCTGCCTTTCACATGATGGTCTGGTTGAATTAAAACAAACAAAAAAAATCAGTTCACAGCAATTTTGTTTTAAACTGTGTAAACACACACTTTTCTTCTGGAAGCATGGAATATAAAAAGTAAGATTGCATTAAAATGTGGTTTGTTTATTTTTGTTTTTTGTTTCTTTTTTTTTTTTTTTAGTCTTTATAACCTGGCTTCACTGGAACTTAGAGAAAATTTGCTGACATATTTACCTGAGTAAGTGACATTTTATGTGTTTGATTATATTAACATAAAATGTTCTTATTCTTAAAATCTGCTAACATATGAAACTGAATGACAGCTAGAAAAAATATTCAGTGCCGATTGACAACATGTATGTGATACAGCTTTGTTTTAGTAACACCTAGTTGCATCCGTTACCTCTAGTTGTACTTGGTTAGTAGCAGGAGCCTGCAGTCTGTGTCGATTGGTTTTGCTCTATAAAAGTATTCTGTATAAAGTACAGCAGCACCAACCATTTCTTCCTGTATGCATTGAATGAGCCCATCAGCAGTGGGAGTGGTGGTTTGGGTTGTTCTCGTGCTGAAATTTCATAACTGTGAAAGCAGGGTAATAGGATCTCAAGAGATTTCCACTCTAGACCTTCATAGCATTTAAATAAGCGTTCGTGTTCAGGGCTAAGTAACCAAAAGCTTCCAAAATCTGGGGATCAAAGCCTTGGTGACAAACTAGGCCTACTGATGTCTGAAGTCTGGCTCCACCCACTGTGTTTTTGGGGGAAAAAGGTATCTAGGTGTGTCTGTGCTGTCTGTATTGTGGCAGAGGAATTGGTGGTCTTTTGTTAAGATTAATCGGGTATCTTATATTTTGGCAATCCTTTTTGGCTGCCTGGAAGAAGCCACCTCTTTCTCTAGTGAAGGAGTTTCCTTCCTTCGCTACCTGGTTGCTTCTTGCAAAAGTTTTGGTGACTCCTGTTCTACTTGTTTAGATAATCTAATATATATTGTAATAGATTTAACTATTTTAATCAGAATCTCTTCCCCAGTCGCTTTGGGGTCCTTTTTTCCTGTCAATCTACCTAGTACCTCAGTTGCGGCTGTTTATAGCTGTGAGCCACAACGCACTTTAAATGTCAGTGGTCAAAAGATATGAATTGCTAGCTAGGTTTTGCTATGTAGTGTCAGAATCAAGCAATCGCAAATGTTGACAATTTTATTGCTCCTGGAAAATTCTGACTGCCAGTAATGTAGCTGATGAGTCTCGCTGGCTTTCGTGCTACTGCAGCTTTGAGGAAGGTAAACAAGAGCTCTACAACAGACTGCTTTTGAAGTAGAAGGATGGCCCTCTGTGTCTGTTCATGCTCAGAGAACTTCTTTTACATCCTTTTGGGCATCCCCCTGTTTGCATCCTCAAATCCAACTTGAAATACTTCAGAAATGGATAGATCATGTTGAGAAGATAAATGATGGATTTATTGAGTCTTGAGTCACACTGTTACATGTGCTCACTATGGGGAATTTTTATCCAGTTGCGTAACTGTAAATTCCCCCTAAAAATACATCTAACCAGCTATACTAAACTACGTGGCATTGTCCACCCCAAGGGACTGATGGTTAAAATAAAGAATAATGATTTGATTGCCTATACTAAGTTTTAAGTTTCAAGGGCATACAGTTATACTGACAAATCAAGTTATTTTTTCAGTAAGATATTACTGCAAATAGTCTATGCCCAGTAAAATAACTGTCTGTCTACAATACATTGTAATTTGAAATACAAGTTTCAGTAAAATGAGCTCATTCAAATACATGGGGTTTCTGTTGGTTTAGTCTGATGTGGTTTTGTTTTGACTTATCTCATCTCACAGATCACTTGCCCAGCTGCAGCGACTAGAAGAACTTGATTTAGGAAACAATGAACTTTATCACTTGGTAAGAGAACATGCCACTGAAAGTGCACATTGGTTTTGTTTTACGCATAATTTAGATTAAATAGGTTGTAGGATGTCCAAAATTGAAGAAAGAAAAATGTATGGAGGGAGAGTCTTTTTATACGTACAGATGACTTTTGGCAGTGAGTTGGTGCTTCCCATATCTGCTTAGTCTGTTCAGTACAATATTACTTTATCCAAAAAACCAGCTGATCTCTAGAAAATGGGAGCACTGCACAGACTTTTTCTACAGAAAGAAAAAGGAGTGGAAGGGCACAAACTCTTGTCTGCACTTGCAGTTACAATGAACACATGGGCTTCTGTAGGGAGCTGGACGGGCTGAGCACAGATGAAAGCTCAGCTATTTCCAGGGTGGGAGTAGGAATCTTTGGGAAAGGGTTGAGGCAAACTTTTGAGGGTTGTAGTGTCTGACATTGTGGCAGATAGATCTACCAAAAAATATCTGTCATCTCCGTTAAGCTGACTTGATTAAATGTTGGATTTGCAGTAGATTAAGAGTGTGCATGCAATTTGTTAGTGCATGTCAGGTAAAGTATGGTAGCTTGTTAAGCTATAAAAATTAATTTGTATGATGGAGTTCCCAAATGCTTACAGTCACCCTTGCTGCATTTAACTGTGGTGGCTCTAAAAAGTGCTTGGAGTAAGGATTGGTTTACTCAGACTGTAATTACGGGGTGGCCATTTGGTTTTTACTTAAAGCTCCTATGCTACTTAACATTATTACTTTTTATGTTATAGCCAGAAACAATTGGTGCACTTTTCAATCTTAAAGACCTCTGGTTGGATGGAAACCAATTAGCCGAAATACCTCAGGTAAAGATGAGCTATACTGATACTGTTTTGAAGATGCTTTTATAAGAAAACCTTTTGTTCATACCTGGAGGGAGGCGATTTAAAATCGAATAGTTTTCTTAGTTCACTTTGCCTGGGTTTGGTTTTGGATGTGTACGGGTTTTCTCTTAATAAGTTCCTCTGCAAGGGATTGTACATGATATCATATGTTGTCAGACATTTTCTTTTAAACATTTTGACAAAGGAATTGTTTCCTAATAGGCACATAGTTCAATTTATGGGATGACGCATCCTCTGTTTACAGTCCTGGCCCAATGATCAGGGAGCCACTAGTTGGCTGAGCTAGCCCTTACCTTTTTTATCTATCTAAATTGCAGTTTTGACAGTTCTGAGGAGGAATCATTGTTTTTTTGCAGTCATTTTCTTCCATTCAAATACAGTGTTTGGGAGAAATACAATAATAGAACTGTTCCCATAAATAGAAATTTTGATTTATGCAGGCAAATCCCCCATCTGACATCAGTCATGGGGTGAGGGGCCTTAGCATTTAGAGCTTACAGCACTCTAAATTCCCTGTCTTAAGAACTGTGATAACATGTGGGATGGTTTCTTTTCCCTCTTTTTCCTTTAGAGCCAAGTCAAAACCTGTTTTCTCCTGTTCCTCGTGCAGTTTGCTGTTGTTTGCTCTATTGATCTCATTGTCAACAGTGTAACTTGGAAATCAGTTACAGTTTGGTGGGCTTTGTTGATTTTGTTGTTGTTGGCTTGGCCTAATAATTTTTTAAGTAGATGCAGTTAAACACTGATAATCATTCATTAAAGGTAAAGTGTGACTTCAGCAACTGTTTTTATTGAAGCTGGCCGTTATTGTGTATTTTGTCTAATGTCCAAAAGATGAACTTGTAGGATAAAGGGGGTGTGTGTGCTTAATGAAAGATCCTTTTGAGAGGCAAACATTCCCAAAATAAAAGGACTGATCTTGTGAGTTAGGATCAAGGTTGTCACTGTATGAAGATTTCATATATGTAAAAGTAAAGGACACTTCTGCCCCAGCCCTTTTGTTCTCTGAAAGATGATTTGGATGACTAAAATGAGAACTATTCTAGAGCGTGTATAGGGGTGTCTGTGTACATGGGGAATGGGAGGGTGCTCTGGTGGCTAATAGGGACAAAGGTATTTCTCTGTCAGACTTTTAAGCTAATTGGCGGATTACCATTGTAAAAAATTAAGTAATCATTAATAATTGTAGATGATGGCAGTATAACTTGGCAGTTCAAATATGCTTGCTAGAGCAACACTCCCAATTCCTATTTCTACATTTGTTGCAGTTGGGAGATGTGAAGATATGAAATCCCTAGATGTCATGGCATGTTGCTGTATCAGCCAGGAGAGACTAATCCTAATTTGCCTAGGGTTAATTGGGAGGGGCAGACTTTAATTACGTGGAGGCTGATAATCTGTAGTTCTGAAAAAACAACTTTGCAGTCTTTACTTGGGGAAGACTCCAGTCTTGGCTGGTGCTTGCCTGGGTGTGCTCAGCATACCTTGTCTGACTACTGAAGCCAGTCTTAATAGTTAGAATAAGAAACTGTGACTGAATCACTTGGTTGGTTTATCATATGTAAAATGTAGTTATTTACTTTTTTCTGCATTTACAGGTCATACAAAGAATAGCCAATTTAGAGGTCATACAGAGAATTGTTTTTCTTTCTGGAGTTTCATTGTGATGGTACATTTTTCAAATTGCTTTGTTATATGTTTGGGCATGACTTAAATTTTTTGTCTTGTATCACAGGAAGTAGGAAACCTGAAAAACCTGCTTTGTCTGGATGTTTCTGAAAATAAATTGGAATGCCTTCCTGAAGAAATTAGTGGTCTGACTTCTTTAACAGACTTGCTTGTTTCTCAGAATTTACTTCAGGTCTTACCTGATGGCATTGGTAAGTACAAGGTGAATGCTATCACACAGAACCATTTAATCCACCGTAAATTGGAAGTCGTTTGTTTTCAAGTCTTTTGAAGTCTTTTTATGCAAGAGATGATCTTGTCTGAGCATTTTTTTTTTTTCTTAGTATGAAATGCATAGCTCTATTAATTTTGCATTTTAGTTGTCTGCATAATGACTACCTTGTAATCCTTTTTTGGTCTTCTCTTGATACCTACCTGCACAAAATAAAAGTTAATATAACCTCTCTGTTCCTACTGTGTCCATGTCACCGTCATAACTCTTTGACATTGTAAAATTCTAGCTTGTAATGTGCTGTAGGTCACTTGATAAGACTGACTGACAGTATCACTACAAAAAATACATCCTTTTTAGTGGGGATGTGTAATTATCTTCAATCGGACAATGCGATTAATGCTATACTGAACTCAGTGGAAGGCTGTTCCAGCTTCAGCCCATTACTCCTCACCCTTGAGGATCCAAACTACAACCTTTCTGTGTCTGACCCCTTAAAACAGGTTTAATAACTGAGGAATGTTTTCTGAAGCATTACCATTGCTTTTTTTCAAGTAAATGTTTTCGTGCCTGCAGTAGTTGTGACAAGTATTCAGTGAGGCATTGTTTCTCTACTACTCATCAGCTGTTTTTCCGGAGAGTTTAATGGTGCAAGAGCATGCCTTCTCCTAGCCAGGATTTTCTTCTGATGTCCAGCTGGGACCTCCCACACTTCGATTTGTGGCCATTGCTATCTTACCTACCACTGTGGAGAAGAGTTTGGTTCTGTCGTCTCTGTAACTACCCTTCAAGTATTTGTGGGCTGTTCCTAAATGCCTCCTTGGCCCTTCTTTCCTGGAGTCCACAAAGCCAGCTCTCTCAGCCTCAGCTCACATGTGCCCTGGTGATCTTGATAGCTTTGTACTGGACCCCCATCAGCATCTCACTTGAACTGAGGAGTTGGAGGGGGGAAGACAGGGCAGGACATGAAACTGAGCATGATTTTACAGGTGTGGCCTCACTGGTGCCAAGTAGATGGGATATAGTAACTTCCATTGATCAGCTGGCTGTAATTCTCCTAACGTAGTCCAGCCAGTGTTTACTTTATTTCTGGTGAGAGCGTACTGCTAGTTCATATTCACCCTGGTGCCCACCATAAGCCCCAGGCCCTTTCCAGTAGGGCTCTTGTACAGCCTGTCACTTGCCAGCCTGTAGCGGTGCGCAGGGTAATTCTGCCCGGGTGCAGAGCTCTGCACTTCTCCTTGCTGAACCTTGAATTTCTCTTTAGGTTGCTATTTTACTGTGTATCAGCTGTCTCTTCATGATTTAGCATTATCAGTGAATTTGATGTGCCAGCCTATTACAGCTGTTTTGGACAGTGTGGTGATGGGCAGGGAGGTGTCAGCAGCTAGTGATGTCTCCTGAATTCTCCGTCTTGGGCGCGGCCTGGGTCAGCTCTACTTTGCACCAAAGATTATTCTAATACAAAGGAGCAGAATCATAGAATGGTTTGGGTTGGAAGAGACCTTTAAAGGTCATCTAGTCCAGTCCCCCTGCAATGAGCAGGGACATCTTTAACCAGATCAGGTTGCTCAGAGCCCTGTCCAACCTGACCTTGAATGTTTCCAGGGATGGGGCATCTACCACCTCTCTGAGCAACCTGTTTCAGTGTTTCACCACCCTCATTGTAAAAAATTTATCCTTATACAAGGAAGAACAAGGTGAGCTTTCTGCTCTGAAATCGTATTTTGTCCTTCCTGGGGAGAAGACCTTCAAAGAAGTTCTATTTCTATTCTGAAAAATGATCTTGGGTTTCATGTTTCACTAACTGGGTTCTGTATGAGGACAAAGAGACCTTGATCCTGTATGAGTTTGGGCTGTCACTTCAGTGCAAGCCTTTCTTACTATGGCTGAGTAGGCATAGGTGATCTTCTGAACACTCCTTTATGAATAAACATTGTATAATTGAGGAAAAAATAGATAATTTTCTCTGTTTATAGGCCTTTGAGTAGACACGTTCTTGACATTTACATGAGGTACTATTCAGATTGTAACTTTAATACAATTTAATATGCTTAAATATTAAATATGGATATTTATATTGAATACTAATTCATTGATGTTATAAACTTGCAAAAATAGTGCAAGCGCCAAATGAAGCAGTGCTTGAATTCTTTTCTTACCTGAAAAAAAAAATTTCATTGTGTTAGAGGATTTCTAAAACTTTTTCATCAGAATGATTTTCTATAATTAAAGCAGGTATCAGAGGATACTAAGCTAAACAATTGTGTTCTTTCTGTCCAGGAAAATTGAGGAGGCTCTCCATTTTGAAGGTTGATCAGAACAAACTTATTCAACTAACAGATTCAATCGGAGACTGCGAAAGCCTTACTGAACTAGTTCTAACAGAAAACCAACTGCAGGTAAGCATGGTCATGACTGCTCAAATGTCTGGTGGTAATAAGACCTGCTGCTAAGTGCTGAATCACTTAGCTCGTAAGGTTACTCACCATTACTACTGTTAAGTAGCGAGTTTCCTTTAAATGTATCTTACTTCTAACCTGCTAAATGAATGCTGAAGATCAAGTTGTGTATAGTAACAATCCTGCCTTCCAAAGGCTTAAGCAATTACATATTCACTCTTAAATCTTTCATGATCAGTAAGGGAATTGGAGCACCTGGAGTGCACATATCATTTACTTTGTTGTGTTTTTAATGCGGACTTTGTGCTGCGTTGTGTTGTTGCCAATTTTTGCTGTGCATTATCTGGATCAGACTTGCTGGAACTGAATAGAAGCCCTGAGTGCTGCAGAGCTGCTGTTGTACTGTTCCTTGCTCTGCCGATCTACTCCAGCTAGGTATTAAATATGATATGTGGTCAATTAAAATAAAATCTCAGACTTCCTTCCATTAGGTGTTCCCTGCCATTATTTTGAAACTGCCTTCACAGGACTCTGACACTTGAAGGGTAGAGTGTTTATAAAAATCCAGGTTTGAGCATTTCTTAAGTTAGGTTGGTGCTTGGTCGAGTTAGGAGCTTAAGCCTGTTGGAAAGATGCCTCTCTGGAGGTCAGTTCATAGCACATAAGTTAGAAGCTTGCCTCTCAATTAGCTATTTAGGGAGCCTAAAGTTAGATAATATGGACATTCTGCATACATGCTTCTGTACGGAGCTGTTGTGCATCTATAATCTTAGTGCAGAAATAAGTCATGAGTGAATTTGTATTAGAAACTGACATTCCTGGACATTTCTTCTGCAAGATAAAACCTTGGATCTCCTTTGGAAGGCCTGGTAGTAACAAGGGTTAACTACACTCCAGTTTTTAAAAATGAGTTAATAGACTGATCCATTTTTAAGTGAGATAAATTTTGTTCTGACTGTGAATTTACACATTCTATTTGCATATTGTTTTGTTTTTGTTGGCACAGTCATTGCCGAAAAGCATTGGAAAACTAAAGAAGCTGAACAATTTGAATGCCGATAGAAACAAATTAACATCTTTGCCCAAAGAGGTAAGTTTTGTGCAATTAACTCTCACAGATGTAATTATACAAACAGAAAACTCTCAATTTCAAATGCCTACAAGAAGTAGCAGGCAGCTTTGACCCACTGAGTATTCTTCCCAAACTGATCACAACCAGAAACCTGTCGATTAGATCCGAACAGCATAAATCTGAACAGCAGCTGTGGTGATTTGGTAGCTTGAAAGTGCAAAATGTCTTTGCAGTTGAACAAGAAGGCTTGGATCTAATTAGCTTGTAACTAGTAATTCCCAGTGTGGGTGTTGGGTCCAGCACTGTTTGAAGACTGGGAGTTATGGTACAGTGAATGCATTTAAACATCAATATGCCTCTTCTGCGTGTAGTATAAAAATACTGCTGAGCTCTTCCTTGCTTCACTCTTGTAAGCAATAGCAAAGGGAAGGTTTCAGAGAAAACCTCCCGAAAAATGATTCAGAGACTGTTTTGACAGTCTTTTTGGTTTTGGAGATCTCAGGACTACTTTTGCCTTTAAATAAGAGGACCTGACGTGACCAAGATCACTGATACCTCAAATCTTACAGCTATGATCACTAAGACTTCTTGTCTAATGTAACAGTATATGGAATGAAATGAAGCTAGAATTTCTCTTGTGAAACTAATTATAACGAAGGCCTTACAAGTTTAGTTCAGTGGTAAATTCTGGAAGGAGATTGGGGGAAGCAGCATCCTGTGACTGGAGCACGGGACTGTGAGTTTGTTCTGTTGGCAGTACTGTTTCTCTGCAATTTTTGTCCAAGAAGTTTTCCCTCTTAATTTTCTGTTTCTAACTTGTGGCTCTGAGGTCATAGCTTTTGTTTACCACTTTCAGTCACTTCAGGAGCAGGAGGGGTAGGTATTCAGGTGGCAGCCGATGAATGGGAATTGAGAGGAGTATCAGCTCTGGCTAGTGAGCACACACTTCTGCTCAGGCCTGGTTACTTATGGAGCTTGGACAGCTCGAGGAAGAGGTGTGAGGAGGAAGCAAAGTGGCTGGGAACCGGGAGATGGGGGAGAGCCAATGGTCTGAAGAGGAGGGATTGAGCAGGGGCAGAGGATGCTGCTGTGGCACTGGCAGCAGCAATTCCAATGGCCCAGGTCTGAGCTGCCACAGGTCGGTCACCTAATTGGGGCTCCACGATAGCCCTTGTTGCTCCTTTACAGATTTGCTTGTAAGTGTATGTTTGACGGAGAGGGAAAGGTGAGGGAGGGAAGAGAAGATGTTAGTACTGCAGCTCCTCTAGCAGGACAGTGTCTCCTCTGCAGAGGTGCTGCTGGTTCTGAACAGAAAATTGCAGAGGGCGTACCCAGATGGGTTGCACAAGTGCTAGCAAGAGGCAGGACCTTGGGAAAACTGTGTTTCTGGGTTGGGATGTGATGGCAATTTTGATCGTATGCTCATTCAGCAGAAAACTTTCCCTATCTTTACAAAGAACTTAATTTAATACGTTACACAGGTGTCCTAAACTGTCTGTACTTGAGACTTGTACAATTTTGTGTCTAGTCCACCTTTAAGCACAATTGCTCTGAGTTTGTTATAGCATGTAAGGTTTTACTGATACACTTTATTTCCAGATTGGCCATTAGTAGCTTACGTAGTGTATAAGCACTTTTCTTAGTTAATGAAGTTCACGATATTGGAGACGGTGCATGAGGGCGAGTAGTGTGGCTTGGAAGGAGCAGGGACAGGAGCAGGTGAGAGGAGAAGGCTTGGCTTCAGAAGCAGGTAAAGCAGGGTGAATATGGAGTGTGTCTGTTTGGGGGGAATAACAGAGTCAAGGGCTCAGTGCAGAACAATACTGAACAAGAAACTGGAGACTTGGAAGCAGAAATGGGTTTCAGAGGTGGAAAGCATTGCCCAGTCGGTGAAGGAGTTGGGGATATGCAAGGGTGAAGTGAAGAACAAGAACATGTGTGGAGAACATTAGTGCACATGAGAGAGGGGGGAGGGGATACCTGCACAGGGGTGGGGTAAAGGCAGGGATGAGTCTGTGTTTGGAGAAGGAGGGTGATGAGGAAATGGAAGGTGGTATCTGGAATGAGGTGAGCTGGGGAGTTGTAGAAGGTCCAGGAAATAAAGATGGGAGAGGGTGGTTCCCAGGGAGCTTGGCAGAGAAACAGAGGAAACGGAGCTCCTTGGCATCCACTTCTTTGAAATAGAATTTTTTTTTTCCTGTAAAGGTCTCCACACCTATGTATCTTTCTCATTAGAGCAAACACTTTGAACTTATGTTTAACGTAAGATTTCCAGGATGTTTCATTAAAGTATGTTTTGCTCTGTGGATTTTTAAAATTATTTTATTTTTTTATTTTTAAAGTAAGTCAGTCCGTCTCCAGCTGGAGGGTCATATCCACCCTCTAGATCGGTGGATTTGAATTCCAGGCTGGTAATGGTAACAAATAGAAAGCATGAACAACTGATGCAATGGTTTGTCTCAAAAATACTGTTAATATGCATGTATTGCAGAACCTACCATCTAGCTAATGAGACTTCTCAGTTTCAATTTTTTAAGTTTCAGTTTCAATTCCTTGTGCTTAGGCTGTGCAATAAAACACTTTTCCCTCAAAGTCTTTAGATTGCTTTCTAACAATGCTGAAATCCTAGTTTTGAAAACAGAAGGAAATCTACTGCTCTCTGCTCATGTTTCATCTGTTCCTGGAGCTGCATTTTCTTTGTGTAGTATTTTTCTTAACCAGTAGCTTTTTGCTTTAAACCAAATGTGAAAATTTCTGTAGTACAAGTTTTCTGATTAAAATTCAGAGAAATTCAGTGAAGAGTCACATTTCATAGCTCTAAAAGAAAAATGTTCTGTGTAAGCAGAGTGCACAGGTATAACGAGTACTGTTTGCTGTTACGCAAAGCATCCACAGGAGCAGCTTCAGGGGTGCTGATAATGGCAAAGATCCCAATTCTGAGTTTCCCTTTGGATGGCAGGGAGGAACAATTTGGTATCTTGGTGAAATGTTCCATTTCCATTTTCCTTCTCATCATTACTGACTTGGAAAAAAAAAATACTACGAAAAGCAGAGTCAGATACAGAAGTAGAGTATGCACTGCAGATATTCTTGCTTGGTATCTTCCCCTCTTTTCCTTTCCCTCTCTTCCTTCCCACTTTCTCTCGTTCTTTCTCTGCCTTACAGAATTCTAGAACAGTGGTGCATTTGTGGTCCTCATCCTTATAAGACGTGGGTGTGGGACAGGCCTTTACTGGTTTCTGTTGGAGAGGGACAAAGATGTAGTAGTCTGGTAACATGTGAAAAAATGTGACTCTGCTAGGAAGAAGAGTACATATAACAAATATATCTACTTGCTGCTGTCTCTGTCCTTCCCTCCAGAATTATTCCTGTAGCAAAGAGAGCATTTATAGATATGATGGCAGAAATTATGTGCCTGCTCTAACATAACCTGGTGAGATAATCTATGAGTTCTAACCTTTTTGTGATGGTGTGGGGGTTATTTTGGTGGTTGTGGAGTTTGTTTGGGGTTGTTGTTGGGGTTTTTTGTTTGTTTGTGTTTTTGTTTGTTTGGTTTTGTTTGTGGGTTGTTTTTTTTTGTTAGCAGTTTACTAGGATTGGATTTTGGGTCAGCCTGTCAAACAATTACATTGCCAGATTGTTTCAATGCACACTTGTAAAACCAGTCCCTACCTTTTGGTGTAAAATTTCTTGACTTGGAATTATTGAGGAGCTTGTATGCAAATACTCCATCAAAGTTTCCTGGTTCAAAGGTTCTTCTGTATCTGGTGCCGATAGAAAAGGTAAAACGTGGAACAGCTGAATGTCTGACCAAGACTTGAGTCACTGACAGATTTCATCTTCAGTCTCTCATCTTACGGCTCAATCGCGCTCTCACTGAATTGAGTGGCGAAACAAACTTCGGCAAGAACTGAGAATGTCTAAACCTGTTCATAGTTACAACTGTTTTTCCCCTTAAACTTGAAATACCTGCCTGGTGACTCTTTGGTATTGAAATCCCACCCTGGCATTGGAACGCTGGTGAAACTGGTGTGTTGATTTTGGCACTTGCATAAATAACCTCCTTGGAATGTTTTCCAGTTCATGTGCTTTTGTTAATGAGTCTCTACAACCTGCAGAGATCTGGTAATGTGTCCTTCCTGGCTCTGAGGTATATTGTGGCTGAGAATTTTTACTACAGTAGGTAAAACTGCAGGGGGTTTTTTTTGGCAATTACTGTGCTTTTTAAATTTTTCTTATCTTTTTTTTTTTTTTAAACAAGTTGGGACCTCTTTGTTGTTTCTGGTTTTAACTTCTGATGTCCCATCCCTTCCCTTATTTGTGTAAAAGTATGTGTTTGTGTGTCTCAAAGGAGGAAAAATGCAGGAAAACTTGTCTTGGGTCGGAGGGCAGAGAAGCAATATTGCTGTGCTCCTCACATACTATTCACCGATGGTGCAGGGGGTGTTGAAGTGAGTTTGCAGATCGTTTTCCTAGCCAAATTAAAGTTTGTAATAACTGAATAATAGCTAATAATAGTGAATTGGGCAGTTTCTTCCACCTCTAAATGCATTCTATGCTTACAATTAGAGAATTAATCTATTTTATCTGGGGCCAAGGAAAATTCTGACTTTACTTACTTTGAATCCGAACAAAATTTTGGTTATGACACCCTGGAAAAGATTTTACAACAAAATAGGAACTGTGTTTAAATTCCCAATATGTTTATCCAAGTTGTATAAGCCTATTGAGAATTCTTGATGCTGACAGCTGTACTGAGAGTTAAATAGAAAAGATGTGTCACTGGACTTTAACTAGTCACACGCTAAAGAATAATCATTGTAGTATTTGTCATAATGTCATATTTTTTTTGCATTGCTGGGATGGGTTGACCTTGGCGGAATACCAGGTGCCCACCAAAGCCGCTCTATCACTCCCTTCCTCAGCTGGACAGGGGAGAGAAAATATAACAAAAGACTCGTGGGTCAAGATAAGGACAAGGAGATCACTCACCAGTTACTGTCACAGGCAAAACAGACTCGACTTGGGGAAAATAAATTTAATTTATTACCAATCAAATCAGAGTAGGGTAATGAGAAATAAAACCCAAATCTTAAAAGAACACCTTCCCCCCACCCTCCCTTCTTCCTGGGCTCAACTTCACTCCCAATTTCTCTACCTCCTCCCTCCCAGCGGCGCAGGGGGACGGGGAATGGGGGTTGTGGTCAGTTCATCACACGTTGTCTCTGCCACTCCTTCCTCCTCAGGGGGAGGACTCCTCGCACTCTTCCCCTGCTCCAGCGTGGGGTCCCTCTCATGGGCTACAGTTCTTCACGAACTGCTCCAGCGTGGGTCCCTTCCACGGGGTGCAGTCCTTCAGGAACAGACTGCTCCAGCGTGGGTCCCCCACAGGGTCACAAGTCCTGCCAGCCAACCTGCTCCAGCGTGGGCTCCTCTTTCCACTGGTCCACAGGTCCTGCTAGGAGTCTCCTTCAGCGTGGGCTTCCCGTGGGGTCACAGCCTCCTCCGGGCATCCACCTGCTCTGGTGTGGGGTCCTCCATGGGCTGCAGGTGATATCTGCTCCGCCATTAACCTCCATGGGCTGCAGGGGACAGCCTGCCTCACCATGGTCTTCACCACGGGCTGCAGGGGAATCTCTGCTCCGGTGCCTGGAGCACCTCCTCCCCCTCCTTCTTCACTGACCTGGGTGTCTGCAGAGTTGTTTCTCTCGCATATTCTCAGTCCCCTCTTCTGGCTTCAGTTGTGCAATAACTTTTCCCCCTTCTTAAATACGTTATCACAGAGGTACTACCACTGTTACTGATGGGCTCAGCCTTGGCCAGTGGTGGGTCTGTCTTGGAGCCAGCTGGCATTGGCTCTGTCGGACATGGGGGAAGCTTCTAGCAGCTTCTCACAGAAGCCACCCCTGTAGCCCTCCTGCTACCAAAGCCCTGTCACGCAAACCCAATACAATTGCTTATACCTGTGTGAAAGATGCTAACTGGTAAAGGACAGCAGAATTGATTAATAGCTTTTGAACAGTTAACAGATGCTGAAATCAAAAGGTGTTATTCAGCTAACATAACTTGAAGGTCTTCCAAGTTTCCTACCTTTAATTTGTGTTTTGGCTTTAGAGCACCAACAATGTGAGGATGCGCCATTGTAATCAGTGAAATCTAGTCTGTGGTGATGCACGACTGTAACTGACGGCTGGGCTCAAGAGAGGAAGCAAATGGGAGTTTTTGGGAGGGATCTAAATGGGAAGAGAGGGATGAATCTGTACACACTCTTCTTGGGTTTACCTCCAGAAAACTGCAAAGGTGTCAACAGCAAGAAAAATCAAATAGCAACCACCAGGTTATTGTAACAGAAAAGCGCAGTAAAAGTCAAGTGATCAAAAATAGGCAACTGATGCAGGCGTCAAAACAACAGTCTGTCTGCAGTAGAGAAGAGGAGTCGTCAAACATCAACAGAGAAGTGGTGTGATAAGACTGACGGTTCTGGAGGACTGTTTAAGATGGGCTGGCAGTGGGTATGTGGATGTCAAAAGAGCAGGAGGCTGAAGTGGTGAACGCTAGTCATGATCAGAACGTAGAGGGGAGTTTTAGCAGCCAAGCTGACATCCTCTTTATGTATGCCCGAGTCTTACTGCTTTTCCAGAGCAAGGAAGCTGTTAGAAAGATGAGCCTCAGACTGAGGTAGAAGAAAAGAGAAAAAAATCCTCCATAAGGGTAGAGTTTTGTGTGGAACCTGGAGAGGTCCTAGTGACGCTCATTCTCTGAAGCAAGTCCACCTGAATGCAAATAAACAGTTTTGTTCAGACTTTACAGTACTGTAAAATCAGTGATCTCAAAATTAGCACTTCATAGTAATGATCATTTTCCGCCTGACTGCTGTGTGGGTTTTGTTTTTGTGGTTTTGTTTTTGTTTGTTATCTGGGCTGACTGTTCTTTGGAGATGGTGGGATGAGACAAGTGAATAACCCTGAAATTAAAGTTGCTAGAAGGAAGTAATTCTCAGAAGTATGACTTAGACATGCACAACTCATTTGAGACCTTTTCCTGATGTCTAGCTCACTACAGAAGAACGTGAGGACTTCTTTAAGCCTCCAGTCTTTGGAACAGTTACTCATGTGCCTGGAACTAAGCACATGCTTGTCCCCATTAATTGAAGTCTGTGCTCGAAATGAACTGTGTGCTTAACTGTTAAATGGGCTTGTGGTCTCAACTGTGTACTTGGTGCCCATGCGGTGGTTTGGCAACTTCTGTTGTGAGCATGTGATCAAACCCTTGGAAAGCATGGCTCTTTGTCAGTTAGTGACTCTCAGCCAAACCAGCGATGTTCTGATACCGTATTACTTCATAGTGGTCACAATGATGTTTTCCTTTCAGCATGCCATTTAGTGTGTGCACTTTGCCTCAGTGGTACCACTTCGTGTTTAGGTTTTCAAACGTTGGACCTGATGTCTTTCTGTACTGCTGGATGGGTGTGATCTTTTTTTGAAATGACAGACATTTTAGGTGTTTTTAACTGTCAGCTTGTCTTTTTTTCTCTGTGATATCTCACCCGATGCTGCTTGTTAGATGCTGGCTGCATTTTCTAAAAAGTTTCATAAAAAAAATTCAGTATCTGTCTGTTATCTCCCCCTCTACGCTATTAAAAAAAAAAGTCTTCACTACCTTTGAATGAAAGAAAACCTTTGAAAATTGCCTATTGACTGATAGAGCAAAGTTATAATAACTGAAGTTAAAATAACTTAGGAGTTTTAACCCTCTTTGGCAGTAGAAGAATGTATGTTCTGTCTCCAGTTGTTGGAATGCTCTTGTCCAGTATGGATAAAGAAAAATAAATTGAACATCTCTTGTATTTTCTTAATTGTTAGCCGCTTGGAAAATTATGGGTCAGGTAAATTGATAACCCTGTAAGTATTATTCAGTCCACGGTTCTACTGTTACCTTTCATTAAACTGCTTTACATGCATGGTGACTCAGGCCGGCTGGTTCCACTGCTGCATTTTTCCATTGTCAAAAGTATAGAAGTTTTGGTCTCATCAGGGCTGCATGGCTTTACTTTGTTTGGCTAAACTGTTTGGATCTCCATGCTCCAAGACTGAGTAACACAAACTTCATTCATGGAAAAGCAGACACTTTGCGTACAGTTAGGGCATCACTTGCCAGCTCATCAACATTCACTAATTGTATCTCTTGCTTTTCACAGCTCCTCATGTTAGATACACCAAATAGACACTTTGTGTGTGTGTGTATATATATATTTTTTCCTATATGGCACTGTATTCCGTGAATGTGTCAAGGCACATTATTTCAAAATCTATAAACGCTTTAAAGTGAATAGCAGAATTATTGCACTAAGAAATGTTTGCTCGCGATTTGAGCGCTGGTTTCTAAGGGCTTTGATTCACGAGCTAAAATGGCTAACAAGGTTGCTGCTCCTAGAGTACACGCAGGGCCAGGAAAGCTGATACTCTTGTGAAATAGCTGCATCCTAAAGTGCAGTGATTTGAGGGAAACCATCCCAAGATCTTGTTTTGTCAAGAGAATGTTGTGCTCTAACTTTGTGCTGTAAATAGCTTGTGAATCAGAAGCCTTGAGCAGCTGATCTCTGCTTTGTTCCATTAAAATGTATTTATGATACAAAGGAAGGTGAGTGGATATAAATGCTCCATTTGTTTGTTTTATTTTCTAAGTCACAGTTACATCCTTTTAAAATGGCTTTTTCCTTGGTAAATAGTGTAGGTTAAATTGACACGATTTTTACTTTGACTAGTGGAAAAGCTTTTGTGGTATTTCTCTGTAATCTCAAACTTGGGTTTGGACTCAATTGTGGGTTTTGCAAAGACAGAACTGACAGTTAACTAGAACACATAAATAATTTCAGCTCAGATTTGGGGACTTCTGACCAAGGTGTAGTGACATGTTGGCTATATTGTGACAGAAGAACCTTTGTACATGTGTGTGACTATAGAAGTCCTCTAATTTTTGAACTAAGATCTTTCAGTAGGTTTGCTGTCTGTAGTTAGGTTCTAAGTCCACTTAACTTGAAAGCTTTGAAAGGTGTTGGGCTATTTTGCCTCTAATACCTGGAGTAAGAGAAGAAACTCCCCCCTCCCCCCCCCCCCCCTGCCCCCCCCCTTCTCATGGTGAGTTTTGGAACTGGCAAACAAACAGCAGTGCTTTTTGAAGTTCTGTATGATAAGCAAACAAAGGTAAGTTGCCTTTGTGAATAGGAACAAAGAGTTACTTGAAGCAGCTTTCAAGTTGCTAAAACTAATAATCTCAGTGTTTATAGGAGTAGTAATTGCCATCTGGAACAAAAAGGTGGAATGCGTTTTTTTTTTTAAATCAAGTGTATGGGGTATATTTTTCTGAAAACATGTACCTTTGATGCAAAATATAGACATTTTAAGGGTAAAACTGAAAAGTCCCATCTTTTGCACCCAAAAATTAGCTTTAGAATGCAGATGCTTATGTTTGGAGAAAATGGTAGAGACAGAGGATATTAGATTAAATTGGCCAGTTCATATGGGAATCATCTTGAAATTAGATGCTTCTAATAAAACAGGGCATCAAAGATGTTACTCTAAGTCTTCTACTTCTTATGAACTCTTCATTACTCTTTGCAGACTCAATAAATGTTGGGAGTTGATTTTGGTTTATTTAGTGTTTTGCCTTGCCTAAAGCCCTGTTGCACTTGCTTGTATCTAAAGTTACCGTGAGGAAAGAAGGAATTAATATGTAAAACATTGAGCTAGAAAAAGTTGAAAGTTAAAGCTAGTATTTTTTGTGAGAGTCGTCTGCAAAGTGACATCCATGTGGTTACTGCTCTCTTCCTGGCTTGGAAGGCTCTAAAAGGTAGGTAGAACCCGACCTATTTGTAAAGATATACATTATTTGTAGATACAGCTGTTCAAGAAACTGCTGCAACAGACTTGCTTCAGGTCAGGCTTCTTTTAAGCTAACACTTGTTTGCAGTCTGTACCTCTGGGTGAAGTCTCTGGCAGGCATCGTAACTTGAATGTGCTATGACATATTACGTGACCCGTACTGCATGCCTTTGTTTATACTATCGTACTGCAACAAAACCAGACTTTTTTTTCCCCCTGCCCCTCTTCTCTAATACAGATTGGGGGGTGCTGCAGTCTTAACGTCTTTTCTGTACGTGACAACAGATTATCTCGAATTCCCTCTGAAATTTCACAAGCCACTGAACTTCATGTCCTGGATGTTGCTGGAAACAGGTAAGAGATTTTTGTATTGTCACATTCTTTTGCTGGATTTACTTAATATCTTTTGTTGTTAGAAAGAATTACGTCTACGAATGAAGTAACAAAAAACCAGTTATGACTTTTGTGTTAGCATTACTGTTGAAATTGTCAAAGTAGTCTTCCCCCTTGGCCCAAAGTAGCATAAATTGTGTGTTGTCATGAGTATGTTTTCTGGATTGCTTTGACCCTGAGGAAAAGATAGGATTTTAAAAAAAATCTCTGGATTTGTGTATTTCTGAAATAAAACTGAAAATCTAGGCAATTTGGTAGAGCTTCAGCTGAAACTACTAGCCTTAATGTCAAATAACACTAATATTGAGTGTCTTATCTTAGAGTTACGGTGCAAGTAACAAATAATGCCACTTTGACCTTGTGGCTTCTCATGAATCTTAGTTGATATACGTCAGACATCAAAATGCAAAAGGGAGTGGATTGAAGCATAAACCAGCAAATTAGTTCAATTGCTTAGCAGGAAGTTAAATGGGGAAAAAAAAAAAAAAGAAAAGCAAATGGCATCTCATCTATGCAATGTAATTGTCTTAGGCACTTGCATATTTCTGTTCTGGCAATTGTGTATATATAAGGCTACAGAGCAGAAGCAGCTGTCTGCCTTCCAGGGCATTTTACTGCAGTAGAAAAAGCTCAGCATTGTTATCTGTTATTCACAGCTACAGAGAATTATGGTACAAAGTTAAGCTGCAGATTCTTTTTAAAAAATTGAGTAGTTGGAGTTGATGACTACTGCAATGGCTTCTGTTAGAGGCATTAATCTCAATCCTGTTTATTCCAACTCGGGGATATATATTTATGAGTTGACTTCATGACTATCTATTAAATCTCATAGAGATTGCACTGACTTTTTAACTTTTGTTTTTTGAACTAGGCTGATGTATCTTCCCCTGTCACTGACTACCTTAAAGCTGAAGGCTTTGTGGTTGTCTGATAACCAGTCCCAACCTTTGCTGACGTTTCAGACTGACACAGACCCTGAAACAGGAGAAAAGATTTTAACATGTGTATTACTTCCTCAAATGCCTTCTGAGCCTGGTTGCCAAGGTAGGTGCCTAGAGTCAGTTTTTCATTGCATATATAAGTACTTCTTTGTTTACTGTATTGTCTGTTACATAAAGGTTTGTGAAACACGCGTAAGCTCTAATGAGCAAAGTAGCAAAGTTCTGGTTGAATTTTCACTTTTAAACTTTTTGCTTGTTTGTTTGTAATCATACTAGTTTTCAGAAGACTTGAAAAACATGGCTGTGAGTGTTATTGAAAATGCAATGACAATAGTTACAATAAATAAAATACAGGCCTGGAAGAAGACTTGATCATATCATTATTCTGAAGCTTGCCAGTGGGCCAAGTAGTGGTGTCCATATTTGTGTACATTGATTATAAATCTTAAATACATATATATGTAGTGAAAATCGGTGGCGTTCCAACTACAATGTCTTTACCAGAAAAATAATTGCATAGCTAGGAATAAGCAGTAGACACTTTTTAGCAAGCTAATTTTCTTTCAAGCAAAGAAGCTGTACAGTAACTTTATTATATTCTTCAACAAGTGTAGAATTGCAGTGTAAGTTGCTTTTACCTTTTGTGCCAAAACTTGCCTCCGGGTCAGGTGGAACCATAAACTCTTTTTCACTGTTGGCTGGGTTGCTGTTTCAGTAACTTCTGGATGTATTTTGTCCTCAAGCTTTTATAGCGATGTGTGAACATTCAAGGGGATTCATCTGAGCTAATATTTAAAGTTTTGCTGTAATCACTGGAGAGTAATTTATCCTGTCCAAGAACAGACTTTTAAAAGAAACCATGTGGACTTCTTCTCCACTGTGTACAAAGGGGGCCTGAGGAGAAAAGCTCAGCTGTAGTTCTCTGTATTGTAGATACCCAAACTTACCTAGATTAATTCCACTCTTTCAGTACTATGCAGCTGGAGCGAATAGAAACCATTAAAGCAATAGAAGTGTAGAAATGGCTCTGGTTTGTGTAAGCCTCTGGGTTTTAAGAATACAAATTGCATTAAAAGTTAAAATAAGTAAACGAATTAACCCCTTTACATTTAGAGAAGAATAAGCTAGCTCAAGAAGAGTAAGTGAGGTAGAGTGACTTTCTCTAAAGGTCTCATTACTAGAAATTAGATTTCTTCCTCTCCAAATGAATCTCACGGCTTCAAGGGTAGAAGGCTTGGAATTAAGATTGTTGGACGTGTATGCCTAGCAATACTGAAAGGATAAGGTCAGTAAAAGCAATGATCCTGTGTTACGGAGTGCCATTTAGGGAACTGGCTAAGGTCAGATGGCAGCCATGATCCAGCAGAAAAGCATGTGTAGTGGCAAGTATATTAAATTGGATAATCAGTACTCTAAAACTGCCACAAACCTGAAACAGTCCAAGTACAGAAATTTCTCATTTATACAGAAACTATTTATTATGTGTACTTGATAACAGAAAATTAATGCAAGTTCTGTTTTCTATCAAAAAATAGAGATAGCCAGTTGTAAATCTTGGATGAGTGATTGGTTGGATATTGCAGTTATTAACAATACAGCATGTTGATGTTTTAGACTTGCTGTGAATCTTTAGTTACATTTTGCTGTTCTAACAGATAACCTACCACGATGTGGTGCACTGGAGAGTTTGGTAAATGAAATGTCAGATGAAACATGGAATGAGCGGGCAGTGAATAGAGTCAGTGCAATTCGCTTCTTAGAAGATGAAAAAGATGAAGAGGATAATGAAATGGTATGTTTTCCAAGCCTTTGGATACCTGCAGACACTGTGACTTTAATGCAAAAGTGTAAAAAGCATCTGAGCTCTCTTGCTGTAAATATTTTGCTGCGACTGCATGCTTTTTGCGTACGTTTGTAGCACAACCTGTTCATGTTGACTGACGAAACTTTTCATATTGACTTAAAATGCCTTTTTTTTTTTTTTTTTTTTGTTCTGCTTTGAATATAACTTATGTTCTGATGCAGGACAGTCTTTGTTTTACTTTGTTTTCCTGTGTCTGCTCAGGATGTTTTCTTTCCAGAAACAAGATAAGATCTTTCTCTGCATCTGTGAAGCTTTACTGCCTGAAAGTATATAGGGTCTAATTTAGGATTCCAGCACTCTGGCATGTGTCTCCATTAAGTTTGCCATTGTTTGTCTCTCTAATTTCTATTTCCAATCTCTTTCTTTCTCTCTCTCTTTCTTTCTTTTTTTTTTCTTCCACCATTTGCATTGAAACAACCATAGTGTCCATAAACAGCAAGAATGTTGCTCATTAATTTCCCCACTTAAACAAAGGATGCGGGAACATCTGTCACTGTACTTATACGACCTCTCCATTAAGTTGGGCTCTGCATGTCCTGAAGATCAAAATGCAATGTGATCTTTAGCTTTACTAACTTTTATTAACAATTAAAACTCTTTGTAAAGCTTAAGACTGCTTCAATCAGATTTTCAGCATGCTTCTCTGATGCTCTAAAAACTTGCTGGTGGTCCTCATTAGAGCTCAGCTTGAGATGCTTCAGGGCACTCTCTGGATTGTAGCACACTACAAACATGGTCTTACTTTAAAAAGTGACTATAAAAATTCTTAGTTAGTGGGGAAATAAACGTTTAAGTTTTCAAGTGAAGTGGTTGCTTAATCCAAAGCATCAGAAACTAACACATGGTTCATTGACTGATAAGGGAGTTCAGAATGATGTTGCTTAACAACTGTGCCAACCTGAGAATGTCCATACAATAACGAGGGCTCAGGTGTTAATGATAACTGCTTTCAGTCATGGTATTGCAGCCTGACTTGAGGCAAGAACCTTTTTAGGGGAAAAAAGTTTATGATCGTACTGGGGAGGAGGAAGGGCGGATTTCCAAAGCAGTCTTGACCAATTCAGCCGTTACAGGTCATCAGCTCCACTGTAATCTACGCAGTTTACATGTATACCACTGAAAAGTAATTTCATGTATATATGTATTATACTGATACGTATTTGTGCAATTATTCTTGGTGTTCTGTTGGTCTCTAATCTGGATGCCAACTGGGGTTTTCATAAATTTTGTTTTCCTTGTAAAGGTTTCAGCACAATGATGTTAGATGTTCTTATGTCTAAGATGGGAGAGAAATGCTCCCTGTTCTTCCTTTCAAGATATTTGTTCTTAATTGACAAGAGAACCAAACTGTGTGGTGGGCTGGAAGGCATACAGAGCTCCACACAAACATGTATTTGACACTGTAGAGAGATCTTGTGGGATTCTTTCAAAACCAGCTGAATGTTTTTTGTTTGGAATGTGATCTTAAATCACTTGGATGGATTTGGGGGGAAAACAAAAAATTTCCAACTGTATTTATGAAAGAATCTTCACTTCATAACTTGTAATTGTACTTCACTTGAGTGGCTTTCAGATTAGTAGGTCAAGAGAGGAAAAAATTTGCTCCTAGACAGTTCTTAAAACCTCTTTCACTGTCTTCATAAACAAGCAGCTATGAAAATGACGTTCAACATAGAGCATCATAGTTTGAAAAGGAAAAGGGGTGGAAAAAAAAATCGATACCTAATATTTGGTATGTGAATGCTAAAGCCTTGAAAGTGTATGTTGTTTTTCAAAGAGACGAAGGCAAAACCACTTATTGCACTGTTTATTTTTAGAGAACACTTCTAAGGCGAGCCACTCCACACCCTGGAGAATTAAAGAACATGAAAAAGACAGTGGAGAATTTACGGAATGATATGAATGCTGCTAAAGGACTGGATTCAAACAAAAACGAGGTCAATAATGCCATTGACAGAGTGACCACTTCTGTGTAGAGTTTCATCTCCAGGTTTTACCTCCTGTGTCTTCCCCTGCTGTTGAAATGTTCCTGTCGTCTTCTGGGACCTCACTGAGCCCCTTTTTGTTTTTAACCAGAACCTGATTCATCATCTCCATATATGTGAAAAGTGCTGCCTACTGGAAGAAAGTGCCTTATTTCATCCAGGCAGTGAACCAATAATTTCCAAATCAATATTGTAATTTTAATAGTGCTAGGCTTTTTTAAGTATAATACACTACTGTATGCAGAATACAATATTTTTGTCTTAAACACAGGGGAAATAATGCTTTTCTTTTCCAGAGTGCTGGGATATCTTTTTCCCAGTGGCTGGATGTGCTGGTGAAAAATATAGTTTTGTGGAAAATTGATACACTTTTTTATTTTTTGGCAGCTCAGATGGTGTAAATTTTAAATTTTTGTATAGGACTTTCATAACAAAATGATGTATTTCATTTTTAAGAGAAAATTTATCTTGAGCGGTACATATTTTAGTATTTGTGGAAGAGAACAAGTTTCATGGACAACTGTATTCATTCATTTGTACCACCCGTTGTGCCTTATTGTGTCCTGTATGTCATATTAGTCTTAAATATAGCAATTCTTGGGGAAAGTGAGTAGATTTAAACTTGGTCTCCTGTTTTAGATATGTTTTTCTTTTCAGACAGTAATTTGTTGGGATTTTTACAGCGGAGAATTTATGTTTATATCATGGGATTTTAGGTCGTGAAGCACAAATATTAGTGTTGTAAACAGAATTAAGATTAAAATGACCAAACTGCTATTGTTTATTACATGATGCACTCACACTTTAACTTAGTTGTAATGAAACATCTTGTTTTGGATGCTGTGTTGCATTGCAGTCACTAGAAATTCATGCTTCCGTTTTTTTTTAAATGTGCCATCTGTAAAATAACTTGAAAAACAGCACGATAGACTTTCCGAAGCACAGTATGAAATTAGTTTTATGTATTATACAAGAAAGCATGATTCTTTAAAGTGCTTTGGTGGTTTTATATAAATATATAAAACCATAATAATAAAAAAAATCTTTAAAAGCTTCAGTAGATTTATTGTATTGTTAAAATAGCAATTAAAGTATGTATGAATTAATACTGGAATTTACTATCATTGTTACTGTGTTGCACTTCCAGTGGTCCAATGCTGATTTCAAGGTCTTATTAAATCTGTGGGTTCTGGTTTGTTTATAAAGGTAAGTATTAACTGAGTTGAATTCAGTAAATAACAGTTTTGCAAAAGGCTGATAAAGATTGATTTTGGTGTCTCTGGGTTCTGTATGTGCCACGAACTAACAAAGACCACTAACTTGTTGAGTGCAGGGACTTGAGCAGTCTGAGTTTAGAGCAAAGATTTGACATATTTAGTGTGAGCTAATGCAATGAACCCAAATTTCAACAAAATGAAAGACCTGACACTTCATGTATGGCTAACCACATCCCTTCTTCTGCTGAACATTTCTTCTAGTAAACATTGGTTGTATGAGGGTTTCTGGGAGAAGATGGGAAAAGTCGTGATAACTTCTGTGTTAAAATTAGTAACTGCAGTATCTGATAATTTTTGTAATTTAACCTTTTGATTTGAAGCTTTTACAAAAAGCACTGCTTTCTTTTTGATTTTGAACAAGTAGGTGTTGCAAGTTGTCTGCAAATATTCAAATCTAACCTGGCAAAATACATAAATTTTTATGATTTCTTCTCATCCCAAAGATTCCTCATTTAAGCTTCGAGGCATGGTCTCTTTGCAGGAGCTGCTGCAGGTTGATAGGTGTTAGGTTAGCTCACGGGTAGCGCAATTTCATTCTTCCCAAGGCAGAGTTCTGCCAGTTGTTCTTGGTAAGCTGCTATTAAAATAAAACCAGAAAGAAAATGAGGGTTTAGTACAGTTGTCTCTAACCTTGGGCAGAATTTTCTTTTTAAAGTATTTACTGGGATTGACACAACAGAAGTTTAAAAATGTAGGAAACTCTGTACCCAGAGTCGAAGTAAATCTCAGCAAACCCATTTGAGATGAAAATGAGTTCCTAAAAAAGACAGACCAAAGGCAGGAAGACTCCGTGCTCCGTGATGACAGTTTTTCATTTGGAGGCTGTGGTTTGTTTTGTTTTTAGTGTCTGATCTCTCAAATGGTCTGTATGTGTGCCATTTCATAAAGTGGTTTAGGTACACTTGTCCTCCCAACAGTATCGATAAGGTTCCAGACAGTGTTAACTGTATTTTATAGCCAGAAAAAGTGGATGATGTTTGTTATACTGAAGCAGCGTGTGTCCTTGAAAGCATGAGCCCTCCCTTCGCAGTCTCTCTTTGGCTCTTTTCTCTTGCTGGTGCTTTGAGGAGCCTGAGCAGTGAATATAATTTTGTAAACATAACTTTTTATTTTTAATTTTATTTTTTTTACTCTTTAAAAAAGTTTTACTCTTTAAACTTTTTCAATTGCTTTGTAAGTCTTTTTAGGAGTGGTCTAATGCAATGAAAGAAACACTACAAAATTTGCATGCTGCTTTATTAGCTAAACAGGTAACCAGGGAAAAGCAATTGACCATAGTGGTGGAGTGGATTTAATATTAACCTGTCAGTTACTGCATGTGAGTTCTCTGTATTGAAAGTCACAATTCCATAGTCTTACAAGAGTAGAAAAAAAGAGCCACTCTCTTGCTACCATTGTTAGTGTAGCAACAGATTTTTCCATCCCCTGTGTGTTGCTCCAGGCTTTTTCCACAGCTTCCATATAATTTATGTGTCAAGATTATTTTTCTGGCTTACACGCCATATTTTTGATAATCAGCGTATTGTGGGAAAGTGAGTGCTGGAAACTTGCATACCACTGTCCTTTCCAGCAAATGACTTGTTTGTGTCCAGGCCAAGCTGATCAGCCTGCTTCTTGTCTAATATTAGTGCTTTGCTAGTGCTGGGTGAACCATTTTTAGCTGATTAGCTATTTAACAGGTTTCACTACTTGCTGCTCATGAATTCAGCTTTTGAGAGGACAGTAGCGACACCAGGAATTTTATTTTTTTAAAGTATATTCTTTAGTATATCAGTTGGTCCTAGCCTGGCTGACTGTAAATGTATAACTCCCACTGAGACTGGAGCATACTAATATAAGAAAAGTCTAGACCTTTTGTTAATGGAGAATTCACTGCCGTTCTTTGCCTTGACTCTGGAAAATAAAATTACTTTAGTTTTTCAATTGACTTGATAAGAGTGTTTTCGATCTTCAGTTTCCGTCAAACACACAAATCTGTTTCTATGCTTAGGTTGCTGTCAAAGAAGATGAGAAAAGCAGACTGGTCTTGGCTATCAATAAATGTTTTGGGTGTTCCCTTCCTCCTGAACCAATTGTGAAATTTTCACAGGGACAGTGCCTTCCTCTTTCATTCTGAAGTCAGGTATATAATCAGTATTCAACCAGCTTAATGCAAAATGTGATTTTTTTTCAAAGTGGAAAAGCAGATACCTGGTTTGAGGACGGCTTTGTGAGCTGCCTTGCGGGAGCCATCTTATCTCCTCTTCCGGTGGATGTTGGAGAGACTATGCGTTTTATCACCTCTTGTACAGTTCTTGTGGCAACAGGACGGCCAGTTGGGTTCTGCCAGAGCAGATGGCTTTGAAGGGCTTGGTGCATGTGGCTGGACTGTACCTTGCCTAACTTTAGGAGCAAGGGTTCATGGCAATCTGGTTTTGAATTTCTAAGTTGTTCAGGATGTGCTTCTTAACACTGACGTTGTTAGCCTATTAGCACTGAGATCTTGAGAAGTAGCTTATCTTTTTACAGGAGAGGTCCTCTCCTGACAAGGACAGCATCAGCATTGTCCATGGGAAGGACTCTGTGGCTCCTCAGAGATGTTTCAGAAAAAGGATTTAGCAAATCTTCATTTGCGTTAATACCAGGAAGTTGACACTTGATGTCCAATAACCTTTGACACTTTTTCTCTTTGTGCTCATCTGTTGCTGGAGAATGTTGTCTTGACCAAAGTCTCTGGATGTGCAGCTGGAGGCATGGTAACAGCCATACCCAAAACGTTAGCAACGCTCACTGCAGTCGGCAAATACTGACTGTGGTAACTTTCCTCAAAATCCACGGATGTATGCACAGCTTGCAAATACCACCAAAGCATCAGCAGCTTGAATTTCAGTTTGTAAGCATCCCCAGAATAATGCAGAGACAGGAGTTAACTCTTCAAAGCTAGTTTTGTGTTGGACTGAAACTATCTTCTTTTGGTCCTGAGGCACACTTGAGCAATTTATTGGACTATGCTAGTGATGAAAACACTTTGATTCTCTCTGATCTCTCCCAATAACTTGCCAGTTTTACCCAAACCCAAAACAAGTGGGCTGCATTAAACCATTCTGAAGTAGCTCATAGCAGATACGATTATCCTGTATTTCTGGAAGATTAAACAGGCACTACATGATTATAAACGCGAGTGAATATCTCTATAGTTCGCTGATGACATCATGAACTTCCACTGAGCAACTTAAAACCAAAACAAAATCTAAACTCACTAACAAAAAGAGTGATTATTTGAATATTGCTGATGATTTTTTTTTTTCCATTCAAAAGGGGAGAAAACTGCAAGTCTGAAGAACATTAGCATAGTGGATGTTTTTAGGATAACCTACAGTGATTTTTTTTTTTTTTTTTTTAAATGATGTCTTCAGGAAATTCCAAAATCTTATCTGGCTAGTTAGTACTTGAACACCTAAGTATAGCTTAGCAAAGTTTCCCCATGGAAGGCTTGCTTCAATAATCTGTTCAGGCAGCTATTGTGTTGCCTCTTCTACAGTGAAAGCATATTCAAGGATGCCTTTGTTTCGGAAGCATTTTGTTTGGCTTTCATTCTTATTTCATGTGAATCACACAAAGCTCTTTTAGAGACAGCCTTTTGTACTTTAAAAAGGGAATGAGTCTGAAACAGTTTTCAATTATTAGAATATGTTATGTATAGTTGTACTTAAAAGGAAGATAATGTTTATATTCTAGGAAATACATCTTTAAAGACATTTTCTTTCCCATATTTACTAATTAGTTAAGCTATTTAACAAATCTTTTTTTTCTTAATAGAAAAATAGGCAAGAATGTGTGTTTGGGGTTTTGAGTTGAATAATAGTAGCAGGTGTGTTACCATTGAAATATTCTAGGTAACTGAAAGCACTGGCTTCTACTTGCCTCTGGTGACCAAGCTGTTGCTGTAAGCAGGGTCTTTCACTGTCACCGTATGGTTTCAGTATGGTACTTCAGAAATGTGGTTGGTTTTCACGTCTTGGCTTTTAATGTTAGGGTGTTTTGGATTCTTTTTCATTTGCCAGAATGATTTAGGGTGATACATAGCATTTGCACACCTTTGTTGCCTGGAGAAAATTCATTCTCTAGAGGATTTATTAGTGAGATCTTACTGGAATAGACACCTTGTACTTTATGAATACAATTTGTCCTCTTAACATACATGGGTATGATACAGAGGAATATTTATGTTCTGAAGAGACCGCCTTTGAAAACATGAAAAACATGTTGAAAGGAGGTAAAAAGGGAGCCCACCTGACTTGCTGGTGAAATATTGAAGGAAAATGATCTATTACTAATCAGTTAGGATCATTACTAATGAAGGGAGATGAAAAATGTCTTTCCATGGAACATAACAACTGCTGAGGCCGAGAAATAGTTTTTCCCTCCAAACACTTGTTCTGCATTTACAAAACGTCGGTGTTACACAGTCCAAATACCTGTGAAGCTTAAAGTCCTAAATACTGAATTTGCATTCTTCATTTGTTTTATTCCAAATATTTTAAAGAGAATGTAAATCTATGTGCCTCACTCTGTGTTGCTACTAACGACTTAAAACATTGGCCTTTTAAATCTTTTTGGGTCTCCACTTTCCTGTGTATAAAACACAAGAAGAAGCTTCCTACCTTACCTGGGTAGTAAGAAGACCAATTATCATCTGTAAAATTCTGTAAGGAGAACTGATTTTTCTCTCTTAATATTAGGATATTTGCCTCAAATATTAGCCTCTTTTGCCTCAAAGCATGGCCCTTTAGTATTTAACATAATGAGAATGAGCTAATAAATTACTGGAGGCTTTTTAAGATAGCTTTATTTTTGGCGCACAAATCTATCTGTTACCTGAACTGTATTGATTTCCACCTTGAGGGGTGATGGAAGCTTATTGCCCATCTAATGCAATTTTCATTAATACATCAGAGTAAGGAGTTGATTTTATTTTTGGGAGGGAAAACAAAATCCAGTAAAAAAATCAGATTGAGTGGTCACTTTGCATTAAAACCCAGCAAACGGAGCTGTACCTTCCATCTCTTCCTTGTAGCAAACTCTGCATGTGACTGGCCTCTCTAAGAACTCTCAGCATTGGGTAGCACCTTGGCTGCTCTTGGCTTTTTCCAAAAGGATGCGAAGAGCCGGGCACGGTAACACCCTAGCAGTCAGTGGGTCCAGCAACAGCATCCCTGGCATCTCTGTTTCTAGCCTTACATTGCTACTGAACTCTGGACTAAAAGTCCAGTATCTTATTATTTCGACCCTTATTTCCCCCTTTCTTTCATCAAAAAGGACTGAGTTGTAAAAAATGATGGAGGATTAAGATTTGTTTTCAAAGTAATGTTAGCCTACACTCACAGCAGCAGCATTCATTGGTTTAGTTTCTCCATTTTATTTCATGAAAGCATAATCCATGCATGTTTTGCTTACAACAGGTATGTGCAAATGTAGGCTAAAAGGCACTTGTGGTTGTTCCATGCAATTTTTTGCTGTTGATAAAACCAAACTGTGAAACTGCTTTCATAAAGATAATGCCATCCATGGTATTGTGTAGACCTAGTGAAAATGTGAACAGCTCTTACCCAGATTTGTCATTTTGTTCCTATTTTACTTCAAAGTACTGTAGATCAAAGAATGTTGAAGACTAGAATCTCTTCGGTTACAGAAGGTGTGAGGTGTGAAGCAGATACTGAATTTCCCTTATAGCTCTATGTCAGCATGAGGAAAAGCATCCTGCCGTAGGAGAAGACAGGCAGGGAGCAGGAATGCCCTGCAGCTCTGCCTTCCCAGCTCGGCTGTGAGGGGCATAGGGACGTAAAATCTACTGGTGGACATCAGCTTGCTCCTCGGGCATACGGGAGGCTACCACAGCAGTTGAATGTATGCCTAAGATGGTGAAGTGATTATCAGCATAAGCTTAATTCAAAATCTATATCTGTTACCTTGAGAGAATAGCCTTTTACTGGTCTTACAGAATTTGGCAGGCTGGGTTTGAGAAGCTATTGTTTAGGATTAGGGATTGGGATCAAACAAGGATGAGACATTCCCTCTGAAGAAGTTAAATGCTTCACTGTAACTGCGTTTATTTTTAGAGTGAAATTGCTTTATGACTTCCTAATGAGCTTAAAAGTTGACAAGGATTTAAACTGTCTCTGGAAATACCCTGAACGTCGGGAGGTGTCACATTAGCTATTCTGAAATAAAACAGACCAAAACAATAGCAGACAATTTCAGCTAGTGTGCTATTTACCTATCTGATTAGAATTGCTATCCACCTGGTTAATATTCATAGGAAACAAAGCTTCTATTTAAGGGTACCCTATGTTTCTTTATTCAAGGCAAGTGTAAAGAAATACCAGGAGATATCCTTCCTTGTGTTTTGAATTGTCAGGAGGAACGGGAGCCACTACCGTGTTGTGATTGTTTGTGCTGCTTTCGCATTCAGTTCACTGCTGAACTACATCAACAATCAGCTCCAGCGTCCTGAGCAATGTGGTTTAGAATAACCAGAAATACGGGCTATTTATCAGCAAACAGTGGTATCGCTGGGTGTCAGTGCAGTTCAAAATGTGGTTCAACAGCACATTTTCTATAAAGGCCAATCATGATTGCCTTCTATGTACAATGCAAATAATCCTTTGTTGGGGCTATGATCTTTTGAAGACTCGCAGAAAGGTCTATAATATTTTCCACCGAGATGCTGAGATACTGTCCTTGTCCATTTCCTAGTCTTTTCAGCCATCCTAAAACCAAGAGCAAATGAAGAATCCCAAGGGGAACTCCTTCAGCAGCTGAAGATGAATCAGTATGTCCAGCATGGACAGCCGTGTCCTATCTCCTTTTCTTTTTCAACCTTAGATCTAATAGAGATGGTGACATCTGAGGTGCTGGTAACAGCAAGAAATTTGTGTGTGCGTGAACATAACCATTCTGCATTAAAAAGGAAAAATGTGAGCTTAAGGAATTGTTAAATCTGAATTGAATATCTGTTTAAACAATGTGAAAGTCACTGTGTGCTGCTGATAGCTCCACCATAAGCTTGTTGATAATTTTTTTTGTTAGTTTGTGTTCTCCATCTCTTTGCCTTGTTGGAGCATGTGCATTAATGTATCTATTTATATGGCACCAGGCTGCTTTCTGCCATTGGATTTGTATGACCATAAGAAAATTAAAAGGTGAGATTAAAATAAAGCTTAAAGATAAAGGTTACTTTGAAAAACGACTTCTGAAGTTCAGTGAAATTAAGGTATATAAGCAACCTTGATACAACTTGTCATGTATGAACTTCTGTGTATGAAGAAGAGAGGTGGTGTTTTTTGGATGTAAATGAGTAATGGATGTTTTGGGAAAACCGGCCTATAATCACTTTGAAAATCAGCAAACCTTAAAAGATCAATTTAGTATTGTATTTTCTTTTCAGACCATTCAACAAATGGAACATTTTATTTAATGAATAATGAAAAGAGAAGGGTGACTTGATAGTTGGTTTTTGGTTTTTTTTTTTAAAACTCAGGTCGTGATATGAGATGGTCATTAAAGGTCTAAGTACTCTTGTTTTCTTAATAGTACAGAGTATAACATTATTGAAGACTGTTGTTGATCATTAATTCTTCTTTACAATGCTGAAGGTGGGCTTGGTTCCACGCTCATGTAAGTCCCTGAAGGCTTCCACTAGTGTCAGCAGCCTTCACTTGCTCTTTGTATCACCAGTATTGCCCATTAACTGGCAAAGTGTCTCTCTGGGACTGAAGGTACATCTCAAGGTAAAAAGGGGAAACCCAGTATTTACAAGATACTAAAATACCTTGCAGAACTTGCCAGACAATTTCTGCACATACATACTTCAATCACTTTCTTAAAATCTATTTATTGCCTTTTTTTTTTTTTTTTTTGTCATCTTCCTCTCAGGACTCTATTAAGTGGCTTCCCAAGTCTCCTAAACTGTACAGTGGGCATAACTGGAGCTCCCAGGGCTTGCGCTGGGCCTCGTTGAAAGGAAAGGAAGGTTTTCATGGTGGTAACCTATACAAATTCAGCTCCGCTAATGGAAAATGGAGGGAAGGAAGGATCAGTCCTGAGCAAGAAGCAGAGGAGCTGGAGGATCCTGATGATGTAGGTAGTCTCCTTGAAGTCAGGAGGGACAATGTTGTGTGTCCATCAAGAAACTACAATCTACTTGCAGTGCTATGTTGCTGAGCAGTTTGGGTTAGCAGGGGGCTGCACTGCGTGTACTTTCGTGTCCTTGCTTGTGCAGAGGGTATAGAATCATGTTCAATGCTTTATTCCTTTACTTTGCTTGCAATTAAACAACCTATCCAACCCCCAAGAGTGCAGTGCAACTTGCAGGTTAAGATGAGTAACCTGAGCAGTGATGAGATACATATGTTTTTTATTTTACTCCTACTTATATCCCCAGTTACCAACATCCCTCCATCTCTTTCGGGTAAGCAGGTTGTTAGCAGCACTTGAAGCTCAATGTCTCCCAAGGACTGGATGGTAGAAAAGCGAGGTTGCAGTGCTGCTCCACTGCATGTTTAGTTTTGGGTAGTGCTTTTCCAGGCTGCTGATGTCTGGGAAACCGTGGATGCTGTGGTTTCTCTAGCCTGTGCCACCAGGTGTCTGTCACCTGGGCAGCTGCTTGGCTGTCTTCTCAGTCATAGCCTGGGGAAAGGAGGTTGTGATTGCACTCTTGCAGCCTTTCCCTTTCAGGGCATTGCTCACCAGTCTTTCCTCCAGATGTTTGCTGGGAATTGGGGAGGAACTGGGGCTCCTGCTCCTCTGCCAGGACCTCCGCTCCCTTCCTAGCCCCCGACTGCTGCCAGTGTGCCCCATCCTCCAGTCCCCACTCCGAGCTCTTGCTCCTGCCCTTTCTCCCCGGCACCCACGGCACTGCAGCACTGCTGATGGGTCCGCGTTAGTCAGCCCGGCACCGTTAAAGGGGAATCTCTCTCAAGAGAAGAAAGATAATGAATGTTTTTTATGAGTTAAAGCTAAACAAATTCCTTTTTAATTTTAAGTGAAAATAGGAAGCAATCATGCCTTGCTTGCTCTCCCCGGGGTTGGTGATGCTTCTTTCCATCCCAACCAAAAAGAGATTGTGGGAAAGCTCTGATATAGATTGATAAAATAAAGTGTCCAGTGGGGTTTCTGCACAGCTGTTCATGGTAATGCCACTGCTTTTTATTTCTGGTATTAAAATTCCAAGCTTAGGAAGACATTTATAGAGTTTATTTTCAAAGGTGTTGGCCTTTGTTTGCTGCATCATTTTACTGCCAACAGAAGATATAAGGATTATGGTAATACGAAGATTTGGTTCAACCTTACCCATAAAATTAAGGAGCAAAAATCAGATAAATATAAATAAAGCATCCATAAAATGTGAACAGAATTTGGACATCATGGCTGAATTTCATTTAACCACTCTGCCAAGCATAACTGATAACTGGAAAATGTCATTGTGTTTTGCAGTCAAACTTATCTGAAGCTTTAATTGTTTGGTGGATGCGATTTAATTGTGTATTTCTCTTTTCAAACCCTTGTGGTTTAGCTAAGCATAGGGTGACATTGTCAGTTCCTCACTGCATCTCAGAGTAGGTATAGCCTAGAGCCAGGCTTCAAAGCAGGCTTCGGGACGCCTCACCTTTGAGGCTCCACTTCCAGTGAACCCCTAAATCAGCAAGTTTGCAGGTCTTCACTCACTGCCATTTGCCATCTTCTCTTAGAGGCATAGATGCAAGGTAGGGGCTTGCCTTCCCTCTCACACCTGTGCTCTCAAAAATAGAACCTGGGCCTTGAGGAACTATGAGAAATGGTTTATTTTTCTGTATGGAAAGCCCTTTCCTTTGCCTCATGTGTGTAGTTCCTTGCCCTGGGACAGCGGATTCAGTTCTACTGAGCTGCCACAGGCTGCCCAAAATAATCTTGTTCTCATGCTCCATCCTTTTTGTAGGGCTTTGCAAAATTTAGTTTAGTATATGTGTGTTATATGTGCTTGTGTGTGCCAGGGGATCTAGAGAAAGGCTGTATGAATCCCAGTCCTCTCCCTGTTCCCACAATTTCCACCCCCATGTTGACGGAAAACCACGCCCAGACAAATAATGGCAAAAGAAAGATACTTGTACATTTGCTTTAAAGTTGCAGTTTTGTCTTCAGTGAAACAAATCCTAATGTACAGCAATGTGATAGAGAGGAACAAATCCAGTTTACCACGGGTAGGGCCTGGGTATCAGATAGGTATTCTTGCTGTCGCCGTGTTTACCTTTTTTATCTTTAACCCCCAGGAACCTATTTCCAAGTTTTCCGGCAGCCTTTTTGATACCGACGATAGCATGAGAGATCAAAGAAATACCAGAACAGCTCTTCAAGAAAAGCACAAGTCAGCAATGAAGGGGAAGACTCTTCCGGGGACTAACACTAAGGTGCAGCCACCTGCCTTGGCAGCGGGCAGCTTCCCCGGTGAGAGCGGCTGGATCCCGGAGGAATTGAGGGTGGTGGATGTGCCGCAGCCCCCACTGAAGGTATTGACCTGCTGCGTGGGCTGGGATCGCCGATGGGGGGGTTCCACCTGTCTGTGGGGAAAAGTCCATGTGCCCATGGGGAAGTCCGCTTCTTGTGCGAGGCAGTTTATAAAAGATGCAAAGAAGGGGGGATGTTGCATGGCAGATGTCGTGAGACTTATCTTTCACAGAGTGTAAGCTGAGGCTTGTCCTTGCTCCCACTGGCTTATATGGAAAAAGAGTTTTCCATTGAAAAAAATAAATACTTTCTTTGTAGCCATTCGATACTGTCTCATTTTATATATCCAGCTTTGGTATTGTAAGGTCAAGCCAAGGGTGTGTGCAGGGGGGCACTCAGCTAGGTCTTCACTTAGTCCATGGTTTAGGAGCAGTGGCATGGCCTTACCCTCACGGCATGAGAAAGCCTCTGTCCTGTGAAAAGGGATGGGAATGTTCAAGTGAAAATTTATCAGTGAGAACTGCAAGATTTGGGCTGAAGTTTATGGAGAAAGCTATACTCTGAACTCAATGGATATATCCATCTTGGCGTGCTTTGGAGCACATGAGGAGGAAATGTGCTTTATGGGTTGGCTCCCAGGGGTGGCCCAGTGCAGATCACACCTCTGCTGACCGCCCGTGGGGCGGGAGATGCAGAATTGCGCTGCGTCCCCAGGGTCGCGGGATGCAGCGCCAGGAAAGGCAGCTCGCCCGGTGTGGCACCCGTGCTGGGACCTGTCACCAAAGCACTGCTGGTAATCACGGGCTTGTGATGTCTCGAACGTGCGGGTAATGCTAAGTCTAAGCAACATTTGGCAGGGTGGTTTTCATTTGACTGATAGGGTATTTTCCTACCTTTTTAGGAATTAGGAATTTCAGATGAGTATGTTATACGTGCAAGAGTAACTGCATACATTTGTTAAATTTTGAAACACAGCTGTGTGGAAGTATTCTTAATTATAAAATATAACAAGTTATTCAAGCCTGAATTGTCTTAGAGATATGAAGCAAATCAATGAAAATAAGAGCATTTTGCTAATGTGATAAGGTGAAATGCAATTTGCATTCAGACTCTACTAGGTGTTCTTTAAATTTAATGTGGTGGTGGTTTTAGCAATTAGTAAATTATTATTTACTACCAAGCATATTATATACTAAAGAAAAAAAAAACCCAGCAACTGGGGGGAATAATTCTTAAATGTAAGCTGTCTTTGGAACTCAAAACTAATTTTATTTGGCCTTTGTTGTGAATTCTGTAAATTCAAAAAATTATCTAAGATTTTGTACTAAATTTTTGCTGATACCAGCGGGAGGAGAATAGACTAGATAGATTACAATTTCTGCTGCTTTTTAAAAAAACTTTTAAAAGCTTCCTGATATTTTTACTTTTTAAGTCAATGGTTAGAGTACTGTCAAATCTTTTGACAGAATTAACACATACATACAGAAAGCCTGTTTAAAGAAAAGAAAATTACTGTAAGAGTGCTCAAATTCAGTTATCTGAGTTGAGAGTAAGCAAATCAGACTGTAGATGAGGTTCCAAAGCAAAGGTTTTTCATAAACTTATAAAAAATATTTACTTTTCTCTCCTCCTGTGTACTGGCATTGTTGCCATCGTGAATGCTCAGTAAATCGGTGGGTTTTATGAAACAACTGGTTTGGTCAGCAACCTTATAAACAGCCTTATATGGTTTTGGCATGACTCTAAAACCTGGAGAAATAATGCATTCTTGGTGTTACTGAAGAGTAAAGACTAGTCTTGCATGTGCCAGTGTCAAAGCATAGCACCATTTTTCTCTGGGCTGAGCTCTATAGGGGCAAATCTGCTGGTGTTCAGACTGGGAGGTAGGTTTTTATTGCTCATATAATTAATAGGCAATGTTTTTGATTAATCAGGCCACTTATCAATTATAATTCTTTTCCAGATAACCATTACTGTGTGCAGTCAAATGGGGAGTCTTGGTATTAGCATTGCTGGTGGAAAGGGGTCATCTCCATGTAAAGACAATGATGAGGTGCATTTCATTACTCAAAATTTATCTAGTAATCATTAGAAAGAAACTGATGATCAGTTCTTTGAAGCTATTGTGTTTTGTTGTTTTCTTTCTGAGGTTGTCCTCAATGTAACATCACTGTCTTCATAATAAAGCTAACAAGGGTAAACGTGGGTAACTTATTTCCCAAAGTAGAAGCCGGCAGTAGATTTTGATGGGGAAGCTCCTGGAGGGATGATTTTGGAGAGAAAACCCAATATAAACCAATGATTTTCCAAAGACAACCTGATGGCTGAAACACCGTTGGCTAGTTTCCACGTTCTGCCTCAATTTGGGGTCACTCCCTTGGCAATCCACATGCCTCTCCCATCCCATTTTCTCATTCCCAGGAGCTAACTTGATTTGAGAGAAGTATTTCTCACATCTCCTCACTTAATTATCATTTAAATAAATCTTTGTTTCCCAGTCTGTCCCCCATGGCACAGTGTAAACAATTAATGACTTTCATTCATTGTTGTATGTGTCAGCCATGGAGGCTTTTTTTTTCCTTGCTAATGTGCTAAGACATTTAGTTTTTATTTTAATAGAGGCAGCAGAACAACAAGTCTTGAAAATTAATTACTTCCCGTTTGCTTTTTACATCTAAAAACAATAGAAGAAACCCTGTCAGGTCTGAAACCTGTCTTTTGTGTTACCAGGGGATCGTGATTGCACGGCTGCCGAAAGATGGTCCAGCAGACTTGGCTGGGGTACAAGCGGGAGACAGAGTGGCAGAGGTAGATGGTTTATTTGTCAATGTGGAGTGTGTTCTCTTGTTCTTATCTTTAAATCAAATCACTCAGAGTTGGGGAATTTGAGATCTAGATCTAGGCTTGCTTTAGCTTTTTAGATACTTCCCAAACTACATTATAAAGAAATTATAATTACATTAAATTGTTGTATTCCTTCTTATTATATTCTGGTTTTCAGATCTTTAAGTTCAAAGTGCTTAACAAAATATTATTCACTTAAATGGCTGATTCGTAAAGAAAAATAATGGTCTTAGTAAGCAGTTCTGTAAGCACAAATGCAGTTGTACTTGGTCCAAGAAGCTTTCTTATGACATTGTATTAGATATTCTGGATGAGTTCATTGCAGTTGTTACAAAGAAATATAAACTAGATGAGCTTGTTTCTCTGAGGTAATTTTTGGTTGGGAGAGAACAGCTCAAAGTAACTCCCCTGATGGAGGCTTACAGTGCCAAGTGATAAATGTGTGTCTCAGGCTGCTCCACCTCAAGCCTCGTCTTTCCTAGCAGAAGCCACTCTCTTGAGCCTCAGAGGTTCCCAAGAGCAGTGGTGATCAGGTACAGTTTTGTGATCTATATTTTTGACCTACTGTTTGGTTTCCACCTCCTGAGAGAGGCAGAGTGGGAGGAGGGCCTCTACAAAATTACTTTGAGGTGAAACTGGTCCATAACTTTTTCAGCTCTTGTTCTCTTAAACCGTCCTTTAAACTTGCTTAAATTAATAGTTTTTACTCCAGCATACACCTTGTTGAATTAAGGTAGGATAGAGCAAGTAATATTGTATGTCTATTAAATTGCCAGGAATAAGGGCACAACCTATATTGGCCCAAGACAAATTAATGATAAATTAATCTACTAACTTTGTAAAACTATGCTATAGACTGTATTAATAGAGGATTGTGTTCCACAATCCACATACGGAATTTAGTTTAACATTTTTTAAAAGGTTAATTACAGATAAAATTCTGTATCATTTTGCCTTTTTTCTTTTATGAAAGGATTATCCTTATCTAATTTCTGTATTTTAACAGATGTGAGAGAATTTAAATAATTCTTTACATATTTTACATTATCAGGTCATCAGGGAAAAAAAAAAATCAGGATTTTTAGTTGCTGTACCTTTAACTTTGAGCAGAGTTTGTGGTAAAGTCAATATCTTAAAAATCACCCACTTTGCTCAGGTTCCTCCATGAGGCTATAATTCATTCTTATTTTGGGGGCTATTTGAAAAATACTAGCTACTAATGTCTGTTCATTTAATGAACAGTGAAACAAGTAAAAAAGAGAAGAAATTTCTGTTCCATACTGTTCTTTCCTGCTGTTGTTGTCCTACGAATAGTTATGATTTCTCTATCTCCCACAAGATGGCAGAATCATTCATCTGTTTAAATAATGTAGAAAAAAATCTCTGCTTTTTGTATGTGTGGGAGATGAGAAGGAATTAATGCATTCAGGTGTGCTATAGGAGTCCTAATCTTTTGACCACAGGACTAATCTGTGTAGAGATAACAAACATTTTTCTCTTGGTACTATGTGTTACAACTTCTTATTATTGAACTGACTATTTCAACAGTTCAAATAGACAGTGTGTTCATCAAAAATGGGGAACAACAAGAACTACAATTTTATTTGCTTTTGTTGTGCAACCGTATATAACGATAGGGCCAGGCATTTGTATACAAACCTGAGAGGGCGGGAATTGCTTTTCTTAAACAACATTCAGAATAAAAATATGCATTTCTGCTGCTTTGTTTTTAAAGGCATCCCTCGTTTCAGAACCTGACACCCTTGATGCTGGTCCTACTGAAGCTTCACTCAAGGGCAGCCCCTTCCCAACAGTAAACCACGTCATAACAGTAAGTAACATGGCCCCAGTGAGTAACAAATCAATCTTAGCTAAGTGCTTTGTGTCGTCTGTCATCAATGCTAGTAAAGAAGGTAAAGACTGGCACAAAACTTGTGAGTGGCTGCATAAGAGGAGAACACGTACCAAAGATCGGTGACCCCACCATTTACTTGGCTGTCATTGCAGCCGGGACGTGGCTTCTGGAGGAGCTCAGCTCCTGGATAAGCACCAATGTAGCAGACCAGAGCTTTTGAAGCACTCCGGTTTGGGGGCCTTAAGGTGGTGTCCATTCCCTCCAGCTTAAGTGTTTATTCTGTTGTCTGGACTCCCTCTCTAGCTAATGGAAGGAGCAGCATCTCCAGGGTGCCTCTTTTAGGAAGGAGAAGTTGAGCTGCTACCTGGAGGTGACCATTTTTATCTTTTGACTCGAGGGGGAACTTGTGTGACAGGCTAAGACTGCGTGCCCATATTTTAGTTGACTGATGTCAGACAAGATTAAGCCTACCACACTTGTCACAGAAGGAAATAGCTGAGCCTGCAGGGTGGCTTTTAGAAATCTGATCCACTTTTGTGAACTTCTCTGAAAAATTCAACTCTCTGAAGACCTACCCCAGTCATGGTCATCTGCCTGCACACCGGAAATTATGGCTTTACTAGGAAAATATAATAAGATCGAGGTACCTGAATTATTAAGGTCGAAAAGCATCCTACTTGTATTAAGCCTGAAGTACCAGGAAGCAACAACTGTTTCTCCTACAGCAAATGCCAGAGGAATGCTTTGTTTGATTCCTCTTTTTCCAGCCTTTTTTCATCCTTTTCCAGGAATACCATTCACAGCCCAGCTAATGGCAAAAAATGAAAGTTCATCTATTATATAAAAGACTATAATCAAGGACCATGTTCAGTTTTTATTAACCATTCACATTTTTTAAAAGAATGTGATTTGTTAGTTGACTGAAAAATAAGCAAATAGAATCTGGTTTCCTATGTGGATTACTATTTAAGAAGGGTTGAGCTGCAGCTTTTGTCTATGAGATTGACTAACAAAGGTTTTCTCTTCTATTCAGTTGCTTAAAGAAACTTATTGTGAGGCCTCTGGTCCCCAACATCATCTTGTGAAACATTTAGACCAGTTTTATTTTCCAGTTGAAAATGCTTCCATCAATGTTTTTTTTGTCCAGCTCTACTTGGTAGCTGTTTCTTATGGTCTTAACCTGCATTGCAGGAAGCATGAGGCTTCCTGTTAGAGGAACCACTGTTGAAAGGGTTGATTCACACATTGCTAGGGGCCTGGATCTGTTGCAGTAGTATCTGACTTTCAGTGTTTTCAGCCAAAAAGAGGAAATGACCATTTTTTATGTTGTATGCCTCTTGGAAAATAATGCCTCCCTTTAAAGTTCTTCAGCTGCAAGGGGAGGAGGAGGCAGATTAGACCAAGCTACTTACCTTAGAGCACTGTGCGCAGAGGGAGTCAACTGGCTGTATAGGTTCCAAGTGTCAAAAGTAGCCAATGTACAAGTTCTTTCACGGTGTCCTGGTTTCAGCTGAGATTGAGTTAATTTTCTTTAGAGTGGCTGGTATGGGGCTATGTTTTGGATTTGTGCTGAAAACAGTGTTGATAATACAGAGATGTTTTAGTTGTTGCTGCACTAGCCAAGGACTTTTCAGCTTCCCATGCTCTGCCAGGTGCAGAAGCAGCTGGGAGGGGACACAGCCAGGATAGTTGATCCAAACTGGCCAAAGGGCTATTCCATACCACATGACGTCATGCTCAGTATATAAAGCTGGGGAAGAAGGAAGGGGGGACATTTGGAGTGATGGCGTTTGTCTTCCCAAGTAACTGTTATGCGTGATGGAGCCCTGCTTTCCTGGAGATGGCTGAACACCTGCCTGCCCATGGGAAGTAGTGAATGAATTCCTTGCTTTGCTTTGCTTGCGTGCACGGCTTTTGCTTTCCCTATTAAACTGTCTTTATCTCAACCCTCGAGTTTTCTTACTTTTGCTCTTCTGATTCTCTCCCACATCCCACCAGGGGGGAGTGAGCGAGCGGCTGCGTGGTGCTTAGTTGCTGGCTGGGGCTAAACCACGACAACGGAGAGACATTTGAATTTCTGGTTTTGTTTCTTTTTTAAAATCAAAATCTTTGTGCTGTAGCAAATTGTGTATGTTATTGCCTTTAACCTAGAGCAGCATTCATCAGTCTTAGGGATTATGGGCTTTTGAGGAGTATCCTGCTGACTCAGGAACTGATCGGTATCTAATCTGCTCTCGCTCTGGGTTTACTCTGGTGAAGTTCGTCTTATTCCTCAGTAACTGTCTTATCTGAAAAATGTTTACAGCCTGGCTTCTTATGGAGGACATGCTTTGCATGTTCAGATAAGCAGATGGCAGTAGGACCTTAATGCAGAATCTTCTTTTTTTGCTAGGAATCTAGGAAAGTTTGTTTCCTTTGTATTTCTGGCTAGGTTTCAAGAGAAGATGGGTGCATCTACATCAAGGGAGGGAAGGAGAGAAGCATGGTGGCAAGGAACCCAGAGGCTCCTATTATTCTTCCTGCAAAAGCTGAATTATGTGCTGGATGGTGCCCATCTTCCTTCTCCCTCTCTTCCATGTCACCGCTGCTTCCTGTCCTCCAGCAGAGACTCTGTCTTCATCTATTTATTTTTACTGAATTTTAATGAACATCCTCCTTGCATATGCTATCTGTGATAATATTTGTTTCTTACTTGCTAGCCATAGCCCTCTAGCCATCTCTTGCCATCACCCATCCCGTCTCCGAGCCTGGTGCTCTGACATTACAAAGGGCGATTCTGCTGCCACATTCAGGTTTCCTCTCTGTTCTCCATGGGCCTGGTTGCTCTAACTTCTTCTAAAAGGCTCATTTGAATTGTTAACTCATCCAGACAAACTCAAGTTCAAACCCTTTGTGCCAGCTTTAAGATTTCATGACAGTGTGAATGACCAGTAATTAATTGGACAAAAAATGAAAAGTTCTTTCACTCTGAGTCATTGTTTTGCAAAGGAAAAATGAGAATTGCCCTTGGTTTTAATTATGATTGAGTATTTTATTGAAACATAGAAGCCCCAGAACTTTAAATACAATTAGATACTTTTTTACATACATACCATATTTTATAGACTTGTCTCAGTTATGCTAATCACACCTCAAAAATATGGAATCTGTTTATTTTACTTTAATATATATATGTCATAACAAAAATATTTCAATTGAACTTAAACCGAGTCTTTGGATTTTAAAATGGTAATCTTAAAATAACAGTATCTATGTAAAGATGTACATCAAAATATAACAGATTAGAACCACAACTGATATAGCTATCTACCTGCAGACTGTGTGTAAAATATTGCATGTCTAACTACAGGGGAAAAAAAAAAAATCAGGGATACAAACATTGCCAGTAGTGCCCCATGCTGACTTTAACAGAAGGAATTTCAACCTGGATTCTGGAGTCTTTATTTCCAGTTTTGTATTTTTCTGTCTTCTGCCCTCTGCTCCTTATTTCCTACTCATCCTCTCAAACGTAGAACCATCTCTGCACAATTTTTCTCCTTTAAAAATATTTTCACTCAAGGTCTGACTGAAATTCCCAATGGATTTTGTCTGACTGAATGGAGAGTGTTGACAGGTTTCAGCATCTCCTATCACTTCATGACATGCATCATCATGTTGTCTTCTTTGATCCATTTTTGGGGCTATAAACATCATAAGGATATTAGATACTTTGTAATTAATATAAGATCTCTTAAATATTTTAATCTAGTATTTCACTTCAATTCTTACCATATTATTTTCTTTAATTGTATGCCTTTGCCCTGGGAATTTCCTCAATTAGATTTTTTCATATAATTCACCAGGTGTACAAGTGTCACTTGTATCGAGGATTTTCAAGGAAGTTTGAAGTAAAAGAAACTTACAGTATTGGAAAAATCTGAGGAACTTCTTCAAGCTAAAAAAGCCAAATGTTTTGGTTACTCTGTTAAAAACGCAGAGATACTAAATGTTCCTAAATATAGTGAGAAAACAGACAGCTTCTGTGTACTGGAAACTGTAATGTATATCAAAGTGAAATGGTCCTGTGCCTGTAGAAAGTGAATAAGCATATACTGTGCTCCCACAATATGTAGGTTGCTGGTTTTCTGTGTTTCTCTCACATTGTTTAGATGCCAAGTCATGAGAAAACTTACATGGATGAGAATCACAGCAGATCTATCTTCTTCATTTCCATCTGATACAGACTTTTCAGGAAAAACTCTTGATGCACTTATACCAGTTTAAAATCTTCAGAAATCAAAGTATCAAACCCTTTCTTTATTCATCTGAGCAGGTTAGTTCTAGCCATATCAGAAAATTGTAATCCTACAACTTAAACATAATAAAACTTTTCTTGTTTCTTTAGTCATTGCCTTACTTTTTTCAATTTTCAAAGCAAAACCAGTCGATACTCAGGTCAGAGAAGCACTATAAAAGCAGACAACTAAGGTAGGATTCAGAATGTCCCTATCGTCATCAAAGACAGATTTCTTCTGAAATTCATTTCAAACAATAAAGACCTTGCTCACAGACAGTGTTTGATTGACCTTTTCCCATAACACCATATGACCTAATATTTCAGTCTTCAAGTTTTTTATGAAGAACTGCTTTATCTCCTCTCCAAAACATTTTCAGGACTCTCAATCTCGTCAGGTAAGGGTGTTGTTATTTTTATATTACTGGTTTTTATTCTGACAAGGTAAGTTACTTTTAGAAGTCAGGAGTCTGACTCCTCACTGCCTTGCATCTTGTGCAGGTTTATACATGCTTGCAAAGGAGCCCATGCGCAGCCTTGTTGCCTTAGCTAACCCCGTACTGATCGTGTGAGCTTCAACGGAGTGTAAGCACCCATCTGCCATGTGATCTCCTTCTCCATTTTATCTGCTGGTTTGATTCCACTTTTATCTAAGTAACTGAGTATTTCTGAGTCAGGATGAAAGATAAAAGGTGTGTGGTATAGGCACTGTATTTACCTCCATAGTGTAGTGCTTAGGGAACTTATTTTGTGAATTTGGGATTAAGTTCCTGCTCCAAACAAATGCTTCTGTTTGCACAGTGTATCTTTTTTCCTTTCTTCCTTTGAAGTAGCTTTCTCACAGAACTTGGTCAGAATTGACTCACTTCAAACTTTAAATTCTTGGATTTTGCAGAGCTTGTAATTAACAATGCTAAGTAGGAAAAACCTTTAAAAAAAAAAGTAAGTAATTGATCTTTTCAAGATACCATATTCAAATACCTCAAAGTTAAAGAAAAAAACCCTACAAAGTAAACCCATCATATGGTAGACAATATAAGCACTGCAGACAATATAAGCAAAAATACGTACAAGAGACAAGTAGACTCAAGCAAGGCACCTGGAACCATGCTGTAGGACATAGCATACTATTTGAGAATAAAAGAGGATAAATATTTGAACGATGACACAAATGATCAGCAACATCTCCCCTTGTAAAAGGCCTCCTCATGGACTCTGTGGGAGTTCAGCAGGGGAGGAGTACTGTACTGAATTTCTGCAGGCGTTCAGGTACGACCACTGCCTTTCACAGAGGTGATGAGCTTTCTTCAAAATCAAAGCTTTGGTAACTGGGGCTGTGGGTAGCACTGCTTATGGGGGAAGTACCTTTTAAATCTCCTGATGTGATCAAAGCAATGCATTTTCTTCAATGTTTTTATAGCATCAGGCCATAAATGATTACACAGAAAGCACTTAAATGAAAATCTGTGTATCAGGTTCCAGCGTCAGGGAAGTCACTATCCAGTGGTACATTAGAAGATGAAAGGACAATTTTCATAAGCAGTTTGAATCATATGTGTCTGACGGCATTGCAGATATAACACGATGGACATTGACCTTTCATTTTGTCTGCTACGAAATGCGATGGTGAGTTTGACTGAACTCCACCTTCCTTGCTTTGTGCATTGCCCTTGGGAGGCACTAAACTGCCAGATAGGAAGAACAGAAAGGAGCTTCGCTCTAAGTGTGACATGCCCAAACGTTATATATACTACACACTGAGAGACAGATAAAACGTTCAAGGTGCTCTCTTATCCCAATAAGAAGTGGAGAAAATATCCAGTTTCAAACCTGGCCTCTAAAAGATATCCATCTCTAGAAAATTCCCACAGAGGAAATTTTAGGGGAAAGCACCCGGAGCGGCACTTGTCTGGTGCATCGAACCTCCAGGAAATCACGCTGAGCTGAATTAGATTTCGGAGCAAATCACCAGGCACAGCATGGGAAGAGCAACAAGCTCGGGGAAGAGGGATGGGCTGGTGGGGTAGCCCCCGCTCGGGGGGGGTAAAAAACACGGTGCCAAAGCCCTGGCACAAGTCTTTGGTAGTGCTCGAGGGCAGCGTGGCCGCTCCAAGCGTAAGGATGAACTGAATTATGTGCTGGCCTCTCCCGGCCCCAGCAGCAAGAGGTGCTGTCACGAGCCAGCCGCTCCCTGAGCGCAGCAGCAGGGGCCACCCCTCTTCCCTTGCGCAGAGGTCTTCTGCTGCCGGCGTAACAAGGCGCTTCAGCCGTGCCCGACCACAGATTTATCTTCCCCAGGGTGCGGGAGAGGTTTAGACCTCTCCATCTGACTTCACAGTTTCTGGAGTTTGGCTACAAGCCTTGAAAGCAGTGAAATAGCACTGTAACGCACCAGGGAAAGGGATCCAGCCAGGGATTTCCGAGAGCAGGAGTGTTGAGGGTGCACCATAAAACACGTGCTGGTTAAAATGTTCCTGATAACATGCTATGAAAGGGAAGCTGCGTGGAATGCCTAGATGGGGTTTGCAAATTCATACGGTTTCATACACGCAGCTGTGCGTTAGGTGGTTTTTGTCGTGCCCCCCTCGCCTCCTGCCCCGCCGCCTTCCCCGCCGTGCCCTGGCTGCCTTGCCCGCTTCTGCCTGGCACTGAGATTGCTTGTGCGTAATACATTCACATGGAATTAATTAGATCTCTTTCTCCCTCTTTAACTTGTATTTCCTGTACATTTTCTTTTGGGGAGAAGGTTGCTTTTATCATTGTTTCTGTCTTTGGTTGCGAAACATCACTTTAATTAAAAAAGCCACCAGATGCCAGTTTGGTCTGAACCATGCAGCATTTGATCAGCCTGTTCTCTGCTGTTCTTGTTGGATGCATTTTTGGCATCTTCTTTTTAAAACTTATTTAAAAATCCAGCTGTGTAGCATTTTTTAAGCATGACTAAATGCCATCCTTAACTTTAAATTTGATTTCAACAGTTTCTTCTATGAATACAGTCATTATCAAATGCAACCTTTTGCATCTAGCAAAGGCATGTTTTCATTGTTTAGCGAGAAGTCTGAATTTCCCGTTGTTCAAGCCTAAAATAGTACTGCCATCACCAGTGATGACAAAAAAGGTAAAATTAAGTAAGAAATCTTAACATTATTCATGAGGTTTACACAAACCCCTGCAAATGCTCTCAACTGGGTAGATTATTTTATTTTCCCCTGTTTCCACTGGCTGAAGGGTACCAGCCTTAGCACTGGTGTCAGTGAAGATCAACTGTTAAGTCAAATTTCAAAAATATGTACTATTTAGATATATGGAGTTGAACTAGGCAGGCTTCCCTATTAGAGTTATTTTCTAGCTGGGGAATATTTTCTTTAGAAAGTGATCTGTTTGAACTAGGGTTAAAAGTATGTCTGGTTTTCCTCCAAAAGGCCAATCCAAATCCTTTTCCTCTGCCTCTGTTCTTTCAAACGTGGGCTTTTCATGTGTCGTATCACCTTCTGATTCGTAGCCTCTCTCCCCGGCGGCTGGCCTTGCCCTCAGCCGTCCTTTGCCCTGTCGCTGCTGGTTATACCTTTCATGTGGAGCTTGGGCTTTAGCCGTGGCTCTTGCCTTGAGAGCTTCCTTCTTCTGCTAAGATTGGGGTACGGACCTGTGAGGGGGGAGGTCAGGGGAAGGGAAAGGCTTATAAAAGAGAAAAAAGATGATGGGGTTTGTTCTGGTTGGTTTTTTTTTTTTTAAAGGTTATAAAAAGACATAATGAACTGTCCTTTATGTACTGTTCTGCAACCTTTTGGACAAACATTTTTATTAGAAGTGGAAAAGGAAAGCATATGTGCACAACTGGAAGTTAAAAATTATTGGATGTTAACCTGTTGGCAGGACATCTCATTTATCGTGCTTTAAGAAGATGCTTTCAACTGAAGCGTCATAGCTAGTTGTGGGTTTGTTCCTATCCTGTTTCAATATGAAAGAAATTTTGCAGCCAACACCGCAGCTGAATTGCCCCAGGTTATTTAGATGGGTTTGTTTTACTGCTTCTTGCAGTGGACTAGGAGGGCACAGACAGCCCGTGTCTGGGCTTCAGGTGAAGGACTCCACCTTTCAATGGAGGGTGGTAATTCCATTGAATGAGAGTGTCTGAAATAATTTTATTTTTAGCTATGTCTGATTTAAACAAAAATGAAATTTTTTTAGTGAATCTGTTTAGTGTCCGAAGTCTTAGTGTTTATGTTGAAAAAGTGTAAGGAAGTCACAAACAGGGTAGTGAAAGAAATTCCCATAGTGAACACACTGGTTTTGGCAGAGGACATGTCCTTTGTGAAGTTTACTTTTTAGGCACTGAAAATATAATTTCAGGGGAAAAAAAGGAAAATAGTAACCTGTTTCAAATGATTAATCATACATTTTTCCAAAAAAGTATTCTACATATTTTGATGGTTTGGGATTAACTGGTACTTCAGGTATTATTTTAATAATGAGTGCATGATGATGGAAGGTGAGTAGGAGGACTTTGTGATTTCAACAGAATTATTTTAAACAAGTTCAGACACTATTCAGTAAAAACTAGTGCAGTAAAACAATGGAGCAACACAGGATCCTGGATAATCTGTCTTCCTACACCAGGATCAACTTCTGAAGAGTTACTGGTAGAAGATGGAAATTCCACACCTTCCCACATGCCGTAGGCAAGCAACTCAAGCTCAGCTGCCTGTGCTGGAAAGGTTTTCCTTGTTTCCATCCTAAATGTCTCGGTCTTGCCCTGCCTGTAATGGGCAGTGGAAATAGTTTGGTTCCTCTTTGCTGTGACTTTTTTTGCACATGAAATCTGTTCTCCTGTCTTCCCTCCGTCATGATGCACCAGGAAATGTGCATTCAAATATGAATATTAAAGAAAAGCTCCAAGAGCAAAGTTTGCCTGTTTAATAGGGTGAAGCTGCGGTCAATGAAGAGAAGCACGGAAATCTGAAAGCAAGGGTAAAATCCCCCTGGGATTCTGGGAAGAGAAGCACTGGGTTCGAGAAAAGGATGGAACAAAAGATAATGCAAGTTTAGAATTGCTGAGTTTTGTTACTTTGTTTTGTTTTTTAAAAAACAAAACTGGAAGAGGAAAGGAAGCTGATAAAGCTTAGATTGTGATTTTCCTGGAGCTAGGGTGATGGAGAGTGCTGGGTTCCTAGGGGATAGTTAGGTGAAGATGGAAAGGCCACTGTGGTTAGAACTGTGATGTGTTTCTTACATCCATGTTGTATTGGTTTTTTTTACAGGAGATTAATTGATAACTTTTGATGCTAGGAGAGAGAAAGTAGAGGCCTGAGCCTCTTTTCACTGAATTAGACCTTGTACAAATGCATACTCTATTACTTAATAGGGTTTGCTCTCAATTTGCAACTGCATAGGTGGCACAATCTGCAACGAAGAGTTGTTTTGTCATCGGTACCTATGATTCAGCTGTGAGGAAATCAGGGCTCCTCCACATCCCGTCAGGGAGGTGGGTGCGGAGCAGGACAATTGGCCTCTGTGGCAATGTGGAAGGAGCAGCCGTGGGTTTGGGACAGCAGCGGTGTGGGTTCACATGGGGTTTCAGAGGGAGAGTGGGCAGGGAGCTGTGCAGAAAGCAGAGGGACAGAGGATACGGCTGCGCTTGGACCAGAATATTTGATTTGTTAGAGAAACTCAGCGGTATGTCTCCAAATCAGCGTGAGTGGGTCTATGTGCAAGCTGTCATCTCCCTGGAGAGGATACAGAGGGACTGCTGTGGGTCAGAGCTGTGCCCGCTCTCCTCCCGGGAGCGCAGGTTTCCAGCCTTTGCAGCACTTCTGGGCTGAGATGCTGTTCAGCCTCCGCTGTAGAAAGTTGGTTGGTCATTTGGTGCCAGTTCCTTTTTATCTGCAGCAGCATGAAAGATTAGATTAAAGACTTCCCCCAACACCACTTATTTAATGGAAGCGGTTGATACAATTACCGTAGAAATGTTGGACAAGCACGAACCGGTGGGCAGGTGGTTGTCTAACGGGGAGCCGAACGGGGGGCGTTGGTAGCAGAGTCGTGCTGCCGGCGGGGAGGGGGTGTCCTCCAGAGGCTCCGCCGCAGCTCAGGCAATAGAGGTGTGCGAGCTTTCCGTCTGTGGGCGTAGGAGAGAGTGTGTCATCAAGGACATGAGATGAGTTTTTGGGAAAGTTGTGAAAGCCTAACTACAGCTTGCAGTGTATTGAAGATAGGGAGTAATGTGAAAGAGTATTCGTGCCAGAAGTGAGCATCCTGTGGGATTCGTTCCTCTAGCAATATTGTTACAATCTCAGATTTATGTTTCTTTCAGATGTAGATACTTAATTAAAAAAGAAAAAAAAAAAAGAGGACTAATTTTTTTGTGATAATTAAAATGAATAATGGTCTCTAAAATAAAGAGTGTTTCGGAGTGCCTAGGAAAAAAAGTTTCCAAAGGACCTTTGTGCCAAATCAAAACTCTGAGTGTGTATGTTTGGGGGTGGTGGTAGAGTGGAATAACCCACAGGAATTTAATGTTATTAGTTTAAATTTTTAGGGTTATGACTCACCAACAGCTAGAATTTTTTTTTTCTATTTTCCGTTTCATCAATTAAATTCACTTTGTGATTGTAAGACCTAGTCCCATCATCATATTTGAAAGATAGTATGCAAGAATCAGGCTCCAGAAGTCATGAAATATTTGAAGAAAAGCTTTTTTTGAGAATTGGATCTGATTCCTTGCAAGTGGGATCTCTGGGGAGTAGAAACCATGCTGATAAAGAGTATTTCGATAACTGACATTCAAAATGGCTAAGGGTTATTCTTCAAAAGGAAAAAGAAGTACCGGCGACTCTTCCTTCTTACTTGCTAATGCAATGCATGCCTGGTCTTGGGAAAATGTGCACGTGTCTATTTTTGAGTGGCACAGTACGCAAAGAAAGGTCTTGCCTGAGCTTTGAACAGACAGCTCAATGAACTGCAAAGCCTGGCCCTGGATATTTCTGCAGGTAACTCCCAATAGGGCATAGACCTCCGCACTAGTTTTTGAGGTGGCAGAATTTCAATATATGACCCAGTATACCACCTGTACGTATAGAATGTGCATTTGCTGTAGCACAAAGCAGCTGGCTGCTGGCTATTGTTAAGAAAGAAACATCTTTCAGCAATGAACAGAGCCAAGAGAAACATCCAGTGTATGGAAAGTTTATAAATGCTGGCAGGTTTGCATGACAGAAGCAAATCTTCCCAGGACTTGTTAGCTTGGCCAGTACTTAGGATCTATATAGGTTATTTAAAGCTTCCAGAAATGTGTCCTACTTAATCTAAGCAGAAGAAAAAAAAAAAAGGAGATATTCCATACACCAGGGAATATAACTAAATTTATACATGGTCTTAAAATTAGTTTATGGCTATCATGGGTGAGATTCAACTCCGGACCGACACCTGCGTTTCGGTATCTACATGTAGCGTGCCTGCTCATGAGTCAGGGCCGTGCCAGGCCCCCTGTAGTCAGTGGAGTCGGAGCTAATGCAGTCGGTGGAGTCTGGGGAATAATTCATTTTACTTCAATGCAGAAACCTACCAGCTGGCTAGCTGGACAGCCACGAAGCATCTATGTGCTTGTGTCATTTCCTAAATCAAATAATGTACAGCAAGGAAATAACATAGATATGATTGAATTGTCTGGTGTCAACATTAAACATTCTTATAAAGTGTGAAGAAATGCAACAAAGTAGCTGATAAATACTACCTTTCTTGAAAATGTTCTGACTACTGGTAAGATGGACATTTTATTTATTACACATTATTATATTACCTGCTCGTTAGATATATTGACTTACTGTTATATCTGTTTTCATTACATGTCAAACTGTTTTTGAAAATTAGTAAAAGGTAGCATGACTTTGTGCATCAGAGTTAAATTTGTAATAATCCATTCATTGATACAAACACTTACTGATACATTATTTGGCTATACCTAAAGCACCTGGCATTCTTCTGTTTTCTCAGTTACAGCATTTAAATTAATTTTAAAATATTACAATATAGTTCTCAAAGAACACAAAGTTCCTGGCCAAAAATTTGATGTGAATCAAATCCATGTATGCATATTTATTAACTAACAAATTTACACATTGATATTTTGTCTTAATGTTTCCCTTAAAAATATTTTGTCAGTAAAAAGCCAAAATATGCAATTTTTCAAAGATCAATAATTTATATGCTTTATGGTCCTTGATTAATCCTTTATTGCTTTCAGGTGCATGAATTTAATGAATAACGAAGTTAAATAAAAGTAGATGTATATTTTTCATATTTACTTGTCTTTATTTTTTTTTTCTTTTTTCCTATGGAAATTTTTTTAAAAAAATAGCTAATGAGAGGAAAAGGCAATTTATCTCAATTTTACTTTAATTCTCAATGCAATTTTTGGCCTAGAACAGTTCACCTGCCAGGAAGCGCTGTGGTGTTCTCTCTTGCATGTTTTTCTCATCACCTGCTTCCCCTGTACCTTTAAAATACCCCCTTTAAACACTTCCCTGCTCTTGATCTGACTCTTTTCTCTACAATCTTTCGCATCTTGCTGAAGATACCTCGGATAATCCTCACGCGTCCTTCCACTTCTGATGAAGATACCGACCAGTTGCCCGCAGACCCGGAGGACTTTGAGCCCGAGGAGCCCGACAGTGCAGAAGGCCATGCCTATTCGGACTGTCTGAACAGTGCTTTTTATCCTCCCTAATAAAGTACTTTTCGTGGAAAGAGTTCACGGGTGGTTTTCTTTCCCATTGTTCGATTACATTTAATGTAGTACTTGAACCGCTATGCCTTATTTGTAGGGAAAACCATTACACGGAGGATGGATTTGAGCTGGGGGAGCAGAACCTGTGTTTCTATTTCTTTGCCTTGAACTTTCCTTCAGCCAGAACTTGTGCACTTGAAACTAAATGTGTTGGGTGAGGTTATGTGAATGTCACCACGTGTCTCTAGTCACTTGTAAGGGCGTCCTACAGCACCTAAATGCAATGGTGAAAAGAGCAGGTGATTTTTATTCAGAAGGTACTTTACCCATTTGGAAACACACTGAAAACAATTGTATAGTCTGGTTTTTTTTTTTTAAATCTTGTGTCCATATTTTGTCTATATAGCTCACCCTTTTGTCTACCCCCAGGTTCCTTTGAATTGTCCCTTTTAATGTTGTTTTCTATGAGAATAAAAAATCCTTTTCTGTCTTTTAAATAGTGCTGGGGTTTTTTTCCCTGCAGAGAAATGTTATTTCCATTGGAATTCTGTATCTCATTCTAGCGTAATAAAGAATAGTTTCTCCAGGTGTATCAGTAATGCAAACATATATCAGATTTGAACAGGACCTGCAAGTTACATTTTATTAGATCTAAATGCAGGAGGCATCTTATGCAACTGTGCACCTGAGAGTGAACTGAGAAGCAATTTCTTATGCTTGCGGAACTGTCTGAGACTCTTTTATTTCTTCTCCTGACTTGTGTATAAGCAGAACACCTTAAATTTGCCTTACTGCAATATGCCAGTATTTCATGTATACCTATATATATATATATGTATATATGAGGTAAGCATTTAAGAGCAAATGTTCTTGTACAACAGTATTCAACCCTTTAATTCTCTTCACTGCTATTCAGGTTTCTAATGCATTTTGAAGTGCTTAAGAAGAACCTTTTGGGACTGATCTTTATTTGTGTTCCAGAGTGCTGCCTTAACTCCGAGGTGGGGTCTGGCCCTGCTAGACTCGGATGTCACAACTGTTTTTTCATGTGCATAAAATGTGCATTGATGGTTTTTATGATGTGTATACAGTTTATTTTCCTGTAAATATAATATAGCACAACTCAGTGACCTGGTAAATCTTCATCTTTTATTCACATTCTGTAAGATTTCTCAGGTGATCATTCATATATGACCTGAACGCATGCTGGTAGCTGGCTTTTCAGGAATTAGGAAGTTCCCAGGAGAGTATGGCTGTCACAGAGTTAGAACAGTATCTCCTACTGATAAAAGAGATATTTTATTTTTAAAAAATAGGTTTGCAGTAACACTATGATATCGAGATTTCTCTTGACTCTCAACTGCATCCACTGTGGCTTTTTCATTATCTTGTAGATCAACATTTCAATTGAAGATAATTTATCAGCAATAGTAATATTAAACTAATTTTCATTCATTTGCAAAATGAACATTACAATCTGCTATGGCTTTAATAATAAAGACTGTATTATGTGCATAAACATTACAATTTGAATTAGCTTAAATGATGTCGATAAATGAAATTATATTTTAAAAATATTTGCTTCGCATCCCTTTTCTTCCTCAAAAATAAACAGGGTTCTTGCACCGAGACTTAATGTTTGATCAATGCATACTGCAAAAATATCATCAAGCTCAGGACCCATAAATGCTTTGGCAATCCAGCTAGTAAAGTATGGCTTATTATTGCTTTATTATGTCTTACTAGACTGCAGAAAAAGTAAACTCATTCTGCTGTTATAAACCAGCCCTGGGCTGCAGAATAAGTTGTAGTTGAGAGTTAGTGAAATAAAGTAGGAGTTCTGTTGGGAACTCTGTATTTTCATTCTTTTTCCTCCTCATGCACTGGTGTGTGTTTTAGATTCTTCATTAGGTCTTGGAAGTCAACACGTTTGCTATCAAAATTACGTGCTCGTAACCAAATGTGTCAGCATTCAAATGACTTTTAAACACTTGGATCTTTATCTGTCCTTTTCAACTGAATTTGTTTTCAAGGCAAATTTCACATTGCAGTGTATTTTGCTGTGGATATAAACTTACGGTGGTAACACTCTATGGAAAAAAATGAACATGTTGACAAATGAACCCAAATAGTTTCATAAGTGGACATGCAACTCTTATATTTTGTAAGAAAATGAAATCAATGAAAGCCTCTCCTACACATTTATTCAGGCTTCGCTTGCGCAAAAAAATGCTGGGGCAGGTGATTATGTTTCACTTTTGTTCTGCAAAAGAGGGGCAGAGGCGGAGGTCAGATGCTGGTGTACTTATCACCGAGTCATGTCTCTTTTGAGGTTTGGTGTTTGATAAGAGTGGGCAGCGACAGAAGGTGGAAGAGGCGCGATGGGAGTTGGTGCGTTGTGCCAGCTCAGATCCTGTGCGCTCGCTCCCTGATCACCTGGGAGGTGCCTGGAAGCAGCCCGCTGCCTGACGATGGAGCAGCCGCTCGTTTTCCGTGGGGAAGTGGCTTCTCCTTGTTCCCAGCTGCCACATCAGTTAAAAGATAGCTAAGAAGGTATTTAATGCTTTCCTAATGTATTTCGTTAGCCACGTCTCATCATTGCCACATCCATCCTTGTGGAGGAAGGCAAGGCAAATGGTACCACTGCATATGGGAGGGAAGTTTATTTTGTGAGGCATCTGCTGAAATATACTTTACAGCCTGGAATAGTTTGGTTTACTGGGATATAGTAGTAATATTCAGGGACATCATGTGTATATAGCTGAAACAATGGATATCCAACAGAAAAGAGGTCAGTTGTTCCACTGCTGTCTGTACTCCTGGAGGACAGGACATGTAGGACCTTGCCAGCACAAGGATAGTCCGCTTTAACACAATTGACTTGAAAGACCCCTGAAGAGAAGAAAGCGCTTACAGCTTCCGTGGACTGCCATATCGGAGAAGGCTCCAAGCTCTCAGAATCAATTTATTGTAATGTTGAAATAACCTTCCTTGTTTTTCCCCTCAAACGTATTCAAACTTGCCCCTTTGGAGAAAATTTGTCAAGGAGTCTCCTGCTTCCCGTCCATGACACGTAGGGCAGAGAGTTGCGGTGCCTGTGATGTTTCCCTCTTCTTCCACGCCTGCTACCTCCTGCTCCCTGAGCGTTTGCAGAGCCGGCGGGGCGGACCCGGGAGCGACAGCAGCAGCTGCCGGCTGCCGCGGCAGGCATGTGGACCCACCTCTCCTAAGGATCAGCTTCCCGCCCTCGGCTCCCTCGGCTTGGAAGGTAAGCCTGCTCCGCATACGGCCCCGGTGGCTCCAGTGTGCTTTTCGTTTCTGCGAGGTGTCTCATGCCATGAGATACCAGCTAGAAACGCTGCTGAGGTCCTGGCGTTTCCAGGCGTGCGCGTGTGACCTTGGGTGGACGTGCTGGAGTAACGTAGGGATACTTGCTGGCGTGGCGTGCTGGGGCTGAGAGAAGGGTGGGCACTAGAAATAACCTGGAGAGCTTAACTTGTGGCTACAAGTATTGAGGGAGCCTACTGAGTTTTGTGTGTGTGGTTTTTTTTTTTTCTTTCAACTTTTTGACTTGTTGTTTTAAGTGTGTGACAGAAACTGTCTCTCCAAATCAGACCTCTAAAAATCACTGTGGATGCGATTTCTGTATTAGTCTTAGTTTTTTTTAACTGGTATATGTGACTTAGGTAGGTGGCTTTCAGCTGAGTATAATATGATTGGGCACATCAGGGTCAGAAGTAATACTTCTGACTGTTGAATGCTTATGGTGGGTTTGATGCTGAGCAAATAAAAGCTCCCAGCTTAAGAAAGAAGCTGTGCAGATCTATTGTGTGTGATACAGTCACTGGCTGGCAGCCCTGGGCTACAGCCGTGTCAGGCTGAAAATGAAAATGTGCAAAGTAAAAAAATTGCAGTAGCCACAGGAGCGAAAGCACAGCTGAGAGTGACACACAAACTTTGTGATAGTCACTTGCTTCCTTCTCCAAGAACAGCAGATCAAGTGAGCACAGAAAATACATCTGCTTAAATGATTTATTTACACAATACTACTATTTTGGATATTCAGTGCTTGCTTCTTACAAAAAAAAAAAAAAAATACAACCCTCCCCCCCCCCCCATCAGCTTCATCTCTTGGCCTCTTGTTAGGTTCTGCTCTGAGAAGAAAAACAGGTGTCAAGAGACCAGTGACTGCAATACAAAGAAGTAATTGAAAATAGCACAGTAATTTAGGCAATGTCTACAACACGCTTTTTACTTAGCAGCTGTTTACTATGTTTTCCCTTGCAAAGTGAAACAGGAAATACACAGTTACTAACAGTGTTTTAGAAAGTCCTCGGGGTAAAATAACCATTATTTCTATGTAGGAGTAAGAAATGTACTCCCATAATTATATAAAACCAAATTCTCATATGGTTAGGATCATGGTTGTTCATCAGGTTTAGTGTTGAAGTGTCATGCTGAGCAAGGTGTGGTAGATAACGAGGCGATGTCAGCCTTTCTACATTGTCTTCAGGGTCCTTACATATTAGCATCTGGGCTACGGAAGAGCCCTGCATCCGATGTTTCTTGTGCTCCCTGGTTTCAATGCAATGGCATGACGTTTGGTGTCATATTCTATTGCATTCTTAGCTTTTTGCTCCCTTTGCCATCTCCAATGCAGTCTGCTCCAACTCCCTAGCACTTGGACAGTCAGCAGCATGATGCATCTGGAATACAAATTTCCATTCAGAGCAATTAGGTTTTTCCCTACCCTAGTATTTTAATTTTCACTTTTTTTTTTTTTCCTTTCTTTTTATGGAATCCAGTGTTCAGGCTATAGCAGCCACACAGTGAAAGGGGAAGGTGTTAATTTTTTTCTTGTGAGTGCTATTAGACATCTTTACAAAAATGTTGATGGAAAACCAACTTGTAAAACTGCATACTCTCATCAGCATCTTATGTTGGAATTATTATGACTAAAGTCAATTCATAGTCACTTCCTTGGGTCTTTCTGTAGCGATTACTGTTGACATTCACATGGGTGAGCTGACACATGAAAACAGTTTAAGACTGGAAACAGTATGAAAGTGACTGAAGATTAAGTTTTAGGGTAGTTAGTATGAGTCCTAAGTTACACGCAGCAAAAACTCCAGATAAAATCTGCCAATGCTGGTGTAAATCCGTATGGGCTTATATATGTCTTGAGTCCTCCATTGCTGGTTCGTTGCACCGACAGCCTGCTGTTTTACCGACGCGCGTAGCAATTCCCCAGCACGAGGAAGGTGCAACTCCCCTGGGAGCTGCCGTTCGGGAGCCTGCTGCCAGCCGGGGTGTCCCGGCCACTGGCGGGACAGGGCTGGGGAGCGCACCGAGCACACACAGCTGAACGTGCCCACCTGGGATGCTCTGGTCCTCGCCTGTGATTTAAAACTGTTGCAAGCGGACAGGTTAACGGGAGCGGAGGCACTTCAAGTTTTTAATCTGTGCCGCAGGAACGGTTGGTAATGTAAGCAGCAGTGTAATGTAAGCTGCTGTTTGAATCCCACAGAAGACCTCCTTTGAGGACGTTAAGTGGTACAAAGGCATTATGCAAGTCCCTTGCCACAAGGATGAGTTTCAGCCTCACTGAAAAGATTCTGGAGATACGAACTTCTTTCTTAATACTGTTTGCCTTGCTGCCGAAAAGCAGGGAAGAGCTACAGCTTTCCTTGGGGTATTATGTCGCTTACTCTTGTTCCTTTTTTCCCCAGCATTTCCAGGAGATGCAGCAAGGTGTATTTTTACTCTTGTGACATCAAGCTTATATTTATTCCCTCTACTACGGCAGCCCCTGTAGATGTGACTGGTTCTTTCTGTTTGCCTTGCTGCACTCACTCGTCTGCTGGCTGCCTTACACTTCTGAAAAAGAAGGTAAAAGAGAGACTACAGAAATATAATTGTCACTGGAGTAGCTTTTTCTTTGTTCTGAAGAATGTTTGAGAACAGGAACACTCTAACTTTTTTTTTATGTCAAGTTTTCATATGTAAACTGTATAGACTGTTGTGCGATGACTTCTTTGACTATCTTTTCTTCCTATCCGAGGCTCTAAAGATCACGTGAGTATAGCATCTATCAAGAAACAAGCAGAGTAGAAAGGAGAGTGCCTAGTTGTGGCTGTCATTTCCACAAAGGCAATTGAAAAATGATAGATTAAAAAGGTTTTTATAGTTATCTATCTATCTGTCTATCTATCTATCTATTTTAGAAGAGTCTTCTTTTACCAATGTGTTGAGAGGAAGAGAGGGAAGGGATGTGTGTTTTCTTTACTGGGGATTTAGTGAGATGCTTAAACTGCCAGCTTTACAAAGGGCTATGCTTTTCTTAATGAACCCAATTGGGGTTCCAATCGGATTGACCAGAGAGCATATTCTCGTAGCAACCTTTTTCGTCGTGATTCTCTGTCGTTGCGCTTCCTCTTCCCTTGTTGGAACATGCAGAACCGGCCTTGCACGTAAATCGCCTCCGAGACAGCATGAGCCCAGTTGATGTGGCAACCGGAGGGTGTGTTATAAACCTTGGCATCTGCAACAGAGCTGCCGAGAGGTTCCCCCCGCGCTGCAGTTTCTAATATTGGCCTCCTGACTTTATCATTGTGAAGCAGAGCCAGGTTATTCTTCTACAGTCAACTAACAGACTCCTCAACCACCGTCTGTATGGGTATTAGCTCCATTTTAGATGTTTGCTGGTCATTTCTTGTATTTAGGGTTGCTCATAGGGCCTGCTGAAAGTTTTGGATTTCAAAAATCCAAGAAGATGTCATGTCCTGATATTAGAAAAGGAGAGTACACCCTGCGTGAACATGTGTTAGGATAGCTCAGTCCCAAACACTCAACAGGGAAAGATCAATAGTCATGCTAAGGCACTATTTTAAAATATTGTTCTGTGCGCTTTCTGTCTCTACATAACAATATCTGGTGCCAGCTAATCATGTTTGTTGTTTTACTTGCTTAATGTTGTTTTACTTGCTCCATGAACACGAGTGGTGCTACTGGGACATAGCTATTCATTTTCATGGACTTTTTCAGTATGAGGGGGGAGTGAATGGGGCTGGTAACCAAAATCCCTCCTGAACAATTTGCTGTGATGCCAAACCAACGTTTATTGTTATCAGAGGCAGCTGCCTGCCCTCTCTCCACGCTTCTATTTGTGGATTTTCGACAGCTATAAATGGAAACATGCGCTGACCAGAAATTACCACAGTGCTGCCTGATACTTCTCCCTCCCAACTCCAAAAGTACAGGGATATCTAACATGTAGTCAGGTTAAATCACTTCTGCTCAGGATATTAGGGTGGTTTTTTTCCCCTGGGAAATGGATTTAGGAAAGCATGAAAGAAAAGTCTCGGAAAGAGAAGCTTTAGAGGAAAAGCAAATGGTAAGATATGTTGGGAAATGTTGATTTATTTTTTTTTTTTTAATTTAATGATAAGAAGGAAAGGCAAATCTATAGAGTATTTCCTGGCTTCCTTTAACCACTGACCTTGAAGATTAAAACTTCATTAATGTGTGTTAAATTAATTATGATGGTACATTTCTGTGGAAATCACAGAAATCTGTGAATGCATTTTGTGTGCATGTGAAGTGCAAAAGCTGAAATCTAGTTCAACGTTGATTTGTTATCGTAACCCAGACTGATAGCTAATAGTCTGTGGTTTTCTTGGGTTTTTCTTGAGGGACTATTTCATGTCTTTGCACATTATTGTACATAACTTTAGATCAGTAAATGGCAGAACAAATTGTTTGCCTGTGACTGGGGTGTGTCTGGAGCTTACTGAAAAGAGGTGTGACCAAAACAAATTATTGAGAGAAAGTGAAAAAAGTCAAAACACAGCTTATTCCTAATTAGCGTAGGCTTGAATTGCAATTTATAATTTGCCTTGCATTAACAAGGTTATTTTCTTGATATCACAAAAAGGGCAGTTTATTCTTGGCTTTGCAAAGCTGTGAAGAAAGGTGGCTGTCAATTTTGTTAAGAAACAAATTAGCGCTGAATTTTTTAGCACTTATCTTAACTAGCGGTGGTGTTGCGTTGGTTTGGTTTCATGGTGGGCCAGCGTTTACTCTTGTTTAATCACAACGTTTGCCTCAACTAGCCTCAGTTAAGTGAGGCTTGGCAAGCTTGTGTGTTAGTTAATAGTTTTAAATACAACTTCGCCGAGGCAAGGTGCATTGGGTAGGAAACACGGGAAGTGCTGAAACAGAGTCATGACCTGGCCTTAAAGTACCTTTTCATTTTTTATGAAAATAAGTATTTATCTAAAGAGTAATATCTGAAAGAGCATTGCTAAAGCTTCAGCATGAAGTTATAATATGAATATTATCTAATGTTTTACTTGTTCATTTTCTCATTAATGAATTAATACTTTAGACAGTGACCTCATTTTGAATTTGTGGTTGATATATAAAATGTAAGGAAAACTCTTCAAAATTAAAAACAATTGTAAAATCTACAAAAGCTTCAGGAAAGCTTTCAAAGGAAACCTTTGAAATTTTGTTCTAGCTCATGTGTGGAGAAAATATATAGCAATGTAATCTGACAGTATGATTATGTAATTGCGATTGAGAGAACTGAGCAGGCAACTTTTCCAAAATGCAGAGCGCTTCATTTGGAACCCTTTTGATCTTCGGATGACTTTCTCTGTGTGCATCATTTACTAATTTTAAGAGTGACAAACTGGAGCAACCAGGGACCCCACTGATGGGAGCCACGCTAACACCCATGACAGGTCCCCGCTGTTCAGTAGTTTAAAAGCTGAATCCTCCTAACACATCGAGCTGCGAGAGTCCCTGTTAGCAGTGGCAGGTCACATCCCTGCGGGTGCTCAGCAAGGGGGACGGAGGAGGCCCTGGCTCGGCGGGTTTCACGTCGCTCTGCTGACAGCGGAGGAATGCTCTGGCCCCATGCCAGTCCTCCCACCCCTTTCCCTGTCCCCTTCCATCCAAGCCCTAACCTCCTCTCCGTCCCACTCCTCTCTCTCTTTGCCTGTTTAGCCTTAATGCCTTTCTTTCTGATTGCTAGATGGATTTCACTTTGCCCCCACATTTTTTCCCTGGTTTTGTACCTCCTGGGATTTTATTGATTCTGCCCTTTTCTCTTTGTTACATGCAGGTCAGGTCAATATTCAAACACTGCATGGGAGCAGTGTCTGTGTATCTGTGGTACAGATACTATTTGTACATGCTATTGTTGATGTCTGTTCACATATTTAACTTCAGTCTAACAAATACATAAACTATTTCATATTATAGGCGCCATAAGGTGTCCATTTTCAATATTATATCCTATAAACTGCATGATACTTTATACATGTATAACTGGATGATACTTTTTTTTTAAAATGTGTATTTCATAGGAGCATAGGATAACTCAGGTGCAGAGGGAGCTCAGGAGGTCTCTAGACCAACCTCCTGCTTAAAGTGACTATGGCGTCAGACCAGGCTTCTCAGGGCTTTATCCAGCCAGCTCTTGAAAACCTCCAAAGATGGAGACTGCACAACCTCTGGGCAACCTCCTCCACTGCTGGGCTGTCCTCACAGGGAAAAAGGTTTCTCCTCTTATCAAGTCAAAATCTCTCTTGTTTCAATTTTTGTCCGTTTCTCTTTCCTCCTGCCATGCATTGCTGTAAAAAGCCCTGGCTCCAGCTCCTTGATAACCTCCCACAGGGACTGGGGCTGCTGTTAGGTCCCCCTGGAGCCATCTCATCTCCAGGCTGAACAAGCCCAGCTCCCTCAGCCTCTCCTCACAGAGCAAGTGCTCCAGCCCTGACCATCTTGGTGGTCTCCACTGAACTTGCTTCAATCTTTCAAAGTTGTCTATTGGAGGGCCCAAAACTGGATGCCCTATTCTAAATGTAATCTAGTGAGTGCTGAGTAGAGGAGGACAATTCCTTCCCTTGCTCTACCGGTTGTGCTTCTGGTAGCACAGCCCAGATGCTGATGGCCATCCCGGCTGCCCCGGCCCACTGCTGGCTCAGGCTCAACTCGCTGCACATCAGGACCCCCAAGGTCTCCTCAGCAGAGCTGTTCCCCAGGCAGCCAGGCCCCAGCCTGGATTGCTGACAGGGGACCTCCCTTCCCAGGTCCATAATGCTCCTGTTGGGACATGCCTTCAGCCTGCCATGGCCCCTCTGAATGGCAGCCCTGCCCTCAGGCAGGACTCTTCCCCCCAGTTTGTTACCTGCAAACCTGGTGAGTGCCCTGCATCACCTCCTCGGGGTCATTGATGAAGATGTTAAACAGGACGAGTCTCAGGACAAAGCCCTGCAGCACTTCATTTGTTACTGTCCTCTGAGAAGAGTACAAAGCATTAACCGTGAATGTCTGAGCCTGATCGTCCAAGCAGCTTTTTAGCCATCTACTTGTCCACCACCCAGGCTGTCACGTCCTAGCATGGATATGAGAATATTGTGGGAGACAGTGTTGGAGGCAAGTCAGGGTAAATGACATCCACTGCTCTCCCCTCATTCACAAATCCAGTCACTTTATCATAGAAGACAATCACATTGGTCAGGTATGATTTCCCCTTGGTAAATCCAAGTGCTGTTCCCAACCAACTCCTTCCCGCAAGCAGGTATGGGTTGAGTTAACTCAAGCTGTCCCTGCCTTGATCCTCATCCAGTGCTGGTTGCTTTCCTCCTCCCTGACCCCTGCTGATAAGCACAGAGGCCTGGGAGGCCTTGTTGGTGAAGGCTGAGGCAAAGACATCACTGAGTCGCCCCAGCCTTATCTGTACCTGCTTCCACCTCCTGTGCTGCCTTTTTGCACTGCAGCTCAGTTACAAACTCCCTGTTTAGCCACGCTGGTGTCTTGATAAGTCTGCTTGTCTTGCTGAGTATCAGCATGGACAGTCTTGCATGTGTAAGAGGTTGTTTTCACAGACATGATGGCTTTCCCGAGCTCCTTGTGTTTCCAAGCTGCCTCCCATGGGATCCCATTACCGGCTGCTGGATAAGCTGCAGTCAGCTCTCCTAAAGCCCAGGGTCTGTGCTCTGGTACTTGCCTTCCTCAGTCTCCCACAAGATCTTCAGCTTCACTATTTCACAGTCACTACAGCCCAGCCTGCCACTGAGTATCACATCCCCAGTCGCTTCCTCCTCGTTTCTGAATAACAGATCCAGCTGTGCATGACACTGGTTGGCCCATCCAGTACCTGTACCAAGAAGCTATCCTTGACACCCTTGACACCCCCCGGAAATCCTCTGGATTGCTTGCATCCTGTCATTTTGTTCTCCAGCAGCTGTCAGGGAAGCTAAAGTCTCCCATAAAAAACAGGGTCTGTGATCCAGAGACTTCTCTGAGTTGTGTAAAGAAGTTGTTGTGAGGAGGGTTGCCCGCTCCGTCACCCCAATGGTGCTGTCTGTAGCCCAGTCCCACCGTGATGTCACCCTCACTGACCCCTCCTCTGATCCTGACCCACAAGCCCTCACCCAGCCCTGTTGTCCAACCTGTACAAGAGCTCCCCACATTCGAGCTGCTGCTTCACAAAGAGAGATCCTCTCCTCCTTATCTTCCCTGTCTGTCTTTCTGAAGAGCCTGTGTCCATCCATTGCAGCACTATAGCCATGTGAGCTATCCCACTACATCTCAATTGTTTCTACGTCATAGTTCTACGACCTATATATATTTATGTGTGTAAGACAAATCTTGGTTTTGTATACTTTATTATAAATATGTCTACCTATTTTCAAAAGAACAAAGTCTATATCATCCTGAAAATATTCTGATTGCAGTGTGTCAATTAAATAGAGACCAGTTCATGCTCAAAGTATAGCCTCCATAGGGGACAACCTCACAGACAGTCTTATTAAGTGGTATTGTACCTTTACATTCACTGCTTACTGTGGATGAGATAAATAATATAAAATTCTCTACCACTTCAGGCTATTTCACTTAATATTTGTGAAATTTATTGTTAAAGAATTCTTGTCCTTGCTTCCTGGAGGAAGACTCCTCGGCAGCCAGAATCCTGAAAAGATTCTTTGTGTGGAGCTAGCTGTGGAAATGGAAGATAATGGAGGGCCCATTTTGTCATGGGAAAATAGAATGACTCACTAAAAAATAGATTAGACTAAGCAGATGGACTCAATTTTCCTTTTCATAGTTTTGATTTTAGCATAGCTCAGAAGGACAGAGTAATTCTAGAGTTTCCCTGTTGAAACAACGGCTCAGCTCAGAATAGTCTGTTTACATTCTGAAGTCCTCCTCCGTTAATGCATATTGCTTCTGTTATTTGAAATTATTTTAATTATATCTCACACTTGTCTGTTTCTTATTTGATCTGTTCTCTCCCCATGAAAATACAGTACATGAAGTATTGCATTTAAAATAATTTTTACATTGGTATGTTTCACAGGGAACATTTGATCTTTGTACATTAGTTTGCATAATAAGGATTTTTTCTACTTGTTACATTAAGTAGCGATGAAGAAAAGAACAGTCATATAGAGAAAATAAATTAAACCAAATGAATATATGGATCAGAAAGAATGCCATGCACTGCTTGAAACAGCATTAAGGTTAGTGTTTGGATGAGAGGATGTACTCCATAAGAAAGGGCTGCAGGACTTCATTCAGAGAATTAGCATTTGCTTTTCAAAAACAATATGTAGATACAGCTCATACAGAGTGAGGCAGTTCGGGTCAAGGCCACCCAAGTGAAACAACGAGTAATCTCTGTATGCTGGTAGCAACAGAAGGAGTCCTGTCTAGATCAGGTCCTCTCTGTGGGAAGTGTGGGAAGTAAAGACTCCTCGGAGAAGACAGCCCGTTTCCTGAAATTTGCCACCTATGGGAGCCCAAACAGAATGGAGGATGGTGACTAATATCGTGATGACTGGCCCTGCTTGCAGGTTTAGTCGTTGGTCTAACTATGTGTGTACCAGGCAAGAAGTGAGTATGGGACAGGAGGGGTTGTTTGAAGAGCAGAAGAAAAGAGGAGGAGAGCTGGGTGGAGGCTAGTGGGAGTGGGCATGGCAGCAGGCGCCGGGTACAATCACCCCTGCCATGGGGACCTCTTCTACCAGGTCACCCTCGCTCTTGTGCTGGTGAGGGCTGCTGTCAGAGAGGCAGAGGTGGCAGCAGGGCCTCTGGGCTCAGGCTGTCCCTTCCTTGCCAGGAGCAGGACCCCACGGCCAGTGCTCTGTCACGCTACCTCCAGGTATGCACTGGGCTCTCAGAGCAGGTACGGCCGGCTGCCTGATAGCGGCTGCAGTGCTCGGAGTGGGCAGCTAAGTGAGCAGGGGTGGCTGCAGTACCGGTCAAAGAGGCTCAGTAAAAGCTCTTAGTGCAAAGCAGCAGGGAAGGAAGAGGAGCTGAGGGAAGAGCAAGTGCTTCTTTATGCAGATACAGGGATTCAAACACCTGGACAACAGGATCTCTGGTGACAGCAGAAATCTCTATGGTTGAGTAACAACAGAATAGCTGCTTCTGCCCATGGCATTGGAGAGGAGCCATGCTTATGCCTGTGTGACACACCAGCCCGTGAGCCTTTCCTCCTGGTGTCCACAAGCAAATTCCCTTCCAGATTCACTGCAGTGCGTGGGGGAAGTGAGCCTGGCAAGGTCGAGATGGGAGGGACATGCTTGCTGCTCAAGGGAAGCAACTTGCCTTGGAGTCTGTGAGAGGGGCAGGTCCGTAGGCTCCTCGTGCATCAGGTATCTCGCGTCCATGCACAGCTCAGGGTCTGCATGCTTGTCCACGTCTAGCCGGGACAGCAGTGTAAGATCACAGAACCGCACCGCTGAGCTCAGCTGGGCATCTTCCTTTTTCTTTGGAGAGAGGAGGTGATAATCACTGTGGGCGAGGATGGCAGAGATTCAGAGGAGGTGAAATACAGTGATACAGCCCGGAGTGCAGAACGTCTAGGCGCTTCAGCAGGTTACGCTCTGTGAGATAAGCCAGTGGCACGTATACGGAGGACTGCCGGATACAAACGCCTCATCCTCTTTGCCTGTTCTCTCCCCTATGAGAACAGCCACCCCTATGGTGGCTGCCAGGCTGCTGATTTACGTGGTTCAGATGATAAGGTAAAGGTGAGAGGTAAAATGAGATTTTTTTTGTTTAAATCCTCTTTCTTAACTGGTTTACTTTATACCTTGACTTTTCTGTCTCCTGTAAGAACACACCTACCCAGAAAAGAAACTCCTAAAAATACATTGCCTGCCTGAATCCATTCCTCAGTTTGATAATTTAGTATGCTCATCTCCAGCATAGCATATGAAACTAAATAAGCACACATACTTACTATAGAGTCAGAGAAGGTTTTATGTGTGTATACATTTAAATGACTCCTGTTTAAAGGAAAACTTTATTTCTTGTTCTGGAGGTTGTTTGTGACCTCCTCTGGGAGCTTCTGTCATGCAGCTGAGTTCAGCTGGGTGAGTTGTCACACTTAAGGCATTTTGTGCTATCTTGTCCCAGATTACAGCAGCCTCAGCTAAAAGGGTTGGTCATGGGAAACACTTTCAACTGTCCCTGAGCTTTGAAGATCAGGAGTGAGGCTTTGTAGCGGCTACAGCAAGAAACTGATAAGATCGTAGCATGGGGGCAATCACATCTCACTGTGCGGGTATAAGAAGATGGCTGAGACAGCACCCCAGCTAAAGGATCAGTATTTCCTCTTGCATACCTGGAGTCGAGGCATTCCTGCCTAGCTGTGTGGGGCATGGATTACTCCAGCAAGTGATCACCAAGGAGGAAGGAATAAACTTGGAGGCTGCAAGTAGCAGCATATTTTTAGCACTGCTGATGTGACATGAAACAGGACCAAAGCAAGCGGGAAGCACTGAATCCTGGTCTGCCCTCCTTTCTAATCCTGTCACTTAGCTCTCGCCTTACTTGTGCTCATGCTACCTTTTCTTTAACCTAATGCCAGTCATACATGGGTGCTGCTGAAACGCTTGAGGTAGGCTTTGGTTGCATCAGTGGGAAAAGAGCTATCTTGGAGAGATGTCATCAGCACATTTTTGGCTGGTGGTTATGTGAGACATTACCATGCAATCACACGCAGGGATTCAGAAGAGGAGGGCAGCAGACTCCTGCAGGGACTTGAATGGGATGGTAAAAGAGGCTTTTTAGGAACAAGTAGCAATTGCATATTTTAACTTTTTGGGGTGAGGAAAGATAAGAGCCCCTGTAACAGCTGGATCAACTGCTGCAACAAAGTCATGCAGGGCAATTCAAATGATTGCATTTTGGGGGAGGCAGCAAAGAAAGGAGTATTAGCATGGAGAGACAGACCCTGCTGATGAATTAAAACAGTTCTTGGAAATGTTTCTAGGCACTGGAACTCTCTTGAATTCAGTTAAATCGAAAGATTGGTCTGTGGTATGGTACTGGTTTGGTACTTGCCTGAAGGATACCCACGTGTAGCTTGAGAATTAGAATGGGCAAGAGACCGTTTCCAGAAATAAGTTTGGCTATAGAGACCATTATTGAGAAAAATCATGTGTTTTCAAAAGGTATTCCTCAGGAATGTGGGAGTGAATTATGGGTGATACTTGGGAAGATGTTCACTGTCCGTTGCTGCTGCCAACACTGAAATTTGGGATGGACACTAGGAAAAGCTCCTTTGTTAGAAGTGTAGGGCAGCACTGGAACAACCAGGGAATTTGTGGACTATCCACCCTGGGAAAATTTCAGGGCTTGACTATATGAAGCCATGGCTGACTTCACCTTGCTTTGGCAGTAGTCTTACTTTGAGCCAGATGCTGGAGTGGATGACCTCTGGAGTTCCCTTCCAAACAACATTTCTTTCATTCTTTGATTTTGAAGCTGCATTACTGCATTTGTCACAAAACATGCTAACAGCTTTTTCTGTCTGCGAGACACCTTTGACACATTTAACGTGGATACACAATGAGACTGTGCTTATCATTAAGACCTCCTCATTCTTGCGTTATAAACCTACTGCTTTCAATTCACTGTCCTTTGAATTCTGAAAGCACTCAATAATACAGCAGTGGCATTAAATCTGTTACTTTGATATGAATTCTTGGAAATAGAGCTACTTGACAATGAACAGAATAAAAGGAAAGAAGTGATTTAAAGGCTTTTAAGTTATTTAAAGGCTGGTAATTAATGATTGCTTCTCAAAATAAGTTTCCTAAATGCATTTTAGACATTGAGTCTACACACCTTAAACACTAACTTGTCCCGAAAAAACAAAGTCTTTCAAAGGAAAATGATTGAAATATCAGGGCATCTGTTTTTCTGCTTGTCTTTGAAATAAGGCTGGTGTTGTGGCAGCAATGATGCAATAACTTCATTGATATTTCTCCAAAAAGTGAATGTATTAACTTTATCATGGCATTTTATCAAAAATCTCTCCCAAGGAAGGCAGTGGTTACTTTTTCTCTCTCTTTTTATAAAAAATATGGTCATTTAATGGACTGTTGACTATTAAAGGAACTCTAAATAATGCATCAAGTCTCTGTCAAGTGATGTTTCATTTTTTTCATCTCTCCTTGAGGAGAAGATTCCATTGGATGAGGAGAATTGGGAGCAGGGTGGCTTATATTTCACTTTTTAAATATATAGTCTGCTGCACTGATGTTAGCAAGGGCAGGTTGAAGAAACACAACCTATGTGTGGAATGAGTTTGTGCTGCAGGCAAATGACGAGGCACTGGTGAGTACCTACTGCTTCCTAACAGGATGGAAAATGGAGCAGTGCCTGGTGGTCCTTAGTTTCCAGGACCATCCAAAACCTTTGATTCCCATTGTTTCTCCTTTAGAGGTGAGCACTACCCTAATTGCCTAAGTTCTGTTGTATCAAGGGAGCAGAGCTGCAACTCTTTTTTCGTGCCATATAGAAGGCTGTCTATGGCAGGAAAAAAGAAGTGTGTTAGCTTATCAACCCACCACATTGCATGCTAAGTGCTGTAGTAGGCACTCTGCAGCCTTCCCTCCCTTTCTAAGAGTCAAATGCTGTGCCAGTCCAAGTGGAGAGAGACCAGGGAGCATATTCTGGTGGGCCAAGGCAGGGGAGTTACTGTAATGCAGCCCTGCAAATGCCATGGCAGCATATGCAATACTGCACAGCCAAATCTGCAGGCCACGTCTGTTCAGAAGTAGACGACTTTCCACAACAGTTCTGTGTTCTCACATGAAATTTTGTTCACATCTAATTTTTTAATGTTTATCTTGCAATAGATAGCTGAACTATCAGATGTCTTGTCCAGTAGCAAAAACTGCATCTTACGTTTTGGCAGTGGTCATCCTGTCATCAGATCTATTTGATGATGTTGTTTTAAGACAAGATTGATCTTGATTGAATGTGATGGTCATACCGGAAATCTTTCTGCATTAAATACTTCACTGCTGAAAGTTAACTGGTAGTTTTTTCCAAAGGACTGATGGTGACATAGTATGTACTGCAAAATACTTGCTGATGGCATTTTTACTATATTCATCCCTACCTGGTAAGCTTAAAAGGATTAATTAAATATAGATTGAACTAATGAAGATCCGTTCTTGAGGCAAAGGGACAAAAACAGATTTGCTGAATTTAGGTGAAAAATTAATTTTGCTCAACAACTTTTAGTTTGTTCAGAATTCTGAAAAGTGGAAAGCAGCACACTGCAGCTTTTCATATCTTGAATTGTACACAAATGAATGTATTCATACTCCAGAACTGACGTATTTACAGAAATCCAAAAAACAATTTCACATTTGTCTCTATGAGACAGAAATTGAATCATTGACGTTCTTTGCTGTTTCATGTTTCTTATTTTGATCATGAAGAAAATTTGGAAATCAAACATGGGAAAATTATAGGGATTTTAAAATCCTTTGTTTTTAAATAATGTGAAATAAATCAGTTTGATTCACTTGAACCACTTAAAATTGAAGATTCTGGAAAGATCCATCAAAATTTTTTTCCCTGTTGAATAGATTTAAAATTGTTTTCATAGTGGTTCCATACATCTCATAAAAAGTTACTGACAGCACATTTATCACTGTTTTACTGCTTCTTAAAAATATAACTGTTGGTGATGATTTTATATAACAAACATGCTAGAAAAGATAATTAGATTTTTCAGCCTCAAGCAAGAACTAAGTAAATCATTTAATATCCTTCTCTCGTAAATGCACCTTGAAATACCTGCAGATCAAAAGCCAGACATCAACTGAACTAAGTGATCATCAAACAAAGAGATGGTAATTCTTAGCAAAGATCCTGAGCCAAAGCTGTGCTCTCTTTCAGTCTGAGACAACAATAGCAAAATTTGTATTTGAATTTGTACTTGTATTTGAAATCCCAGCAGAGAAAAGGATATGATTTGTCTCTATCTCTGTTTTTCTTTAGCAGATAATGTTTTCACTAATGTCATGAAACTGATCTCAGTTGAAAATACAGCAGCCTTCATTATAGTTATGTTATTTACAATCTATTAGGTGAACTGACACTGATATTTGCATATAAAAAAAATTCTCAAGAAACTGCCAGTGGTTTATTTGTCAAGAGAGGAGTAGCTAAATCCAACAAGAAAGATTTATTTATTTATTTTTTAAATAACAAGGTATCCTTATTTATAGTGTCTTTTTCTGTGAAAGAAAGCGTATGTGCTGAAGGATTACGATGATAAATTATTCCTGTAATGAAGTCAACCGTCAGTTCCTCCCCAGTTTCTGAGGAGCAGAAGTCAGGGCTGAGGGGCTCCAAGGTTGCCAACTTTGCCAATGACTTGTGGTGACGCAGTGCTGCATCATGTGTTGGACTGACTGGGGCTTTCCGGGGCTCCAGTGTTTATGGCTTCTAAGAGTCTACATCTGAAAAAATGCACTTTAAAGTTTGGAAATTAGGATTATCTGAGCAAATTTAATTTTCCCTTTGCTTTATTTGTAAGTGTTAAGACATAAATGTCAATAAAAGGATTATGGGCTATTTCTTTCTTCTCAAATGGTGATTGTGCTTAGGAATCACCACCGCCAGCTACATCAGGATATGATGTGGTCAGAACAAAAGAGCAGTTACCCTCAGTGATCTTCTAAGTAAAATACAGTAAAATAAAACCTAATATTTAATCCTTCTGTTTCTAAAGGAATATTTTTGCACTTTTCAGAACATATGCTCCCTGACATATGCAGAAAATGTAAGTCAAATGGTTGAGATGGCCAAAGAAAAGGAAACTTGGCATTTTCACCCTCCCACACAGTGGCAGTCAAAGGGATGAGTTCAGAAGACGGTTCTGCACACTGCAAAGTGCTCTCAGAAATTACCCGCTGGCAGGAAGGGACATGGGTGGCACTCTCAAAATTGCTAGGGACAAGTTAAAGCTGTTTCTTAAAAACAGCAAAATTTGTGGATATTAGTAATTTCTTAGAAGTAGAAATGATCAGACCACTTGACTTCCTAGGAACACTGTATCACTGTCTTTGTGAAGTGCTCAAGTACTGCAGATGTGAGTGTCATGAAAAAGTCTGGAAATAAATATCATGATGCTCTCTGCAGTGTAAGGTTTGGGAGGGGTGTGAGACCAGGCATTGCAGTATCAGGATGTGCTTTGACATGTGCTGATGTTGATTTTCAGAATATACTATGTTGTAACAATTAATATTACATACTCCTTAAAATTCAGAACTTAATTTCATTTGAAATGTTGACCCAAGTATTCTGAAAGCATATCTTTTCTGGTTTTATGCATCACTTTCTTGATAGGAAATGCTCTTAAGAACAGAATTACTTATATAGTCTTATTTTTGTTGTGTATTGTAGATATCTTGTAAAACATTATTTGTCTGTGAAATTGTATATTATAATGTTGCAATTAATGTTCCTGAGTTCTGTTTTCATTCTGTTTCTCGTACAAAATCTTACAGGTTTAGATGTTCCTGCATTAATGATGCAGGAGAGGGTTTAAATATTTCAGTTGTCGTCTTTCAGACTTTTTAAAAAAGAACAATTTGTTCCAATAGTGGAATTGTCTTTGAAATAATGGCTTTTGCATGAAATGTAAATAGTTACCAATAGTCATCTCACTGACCTATCTCAGGGTAGCAGTAATTGAGTTCGATAGTTGTTTGTCTTCCTTTGTAAGTGCGGAGATACATCATAGTCTTACATTGTAGCTACCTTATTTTTAATGTCTGTGAGAGGGTAAAATCTCTAAACACATATCCAGCAGCTCACCATGTGTAGTCCAAGAATTTATTAAATATTCATTGCATGTAAATGATTTAGAAGGTTAGTCAATGACCCCCAAAATATTTAAGTCCCTTCAAAAGCAGATAACCCATTTCAATCAATGAGTGAGCAGATGATAATTTTCCAGTAAATCATGTAAGTTGTTGTCTGCCATAACAACAAGTAAGCTGTTACTTACATGTGCATGTCTTCTCACATGTAGACTATATTAGGTAAAGTGATGATCTGTGTGGTATGGCTGAAGTACTGTCCTGCAGCAGAACAGATGCCAAACCATGAAGAAGAGTATTTTTGAATTTGACTATGCAGGTATGGGACACCATTTGCAGCAGAAAGTGTGAAGGGAGCTGATAAGCTGTTTTGTAAACTAGCTTTCACTTTTGAAGCAGAACCCAAAGGTATTTTGAAGCATTATTAGGTGTTTCTGAGTTCAGTGCAGCAGCTTTTGCTCTAAAAAGAAGAGACCAAGATTTGTTTGGAGTGTGGCTGTGCCTTCTTCTGAAAGAATCTGGCCATTCTGGGATGTGTCCTAGCCACATTTTCATTTTATCTGAGGGGTGGTGGAAATTGGGAGAGAGATTTTAGTGCTCTAGCTTATTGAACGTGGAGTAAAATGAGTCAGATAATATTCAGGATTCAAAACAGTTGTTTTGGTAACCAATGGAGACTCTAAATCATTGCATAAGTATTAATAATCTTTGCATCATCATTAGAATTACTAATATTGTCATTTTATATGATGTATGTTGCAATTTCACCCATGAATCATCTATATCAGGGCCTCTTAGCTCAAGGTTAGGAGCAAACATGTAACCAATGACTACTCTTGGTCTCCAGAACACACTGCACATGCTATTGTACACTAAATTCTTCATATAAATTATTTGTAAATGTCTTTCAAGTCAAGTTCAGATGTTTATTTTAGGCTGCTATTGAATATATGGAAAAAGGACTATTTCATGTGATCTTGAAACAAACTTCAGAAGACGGTAAACAGCTCATTTTTTCTCCCCTCTGATTCATGACTAAACATCCCAACATTTGTTATATTCTTGAATTCAATAAATAGTTCTCTAATTAAATGTGTGCAATTTTAAATATGTAGATTTCATAAACAGAAAGTTATTGCCATAAATTACAATCTATGTGTGTTTTTGTGCTGGAAAATGAGGTACGTTTTAAAGCAGTTTTAATGAAGTTTTGAAACTGTAATTATATCATAAGTTTAAAATGTTTTCTTTGCTGTTGCTTTCATTTCAAAGGAATGTACGTATCTGACAGAAAAATAATCAGAAAGTACATTTATGTCTGTTAGCTGTGTGTTGAAATCAGTTATATAGAAAATGACTGAAATGACTATCTAGGTTTTATGTGGCATAGCTAGTACTTAGGGTATTTGGAACTATTAACCCACAAAGAAATGGAAAGCTACTTTTTAACATTTAAAAATAGACACAGAACAACCATTTACTTCTCAGCGAAGGTTATTTGCAACAGCCTGTTACTTTTCAAATTTGTTTCATTATATTCTCACCTGTTAAGTTTACATTTTTGGTCCATTAGTGTGATGTTTCATCCTGCTCTGCCCTCCTCCAGCTGAACAGCAATGCTTCACTGTCGGAAACGCCTCTGGCGCCTGGGCGTGCTCCGCAGTGCCTGGTTTCGTAATATGGCATCTCTGCTTTTCCTGAGCATTGCATGTTGCCTATCAGGAGACGTGGGCCTGTGATACCTGATTAATAAATCACGGGCTGGCTTTGGGCATGAGATGAGCACCTCGATGTTGAGCCGAGCCAAGGCAGTAGCACCTTTGGACAAGTGATAATGGTAGCATAGGTACCTAAGGACATTTTTAGTCTCCAAATTTAGGCACACGTGGGTTTGCAGATGCTGAAAAGGGCTGGATATTGAAAGGAGGAGGAGTAGGGGTTGAAAAGTTGAACCTAGGAGCACCTTTGAGGCATAAGTGCTGTTTTGAATTGCTAAGTTGGTTTTGGTGGGAGCTTCAGCACATAGTTGTTTCCTGAAGCAATGGGACTTAGCTGAATTGTTTTACTCCTTCCCTGCATAGGTCAGTGAAATCAGTACTGTAGGGAAAAGTACTGGTGAAGTAAAAAGTAGTGTGAGTCTGGAGGGGTCTTTGAGCTCAGCAGTGCTGTGGCAAAATGTGAAAGTTGCAGTGTTAGCAGCTGAATTAATCTGGTTGAAGTCCCAAGCAATGTGGTGTACACCACAAACTTTTTTAGTACTGCACTGCAGGTTACAGACGTAGTTGTAATGCACACATTAGACAAGGCTTGGGAAGAAAGCTGATAGTAAGACAAGAGAGGTAGAGAGTCCTAAAAATCATTATGAGAAGGTGGAGAAAAAGTAATAGGAATCAGAAATGGGAGAAATGAAAGGAAAGGAAAAAAAGAGAATTACTATTGAAAAATGAAGTAAAAACACTAAAAGATGGTGGCAGTGAATGGATGATGGTGGCATTAAATAGATAAGTGTGAGTAAGAAAAGTTCAAGAAACATGGGAATAGAGAAAGAGAACAAAAACCAGGGGACATGATGAGCTGAATATTCTGCAGCCTTATCCTTTTAATAATTGATGTGTGAAGTGAATAGCTGCATTTTATTGATCAATCTAATCCTTTGCACCTAATATTAAGTTTCCTCACACTTTTGGTAAATAATTGTGTAGAATTCACAGATTACTTGCCGCAACACCTGTAAGTAGCTTGTAAGCATGGCTTAACAGGAGAAACGCCTTCTGCTAATGTATTTATAACAACCTTTCACATTGATAAAGTGATTCTCCCAACATCTGTTAATTTCCCACTAGACAGTTATAAGCCTCTTCCAAGAAAAAGTTTAGTTGTGCTTTTTCACATATTGCAGGATAAGGGATTTTGGTAACGAGACCAAAACCTTCCTGCTGTTGCATTTGCTTGCTGGCTTCATTAGCACAGGTTTCCACGTGGGTTGATACTGATACTAGGGACAACTCTTCTCTTTCCGTACAAACCAGTTTTGCCATTGACTCCCGTACCTGAGCCTAGCTGAACTGTAAACAAGATTTCCCTCCTTTCCCTCTGGCACTTTTATATAAAGCAGTTGACTGCACTTGTTACTCAGTCTTACCCAAAAGATTTTATGTTGATCTGTATAAATAGATATAGATGGGTATAAAGAAGACTTTTATATCCCAGAATGGCTGTATAACTAGAAGATATATTTCCACTCAGGAAGCCAGGAGTGACACTTTCCATCATATCTTCAAGTGAGAATGCTTCAGCTCTTTGCTTGATTTATTTTGCTATTATTATTTCCATGGTTAATATCTCTCCAGCATCCGCAGATGATCCTCCTTTGCTGCTATTCTTTCAGTGCCGAGGTTGCCTTCTCGCTCATCAGTGCTAGGCAATATGTCACATTTTTGGTTGTCCTCTTGTTCTCCCGTGTCTTCTGAAGTGTTTACAGGATTTGTGTCACTCCGGCTCGCTGCACGCCAGGCACGTGAGGCAGCTGCTGTGCTCCAGCCTGATGGGAGCTTTGGGCATAATAACAAGAATTGTCCTTTCACAGCTTTGCAGCGCTCTTCAGTCCCGTGGTTGGTTTTTTATTTGAGTCTAGAGATAACCTCGCCTTTTTTTCAGTGTATCAGTAGTATCAGATAACATAAATTAGATTGTGCGGTTGCCCTGGTTGTTTGTGGGTTCTCACAAGGTTATGTTTTGGTTCCTTTATTTTCCTTTCAGTTGTCTTCTGTCACCTACAGCAACAACAGACTGACTGGTATTAATCTTTCATTTCTGACATATTATTTATTTTTTTGGCATCTGGTTACCAGCCTGACTCCTGTCTGATAAATACTTGGGGCTACAACTTTGTGCAGATCTATGCACACACTTCATTAGAAGCACTCCACTGATTTTGTTTGGATTGCTTCTGTGATTTAATCTCCGTAGGGATCAGAGTTTGCGGTTGAAAAATTTGATAACTCCATGGCAATGACTGTTGTAAGCATTGTGTGACTGGCTGTTAATACGGAGATGAATGTAAGCACTGACTGTATTTGCCATTAGAAAAAGCACTCAGATTGTTATTTGCTAGTGCTCAGCTTCATGTGGCTCCCTTTCTACAAATGCAGCCAGTTTTGATTATATACCGTCCTGTTTTGATTAAAAAAAACAACAACAAAACCCTGAACACTGAAACTTCAAATATTTTTCTAAAGCTTACCACTGCTGAACACAGGTTTACCCTAGCCAGCGGACTTGCATATTGAAATAGTCCCTGCTCCTGGTGCTGTCTGTTCTTATGGCTCTCTATACAGGCTTGGCTGCAGTAAACACAGGCAAAATTTAGGGGGGGGGAAAAACTCCAAACAGGAAACTTTGGGTTTTTATTGAAGGATTTTCTTGTAAACTGCTGTAACTATTTCCTGGTTTTAGCAGCACTTGAACATTCCTCTTTGGGGAGGTCTATTTCTACCCAGTTTTGAAATAACTGATTTACACTGATTGTACTGGAAGATAACAGTAACTCATTGGTCTCTGGATTAATATGGGATGAATGGAATGGTAGTTACTTAGTGCAAAATGTTTTTAGGATTCTTATGCTTATTTGGATTTTTCACTTTTTTTTTGTAAAGCTGATTTAAAAGGGCTCCGAAGAGATTGTCTTAGCTTAATATGACAAATTTTCTTCCCTAACATACTTCTCTCAGTCATCTAGGAGAAGTATTTAATGTGAACAATATGTGTCCATTTCAGTTTGTTGTAAGAGTTCGGATTTGGTTATGCATAGCAACAGTCACTGCTGAAGTACAGTAGTTAACCTGATGGCTAATTTAAAAGAAAAGGAGGAGATGGGGTTGGGAAGGGGAGGAAAAAAGAAAATGCCATATGTGAAATATTTTTTATCTCAAACAGGTCAGAGCTTATGTGCTATTTTGTGTTGCAATGATAGCTCACCACTGAGCTGTAGATTATTATTGGGAAATCCCCATGTGTCTGATTCTTTGGAAAAATAGTTGCAGGGGTTTTAGGAGAGGGTTTTGTGTAATTATTTGGTATTTCACTGCCTTGAAATGAAGAGACAGGGACAATGCAGTAGAAAGAAACATTATAAAAAGCAGCCTTATCTCTTAATGTTTGTGTTCTCCCCTAACAAGATGGAGGTAAAAATTCAATTAGCAGCATTAGTTACAGTCTAAGATTTGAGTTCCCCAGAAAAACACTCTGCAATAGAGTTCTGCTGCTATTCTTAGCAATTTTTCAACCTTGCCCAAAAGGATGGAAGATGAGACTACTGCTGATGAGTCATACTGATGACAAACAGAATGGATAATGTCAAGTAGGTGTTTGGCTCCTACACGAACTGTCCTCACCAGTAAATATCTGTACTGAAATAATGCACTAGGAATAGAGAATTGGACCAAGCACAAATGTTTCGAAGTAGGATTGTAAAAGCAGGTGGGGTGATGGCTTGCATTTTGTGTTTGTGCTTTGGGTGTGTTTCCTGGTGTAAAACTGAGGCTTAACCTGCATTTGGTAATCCTCGGAAAAATGGTATGTGTGAGGCAGGGTTATAATATTCCTTGCTTGGCTCACTGCCATAAGAAAAGTGTCGGCAATATTAGGTCAGAAAATAAGAATGGACATACTGACTTAATTGCAGCTCCATCTAGCCCAGTGTCCTGTCCCTGACTTTTGCCTGCAGTTCATGCTTAAGGAAAAAAGGCATGGGGAAAAGGATAGATATTCCTGTGCCTTCCTATTCCTCCTGGCCTTAGTGCAAATGAGGGGATCTATTCACGGTGGATGTATTTTCTTGGTTTTGAGCTGTTTATCTTTTTGGCATCTGGAACTTCCTGAGGAACTTCCTGTGAGTTTCATAATGTAATTATGTGTTATATGAAACCCTACCAGTTTTGATTGTATGATAAATTCATGTGGTGCCTCATGGCAATTTTGGTCTTATAGCAAGAATCCATGACATTGTAGTGAAAAACTGACCTTTATACTTACCGGCTTTTCTACACAATATTGCAGTAGGCATAGTCTTGCCCTAGGTACCACTGGCTTATGTTTGCAGGGAATCTTGTGCATGAATGGTCCAATTAATGTTGCTTAGACAGGATTCATGTCCCCTCTTTTAGATGTCTATAGTGTTCAGCTGAGTGAGAAACTCATCTGAGTTTCTTTTACAGTCAATTAAAAAAAACAAACACAGGAATTGTAGAGCATGATTAATCTGATCCATATTAGACTTCTATGTTTGAGTAGGATGAACTGTATCTCAGAAGTGCCGACTTCTCTCTATTGCATATAAAGAGAGCATGACTTAGATTGTAGATTTCTGTTCTGGACACCTTTGCATTTGGTCAGATGAATATCACTCCTAGTGAGGTCATTCACTAGGGAAGAAGGAATATACATAATCCTGGGAAACAACTGTGCTTTAGGAAATCATTCACCAGGCAATAGGCTGGTAAAGTGTATTTTACTTGCTGTCCTTCCTTGGACACCCTTTGGGCAGGTGGTAGTTATACCCTTTGGGCACTAGCTAAGGTGCTTCTGCAGTAGAGAAAGAAATGGCAAGGAAATTTAATCCAATTAAATACTCTTAAAACTATTTTTTTTTTCTTAATGCCTAACATCATGGTGTGCCCACAAGTTTTTTGGTGAAATTGTCTATAATCTTAAGAGAGCCCATTCCTGGGATGATGTAAGTGTTTCATTTGGACCGTGAAGAGGGTTCCCAGCACAGTGTCTCTTAAAAGGTCTCCCGGAACATTTTAATTAGTGCTATGTTGTTTATGTTTGGCAGCTAGCAAAAGGGAGGAAAAGAGACCATGAAAAAAGCAAGGCAAGGTGAAAAAAACACTTTGTTCCTTTAACTAAAGCAAGGTGGCAGGTAAATGTTATCCTCACAAGCACATGGTGCGCAGTGGGTTTGAGAATAAGAGATGATACCAGGGCCAGGGGAAGAGGAGAATTGGTCCCTGCACCCAGGAGATAGTGAGCCTCAGCTTGCAAATGCCTTGCTGGTGTGCCTGTAGCTGAGAGCTTGCCATCTCAAATCCATTCCAAGAATTTGATCTCCCTGGCTGCTGAGGAATCTGTCGCTGCCGTACAGCATGTTGGCACAAACATATTGCCTTGCGATTGATGTTGCCCTTTTGATGTCAAGTCTTTCCTGATCCTGATGCCAAATCCATAGTCTTTGATTCCACTAGGTAATTGGAAATGATATTTTGATTTTAACTATTTTCCAGTGAAAAGATAGGAGAGGAAAATTGATCCAAGAACATAAACCATCCTAGACTGAGCCAATAAGTAAGCATTCAAGAACCTCTAGCATTTGACTTACCCTGGTTTTGCAGTTTCTGTAACTAATAGCAAATGACATTTAGTTTCTAGTAGTGCTTTCTGGCATTCTTGTGCTATGCTTTCTTCAAAACAAACAAAAAAGACATTCATGCCCATTTCTTGGTTGTTCTGGCATTTCAGCATTCCTTCCCACAGAAATTTCAGGTGCCAGCATGAGATTTCAATACAGAAATTGTAAAGAAACTATCAGAGTACTATTTTAAGTTTATTTAAGACCTATGCTATGAACTTTGGATGTGGAAGTAGAGCTCTAGGTGTTTGAGACCTACAGGAAATTTCAATATTCTACTTGCTAGCCTTCAGGAATAATCAAAGAGATGAGAGTGGGTAGGCCCCGAGTTACAATCCTTTCTCTCCTTCTAATTTAGAGTCTGATCTTGCTTTAATTACCTGAACTTCATTCCCTAAAATTGGAAATTTAGAATTCTTGTTTTAGTTAACATGTCTAGTCGATAGATTGTGATTCATCTCTCCTGAGTTTAGACAGCTGCATTTACATCTGAACAGGTTGTCTAGACTCCTGTTGTAGTCGGTGGATGGAAATACGGACTTCTTGGGCGTTATTGTCTGATGTAGTTTAGATGCCTATCTTATGGTGAAATGAATCGTTTACTAAGAAGTGCCTATTCTCTCTTCTTTGAGCATAATAGATTCTTGAACAAGCTCAAATGTAGATGTGGTAAGTACTTACATTTCTTTAACTATCTGTACAGGAAACTGTAATTTAAATCTGCAGAAACTTTGCTTTTCAGATTATTGCAACGCTATTTTATTACCTTTCAAATTATTTCATTTATCGCTCAGAGTTATCTTTGGTGTGGAACAGAGGTATCAGCTGACACACCAAAATTTTAGATGGGAAGGTCAAGATATACACAAGTGAAAATGCAGAGAAAACGTAGACTGAAATCTGGGCAAAGTCCCAAGATATAGCCAGTGACATTCCTACTCCTGTGAAAAGTGTTAGACTATTTTAAGAGCCACTCTTTTTGATTGATAGCATAGAGGGTTTCAGTCTGAAAGAGGACTTTCAGCATGTTAAGTATGTCAGTGGCATTTATTATCTTACACACTTTTGTCTTTCTTTTGTGTTTTCTGAAGTCATTCTTTCACACAACCTGGTTAAATATTCTACTATGTCCTGGATATTCTTTCTGGTACATTTGGCAAGCTAACAAGGCTCTGCTCATGTTTCTCACTTGAACAATAAAGGATAAAATGATTAAGAAAGCATTCCATTTGTACTGTTAATTATGTGAATTTAAGTACTGCAGTTTTGAAGTTGTAATAACCATAACCCTGTCGTGGTAGGGAACATTGCCATTTAGGCATCACTACTGCAGTGGGATTGACCCACACAGTTTGTATATTCCTTTATTGTCTTATCAAAGAGAATAATCCTGGAAGGTTACTCTCTTTGCTGTATTTGAGAATTCAGGATGGTTTCTATGATTTCCTAGGCAGGAAAGAAAAAAATGTGAAGGGACATGACGTGTCCAGAGAGAGAGCAATCACACGTTCAGAAAAAAATTGGCTGTGTGATAAAAGGAACTATCTGTTTTCTCCTTGGAAACTCTATTCTGTTTTGGGAAAATAGAATTAAGAAATACGGAGAAAAGGTCTTTATACTAATGGGATGAATTACATATACTTAATAAATGCTTTTCTCCCAGTAGTAATTTGTCAGAAGGAGATTCAAAGTACTTAACTAGTACATATTCACAGATCGGACCAGTCAGTCCATCTTTCTTCAGAGAATCAATGAAAGTTTCACTTGGGCTGCAGAGAACTTTTCTACTCCTTTTTCATCGAAGTGAGGGACAGAAATATGTGGAAATGTCCCACTCTCATTGCTTAATTTTTGCTTAACTCCGTAGTGTATATACTCTGTTGAGTATGAATTGAAGCAGTAAAATTATGCAGGAACTCTGCATAATTTCTTGCAACAATTTACTGGAATTGCAGCAACAGAGGAGCCAGTTGATTGTCCTCATTTAATTTTCCATTTCTGTTAGAAAATCATAATGCAGAACAATTCAGTTCTAGAAAAAAGTGCCTTGCTACATAAAATCTTTACAGAAAGAGTAGCTTTTCTCATTTGAACAAGAATAACTTCACAAAGGACACTCTGTCTACACATAAAGAAGTAAGAACATTCCTTTGTAGGAAGGGAGAGGGACTGGGTTACATCTCACCTGATAGACCTTATTCATGCACGTAACCATGCTGTGCTGCATCACCAAGAGTGATGTACTCTACAAACCTGAAGCTTCCCCAACAAGAAAAAATCAAACATGTTATATGCAAAGGTAAGCTGAAGTGTGACTTGCCCAAGGCCAGATAGTGACAGAGACAGGAATGAAATCCATGAGATTTGTCAAAGATATCGACCATGGTACCCATAGCAGGTGAACACATTTAGTAGCTGTATAACTTAACCAGATACTCTGCCTCATTGCACCTAGCCTAGGATTCATCTGATTTCCTTCGTGATTTATACTTATTGGGATGAAATCAGGAATCATTGGCAGTACTTTTTTTTGGTAGACTGTTTTGCACAGAGGAAACAATTCTTCAGGGCAAAAATCTACATTACTTAAGGAAAGGCAAAAAGCTGGACAGTTGCACTAAGGAGACAAAGCACATCACCTGCAGACCAGGAGCCAGGCCGGAGGAGAGCTGTGCCTGCAGACGCAGTGAGAAGGGCAAGGGGGGGTTTGGGAAAGGAGCTGCTGCTTCTCTCAGTCATGTTGCTTGCTGGATTACAGGCTCTGCAAATCAAGCTGGCTCAACTGAGCAATTGCCTGAAGTTAAGTAGTATGAAGGGGAAATGTGTATATATAAAACTGTTAGCCTCAGTTTGCTTTGGTCAGAACTTATTAAAAAAAAATCCATCAGTTTTACCAAAAGTTGATGTGGAGTTATTCCAGGCTCTCTAGAAAATTCTGCACCTCCACTTGACCCCAAACGTGCATGAGACCATGAAGCTGGCTGCCTTCTCCTCCCCACGCACCCCCACCCTGCCTTTGTAAAAAGATATTAACATTTATTTAATTCACAGACGCAAAGAGAAGTCTTCAAAGGACATCTTCATTTTTGTCTGCCTTCCCAACCTGATCCTTACAAACACAATGGCTTAGCATGATGCACACTACTGGCTAACAGCAGGGACAGCTGGGACAAAAATCCCAAACCTTTGCTAATGTCAGTGGAAGGCAGCCATGTGCCACGCAGGGCTGGTGGAGGTGTTGATGGGGTACCTGACTTCCCAGAGTGCTGAAGGGCTTCTCAGCATGGTCTTTCCCAAGCAGAGCCTGCACATTCAAATCCTTGCCTTTGGTGATCAAATTCAATTCAACATTACAGGAGTGGAGACAATAGCCGTGTAAGGAGAAAAAATTATTTAAGAAAGGAGAGGGCACAAACCACAGCAGTAAATCCACAGCCATATCAGTTTTGACAGTTAAAGCCAAGCTGTGAGTGAATAAACATTCAGATGGCAGCTGCCCATATGGTCCTTGGTGGCTGTGTTTGATAATTACTTCTTTAGACAGACACATAGGCTAATGAACTTGGCCATCGTCTTTTGAGAGGAGATTCGTAGGCATGCAAAATCTCCTGGCAATGCTTTCAGAGACGGGTCAGATGAAAATGGCACCAAGTGCTATGGAATAGCCTAGGCTGGCTGAACAGCCTTTCTGCTACTTGGTGCCACAGCCCTTCCTCTGCATAGGGCATAGAGAATAGCTGGGTTAGGGTAGGGATGTACAAGCATGTATCTCAAGTTTTCTAACTGACAAGAGGTACTGAGCATCTCCAGGGCCCACTGTACATCAGCGGGCAGAAGCGCTTGGTACTGTCATATCAGAACATCTGATGTTCATTGACTGGCTTGCTGTCAGGGTTGGGTTGCTCTCCTCCCCCACCCCGAAAACCCTGTTCTGAAGATCCTATAAACTTTAGGATAACTATCAGCAATGTATCAAAGCAGTCCTTGTAATATTATGGCATGTAGATTATTGTTAGTCTGTTTAGTCTAAAACAAATCTGGTCTCTTCCTATTTATTTTCCAGATAATTCCAAATAATTACCATAATTATTTAACTAGAGATGGCAACAGACCAAAAAAGCAAACAGCTCTTACTGACCATAGTTGCAAGCTAGCTTACTGCAGTGGAAAGCAAGGAACAGTCTCCTACTCTGGGACCTGAGCTGAAAAGCCTTTCACATCCCGAGTAAGATTCAGGCAGAATTTAAATCTCAGTCAAAATTCTGGAAAAGCTCATTTTTATTTCTCTTCAAGTCATGGACAACTATCAACATAAGGGCATTCAAGGCTTTTTCATATTACAATTTCCCAAGCACATCAGTTTCAGCTTAAATGACTTTGTTTTACAGTATACTCTGAGTATTTTGGTGCCTGTCTGAAACCATAGCCCCATCATGAATGCAGAAAACAGGAGTTATTTTGACAAGTCCTCTGATCCCATGGGTTTGATCTAAGCTGGCCTCACAGAATGGAGATGCACGGAGTGGCCATTTATGTTTAATACCAAGGGGAAGGAAAAGTCATTGGCCCCTTTTAGAAGACATCCTACTGGGGTGGGGCTGCTGAGTGGGGTGCGTCCAGCATCCTGGAGACCCGGTCATTGAATAATTTGTTTAAACCAGCATTAAGATGCATCCCAAAACTGAAATCTCACCCTGTATTAAGAATGTGTCCTAACTGTCAGCGGACAAAAAGCAATCCTAAATGCTGAATATTTTCTGAATATAAAGCAGCTGCATTAGAAGAGGGAATGAGCATTACCTCTTGCAAGAATGGCCTCTTGCCTGGTGGTTGGAGAATACATGGGTCTAAGTTTCTTCAGGAAGACATTATTCAGAAAGCTTGTTTTAAAAGGAAAAACAACTGCCTTTATTACACACCTGCCTTATTGTTTAGTACTGTAACCATCTCTATATTGCCAGCTTCATCCCCTGGTGTAATAGAAAGGATATTTGAGCATTGCAAATACGTGTTGAATCAAACAAGTTACAAATATCTTATGGAAGATATTAATTGGATGCTAAATAAGATTTAGGAAGGTACTTAGAAATGGGGTATATGCTAAAGGAAAACATTGTAAGAAATAAATAATAGTCCTTACTATAGATTCATGAATATTCAAAATAGGAAATACCTTTTGAGCTTACCTACTTTCCTGTGTTACTAAAAACCTGATCTCTGAAGTTTGGCACAGAATTTGCATTACTGTCCTGGAGGATTATTTCACAGTGTGATAGATGGCACTGGGAAATGTTTCCTGATACCCAGCTGAGATATTTTCCTGCTCTATTTTTTTTCCACTGGTTCTGTGGTGTGGACCAGTGAAGCCACAGGGAGATACAAGGGGTGGTGCCAGTTCACACCAGCTGAAGAAGCAGCCCACAGTCCCTTAATCCTCCCTCAGATGAGTTTTACCTCTTTCATGAATTCCTCCTCAGATACTTCAGATTTTTATGCCTTCGTGAAGCCATAGGAATAATTCTGTCCAACTGCACAATTTTAGCTCTTTATAAACTTTGCCCCATCATTATTTTAATGCTTTTTCCTGGGAAAAGTGGTGTCAGATTTATTTTTTTTTTTGCTTACTACTGCCAATATATCTAGACAGCTTTAAAGAAAAAAGAAGGGGGTTGCAATGTTTTATAGGATCCTAAATTGCTGCTCTGCAACAGAGTATTTTACAGGAATGGTGCAATATAGTATATAGTGTTTTACATGGGACTATATATCAACACATAGCATAGACAATAAAAAGGCTGAAGTTGTCCACTAGGTGATCACTAGCTTAACCCATACCTCATCAGATATTCTCAGTGATTTGTGCTAATGAACAAAGTTTTGTTTTTCTTTTGCGATTATCCATCCCAAAGGATTTCAATTATGGTTATTTTGTGGTTAGAAAGTAATTTGCTACTTTCTTTCTGTATCGTGTTTGATGTATAGTTTAGGATTTGCCTACAAATCATGGGGACTGAATCAAAGAGTACAATATCATTGGCATTTCCTTTTCTTAGTGTCATGTCATTTGTCAGTTTTGAGGCTATTTGGTTTAATTTAAAGTTTTGTTTCATTATGGTACTTATTGCCTGGATCAAATATATTTTCTGGAAATGCTTTTAGAGAATTAAGGTTCAACAAGGTGTGGTAATATTTAACATATTTACATATATATAAACATGAAATTGATTCTGTTTGGAGATAATGGATAGACAAATCCCTGAGGCTATTGCCTTTATACCATTAGTATTCTGTATCACTAGGAATGAACTTGGCTGGCTGTCATCAAAAAACTTCGCTTCCATAACAGGCAGAGAAACGTAATTGCTTTTGCAGTATTGCATACAGTAAGCTCAAGGGCTCTCGGTGTATTTTATTACGGTTGCAGCTGACTGATGGAGATTAACCTTATGCTACTCACTATAAATGTAAAACCTGGTCTTAGATGGTACCTAGTACAAAGACGACTGATGTAATTTATTCATACAAACTTAGTAAGTTATTTTTTTAGTGGTTAAGCAGCCATTTTAGAATCTGACAAATTAATACATTACTTCTGGCCATCTATAATATTTATGGTGCACTTCCAGTCACCACAAGACATGTTGCTCCTGATTTTGGACAGCGTAGAGAAAGTATCTTGCAAGTTGACTGCATTTAAACTCTTTAAAGCATCAGCTTCTTGAAGTAATAATATTATTAACACCTTTATCAGTGATTCTTCAAATCTTTTAGTACCTATCATGTGTCTTACTTAAGGAGATGGATATTCATGCCAAAAATAATAATTAAAAAAAGGTTGTTGTTCTGGAGGCTCATGTAAAGAGTAAGCTATAACGTATATTTTACATTTAGTTCCAAATGTTGCCCAGTTATAATGTCTAGCCTTGTTTACAGTGTAGTCTTCCGTCTCATGATTTGTGAGGATCTTGCCCAGGATTTGACTAGGTTTCCATTAGAAGATCCCACTACAATAGTTTCATAGTTAAAGGAAAATTAGTATGTAAGTAGAGAGAAATCATACGACAGAACACAACCCAAGCTCACCCTGTGCTTTCTTTTGTCAGTAGAGAAAGCAAGAAGAACAGATCTTCATTTGACCTTACATAAACATTTTCATTAAAGTACTTTCGACAAAATTTGAGGACATGTTCTTTCTTCACTGAAATCAATAGCGAAAACCTCAGAGGCACCTCTGGTCCCAGCATTTCCATCCCATCTCTCCCCTCCTCAGAACTCATTCACTGATTTGGGCAGACAACATCGCTACGTTGGCACCCTTCCGTCTGAGTGACACACAAACATGCTGGTTAGTGACTGTGACGTGAGCGTCTGCTACCACCACTGTAGGCTACGTTCACTGGAGCTCATTTGAGTAGAGAGGAGATACCAAGGACTATTTCCAAGTTGTTAGAGATTTAGGGACTAGTCTTTCCTGAAGGTGATACTTGGGCACAGAAAAGCTACTGTCATTCATATTAGTTTTTTTAAGGGGTATTTTTATTTTTATTTTATGAAGGCTGTCACAGCTGGAAAACAGTAGTTAGGCTAGAATGATGGTACAAAAGGGTTTTTTTATCTCCTTTATTGACGATGAAAAATGCCACGTCTCTTGCATACTTCTGCTGGGGTTCTTTAACTCTTATAAAAATCTTCACTGGGAGTAAATCTGTAAAATTATTTCAAGATCTTGCATAGATAATAAAATATTTCTATTATATTGCCATTATCATATTAATAGGTGCTATATGTGGTACTACGAAGCTGAGGTATTTTCCTAATATAAAACCGATTTGAATGTCCAACTGCAATCATTGTCAGTCTTTTATAATATCTACATTTGGAGGAATCTTAATTTGCTTGTAATGCTTGAAGGTTTATTATTTATTCATCAGCTTCTTAAGTTAGATAGCCTGGGTATCTCAGCTTTCTGTAGCAGAGCATGTCGATTAGCACTTTCTAGAAAGATTTGACATAGTTAGATTGATGTTGGCAGAGAGAGGTGGGTAGCATATTTACTGCATTATCACTATACATTTTAGCTCTTGACAGTGACAGAAGCAAGCTGACGTTAACGCATCTTGATAAGTGATACTGCTATTATCAGTGTCACTTTTATAATCAACTACGCAAAACATTGACCTAGGACTCCGATTTGATGTTATAATAAATTTGGCACGTATTAACATACATATCACATCGACTTCTTCATGACATATTCTGTGACAGGAGTACAATTATTGTATATTGCTTCAGTTCACTTGTTAACATTGCCCTTAACATCTCCTTCAGAAGGTAATAATCTGATATTTATTTTTATGCCTTTTTTTTAAATGATAGAGATAGCATTTATTGGTTTGGATATGAAATGCTTATAGGTAACATTTTCTTATGAGAGACTGTCATACAATTAATGTCATTGCCAGAAATTCAAGATGTCATGAACAGATTCAACATTATTCAAGGCTTTTTCCTCTTTCAAAGAGTACAAACCCATTTTGTATGTTTCCATCAAAATTAAAAGTCTGGAGAAACACACATTTTCTGTTGAAAATGGAATTGTGGTATTACTTATGTAACGACTGATGTATCTTTAAAATGCTAATCATTCGATTGCAATTTAAAATTAATTAGAGGATGCTAACTTCTGAACGTGAATGTCTGGTATCAAAATAGTAGGCTGATTTAACAGGGATGTTCTGGAAAAAATGCACTGCAAACTGCATGAGCCTCCAAAGTACAGGAATTTGAAGGGAATATAACTGGCACGGACTCTGAACGGATGGTAGGAATCTGAGCTGTGAGGGTTTAACTTGCAAAAGTCCATGATGAATTACCACTCTAGATCTCACTGGAATTCATTTGGCCATAGATTTTTATCTTATTTTCACCATGTGGGTACTGTGGAAGGATAAAGTAAGCATGGGGTTTTCTTTAGAGCATAAACAGTCCAGAAGCACAAGAAATTTGAACAGAAAAGATCTTTTGTGAGAACTGAGAGGTGCTTGCTGGCTCCTGTGAGTCATTCGGGGTGGAACCGCAATGGCTCTTAGTCCAGCATTGCCTTTGCAGCATTAATCTTCAGCTGCTTTGGGGTTTCTTGCAGTCCCTGGGCAGTGCTGCATGCATGCTCCCTCTACAGCTTGTGGGGCCATGTTTAAAGGAAAGGATGCAAGTGCTTCCCACCATGCTCTGCACCATATGGATGGTAGCCACTTCGGTGTGGAGGATGGGTCACTTGGTTAGCACATAACGGTGCTGTACTTATTAAAGTAGAGTGTTACACAATTAACTTGAGCTTTGTACGGCTGCTGACCCAGACTGGCTTAGGTCTCCCAAGCTCAGGAACTTAAGCAGGGGTCACTTGGATCTATCTGCAGTAATCACCCAAGAAAGTTATCATGCCAAAGTCATGATAGGGAGCTGCCCCTGGGAGCCATCAGGAAAAGCCAGCTGTGGAAAAGAGCCTAAACCCTGGCCCTTAAAAGCGGTAAGTGTCTGACATTGGGCCACAGGGAAGCAGCTTGCCTTCTTCAGCATTCTCAGCTGTGACTCTTTCCAAATTTAGCCCTCTAAACTAGATATCAGTTTCTTATGAGAAGGAGACTAGAAAAACTGCCATGCTGGATCCACCAGAGTCCCGTCTTGTCCAGTGTCCTGCCTCAGGCTGTGGCTGATAGCTGATACCTAGAGAAAAGAGTGAGAAAAGGGCAAGCATTATGAATTGAACTCAGATCTCTTCATTTGCAGGAGAATTACAATACCTTCTCATTAGGCACAGAGTATGTGAGTGAGTTTCTCTTAATGAAAGACTTTCACGTTGTTTAACTAATTGAATATTCACTGGGCCAGAGTGGGGGACCTAAACTGTCCTTTTCATTCCCATGTCCTGATGATCAGCTAGTCCTTAGCTGCTTCTGCCTTGCCCTAAATATTAATTATTTACATGAGGATTTTTTGTAGAATTTCTATGTATTTTGAAATGAATCCATCTGTGCTACTTCATACTAAATTAGTTTTTGTTGGTATTTTAACATTTTTTGTTTCTAAATGTTCTTATTATGGGCTTTATTTTTCTTGAATGATTCAATTTTCCTCAGAAAATTTTAAGAACCTTTTAATGGTTCTTAAAATACTTTTCATTCTGAACCAAATTTAGTTGAGTGTTTGAAAATCTTTTACATTTGATGGCAAGAACAGGAAACTAACACTTGGTGGCTTTTTTGTGCACCCTTTTTTGCTGCTACATGAGTAAACTGCATTCTTTGCATATTCCTCAAAAATGCCTTTATTTTATTTTATTTTATTTTATATTTCCTTTTTAATAATCATATTGTTATTTTATAATGAAAAAAGGAAAAAGTCTGTGCATTGAACCAGCACTCACTAGGCTCCCAGAAGGTGTGTATTTGATAACTTGGTTAGTAGACATTGTGTGGGTGCTGCAAAAGTGTGAACTCAATCTGAATAGAGGAGAAAGATGAAGCCTTACCAGAGGGTTTATCTTGCCAGTCAGTTGCTATAAGGGTTACAGTGTATAAAAATTCTTACCCAGAATATACTTTCTAAATGTGTATTTGTATACTAGTTGTTTTAAAGTGGTGACAAACAGCAAAAAAAAAAGCTGAATATGTTAGAAGTGATGCAGAATTGAATGTTGCTGACTAAGAAATCCTGCAAAAGAGTTTTTCATGATGTTTCAGGCTTGTTTACCAGATATGAGAGGTCACATGATTGCAAGTGCTCGATTAAAACATTCAAACGAGTTATCCCCTGTTAGCAGAGACACATTCTCATGCTGCCCAGGGAAGAAGTAATGGTAGGCTATTTAAATAAAGCCATTTTCTTCACGGTCATGTTTTTATTTTGCAGTTGCAGATGTCCAGCAGCCCATAGGTGGTTGGTTCACTATCTGTACCTCCACTGACAGATAATAACCTTTTAAAATAGACTCACAGTCATGTGCACATGCTCCAAGAGAGATAAGCTGAGTTTGGATGAGACAAGCAACTTCTGAAGTGTGCCACTTACTTAGGTGATTATGAGGGCTGAATTAGAATCTGATCTTTTGATGTGATATGGCATAATTTTGTGGGACCGTGCCTTTAATTAGACTTCATGGAATGAAGTACATTTTTAAGTAGGCAGGTGCAAATGTATCACAGCATATTTTATTTTTGTTTTTACGTGATCTCAAAAACTTAGTAAAAACTGGCTCAAAATCTAAATTTTTCCCAGGTAACCATTAAAAACTCTAGAGTTTCATCTGACCAAGGCCTACTTTATTTTAGTAGGACAAGTATATAGTCTGCTGACATAGCTATTTGTAAAAGCAAATCCCAAATTCTTGACACTTCACCTCCACCCACGTAGCATACTCCTGTCTTTCATTTTACACACACACACACACACACACACAGACACGCACTTTCTACAGAAAGCATGCCAAAAGCCTCTTAATCCTGAATGCTCTAATGAATGTTTGAGGTTCTAGTAAACCAGAGAGAAAATGTAATGAATAAGGAATAGTTTGTGCCCCATGTAGCAGACAAGGAGCTCTGAAGCAGACCTGATTTTGTTTTTGTAGCAGAAATCCTCTGTATAAGCCTTTTTGCTGTCAAATTCTGCCAAGAACACCTATGGGCCAGTACAGCCTTAAACCTTGTGTTTATTTATTTTCAGTAAGAAGTCAAACAAAAATTCCTGCCCATTACTTCAAATCTATCTGTGACCATGCGCGTTCCTCAAATACATTGTGCTGCAGCGGGTCTCAACTGCTCACTGGTGATGGGCAGGTGCCAGCAAGTGCTGCAGAACAAAAGGTGTCCTCTCAAAGTTGCCTAAAGCTCCTTGCTCGCTCCTCAAATCCTTCACCCAAGGCCTTAGCTTCAGGATTTTTGCGCTGATTGCTTCTCCGACCCTGGGAGGTCTTATCACCATTATAATGTTCAATGACTGGGTTTGACGTTTCTGGCTAGGAAAAAACTTTATCTGGAGGAAAGTTTCAACCTTTGGCAATATGTTTTCTGATGCTAATGGAGGAAGACATCTTTCAAAGCTTATGCTGAAGGACACATCTGAGAAAGAGACATCTGAAAATAGCCTGGTAGCTGGGGCATTCATCAGTGCTGTAGGAAACTTGGGGTAAGTTTCCACCTTGTCCTTCAAAGAGAGGCATATTCAAAAGCAGTTCTGTCTCTCCATCCTGGTGTTTCCACTAGTCAGTGCATCCTGGATTCAAGGTACCTTCCAGATGAAAAGTGAGTAAAAGCAAATATGTTCTGTTAAAAGATTTTGTTCAAGCAAACTGACTTTTTTATGTGGAAGAAAAAACTTAAATGAAAAATTCCTGGTCCACTTCAGAACTGCAAAGGAGATGAGATTTCCTATGTATAATGGCAATATAGAGTCAGCCGAGGCAATACTACATGCAAGAAACACAGCGTTTGACTTCTACTGAAATTAAAGGCAACCTTTTAAAAGAATGAAATTTTACCAGCTACTAGTATATTCGGTAATTTCCTACAAGGATCTTTTCTGGGAAGCAGAGGAAAAATAAGTACTTGGTACAAGAGGGCTTTTGAGTCACTTCCAAAAACAACTTGTTTCATTTCCTTAACTTTCAAACTCTTTTCTCCATGCCAATTTCTGGCTAGTTAACAAACAAGACCTAATAGGCAGGGCAGATACAAAATCAGAGACTGGAGCTGTAAGACATGTACTGCATGAGGTAACTACTTTTTTGGTAAAATGCGTGTCATTTATTACACTTCCTTTAGAAGCCAGAGAACGAGCATTTTCGAGAAGAGGACTGATCCTGTGAGCACATCTGCCTTGTGCTTTTCTTGAGCACCTGAGCTCTCCTGTCAACCTGTAGCCTCTGCTGTAATCAAAACCTCAGCTGGATAATGTTGGCAAGACTGAGCTCCTAATCACTTTTTTTCCTGAAGAAACAGCTGTAGTGAGTAGGAACATAAAATCTAACATCATGAGAAAGACAGAATTTGACAGAAATAGTACAGCAATACCCTTTTCTTAAAAACTAAGTTAAGACAATTTTAAAATAACCCGAAGCTTTGGTACGAAGCGTACATAAATACAATTACATTGGATTGCCATACATTGCTGTTAAGATGTTCTTAATGCATGACTTACAGTTTTAGAGGTTTTACATTTTTTTTTTTTTTAGTTTGAGACTAGATATGCTTCTGTATTATGTAAACCTGTGAAGCTGTTCAGAAGACATTGATTATGAAGCTTTCAGATTGCATGACACCTTGTGCATACAGATGTGAGAACTTCATTAAAAATGCTTGTGATTTCTTAATATTGTTCACAGGACTTATATAATCTCTGGGATAAAGAATCCTAGTGAGAGTTATTTGCTGAAACATAAGAAGGAGTTTGATTAAGTCCAAATCTGTTTATTATCTGTAAATCTTCTAACTTGTCAAAATATTGGGTGAAAAATTAATACATGAGTTACAGGGTCTTTCCCGTTGAATTTAAATGAAGGATATATATTTGATGTCTGGTTTAATGATCCCTGCTCTTGGAAATTAAAACTTTGACTAGTATCTCAAAACAACAAACTGATAACTGAAACACTTTAAGTTTTTTAACTTTTATATTAACCTCCTAATTTATATAATTTGAATTGCAATCTTCATTTCCACCTGAAACACATTTTTTAGGAGATGGATGAAAAATAAATAGAAAGCAATCTCTGTTGGTAGCAAATTCTGCATATATAATATTATTTTCCAGAGTTTTGAAGTTGGCTCTAGCTCAGAGTAGAGTCTCTTTTTGAAATAATGTACATTGTTATAATTGGGAGCATGATGATAAATGGTACCGCGCTATTACTAGTAACGACAGAAATAATGTTTAATTGACATCCAAGATATATTTCTTACCTTTTCAAAGCTAAGACCAAGTTCAGAAATCGCATCCATTTTCACTCAGTTCTCAGGTAAAATTTGACTTCAAGTAACTCTCAACAAAGTGGTAAAGAATCAGCATTTCTTCTGAAGTCTTGCAGTACTCTCCTCAATCCAGACATTTTTGAACATTGCAGTAAGCAAGCAACATTCTCCCTGAATCTGGCAGCTCTGCTCTTAGGAGACTGCAGAGGCATCTGCCACTAAGGCAAAAGGAGCAAAGGTCTCTTTGAAAGGCTACGGAATTTTGGAATCTAAAACTTATAGTTTGAAGCAGAGGGTATGTGTCTTTAGTTAATAAAAAACATAGCACAAGATAACCTTGGCTTAAGAACACTCTTAGCATAACCAAAATGCTAAACTGCTGGACAGGAGGCTAGAAAGAATACATCCCATGTGGCATATGTTAGTTATGTCACTTAATGCACAACTTGAGGGTAACCAGTTCTCCCTGGTGGTGAAGGTCATTTAAGGATATATATGGAATGTGCTGGAATTACTGTCAGAGTCAGTCTTGATTGTACTGAGTTTATTTTGGGGTATTATAGGAAATATGGGCTTTTAAATATTTTAGGGTGATAAAAATGTTTATAAAATCTCTGAAATTGTAGTTCTGGCAGTAAACTAGCTCAATTGCTTCTTTAATCTAAAGCTATGATTATTACATCCATGCCTTCCTGCAACTGCTTAGAATGAAGATGAAACATGAAAGTACAAATACCTAGGAATCAAGTACTGAATCTATATTCTTTGTCACTACCTGCGAAAGTGTTTTCCATGGCTTTCACACCTGTATTCTTATACTGGGAACTTCTGAAGAAAATCTTGGCAGGAAGTAAATGACAATGTGCAGATTTTTGTTCGTTAATTTTTAGTCACCTGCCCTTTTTATAATACTGTGATCCTTTTGGTTAGTTCATAGTATCTATACAGATAGTGTTATTTACATGTTTTCAGCTGAAAGTCTAAACTATACTTTATAACACTGATGGGTTTTGTTTAAATTTGGAAGACTCTTCTTTAGAAGCCTGACATTAGTAGCACACTTGGTCATGAAGCCAAACCGAAATAGACCGTGTTTTCTCACTTTTCTGGAATTCTGCTTCAGATGTTGTAAGCTCTGCCATAACTTAAAGGTAGATTGCAAACTGGAAATGGAGAGGAGAGTGACTGAGAGAAGCCTAGGGGATAAGAGATTAGAAAGGACAACATAAAAAGAGGAAGGAAAGAATCACTGGTCAGTAGATGTGTTAAATGACACTGAAAAGTAGACCAAGAGCATAAGGCTAGAAAGAAGGAAACCCTGATTTTGAAAGTAAACAACATAATTTATATCTCTGTTCTGGCACGAATATGACTTGCAGGGCAAAACCAGATCTTCACTTAGGTAAAGATGGCCATCTAAATGGGGTAGTCCTAGTTATGAAGAGCTGCTTGGCTGGACTCAAATGGGAGCTTTGATAGATGCCATATGTCATCCCTAGGTACAGAAACCAGAGAGGTGAGAGTTGTCCTAATTTAAGGCTGGCATGTGCTAACTACACATGTTACCTTCACCAAAACTAGTCAAATAATGTCATGAGGATGTAGGATATCTGGGAATATATGGAGAAGAAGTTGCAGTTAGCTATGGACTGTCAGAATATTTTAGTAGAGGCAAGGTTATAGGCGCTTACTCCAGGCTCCACAGGAAGCCTGAGGCGAAGTATAGATTTCAGTGTGCAGGCTGCCCAGATTTGTTGGCTAAAGAAATTATGCTTGTTCTTGGTACAAAATGTACAGTCTGCTGTGGAAAATCTATTCCTATTCTTTCTCCTACACTCTAAAATATCTGAGGAATGGTACATGACTGTATTTAGCTGAATGATTATGCCAGAGTGCAAAACTCAAAATGTTTTTTTTTTGATGAGACAAAGTCAAGTTTGTAAAATGCCAATTCTTCACACAAATGCTTTTGTTGGAAAAAATAAAAATAAAATTACTTAAATGGAACAAGTATAGCTATTCTTCCAAACAGATAAAGTCATATGAAAATGACCCTGGCACTGTTAAACATGCAGTATTCTTGACATCTGGGAAAGCTCAAGTTAAATGTTTAAAGACAGCTGCTTTTTAACAATTAACATAGAGAAGAAAACAAGATCCTAAGTTTATCATCCTGCCCTCCTGTGAACGTGCAGAAGAAGCCAACAGCCATTCAGCTTTACCTTTTTGTTTGTTAGTAGCTGAGTGCCAGAATAATTACTCTTTGTAGCCAGCATTCTTCTGGTCCCACACAGAGCTACTCAGAAAATAGCTCATTAAAAGGACCTCTGAAAATCTTTGCTGAGAAGGGGAAAATATGACCTCTTCTTCAGTTTCATCACACACATTTCTTCACTGCTTATTTATGTTCATTTTTTATTTATCTCCCAACTGCGCTCTACATACTACAGACAGCAGCCTGGGGAAAGAGGCATCTGAATTATCAGCCCACTGAGTTTTATTAGCAGAGGACAGGTAAGAATGCTTGTAGATGGGCTCGTATTAATTATTTGTTGAAGCTCTTGCACAGATGACTGTAAAGGGTGGTGCGGCTTCTAGTGGGAAGCCTATTGCTGATTATACAGGATGAAATAGTCCATTTCTTAATGATTAAAATACCAACTGCCTCCTCCTATGGTTGGTTAAAAAGCTGAAAATTTAGCGTCTGATATTTCCAAAATACTCTGTGTATCCCTAATGTATCATCAGTGAGAAGTCTGTTCTCTTCCTATGGAGAAGAGCTGAGGGATCTGGGCTAGCTGGTATTATAAGACTTCCACTGCTGTCCACTGGCAGCAGAAAAAAATGACAGCAGATAAACTAGAAGTTCTCAGTCTGGTCATACAAGAGTGGATAAAGACTAAGGTTTTAATCTGCACTTGATGAAATCTATGAAAACATCTCTTTTTTTTTTTTTTTAAAGTACCTTTTTCTGATTTATCAAAAACCTGATAAATCCAGATGCCAGATGGCTTTCTGGGTCTTGAAAATCATATTTGAGAGTATGTCATGATCAATTAGTGAGATAACTCTAAAATGTGAAAGATGTGCTATTATTTGTCATTGATATGTGAGTGCCAGGTGTATAGCCTTTGAAAATTTAAGCTGTACAGCTCTATGTGTTTCTTTACATCCTTTGGATCCCTGCTCCAAAAATATAGCTCCTTAGCAAGACAAATGCCCAGACACAACATGTAGCAGTTTGGGAAAAGAGGTATCTATTGAAAATGTCATGTTTCAGAGATTTAAAAGAAATAAACCTGAAAGTCTTATAATAATAATGGAAGAGTCTGAACACAGGAGACAACTTGATAGAACCTGTGCTTCCAAGAGCAAATTACATCAACCTTTTCTTTCCCCCTGTCAGATCAATTATTTTTCAATGAAAATTTACTTTCCAATTAAACTAAACTCAGCCAAAATATTTTAACACTCAAAACACCTTATTTTTTTCAGTTTTCAAAAATGAATTTTTTTTTTAACCTGAAAGAGCTATCAAAAAATTAAACGTACTTTTAACATTGTTTAACTAAGAACAGACAGAAGTAATAAAAGAGGAAAAGGAAACTTTTAGGGAACCAGAAACAGTCAAAATGAATGAGGAGACAGCTGTCAGTGGAGAGCATATGCATATGGTACCTACAGGATGTGCACGAGTAACAGCATCTCTCTGCTTTTTGGTGTTTCTGATTGTATCTGGGGGCAGCAGGTAATGACAGGAGCTATTAACCTGGGGAAGAGAGAAAGGGCACATTCAAGTCACCCAGAGGTAGCCGAAATCTCTGGGTGGGGAGAGATCTCCCAGTGTTTGAAACTGTCTTGCATCCTCTCCTGGAAAGCAGTGGTTTTCTTTGCTGAAAGTGTTGGAAGTGAGAATGAATTTGAGCCTGAACCTGTGGTCCTTCAGCTTTGAGGAGAATTTTTTTAGCGTAAGTGCTACAATACCAGGTGACCATGGTATAAAGGGCCATAGTCGTTCATTTCTTGCTGTCAGACTTGGATGATAGGGGTGTTCACACTCTGTGTTGAAGTGTTTTGGATAGAGTTATACCTGGGGAAACACAGAGAGACTGCCAGTGCTGTTGCATACGCTGACATACTGCTAAAGCGCTCTTGGTAACAGCAGGTTTGCAGTGAAGCACTGAGACCCCTGACACCCAGCACACCCTCATCAGAGTCCATGAGGGATTTCACACACAACTGTTAACCTGGAGCTGTTTAAAGCATAACTAAGCTGCTAAAGTGAGGCTGTACCAGTCCTCCTTCAGTTGTGTGTAAACAAAGCAGGAAGGCAGTTCTTCGAAAATGAACAGAAAAGTGAGCATTTCCCACTTGTGCAAATCTCATCTGCTGCATCCAAATCACTACCAAGCCTCAAGGGTGTAGTGAAAGACCAGATACCTTGTGCAACTTATGCGAGCTAGAGAAACACACATAGAGATGCAAAAATTTGTAGTTAATCTAATTGAAGTATTAGCAATCTAATCACAGAGTTATAATGTTGTTAATTCCCTTTTCCCTGACAGGAGGTCAAGCTGGAGGAGGCACTCATCACAACCAATATTTATCAGAACACTTTTTACTAGCCAGGCTATTATCATTAATAGAATGAGGCTGTTCTTATTAACAGTGCATAACTATTCACACGGTGCATTTAGCCACTCATGCAGGTCTCTCGTACACTCATGCGCTAACTCATAGCTACCCAGCTGGAGCCACAGCTGGGAGGGCAACCCTTTGTGCAGAAGCAGAAGGTTCTACTGCTATGCCTTTGGCTTCTAGGTGAGTGGTCAGAAAGTTATGTTAGGGACCTCTTCTTTCTTTCTTTGTATGTATAATCCCACAGTTTTTGTCCATATATAGCAGCTACAGCTTTCTTAGATGGGGTTCAACTTGTTCACTGCTAATGCCAGTGTGTCCTGGTGGTCTTGGGCAGATTGGGCTAACTCTTGGTATTCAGAATTTATCTTTTTTTGTGTATTCAACTGGACCACTAATCTCCTGAGTTTATCAGTTTAGGAAAGACTTTCATGCACTCCCTCTTATACTTACCCTCCCTTCAATCTACAGTTTTCTCTTAGCAACTCCTCATTGTACTGTTCACACAAATGCACACAAATTCACGTGTACATGGGGCTTATATGATGATTACTAGTCAGCTACAGTGATACTCACGCTTAAAGTCCTAATGATCCAATTATTAAAGCTCATTCTCAGTAATTATACAGTTAAAACTGACCTAGACAAACTTTCTCATTTCCATCACTTCTTCTTTTTCTATGCATTGTTATGGAAGCTGCCAGCATCTCCAGTTGTTTGCAGGGAGGTGTATGATGTTGATGGTAGGGCTTACTTACTTTTAGCGCACTTGAAGTTATTTTTCTATGCTTGTTAACAGTTCACTTGTTCTTTCTTCACTGTCCAGTAAATTCTACGTTATATAAAAATTCTATGGCGTTTGATATGTTTTACATATGCTGGATACTGGTTCTGTGCTTCCTCTGTTATCCTTAATAGCAGCACACAGGGTTGCATTCCTGTGGAGAGTAATAAGTGATTATTAATTATTTGTGCTGGTAGCCCTAGGGCCCCTTTTCTATACTTGCACTTTCAAGGCTTCTGCTGTTATCTTGTGCTTGTACTTTTGGAGGCATCTGTTAAAATCCCCTGGTTTTCTTCAACAACCTTCAAGCTATGGTTTCCTGATAACATGACATATGCTTTATTAGCACATATATATCCTTTTTCTGGAGTCACTCAATAGTTAGCTCACTGTACAAAAGTAATGGTCTATTAGAAGACACATGCAGGGATACGTATAGACACAGATGTGATGCTGGGCACCACCTGCTCCCAAAATGTATTGCTTGCAACAATATCACTGGTGTGTTACCAAACTTGCTTTGCAATGCATCTTTGAAAGGACAACTGCTGAGGTGCTCATCTGTGGTGGCAGCACCATGTGGGCTTGATCCTTCTGCGGCGGTGAGGGCAGGACTGGCAGTGCTCAGTGCTGTGGTGGCGAAACCTCACCAGATGTGGGGAGGGAGCTGGTCTGGCCGAAATTCCTCTGACCCTTAACCATTCAGACAACTTGAGAAACCAAAGGCAAACGGCTGATGTGTGCTACTGTAAAATTGAAGTTCCTTGCTAGCATCATCCCACGAAACTGATCTCTCAGCTCTGACAGTTGTAAGTAGGGATGGATTTCTATTCCCGGTGCTTGATTTGAAAATTACACCTGCTTACTGATAGGTGCAGCTTTTGGGAAAAGAAAATGAGGGGACTTGTGTCATACACATTAATGAGACTGTGCTCCGAGACTGCTGTGAGGATGACAGCAGCATTCTGTGACTCTCTTGCAGGACTGAAATAGCAAGAAACTTTTACAAGAAAAAGAATAAATTCAGGTTAACTTTCAATTTCTCACTGAATAATTGAGATGGAGTTGTTCAAAAAAGGACTGGAAAATTGGGGTCTGTTCTGCCTCGCTGCTGGCACTGTGCCTCGCACTAATAAACAGTCTTATACTATACTAATACTAAGCAGTCTGCAGCCTTTTTGTTGGGCAGAAGTATAATGACATTGTTTAAGCATCTATTATGTATATCAGTATGTGTGAATGTCTCTGTGTATGCACTAGTATGGATACTCTACATATGAACTCGTAAGTCCTATGACCTTGTAAGGACCTAAGTTTAGGTGCAGATATTTTTATGTATCTACAGGCACTGGAGTTGGTCTGAAGTCTCCCATTTCCCAGCGAGTCTGCTGACCACTAACGTATTTGATAAGGGGTCCGTGTGCATGTTAGACAGCACCAGGTTTTTTTATTTATTTTTGTTTGCAGTCAGCCTTCAAACTTTTTCAGTCTACTTTTGCCAGTCCTTGACTGCCTTCTATGCAAGACCAGATGGCAAGTCTGACCATAGTACAAAAAACCTGTGCAAAATCAGCAGCAATATTTCTGGGTCCTTTCTGATTCATCCACACAGAAAAATGAATTCAGGACAGACAGAAGGAGATGGTGATGACCTGCTGAGGGAGTAGATGGAGGCAGTCTGGATGTGGGACTTTCTAGCTGGAGGTTTGTGCATGGGTGATGGACTAGAGCAGCTTGGGATGTTACAACAGAGGTGCTTTTAGCTTGGAAGATGTTGCTTCCTAGAAGGTTTAGGAGGCTGGAGCAAATAAGGGCTTTAAGGGTGTCAGTGATCCTAAAATATGATTTAGAGACCCAGGTCATCTTAGGGTCTAATGTTTTATGACCATTTAGTCAAACTGCATTTAATTAAATCAATTAAACATAACAGGCAAGGTATTTTACTTCCCCTTTGCAAAGGAGGAAATTAAAAGTTATCTTTACTTACTTTTCACCGTGCTTAGCTGCTTACGTATAGACCAGTATGAAAGAGCAATTACAGTTGTATAAAGTCTGCTGGACTGAAGAGCTAATTAAAATTGTTGTTGAAAAGAAACACTTCAGCTGAATGAGCTCTTGCATTTTGAATAATAGATTACAATTTTATAGTATTATTCATTTGCTCTTTCTAGTGCTTTACACACATTAATTTTCAAAAGATACTTGTCTGCGTGTGCGTTTTAGTGTGTGCTGCTGTATTGAAAGAAGCAAAAGTGATTTGCTGAGGGTGATACAATGGGCACATCACAGGGCTTGGGGAAGTTCCTGGACCACAGCTGTCAGCGGGAATTTTGGCATAAACTTCAGCTGGGCTGTAACTTCCTCCTGGACTTTTGGCTTTTCCCCTGAAGTTTCACAGATACAAAGTTGGTGTTCAGATGATCATCTGCTGCTGTTTGTAAAAGGTTTTAGATAAGTCAGAACTCATATTACACAATAATCAGCTAATCCGTATTAGGTTACTGTGATAGCTATAATAAATCAGGGTATGAAGATATGCTGAAGATTCCTATATCTCATTAACTCATCATTTCATCCACAGTAGACTAGCCTTGTTCTCTGTCTCGAGGAGGAGACAATGTCTCTTCTGTGGTTTGACTTTAGTCTGAACACAGAAAAGGAGTTTAAGGAGAGGTTACACAACCTGGGCCATGTTTTTGGATGGCCCCTCTCCCTGGCTGGGCGAGCGGCGTTAGCTGTGCTCTCTATGTTAGAGCTATATTTATCACACAGGAATTGTGGGCATGTGAATTTGTGCTCTGACCAAAACAGCACATCAGTCAACGTGTTTCTGTGGTATGATGCACATGCTTGTTATTTTGCTATTATTTATGCATATATTTCCTTTTCTGTCCTCTAAACAAATAAATAAACAGACTCAAAGGAAGTACTTGATATTTCAAGGGTGAGGTTTTCTCAGGGTGTCGTTTTATTAGCGAAATGACTTACATTAGCAGTGGTAGAAGTGGTAATGTGAACCAGCATATTAAATTTCACTTTAGCAATCTGTATTCCAGAGGGAAATCCTGGGAAGCAATCACTGACAATGGGACCTCCATTTCAATTACAAAATAGGCAGTATGCTGAATGTATATAGAACATGAGAGAGATTAAATATAAGTGTTCATTTATCTTCATAAGGTAACCGAGACAATAAAAATGTGCTCTACAAGTAAGGACTGTAGAAGCTGTGGTAATGAAAACAATAATTAATATAATTTAAGTTACTATCCCTGGGGCAGTTGTAAATTGATGGTATTAAATATGCAATAAATCTGTTTGTAAATTGATGACATAGGAAGTCATGGAAGTAATCTAGAATAAGTTTCTCCTTTTGAAGCTATTTGGCAATGCATTATGCAGCAGCCTATAGCCCCCAATGGATATTCGAAGTTTATGTATATTAAACTCTATAATTGATATTCTTCAAAGAACTAAGTAACATGAAAGGATGCAATTAAAAGCAATCAATTATTTCATTGTGCATAATGTTGATTATGTGATATAAACCAGAATTCATTAGGATTAACTTGAATAGACATTGCGTAGGGTATTTTTCTGCCACCGTAACTCTATTGATTCAAATGAATTACAGCAGCAGGGAATGTATGGCATTGAATTCTTTCCACTGTTACTATTGGGTCTAGAGAAAAGATGATAATCTGCAAGAAAGTTTCACATATATATTTATATATATTTGAATTTTAAGGTTATTGCAGTATTATTTACCTCTACATGTCAGAGTGGCATTTAATAGCTGTAATTAAATGCTGAAAGTCCACCCTGTTCATTTCTTTCAGTTCTTCAAGGGTAGAAACATCAGCCAGAGAGACAGAGTAAATGAGATGAGTATATGAAAAAAAGGTGCAAAAATCCTTTCTCTACCTTTCTCTACACAGTATCTAACAACTTAAAACTTTCTGAAATGCAGTAATTCTATTTGCAGGTTTATACTTTCCAAACTCCAGGAAAAATAAAATACACTAGAGGAATATAAATAATACCATACTTTAATGGCATCTTCCCCCTGAAAAAATATTCTCTCTTTCACACCTCTATATGTGTTTTCCAATCTTAGTTTTAGCTTGCAAACAATTTTGGTGGTTATTTCCACAGTGTGTTTAGGTCAAATACAACAAGGTTTTCTTCATGTATTCTTTAATTTTTCCACCAAAGCAATAAAATTGGAAGTGCAGGGTAAGATGCAGTACAGAAGTAGGTGCTGGCAAGATCTCCCCATTACTATGCAATGGTCTGAAGCCTCATAACTTGGCTTTTTGTTTGTATTTCCTCATTACAAATATGCAGATAAAGTACTGGGAGTTTAGCAGTGCTAGCACATTTGATTGGAATTTTCTGTTAATCAGTTTGTGTGGGGGCTTGCTATTTGCACACTTTTTCTTTCTCTCTTCCTTTTTCTTTTATGAGGAATATTTTGTGCTCTGACACAAGAATACTCACTGATACAAAACAACTGATGTCAAGTGTCAAACAAGAGCATGACAAGAGGGTGAGGTAGAGGGGGAAAATGTTAGTAAAGAGAACCGAGGTAGCCAGAGTTACTAACTGTATTTCCTAGTTAGAGAGAGAAGATGAAAGCACAGCCGCAGACCTGGAGGAAAGCAAAGGCCATCTCTAGATGATTTCAGTGGACACCCAGGTGCTGTGTGAGACTGTGATGGACAGTGTCACCTGTACAGAAATCACTAATGCCAATATGATGGGTGCTTCTGCCTGTGTGCAGGTAATCCTGCTTCTTGAAGAGCACGTTTGGGTACAGCAGGTGCTCGGGTGGAGGCTGCATCCCTGGATGCATTGTAGGGACTGGCAGCTACTCGCTAATGAGTACGTCCTTGAGTACTGATGTTACTCTGCCGACTTGTATCAGGAGCAAGGACTAAGTGTTTAATGTGACAGCTATTCATATTTTAAAATTGTGTGCTGCTTTATGAAGAGCAATGATCAGACTTGGGTACCTTGGCTGCTGAGAGAAGGACAGAGCTATGTTGTTTCTTCCTCACACAAAATAACATCCAGAGCTCCTGGCATGGTGGAGCAGTTAGCAGCCACTCTTTTGCTACTGATTCAGGCCATGCATCGTGTGGTCCAGTGCTTGACCACTTGTGTGGAGGGAGGGAGAGTAGGAGACCACCTTGTCCCTGCACCCTTACAGTGCACACCTCTAACTGGGTAGCAAGCCTGCAGTGTAACGTAACCTACTCGTATGAGTTTGTGAATATAAAGGCTCAATTTCAGAACTGAGATGTCTGCCATTTATTCAGATTTTTCACTTTCAAACATCAAAACACCTTATTCTTTCAGAATTAGAGGTGGACACATGGAAATTTATTCTGGGTGTGTCTGAGAGAGCAGAGTTCTCCTAAATTGTAGAGCAAAGAGCAGTTGGCAGTGTTTGTATAAATAACCAGCCTGTTTTGCTCAAGCCCTCCAGGACACAGCTGTCCGTGGAAGTAACTAAAATTTGCTTAGATTTTTTAAAAACTGGAAATCTGTGTCTATCATTTTTAATATTCCAGCCATGAGAAGACCAAGTCATGTGAATGTATTCCATAATCCCACTCTGTTCTGTAATTGCTATTTACTTATGGATGCAAATTACAAAGAAGCATTATGAGAGCCATAGCTCTCCAATTTGTTTCACTTTAAACAAGTAAGCCAAAAAAAAGAGTCAAACCAATGGTCCTGTTTTTCTCTATGATTCAATACGGTTCAAGGTTCTGCATATTAGAGTCCATTGAAAACACAATTAACTGCCATAAGCTTTAAAATCAGATGATAAAACAAGGGAAAATGTATACATTCCATAGTTTTGAATCAGAAAGAAAGATTTTCTACACCAACAAGTAGTGGGAAAGTCAGCATATCAGGTTCAGTGGTTTGGGATGTGGTTCCCTCTGCTGACCTTACCAAGGCCTTTGGAGTTCCTCTCCCTGATATCTGGCAAAGCAACTGAGAGTTTTGCCATGGTGTGGACTTCTTTTTCCTGTCCAGTATCTCTTGTGAAGGAGATGGAAGTGATGGGAGAGCACTGTCATAAAATTGAAGGTTTAGGTGAAATTGCCTTATCTTAGTCTCTCTTCTCTTCAGTGCGTTCAGGCCTTACATACACGGTCCTAGTGAGAATGCAAGTTGGGGAGGGAGAAATGAGAAGACAGACACAGAATTAGTTAGTGTATGTGGCTGAATGGTCCAAAGAAAATGGGAGAAAATCCTTTCCTTGAATCAGAATGCATACCAGATGTTGTTCAGAATTAGCTGCATTTGCATTAGAAAATGTAAACATGTTTTGCTTTCTTTTTGCAGAGCAAAGGTTCTTCCAATTTGTTATAAGTTGTTAAGCAAATAGTCTAGGGGCTACATTATGTCCAGATACAGCGGTATAATTACATTGTTGTTCTATTAAAGTGGAGTTAAACAAAGATAAAAGCAGCCTTGAAATGAATTGAATATGGTTTTCTGTTTCTGGTATGGAAAACGGAAAGAATAACAAATTATTGAACAAATTTTCTCCTGTCTGCTGTGCCATGCCATTAGAATATATAGGATATTGATGGGTATAATTGAGGCAGTATTCTGTCTGTTAAAGAAGACCTTAATATACAATGACCTGTTAAAAACCCCAATGACCAGTATAGTTAATAATAGACTTGTAAGTTATGTAGATGAAGTAATTAATGTTATTTCAACTCTGACAAAAATAATTTTTATTTGGACAAAAAAGATGAACTAATTGTGTGTTTTGTAGGTTAATTCTCAAGAATCTGGAACCAAACCATTGACCTTCACATTCGTACCATCCATTGGAAGACTTCCAACTCATTTTGAGGTTGTAGATGTCTCTAAGTTCCTTGTGACAATTCCTGATGAGCCAAAGGATCTGAGCAATCAAGAAATTATAAATAAGGTAGATTTTTGTTTGCGCTAGTTTTCCCAGTCTTTCAAAAGATACTGAAAATTTTCTCCTGGGCATTGCTGAACTGAAGCTCTTTCCCTTGAACTGTTTCTTGGCTTGTGCTTCGTTTTAATTACCAAGCCTACCAGAGATGCAGAATCGTTGCACAAGAGAAGGCTGATATCTGCTCAACAGCCTCTTTTGCCTTTGGCAGAGTTTGTATTGGAAAGAAACCCTTGCCCATCTCAATACTATCCTCTGTCAGTCATGCAAAGGCTATGTTCTTGGCAGACGTGAGGGGATTCCTTCCTGATCTTTATGGGAACAAGGGTGGTGTGTGAGGAGTGTTATCACATGGGAATCGACCAAGAGTTGGTCACTGGATCCTGGTTTCAGCAAATGCCAGTGCTGTGGCTTCCAGCAAAGGTGCCGATCCCTTTCATAGCTGTGTAGTAACGCATCAAAGTGAAAGCTTGCTTTTTGTTTTTGAAAGCTTGTCCCCATGATTTCCCATGACGATGAAGCCAGCAGCACAACATTCCTGGTTCTCCTGCCTTTAGCCAGCCCATAGTGTTTGTTATTCCTTTCCTGCCTCACAACACTTAACAGCCTCTTATTTTATTCCATGCTGCTTGAGAGGAAACTGGAACCCTCAGATTAATATTAATGCTTATGGTGATTCTGCTTTTGTGTAACAGCTCCTTCCCTGGGACATTGCCGGGGCTGCAGTTCTTGGTGTTAATAAACTTTTCACAGGCGTTCGCCTGAACATGCTCCAGCATTTTCAGTGGCCTATCTGACTAAAAAAGGGGTTGGTCTGGGCAGAGAATGGACATATTTGAAGAGACATGCACTGGAATGTTATCCTCAGGATGTTTAACTCATGAGTTACATTTCCAGCCCCTCAGTATTGGTTTTGCTGTAAGTAGTGCCCTGGGTAAGGCAAAATTCCTGATTTCTGTCTCCCTGTGTTTCTCTATAGGCAGAGAAAACTTTCCTGGCAGGTGATGCAGTACTGAGGCCTCCATAGCACTGATTACTCCCTTTTCTAAAATGTCTAGAACCTGATCAATATTTAAAAAACCCAACCAACATCAGATAGTGAAAATAACACCTCCGAAGTCATACTGGTGGTTATCCCCCTTTGTGATACAGTATTTTTTTAAAGAACTGAGCTCCAGGGACTTGTGGAGCTGCCAGTGGAAATTTGTCATTACTGTATTCCTCAAGCAGGATTCAAATGTGAGCCCCATCTACAGGCTTTCTCTTGCAGTACACAATATTTCTATTCTTTTACCTGATTCCTCCTTCAAGAGAAATATGATTTACCATAGCAGTTTCCTCACTATTGAATGATTTGGTGATGTGCGTATCCTATGCCTAGCTTGCACTACTCCTGCTCTCATCCAAAGCGTGCTTGAGAAATTACATACTGGGAGGGGAAATTGCAGAAAATATGAAGAACAACTGTGGTCTGTGCTGAGAAGCTTGAACATACAGTAAAGCTCTCTGACCTTAGATTCTTTGTCTGCTCTCTTCAGAGAATCCCCTGGCTTAAAAGCCTTTGTTTCTTCATTAATATGTATAGGTTTTGTCCCAGATTTGTCTGTCAGACTCCTCTGAGGAGCATTGTCCGCTCCCGTGGATCCCACGGTTGGGATGCCTTCCCATCGTGTCTGGCGTAGTCTGGTCTGACAGCTCATTCGGCTTGACTGCACCCTTCTTTTTGGTTCCCGCGCCAGCCCCGGGCTCAGGACATCGTTGTACTCAGAGTCCCCTGTTGCTCGGAGAGTTGCTGGAAAAGCAGCCCCCGCAGCATCGGCTGGGGGGCTGGAAGTGGGGGGCTCCCTGGGGACCTGGTTTCTGCTGGGTGCTCATGCCCAAATTCTTCATTCACCCTCTGCACTTTTTGTAGTGCAGTGCCAGCCACTGCTGCAAGCCAAAATTACTTTGCATTTTGGGGAACACAAATAAAATGCAGCTAACTGGGATCTTTTTCCTTGTATCTTTTGCAGTCTAATGCAGACTCTGATGAGCTGGCCTTAAAAAGCGGGGCCAGACAAGACTGTGTGTCCACTGTCCATACAGACAGCATCCTAACGGCTTTCCAGTCCCCAGGGTGTAATTCGAGCAAAGGAGAAATGCAGGAGAATGACCTTTTTAAGGCTGAGTTTATCCTGATTACGGACTCCGGTGATGAAGATGAAGTAGCTGCTGCCTCGAACAACATTCGTCAGCCTTCCAATGGCTACGGTCCCATCAGTGCTCAGCTGCTGGCCACGTCCCACGTTTCCTCTGGCATGGGGACAGGGAAAACTCCTGGCGATGGGCATGTTCCAGGTGCTGTGCTTTCCCACAGCACTGCTGATCCGCACAAACGTCAGGTAACCCGCTCTTTAAGCTCCAGAGCTAACCTTTGCTTTCTAAAGCTTTCAGGACACGGACACTGAATCAGTTTGTAAAGCAGCTTGGCCAATTTGTTCTTTAATTAGCATTTTTTTGGGGCATTCCTATAACATTTGGACTCTTAGGAGCTGTCCCAACCCTTCTGACTTACTGCCTCTCCCTATGGCTCTGGTGTATAAATGAAGCAGGTAATGCAGATCTATTGTTCTTTCCTTTAAGAGCAGGTCACCATGACAGCAAGTTAATCAGAAGGTGTTAGATTCCTAGCTAGTCTAAATTGGCTAAGGTTGTTGAAATCAATGGAGCCTGTAGATCATTTGAATTATTAGCATCAGACTTCCCAGGACTATTTTTTTCTCAGCACCTGCTGCAGCCCTTTGTGCTAGAGAAAGAAGCTGTAAAAATCCTATTATTCTGATTGTTAGTTAGCACTGACTTTGCACAGGTGTAATGAACTAATGAAGTTGAAAGGTCCATTTTATGTTGATCTTTATAGGGCACATTTATTGATTTATTGAAATTTTAAATTGCCAATCGGAAAATTAAAAAAATGGTCTTTGAAATGTTTCATTTTTGAAATGCATCAATCCAATTTACTGCATGAAAAGTTAATATCTCTCATCTTGGAAAGAGCACTGATAGTTTTCAAGAATGTATATGCAGTGGAAAACTCTACCTTTAGTAAAATAGCAACATCCTTCTCATGTGGAATAAATTCAGACATTTCTTTGACCACAACAGGGTTTCCATTGGTTGAAAATGCCATTCTTCATCGATAATTTAAAAAAAAGTTGAGCATGGCTACTTTGTCTCTGCAAATGAATAGGACTTCCTATCTTGTGTTGAAATACTTGTGCTACTCAATTTTTCATCAAATTCAGTGTCAATTTTTGATTGAGGAAATTGTGAATAAGAAATCCAATCTCGTTTGGGATTTACAGCATTATGAAATATTCATTTCTTCTGAGAAACTCCCAGTGAAATCAGTGAGAATTTTACCTGAGGAAGGTGTAAAGGCATAGATAAATGTATGTAGGGGAAGCAGCTTGTAAAAGAATAATTGTCCTAGGGAAATATAAATTTACTTCAGCAATGTTCAGTACACAGATTCTGCCAGGCTTACTTGGGTGGTTTCTTTAAAAGCTATTACAAAAATTGGGTGGATTTTTTGTAAAACTATGCAGAAAAAATCATATGCTGTAGCTTTCCTAAGCTTTCAAGGACAAGTAAACAGAAATTTGCCTGGTGAAGTAACAGAAAATACAGATTGCACAGAACAAAGAATTAAAGCCTAACTTTACTAGCTATTCACCTGAACGTGAAGAGAGATAGTATGTAGTATGGCTAATGCATATCTCATCATTATTCTTAAGTCACAGTTTTTCAAGACAGTAAGTACTTCCTCAGTCTTCATTTTCTAAATATCTCTAGCCATCTCTATCTTTTTGTAAGAAGAAGATGTTTTTTACTAAGTTGCTTTTCACTGATGTTCCGATTCTTCTTCAGAGTTTCCTTGGGCATCACTCTTTCTGGCTTACTCTCTAATGAAGTATCATCAGTTCAGAAATTAATGAAAATTACAAAATGATTAAATAGATGCATTATTTATCTGTTGGTAGATTTCCTATGTACAAAGGATTCCATATAGGGGCTACCTTGTCACTTCTAGGATTATAATGGCAGTATCATGTCCCACTTACGAGTTATAACATATAACATTATGTTCACTTAAAAACATAATTAGACTATGGGTTTCCTGTCAGAGATGAGAAAAACAAGAACCAGCATTGGGGACTATTGTGTTGTACAGAGGATCACTCTTAACTGAACCAGAGGGCTCCTACAGCTTCATTTGTTTCTGACTTTGTTTAAATGAAAGAAAAAAAAAGAAAAACATTGAAAAAAAGGAAGCTTCTATTGTTCTTTGAGGCGTAAAGGTCCCGACTAATGTTGGAAAATGCTATGCCATAATCAAAGTCTGAAAAAAATAATCAGTTAAAAAAAAAATCTGTTATTCTGGTCTTCTGATCATATTTGGAACTTTTTGGTGACAGTTTACTGTTTATATATTGTGGTTGTTTTTTTTTTAAATGTGAAAGAGAGTCTAGTTATGTGAGAGAGAGGCAGACTGACTCCTGCCCTCGGGAGTGCACCCTTTGGGGTGAGGGGGGATGTGTCTGCTCCCCTGAATGCCAGGACATTAACTCAGCTTGGAGAAAATTCTTGACTCACTGTGGGGGATCAATAGCCAGAAGGTTTTTTTAGCTAGTTAAAGTTACTTGCCATTCCTCTGTCCAGTGCATGGCATCTGGTTTGGCTTTTCCAGACAAATCAGTCAAGAGTCCCTACAAACTCCTGCCATCGCCAGGAAGAATGCACTCTTCCTTTTCCGGGAGAAACTGGACTGTTCTGAATGGCATCTATATTAATTTGGTCTCAGCTCGCAGGCTGATTTACTGTCCTGTTTCCAGAGTTTTTGTCAAGTTTTCCATAGCCTTCAGTGCTTCTTTCTGTCTTTCTGGCTTTCAGGTTGCAGGCTGTGGTAGGGAATTTCCTTTATTTTTTCCTATTTATTAATCAAATTCTACTGAGATCAAAGTATGGTTAACTGGCTCCAAAACCAGGTCTACAGCAAGCGACATCCTCTCTCAGATACGATTTTTGCCTTTTGGGCTCTCCATTTGTTACATTCTTTCCCTTTTCCTGTTTGACCAGCCCATCTCTCAGGGCCTTGCTGATCTATGTAACCACATTTTTTGTGCCCTTCCAAAACAATGTGATGTCACCGGAAAGACCACTTGCCTTGTGTCCAGCTCAGCTCCACCATTTCAAATGTGCTGAAGGCCTCCTGGGTAAGGCTCAATACTAAGATTATGACCTCTTTGATATTCTGGGATCATCATCTATGAGGCAACAAAATCTTTTTCAAGTTCCTTGATCCCTTTGTGCCAAGGTAACCTTGCCACCTATTTCAACTTTCTTTATACACTTTTGGGAAATGTATATATAAGTTGCTCCTGAGAAGAGAAAAAGGCTTGCAGCTGAATCACAGACCAAAGGAACACCAATCTACTTCTGTCACTCATTTCCTCTGCACTAATCCAGTACAACTACAGAAGTGTTTTAAACCAGCAGAGAAATTGAACAGAAAAAAAAAGGCAAAACAAATCCCATTGATCGGTGGAAGTTGTTATATCTGGCACTGGTGAGGCTGCACCTGTAAAACCATGCTCAGTTTGGTGGCCCTCATCCCCAAATTCAAGAGAGATTTGAAGAAGGGAATTGGGGGTCCAGCACAAAGCTCTAAAGGTGGCTGGGGCACACGTGAGCTGAGGCTGAGGGAGCTAGCTTGGTTCACTCGCACCAAGAGGTATCTAGGAACAGCCCACAAATACTTGAAGGGCAGTTGCAGAGATGACAGAGCCAAACTCTTCTCTGCAGTGGCAGGTGAGACAGCAATGGCTGCAAATTGAAGCATGGGAGGTCCCAGATGGACATCTGGAGAAGCTTTCTCAACTGGGAGGTAGTGCAGCACTGACATAGGCTGCCCAGGGGGTGCTGGAGCCACCTCCGTTAGGGGCTTTAGACACTTGGTGAGACACAGCCACTCTGGTGTTGGTGAGAGCCCTGCTTTGAGTAGGAGGCTGGACTAGATGACCTCCAGAAGTCACTTCCAACCAACTTTGATATGATTCTCTGATCCTGTAAATAAGAGGGTGATAATCTATAGATGTGGTTAACACTGTAATACGATAGCAAAATCTTTTCAGAAGACTTGAATAATGGCTCAATTAGCTCAGCACGTAAATGTTCAGTGGAGTTCAAACTGGAAGACTACGGCAAAATGTCTTTATCATACTTGCAGGACCATATTTATACTCTATTACCATGAACATTTTCCTAGCTGCTTATAAATCTTTCTTATTCAGTTTTAACTAATTAGAAGTCATTGCACATCCTGCTCTTTCATTATGGAGTTTCATATTCGCTCCTCATTTTCTTTTAATCTGTTGTCTTTGTGAGGGAAATTTATCTATTTTGAAATATAGAATTTCATTCCCCAGTTTTGTTTTGGTAGTTGATCAACTTCCAGAACTCATTATTAAATTCATCAAGCTGCTCCAATTTATCAGATGTATTACCATGCTGCTTTTAACTTGTTAAATAATTTTCTGTTTCATGACATATTTAATAACAATTTTTCATAATGCTTAAATATTGGTGAATTATTCTCAATTTCCGGTATTTTTTCTTGTTCTTACTTAGCAGCTTTTTCAATGAGAGTCATAATTTCTTAATCCAATAGAATATATGGTATAATTGTATCATGGACATTCATTTTTATATTCTAATATTTGCACTGTATACGTCCATTGGCTTTCCACTTTGAAATGGGACACCTTAAGACACATATAAAATAAGAGAAAGTTAGTGTGGTTGTAAAGGCATTCTGATGGTTGGTGTTTATTTCTATATATCAAGGCATTGACTTGGCTTTTCTGAAGGTTATCTTATACAGAAAATATCTTCAGTTTACAAGGCTTGCTATTTTTTTGGTATCATTTAATAGGAAGAGCTTACTTGTTTTAAGTTATATGGGCTAATAGGGTTCTGCTGTGCTTATTTAGCCCATATTTAGTATTTTAGGTATAGTTTAGCCTTTTAGAGCCTGTAAGTCTTTCTCTCCTGTCACAGCTTCTTCCAGCACGTGCTCTCACTTGACAATGATGTTTTGTACTTATTTTTGTTTTGTGATGTATCAACAGTATAAGATAGAATAATAATAATTCCTCTCTCTATTGGAGAAGATAGTTGTATTAAAAAATAGAATTCATAAGCTGAGCCAAAGCCATGTGCAAGTCATGTATGTAGAAACTGGATGTTATAATTGTCATTTATAGAATTGCATAATCTTTTCAGGGTATCAAGCAATAGATAAATGGGTGTTCTTATATTTTTATGAAGTTTGTAGAGATTAGAGTCAATTTCCTTGCTTTCAAATTGCTCAGTCAAAAGTTAGGTGATAATTTGTAGCCTTTTGGTTTTACAGTTGACCTAGCTCACTATTTCATACTGATACGTTTTATTTGTATTGTGTATACCCCAGTTTTTAATTTCACTATTATAAAAACTTGGAAGATTTTGAGATAATTTCTTTCTTTAGAAGCATAAAACTATATAAAAGGTTGATAATAAGCTTGTGTGGTCTAATTAGTTTTGACAAATCCTAATTAGAACAGACCTAAGAAAAAAGGTACTCATGAAAGAGCTCATTACTGTTTTATTAGTGTATTGTAAGACTGTGGAGAAGGGGATAAGGACTCTTACATGCCTGCAAACTGTCAAAAGCACTGCTCTGTGAATGACAAGAAAAGTGAAAAACAAATTGGATGTCTGATTTAAGTAGTTCTGAGCAAATTTCTTGTTCTGATATCACAGTGCTGCAGAAGGTGTTGTTTACTGAATGTGAAAATGAGTACTTGACTTGAATCTCATTTACAGAAAGGCTACTTTCCACTGAATTGGTAAAGTGAGATGGGACAATATTGCAATTTTCTCACTTTCTGTTGTGTTTGCACAATTCAAATGACATCACATGATTTTGGACACTGATGGCACAACTGTCTTGGGTTTTAACTAAAATGAAAAATACAGTAGCCTTGAACCTTGTTTATGTCAACAAAACTGAGGTCTCATAAAAATAAAGTAACACCTAACTTGTCACCTCCCCTGAGAGCCATGTCCATCAGACTGTATACCCGAGTTTAAGACAGCCCTGTGCTTTTAACCTACAGAGAAGTAGTAATGGAAACACTATATGCATGACCACAGGGCTGAAATGTGGGGTACTTAACAGTTCCACAGGTTCCACCTATATTAACATTTCTGTTTTTCTTTTTTCTCCAGTTAATTTCTACTCTTTCCACCTCTGATCATCTTTCCTCTAAACCACCTGCTGTCCACTTAATTTCTCCAACTAATCAGAAAGTAGTGTGTGGTGCCATGGGTAACCTGAATCAAGCCTCTTCGCTGGAAGACTCTCGTAACAACTGGCAGTCAGCAGCTGGGTTTTCTAAGCAAGATCTATCTCTCTACTTTCAGTCTGCTTCCCATAGTTCACCCCCCTCCATGTCTAAAATATCTTCTTCTGCATCAAACAGTTGTTACTCCACTCCTCAATTGTATGATAACCTACAAACACACAGTCTCTATACCTCTGGCTGTGTTTGCAAAATGGGAGACTTTACCACATCCTCTGTTCCAGCAAAGAGCCCAAGTCTTTCCCCTGATCCTCGATGTTCAGCTGAAATTCAAGGATCTTCAGCTCAGCCTTTATCCCCCAGTTCTTCCAAAACATTGAATGCTTTATCTCCTGTCCCTGTACATATAATAACACATTCATTATCTCCTAGCCCTAAACCTTTGTCTCCACCCTCTCTTTACGGCTCCTCTTCAACCATATGTAGTATAAATGAGCCTTGCACACAAATGTCATCTAGAGGAAATTTAGCAAAGTCAGGAGTCAGATCCCCTCTGCCAACCAGACTGACCCTCTTAACTGCTATTTTGAGATCAGGCTCTTCTCAGCGGAGACCGCTTTCCCCTGCTTCTTGTCCCACGTTTTCTCCTAGCTCCCTTGGTTCCTCAACACTCACAATAGATCAAAAGTCCAAAACAACTTCCCCAACCCCCCAAAAATCTGTTTCAAGCCCTCCTATAAGTCCAGATTCTCCTAGCAGAGAGGAATATTGGCTTTCAGGATGGGCTCAGCATCTGCCTTTATCCTCCAAGCCTCATCCCACCCCTAGGGCGAGGTCCCTTTCTCCTAAAAAGCACCTTCCAGTCAGAACGCTTTCTCCAGACTCCCGAAGTCCTCTGTCATTCCCTGTCTCCTCCCATAGAAAACCAGTTGCCTCTCCAGGTTTGCAGTCTACGCTGCCTCGTCCTTGTGCCCCAGCACCCTCTTCCCTTACACGCCCTACCTCTCCTTCTCCAGAAGGGCTGCGGTATGCTGCCTCCAGGTCCCAGGCACCTCAGAAGTCTCAGAGAGTACACACTTACTCACCCATCTTTACCTGCCGGTCATATCCTTTGCTTTCTTCTACCAGTCTTAGTGGCATATTCTCCCCCACCCTAGAAAAACACTCATCTCCTTCCCCAAGTCTTTTGCATTCAGCTTCTAGATCTAAATCAGATTCATCCCAAACGTCTGTTCAGGAGATGAGCGCCTCCTCTCCTACCCCTTCAAGTGTCTCAAAGCAGTGGTGTCTCTCACAGCCTCCTCCTACTCCACCGGTTCCACAAACTGGTAATATTAATTCCCATCCTCTGCAACTTAATTCTTCATTGGTGCACACAAATTATAGGTCTAATTCCTCTTCTCCAAGACCTGAGCAATCTGCCACCTCACCGGTATTAAAGTGCAGATCTCCTGTCTCAGACCAGTCACCAGGCACACTGCCATCAAGACCCAGAGAGCTGACTTCACCACAATCTTTTTCCCTGCCTCCTGCCCATGAAAACATCAAACCCAAGGTACTCTTGGTGCATGCTTATTTTCTAATAGTTCTTTGTCCCTGTAGGAAAAATCACATCTGTGTTGCACAATGCTAGTACAATAAATGAGCTGTGGAAAAAATGTTTAAAAAGGAACTGTTATTATATTGATAGTGAAGATGATAAAGACTAAATCTTACCATATCAAAGTGCTAGCAATGTGTTCTGTATTATGGGGGAAGATGCTGCAGGAATCCTTTAGCTTAAAAATTAAATACTTTATTCATGAGTGGGAGGAGATACTACTGAAGATGGATTTGTGTCCACTGGCTCTGATATACATTTGGTGCACTTATTTTTGAAGCTCACTTAAAACACTGGTGTGTCAAAAATGAACCATAAAACATGTTCTATACACCCCATGCTAATGTAAATCCACATGTATTCCCACCAAAGGTAATAGAAGTGTGGTGATCTTAGGTGCAGGACTGAGCTAGAAGCAGCTTAATCTGATTGATGTGAATGGGCTGTTCCAGTGACAACCAATTCCCAAGCACCCCATCCCGCCTGTCCTCCCGGCTCCCCAGGAGCCTGTACTCACCCCAGCTGCTCTGCGCCCCTCTGGGACCAGCCCAGAGGCATGGCTGAGCTCAGCCTGAGCAAGGACTATGGAGCCAAGAGCCAGAGAGGGAAAACAAGGACAGTCTCCTGCGTCTTGCCTTTCTTTGGTACTTCTCTCACCTTGTTGTGCTAGACAGAGGGCGAGGGAAAAAAGCAGCCAAGCTTCCTACAACACGGGATACTGCAAATACGAGTCTCGCACTCAACAGGTCAGCCATGCTCCTGCTGTTTGTCATCCACCCAAAGGTGGGAGAGTCCCAGCAGAGTGAGAATAACCAATGAGAGCGATTGCTGCAGGAGGGCTTGGGAACCAGTCACACTTTAAACCTAAAGATAAATCTCAAGAATGGGAAGGGGAAGGAAAGGAAAGCTGATCAAAAAACATGCAGCAGGTAGGTGAAAACAAAAGGAACTGCTATGCAAAAAGGAAGAGCTGGTAGCAGGAGACATCAGAGCTGCAGAAGGCTTTCCAGCCTCTTTTATCTTATCTTTGCACTCCGTGCTTCCTTTGTGCCTCCTCTTGCTGATATCTGAGCTCTGCCCATCACAGAAAGGCTATCATAGTTTATTGATTTATTTGTTCACAGCACAAAATTACAGCCTGGTCTGCCAAATCAAGTTGTGTGAGATGTGTTCCTAACAGCTTGGCCATGGCAGGGGTGACTTGAACTGCTTGGAAAATGTTAATTGAAAATGAGAGGTTTAAATCAGCACAAAGTAGCAATTGTCATGAATGGTTCTTTTAAAAACCAAACAACCCAAGAGGAACCCCTGTGCCAAGCACAGCTGTACAGTGTCACTACACCCTGCCAATATTATTTAATGAAACAAAAAGAGAAATGAAATTGTAGAAATTCCAAGAAAAAAGCCCCTGAGACAAAACTGGAAGGCGTGACTGAGCCTGCAGATTGCAAAGCAGTTGCGGTTTCTGCTAGTCAGTGCAATGAGCACTGTGAGAGTCTCTGGCGGTAAGGAAATTCTCTGCTTGTGACACAGAGCTATTGCCTGGGTTTATATTTGCAGAGGTTATTACACCCTTTCTGTCCTCCCTACTGTCCCTTTTCCTGCCAATTCTGCCTTACCATGTGATACGGTGGCACTTTTGAAACTGCCCCACCGCCCCATTGAGACTGGGAGAGTGTCCACCAGTTTAACAGACTTGGACCTAGTCTGGTGCAATTTTTAATCATGCAGACAAAGCTGGCTCCACTGGGGATGTGGAAGATCTGAAATCTCTAAATCAAATGCAGCTGGGTGTTCAGTGCAGGAAAGGTCTCTTGCGGCTTTAAAATGTGAGGCTGAGACTTCATTTACAGTTAATAATAGTGTGCATTCAACACCCCCCTTTCCTCCTGCTCTCATTTATTTCCATACCTAGTTTACAGCATAGCTCAATGAACTTTGCTGATGTGTTAATGGTACCAGGCTCTCTGATAACACTCTGCCCTCAAATCTCAGTTTCCAGAGAAAAAAGGGAAAGACTGAGGAGAGACAACATTAACATCCTAAGCAGCATTTAGGTACCAATCAGCACAACTTTAGAACTAGACAAAAAGCAGGTTGCTCCATCTGATGACTGTTGATGCATGACAAAATTTTTGCATGTATGAATGTGCTAAGTGAATATCAAGGGAAAAGCACAGCATCTAGAAGGGCTTGACTTTGGCACGTGTAATTTTGCAACCTTAATGTTGCTTCAACAGTGGTTGAAGCAATGTTAAGACATGTATTAAACCAATACCTATTAAACCAGAATTTTGGCATTAGATGTACTTTTCAATATTCACATCAAACTGTTTCATTAGCATGATATCAAAGCAATTATGCAAAAAGGTTTCTTTAATGGAGAGCTTTTATATGTCTATGCCTATGCATGCACCAATTCATGCAAATCAAAGAATAACCTATGAACTTATTTAACTGTTTGCATTTGTGTATATAAACACATGTGCTTTCCCAACACTTTATAAATTTATCTTTATGTTTATCGAAGATTTAAAAATATGACTGTTTTGCAAAGTGACTATAAACATAAATCCACAGATCGGTGTGAAGCGTGAACTGTGGGTGACTACAGGAAATAAAACCCCTCTCCCTGGACTTTGCAGACACTTTAATAGTGTCCTCATGGACCTAATATAGCAAAATGAACAGTAGGATGGAGTGGAGACAGATAAAATTGCTGATTCTGCAGGAACAGTTTAGAATAAAAACTTCTGGCTGTTGTTTGAAAACTCTTTGCAGTGGTTTCATGGGGTATCATTCCTACATATGCTTTGATTTTTCCCATTTGAATGCTGCACAGGAATGCATGTAGATCTACCCAAAACAGCCAGGGAACAAACTAACTGTAGCAACACAGAGCTCAGCACAGCTGCAAAACCTACCACAAAGCAGGAAAGATTACTCACGAGGAGCTCTACACTCTCATGGTTAGTCTCTGATTTTAAGCCTTTAAGCCAACATGTCTAGCACACTTTGCAATGCCCTATGGGTGCCCTAGGTGATCATTTCAGCAAGAAAAGTAGGACATTTTCTGCAAAACTCCCCAGGCTGATATTTGCCTGAGCTCTGATATTGGAGTTGGTTTGCTTCTGACTGGACCGTGGTGCAGGCCAGCAGACCTAGCTGTCCATGGCTGTTTAAAAATACTGCTAGATTCCTATGAACCAGATTATTAAATGTATTTAGGCTTTGAAGAATAATTTTAAGTAATGCGAGCTAACGTGTCAAGAAACATATTCACATAGACAGGAAACTGAATTAAAGACTTCCCACTCATCTCAGACACTGTGACAATAGCACATTGCTCACACGTTCTACAGTATCTGGAAGTGATAAAGCACATTAAAGCAGTATAGAAACGTTTACATTTTAACAGTCTGATATGTCTTTGTTTAGTTCATATAACAGTACAACTAATTTCAAAGTGGTCACAGTATTCTCATCATGTAAGATGCACATCTCATCATATGTAAAAGCCCGTGGGCTAGTGAAGACATTGCATTTCATTTACATGTTCAATTATATAATTTTCTTGATTGAATATCAATTATAAGCAAACAAGAATACATTTTGTGGATATGCCAATTTTAATATTTGGAATTTTGGTCTTCCATCTTACTTTAGTGTGCAGTATTTTATGTCTTATCTGCATATAGATTTTGTATATACATAAATATATATATGAACCTACACACATTTATAGCAGAGTGTTGCTGTCTAAATATTCAAGGGGCAGGATTCAATTCACATGACTTTTGACATTTGAAAGTTAGATATCCAAGCACAACTTGGGCAATTCTATTACAGCTAATGAAGAGAATATGGTGTATTTACAGGATGATTTTATTTTACCTTTCTAGCTGCCTATTTTGGGATGAGATTAATTATCCTCTAGAAATGCCTATGACTATAAAAGGCATTGGTTTTAACTGAAGCACCTAAATGGTAGATGTCCAAGTTAGAATCACTAAATCTCATATAAATTACTCCCCCCTCAAAAAAAAAAAAAGAAAAAAAAAAAGAAAAAAGGACACTTCCAGCATTTGCATTCATCTGCTTTGTCAGACTGTTCATTCAATATGATTATTGTGATTAATGACTTCTTGAATGCCTGTCAGTCTCCAACTTCTGACTAAGAAATACGAGTCGAAAGCAAACATAACATTACGTATAGAAAGAATTAAAAGGTGCTGTCTTGCAATATTTCAAGGGAGGTGCAAGGGTGGTATAAGTTTCTCTTATCTGAATTAAAATTTTGGCCCCTCTGCTGTCATCAAGACTTCTATTAGATATAAAAAAAAGAAAAAAGTAACAAAAGAATGCCCCAAAGTACAGCATGCTGCTCAGCCTGTTATCTCATAATCACCAGTATTCACAGCAGTACATTAAAAAACCTGAACTGATTAACAAGTAACTTTATTTCTGGGTGACTATCACAGAAATAATCAGTCAATAACTTAAAACTCTATTACTGGGTGAATTTATGATTTTTTATTAGAATATTGCTGAAAAGGGAACTATGTAGCAAATCCCTATCTAATTGTTAAAAAAAATAATAAAAATCCAGCAGTCATGTGATTAAGAATCTTAGCTCTTGAACTTATGTAAGTATAGAAAAATCTCATCAATCATTTAAAAATTACTGAATTCAACCTCCATAATTGCAAAGGAAATGTAGAAAGTATGGTTTCTAAAGAGTTAAAAATAACTGGGCAAATGAATATAGTCTAAAATATAAATTGTTTAAAAAGGGTAGTTTTTAAGGCTGATCTTAGAATTTTTGTACCCAAACCCATCATTTTGTATGGTTTATTGTCAGTTCTGTATGTTTGGTTAGAGCGTGAAAGTTCCTATACTTGTTTTGAAATACTTGTTTGGGTGGTAGTGTTACTTAGGAGGTGCAAGACTGTGACACTGATCTATCCACTCACGCAAGTAATTCAGCATTTAAGGATCTTAATCAGTCTCATTAAAGCCAGTCACAGAAATCCCTCTGACTTAGTGGTGCAGGATCATACCACAGAGCAGCAGTTGTTGAGGTGTATGTACTGGCAGAAGTAGCTGTGCATTATCATATCAAATCACTTGGAAAAAACTCACAGCCTCTCCCGATATTAATTTAAGAATAGTAGTCAGCAGAAAGTGGTCAAAATCACTTTGGAAGTTATAAGCTGGTAGAGGGAATTCACTTCATCCTACTTCATTCCTAAAACCAAAAGATGTATGTTACAGTCCTTTAAAATCTTAACAGAAACACTACATTTTCTTTAAGAAATAGCTTTCCTAGGTAATACGTAAGCATTGTATTGTTGCAACTTGTCCACAAGACAATTGGAATCGTCTTTCATTCTGTCATACCTTTCCCCTCTCTTCCCTCTCTCTCCCTCTCCCTCCTCTACCCTGTTTTACTTCTCTTCCTGCTTTCTGGTTTACCCTTTTAGCAGTACAAGATCAAGACAAGCTACAAGGCATTTGCAGCAATCCCTACAAACACATTACTTATGGAACAGAAGGTTAGTGTTTGCTCAAAGACATGGGAATTGCATTGTATATTTGAGACCATTCAACTTTATGTACATATTCTGACATTTCTGTGGGGGATATTGCAGAATGTAAGCTCTGGGAACTAACTGCTGAGGATTATAATTCCAACCATTTTTCAGGGTCAACCACTTTCCACTGAAGATCAAAGCCTTCACTAATCTGAATTTCTGCAAATAAATTTACTGTAAAAAAAAAAAAAAAAGGTGTCCTAAAGGAATTGCCATTTACGGCAATGTCTCAAAGTCTCTTTTGTTATTGGAAAGTGCCTGGAGCACTGCTATTCTGGGACCTACCAGTCAGTAAGCCTTGGTCAGTTAATGATTATTCAATGACTATGCTTATACTAGTAAATTTAACATCACAAGATACGCAAATTTGACCAGCTGTGTTGTTAAACTGTGAGAATGGTCCTGGCCATTGTACTAGCATCTGTTAACTACCATTCTCACAAACAACTTCCCTGAGCTCTTCAACAGTTAGCATGGGCCAGGGTTCCATTCCCAGTATGTAGTTTGGGGTAACAATCCTTTTCTGTAGGGTAGGATGATAGATCCAAGGAACAGTCTTTAGTGCATTTATTTACTACCAAAGACACAGCCAACAAAGGCTGGGTTGTATAGTCCTTGTTTAGATAATGCAACTTTGGAAGTTAATTGAAAATTTAAATTTTGCATGAAGGGTTCAAAGTACCCACCAATGTCTATTTTTAAATTTTTTTTCCCAAGGTAGTTTTGCACAAAAGAATAGCCCACTAAGTTTAACAAAAATTTTCTATGATGAGCAATGAGCTAAGTGTCTTATATGTTTGAAGACATGCTTAATCATTCTGACATCCAGTTTATAGCTTTATCAGAAAAATCTTTCTGTTCAGGACCTAGTTCAGGAACTTAGCCTCTGATTAATTTCTGTAAGATTAAGTGTTCCTAACTACACATATAAATATGTATTCACATACACAGGTCAGTTGGTTTCACTAGAAGTTTGCAGAGCCTAAAGACTTTGGAGAGGGTGAACTTAACTGTGTAAAAATTTTGAAGATGATAATTTTGTCCTTGAAATATTACTGATTGTGATCTAGTAGTTATCAGTTAACTGCTATAAATAAGATTTTTTTTTCCAAAAAAGGGACATTCCTTTCTTTTCCAATCTTCTTTTAATCTTGAATGATTTTTAAAAATAATTTGCATAAAACCTGATCCTTCCCTTACTTAAATCTTGAATGCACAAATGAAGGTTATGTCTGCTTTAGCATGCAATGTGGTCCAATAGAAATGGCTCTGTGGAGGAAAATAGCTGATGCAGGGGATCCTACACCCCTACAGAATGTATTTTGGGAGGGTTTTGTTTGGGCAGAGTGCCTGTTAGTGGCTGGAAGCATTTGGTGGACTCCTGAAGTGCCACTTCGTGGTTGACTTCACCTGAAAGGCATCCGATTTGTGCACTCTAAGACTGTACCACTCTGCAGACCAAGCCAGGTAGGTGACTTTGAGCAGGGTATTCATTCTAAGAGCACACTCCTGATGTGAACTAGTAGGTTAATGTCAGCCATCTGATTGCACTTTTTCAGAAGAAAGGGGGTTCCTTTTGATGGTCTCGGTGGTGCTCTCCGGGGCATTGACTCACAACCTGCATGTTACTTAACCACAATACATAAAACTGAATTGTACAATCTAATGCCAGTATCTGTAGAAAAAGGAATGACTCAAAAGTTATCTGTGTTTAGACAGACTTTTGGTTATCCACCACTTTATTGAAAATGCTAGCCTTGGTGTATCCTTCAGTAGTGAAAGCACAGTCATATAAAACTAGTAAGAAATCAGTTTTCTGCTACAGGATTTGCCTTCAGGAGAGGCTCTTGACTAATTTACTTTGTAAACTGTATGTTTCAGCGTGGCCTGACTATATGCTTTCTGTCATCTTGGGAATTATGAATAATAATCTCCTATTCATCTGTACCAGCAGCTAATTATAGTGCTCCTAAGCTAGTCCTGTTGTGTTAGCTGACATGCATTTAGAGTATGGCTCTTAAAGGAAGCATGAAGGAGTCACATGCACACACAGGCCCCATTGTACCAAGCCCTAATATCCAAGTATTCTCCTCAAAAATATTGGGGAGGGAACCGGGAAGGAACTCATGCTGCAAACATGCTCAAAACAGTAGCTCAAAACAGTAATTATGTTGCTCCCACTTTATGCAATACATTTTATGCACTGGATTAAAAAGAGATCCAAGACAATAAGATTTTAACTACATAAGTGATGTTTTATTAACATTAAAATAATGGTTATGTGGAGAATAAGTTTTCAAGTGGCTTTTTTTTTTAGCAAGGAAGACACGTAAAATCTGCAAGGCACAGATATTACTGAGCTGAATGCATGATTAGGAATACATCATCTGCCTAAGGTGCTAAAAAAGCATTTTGCTATGTGATTGAACTGGAAATGCACATTCTCAGAAGTCAACTTTTTCCACTGTGTGAGTAATTATGTTACTTAATTTGAGTGGTCATGAGAAATAAGATTAGTCACAACTGTGATGTGGGTGATCCTAGTGACAATTCATATGCAATATTAGATGCCATGACAGAAAACTGCCATTGATATGTCATGTGAGGTGCAATGCTTTGTCTGCCTCTAAATTGACTCCTTCTGTCTAACTTTCTCAAGTAAATTTTTTCTTTTATGTGTGTGTCAATGCTTAAATTTCAACCAGCATTTTTCAACTTCTTCTCATGAAACCATTAGGCTATCATCATCTTACTGGTTTTTCTAGAACATGTTCTTCTTATCCTCCAGTACTCTTACTCAAAGTGAGTTTTTCAAATCTGTACTCATTAGCAGAGAAGAAAAGGCTTATTGACTATATATGTGCATACTTTGGCAACCCCAGAAGTGGCTTAATCTCATCAAATCTCGTAACTGGCATACTTTCCAGCTGTTTGAGTTTGTATGAACCTGATGTTCCTCACATCACCTGTGCTCTGCTCAGAAAAAGCCCCATACAGGATATCTTTTGGAAGATTGGTCTGTAACTTCCTTCACAGCCAGAAGAGCAAAAACTTGTTTTTAAGGGACTTATCCTCAGTATGGTCAGGCTCTGTCAGGGAGCAGCAAGAGCGCGCTGCTCCACAGGGAAGGTGAACCGGGAGCCAGGGTGACAGCAAGGCTGGCAGGACAGTGTCCTCACCAGCAAGGGCACAGCTCCACAGTGCCTGAGCAAGGAAAGCAGAGAAGGTGATAATGAGGTGGTGGTAACCATGGTCAGGCAGCAGTGCCATCATAGCGACACAGACTCATAGTGATGAGGCAGGTCCACACACTGTGATAATGAACTCTTCAGCCCAGCAGATGATAGGATCCACTGGCTAGAAGAGGAAGCTGGACAAGTTTAATGTAGGCATAAGGCAAAAGTTTAACAGAAAGAATTAATTAACCATTAGAAAAAATTTCCGGAGTCTGAAATGGGCTCTTTATCACAGAAATTGAAAAATCAAGAAAGGACACTTTTCTGGCACTTCATACAGTAATTCCAGGCAGTTCTGTGGCTTAAAGTAAAGGTCAGACTAGGTCATCACTGTCATTCCTTCTGGCCTTATTAACGTTGAGTCAGTGAGTCACCCCTCTACTGACACTCACTCTTGTGTAGCTTCTACAGTTGTACAGATGTGATCACAGTCTAATTCAAAATTCCATTCCTAATCAGATAATATTTAAAAAGTAATGCATCTATTATTTAGAGATTGTATTTATCAAATATGTATAAAAATATCCTTCAGTCAAAATAGAGTCATGAAGAGTTTATTTCAGGGAGCTACAGAAAAATTCTTAACTTTAAGTAGACAGTCTCTTAAACCAGATCCTACTTCATCTTCAGAATTATGTCAAATTTGAGATGTAACTCAAAAACTGTTGGACACCTTGGAACTGCAAACCAAAAAAATCTCTTGACTATTCAGTGGTCTTTGCTCAACAGCAAGGTCTATGCAGGGGAGTTTGAGTTTTCTGTGTTTGTCCAGATACACACCCCCTCTGCATGCTGGTTGGGGTGAACTTCCCTTATCTGGGCATCATTTTGATGGGAAGGAAACCTGGACTTACACACTTGGTGGGGGAGAGGTGCTGCAAATGTTCTGCTCAGACTTCCCCCAGTATGAACTGTGGTGAAACCAGGATGATGGGATGTGCCATGAAGCACACCCACTTCACAGGTGAGGCTTATCCCACACTTACCAAGTCTTCTGAAAAGCTCTAGGTATAACTGGCTATGGATGGAAGTGGTGCAAATGAAAGCACTGTTGACTTATCTGGCTTGTATTTATCAACTAATTATAAGTAGAGAACTATAATTTCAATTTTAAAAAAATGTAGGAAAAAATCTTCTGTCTTAAAGAGGTAATATTTTAGCTTATTGATTTTGTCTGTTTATGGCTGTTCTTCACGTTTTCTCTTGTCACAATGCAATTTGGCTAACTTCAAGAGAGTCTAAAACAGTCTTTCCATATGATGTTACACTTCTAGGAAAACTCCAAAGACTTAGTAATTGCATCCCATCACCTACACAGCAGACTGCCAGCAGTGCAGTATATTCTCCTTGTGGAGGAAAAAAAGAAAAAAATAAAAAGAAAGGCATTTTCCCCCTCATGCAGAAGGAAAAAGAGGATTTTTTTTTTTTTTTCATGAAAAGAAAGAAATGCAACTGAGGAAATATGGCAGTGATCTGGTACATTGGAGACCCAGCTTTAAGTTCTTGCCTTGAGGGAACTCTTAGCTATTGTATTATCAAACATCCATTAGTATAGAGACTGATCATGGCAAATACAGATTTAAGTCACTCTTTGAAATCATACAGCAAGAACTTGGAAACCAATTTTTCCCACTCTCAGATGGTAGACCTAACTGCTGAACAACTGGCTATTATCAAGCGTGTCAGGACCTTTCTGGACCTGGAAAGGATTTCTGACAACACTTTGTTGAGAATATTTTGATAAAAAAAGATTTTAGTTTTCCCCAAGTACTTCTGGTGTGTACTTACTAGGTGAATTTCTTGCATCCAGATTACATGTTCATGTCAAAATGCTTCTTAAGGCTAGAGATAAATACCTACTAGTAAGAAAGAAAGGAAATAATTTGTGCAGTTGTAGAATGATAAAGGACCTAGTTCATCTGTAATAATAACCAAGCATGCCAATGTAGGAGCAGGCTATGAGCCCCCTCTTTTTTTCAGAGACCTTGCAGCTTTTAGTATTAATTATTTTATAAGAGGAAAAGTAGTCAGGTCTTTTCAGTATCATCTCCCAGGATCTTCAAGGAATAAGTTAAAGGAACTCATGGTATGTGAAGTTCCGTTATACAGAGGGATTTTTTTGCGTGTGCTGAGGGCTTAGGAAAAGATTTCAATGGGAAAAATATGCAAGAGAAATAAAAGAAGAGGACATGTCTTGGCTTTTGCTCAGCCCAGGGTTTTCACAATACAGTAAGAAGGAAGCTGTGTCAGATCTAGGTTACAATATTCGTTTTTTCTTCTACTATTGCTGTGGTTCATTGGTGGATGAAACAATGTTCTATATTTCCTATATGTTGCCAAAAGCTTTCATTCTTCTAACAAAATATTGGAGATCCTGTCCGGATCATTTACCAGTATTCTTTCAGCTCTGATACAGCTTTAACAATCAAATAGCTTGGGGGAAAAAGGAGGGAAGGGTTGTAGTCATCACTGACGTCAATGGCATATATGCATCACACCCCCAAAGCTGCCCTTTGCAAGGAAAAAATTAGTGGTTCAATAACTGGTTATTTCATCTGAACATTTAAATTCTGTCACAAATACATTTTCTTTCTCTAAATTGCACTCTTCTTTTAAATTGTGGTCCCACTATTGTTTTTCATATATAATAAAAAAATTTGAATGCCTAAATAGGAATGTTCCACTTTTAATATTGTTAGACCATCAGCATAGGAAGTGAAGCATGAATACTGTTGATAGTGCTAATCAACAGTACTGTAGATAGCACTAATGCTTTAAATTAATCATAACGTTATTGCATGATAACTCCAGTAATTAGTTCAGAAATGCTAGTCGTACTTTTTTAATCTCACATTTTTCTCTATGTGGAAATGTAAAAAAAAAAGGCACTGCTGGAAAAAAAAAAAGTTGTATTTTGAAAAGCTAACAACAGATTAAACAGCACCTTTTTTTTTTGTAGAGGTGGTAGGGATGCCTAAAATCTAGTTCTCTTTGTTTCTTCTCTTTCTTTGGAGGACTTGGGCTGTTCAAATAAAAAAAAAAAAGAAAAGAAAAAAGAAGAGATACAACAGTGAAAGAAATTAGATGAATCACTTTGAAGATTAAAATCTTCCTTCCCCAAGGGTTCAAAAAGGGAGAACTCTGCAGCTTTCTTTGGCACGGCTCCTGCATGACAGCTGTATCTCAGGGGGACTGTGGAGCGCATAGACTTTGGTGCTCCGCTCACCTGAGTTCTTTAGTCAATGAAGGCTCTAAAATGCAAAGATATTTGGGTACTCAATTTCTACTGAAACTGATGGATGTTTGGTACTTAAATTATCCACTCTTGGTTCTGAACAGACTTGTCGATGTGGCTGTAGTTCCTATAGAAAGATTCTTCAGTATCTTCTGCGTAGTTGTTTTTTACCCTTGATTGTGTTAACTCTCTCCCACTGGTCTGGTGAAGAGAATATGAAACAGAAACATGTATTTTTTCTTAGCAATTACTTTATTATAGTCATTACCCTACTGGTTTCTTGGAGGTTTTGAGAAGCTCAGCAATTTCTCCATTCCGAACCCGTGACTGATAAAAATTTGTTGTTTTTCCTAACTCACATTCAGACTCATCATCTGTCTACAACAGGCTGCTTTGGCAATCCTGGCCCTAATAGGTACTGGAATGACTCCTCTACTTCATTTTATCACTTCATTCTATGTTTACCAGGAGGATGTAATCTCGACTGAAGCTGAACCGTGGATACAGTACTCGAGTGTAGTGCTGAGCCCCTCCTCTTCTACAGGACTGTCAGCTGATCTGAGAATTTAGCTGGGTAGCAGTGATGAGACAGCAGAGATGAGGAATACTACTTATCTTGTCATCTTCTGTCTTGGGATAAGATTACATTAATTTCTGTATGTCAAAAATAATAATTCTTTTACTTTTTTCCTTTTGAACTACGACTACTCTAAGGCCAACAGGTTTGTCTAGAGCTGGAGGGGAGAGAATTCTGTTTGGAAAGAAACTACTCTTCATTTTTTCTTACTATACTCTCTGATAAAAGACATGGTGTTCCATAAATGTGCTTTTATGCAGGATCATTTGTGGATGGTATTAAAATAATATTAAAAGTAAATTGTCATTAACTTTTCAGTTATGCATACATAGTTGTATGCTGCCAGTAGCTGGACAAGGAAAGAAAAAAAATTGTACTCAGCAACATTAAACTCAGAAATAATTACTTAAGTGTATGCTTGTTTTCTTTTTTTTGAAGATTCTGCCATTTTCCTCCCAGCTCCACATATGTCTGTGACTGGCAGCCCTCATACCCACCTCACTGGGGTCAGTTTGTTCCCACATGCATGAAGAAGTGCTTTACTGGAATGCTCTTTTTTTCTCTTATAATAATCTATTTTTTTCAAATAAGTAGCAAAATGAAACTTCAGAAAAACATAATGTGTTAAACAAAAAATCCACAAACCCTGCAGGTCCTCCCCTGTAGTCCAGCTTCACACATCAGCAGGCTTCCAGAGTAATTTTTGGTCTCAGCAAGGAGTCTATTTGAAAATCACTTCAAAGCAAAAATGGGTGATGGCAGTGAGAGTGTGCCTCACAGACTCTGGACAAAGATGAAAAGGGAACTGAGTGCTGGAGTTCAGCTTTTGAGGGTGTTTCATGAGTTTCCTGATAAAGTGGAGGGATCAGAAAACTGATTCCCATTGTTCTCAAACCTGCTCCAAGTATGGGTGTAGGAAAGTGGGAGGTATATCCAAGCACAAGAAGCTTGTGTTTTGTTTTGGAGAGATTGCATACCTGCTTAGTGTGTTATCACATACGTATAGCACATATTTTGCTTTATACATTTCTGATGGCAGGCTAAAATCCAAAAACATTGAGCATTGTTTTTGTTGCAATGTGGAATCACCATCCTTTTTAAACAGGAGGCACTTTTTAAAGAAAATGTCTACTGCAGGAAAAGAAAGGGCTTCCTGTGTGCTTGGACCCGTGCCTTGTCCACCTGCTCACAGCTGGCGGTTTTCCTCCGATGGTGCGCGGCAGGCAGCCCCCTGGCCCCTCTGTGGCACACGGCGCACGTTCACCGCGTTATGTTCACTGTGAAGGAGGGCAGCATTGTCGAAGGAGAAGACAAGTTAAACTGCTAGTTTCTGGTCTCTAAAAGTAGAGACAATTCACCTGGCTTGAATACTCTCTCTCTCTCTCTGCAAACCCTCCTCTAATTCAGAATCAGAAGTTGGTAACTTGAAGAACCTTACTAGGCCTGTAATTTCCACTTTTTCCATCTTTCCATGGTGAAACAGAAGGTGCCACCTTCGGAAACACAGTAGTGCAAAAAATGTATGTTTGCTTGGTTTTTGATATTTTTAACCCAGTATCACACCAAAATCTTTTGAATTGCAGGCATTAGAAGAGCCAGCCAAGACTGCTAGTGTGACTGAAGGCACTGCTTTGGACACCCATTCAGAGGTAGTGCTGTTATATGTCTTTCAAATCCCTATTTGAAAACAAAAAGCAAAGGTTAACTGAGTGATCCATCCTCCTTTTTCAGATGTGCTCCCCTGCCCAGCTCAGACAACAAACAGAAGAGCTGTGTGCTGTCATTGATCAAGTCCTGCAGGACCCGTTGACTATGGTAACCCATCAGTATGTGGGATTGACTTTTTCTCTTCCTTTCCTTTTATCTCTTGTCATTAATAAGTCTGTTCTCTGTTGAAAATAATTTTCCAGCGCCGATGTGAGTCTTCTCCAAGTTTTCTGCAGATGAGCACAGAGTCAGATGTTGGCAAGGTAGGTGAATCAGCCCACCCACACACCAAGGGCTCTTTCCAGGTAGATACCAAGACAAGCAAAATCACAATAGAGCCTATGGCAACAGTAAGGCCTATGGCAACAGAAAGCTGCAGCTGAGAGATCAGTAGAAATGTCTGGTGGTTTAAAAGACATGGAAGGACAGAACTGTAGTCCTGGGGTCAGTGCAGTCTTTGCTGCAGGATGCTTTCCTGAAGTCAGAAAGAGTTACATTATGAAAGAGAAACTGTTTATTAAGCCTTCAGAGGCTAGGATCCACAAGGAAGGAATCCTTCATACCTTGCCTTCCATATTGCAGGGTCTCTGGCCATCTCCCAGATTTCATCCCATCTTACTACAGAGGAGCCAATGTTTCCAGCTTCAATGAATGGAAACATCTTTCAGAACATTTTTTTTTTTTCATTATTGGTTTTCAAATAATAGGATGATTAAATTAATAAGTAGACTTGCTCTTAAGTGCTGATTTCCTTTTAACTCTGGCCCCTCACAGGAGGGGGATGTCTGCTACATCCATTTACCCTGGATAACTCAGAAACAGGTAGTGAGAAGCAGGGATAACTTTCTATACTGGTATTAAACTTCTGGTTTCACTAAGTTATATTGATGTGCCTTCTGGGTTCAGAAGGATGACTAAGCAAGGGAAGAGGGTCCTGTACTCAGTTTGTCCCACATAAATTTAAGTTGGTTGTGGTAGCTATAGGAAAGTGAAAATGGCAGAAATCCAACTGGAAATGGGAGGAAAGGGTTTTTTGGTAGAGGAACACATCAAAAAGTTAATGCATTCAAAATATCCTGCACAATGTCCAGTCCACCATGCAAAAATAGGGCACAGAACCAGTATTCCTGAGTGGCTATATTCAATATATACTTCAAATTTAATTTTCATTTTTGAAATTACTTCTGTCAACCAGCACACAGTGGTGAATCGGGCTTCAAGCAGCTGAAAGACAGAAACATGACAGTAGCTGAGGAAGCAGGTAGAGACTGTTTGTGAGGGAATGTTTTCCAATGCCTGCATTGAATCTGAAGTGGTTAAAATGCTGCTACTAAGTTGAGCTATAGCATCCAAAACTTACTTCCTTGGGCAATTGAGAATTGAACCTTGACCAAATGGAAGGCATCTGTTAGCAGTCATAAAGGGGACAAAAGGTGTGTTTAACAGGACACAGCATAGGGACCAAGCTAAAGGTTGTGAGGACCTCAGAATGAGAGAGCAAAGTGCTTAAACTGAGAGTAAAAGACAGTCATAGACAGGAAGGAAAGAAAAGTGTATGTTATAAGTAAATGCCTTAAGAAATAGTATGGATTAGTCAGATGAAAGCAAGTTCTTGCAAACGAGAACATGGAAAGGTGTCATTTCAGGTTATTTTGTGAGCAAATGTAACTTAGATTTCATGAGGCAACCACACCTATGGCTATCTACTAATAAACATTTTGTTATGAGAGTTCTCAGAGATAATTTAAATCCCATCCTCAATAGAGTGGGATCAGTGTTTTTGGGCAGTAAAAATGAAATAGTATTTTCTACAACAAACATATCAAGCAAAGCTTTAATATACCTTATTCTCATTTATCACATGAATATTTAATGAATTTTTTTTTAATTTGAGCAATTAATAACTAGTCACAATGATGAAAATCTCTTTGACTTACTCCTCAGAGTAACTCTTTGCTCTTAATGTATCTATTTATTTTGTACAAGGTGTCAACAGCACTGCAGAGAGCAGCTGGGCGTGAAACCAGATATGTAAGTACTTTTATAATTACTCTACATTTTGCTTGCAGAAATGTCTAATTTGTCTACTCTTGCTACAATACCAGGTGAGTCTGCACAGGCATCTACTAATGACTTGAGGTGTTGACTAGTACAGAGAAGCGAGTATGTTAGAGCACTGGCAATTGAGACTTGAGATGTCTTCCCACTGTTGTAAATCCATCATGGCCAGAATCTCTTCACAGCAGTGTCTATTGATATTTTTACCTGTGTGAATATGATGTTAAAATTAATTTCTTCACCCACTTCTTTGTTGTTGTTTGCTTCAAGCATGGGGCAAGAGCTCAGCTATTTGGCAAACAGACTGTTACAGGTGCTGAAGGGTGCATTTGTTTGGACTCAGCCTGCACTTTAGGGGACTTGCTTTGGTAGAAGTCCTTTAGTTTTTGCCTATCCACCAGAATTTGGGGTTGACCGACACTTTTCTTTCCAAGGTATAGAGCTGGCTGAAAACCCACAGTTTATCCTTAGACAAATAGAAGCTGTTTTGTCAAACATACATGCATCACAACATACAAAGAAAATCTCTATATTGAGTCATCTGTTCAATTATTGAAACATTAAGCCCAATTAACATTTTAATTCTCACTAGCACACACAGTTACTGCAGGTTCCATATTTTACTTACAACTCATCTAGTCTTGTGGTGAGAAATCTCTGCTTACTATTCATCATTCAGCATTTCTATTGAACCTCAAATCAAAGCAGTGCTGGCAAAGCAATAGAAGCCTTCCAGTTTTTTTGCCAGTACAATGCTTGACTGATCAATTTAATTTTGCTTCTTGAATGTGGTAGTATGCATATTTTATTGCACACTGTGATTTTTACTTGACAGATTGTGCTGGCTCATAATAATTAGAAAGGATATTGTAAGAGAGCTTTTTAGTGGAATAAAAGAGTGTGTTTCAGAGGTAGTCTGTGAGAACAGAGTATATTTAATACTACTCCAGTGCAGATCTCCAGCTCCCAAAACTGTGGCTGACACATACCATAAATTCAGGCATCCAACATATGCCTAGGGATACAGTTAGGTTTTCTTTGCTGGCGTAGAAAATCACCCTTACAAACTCTTCCTTTCCTTTCCTTTCCTTTCCTTTCCTTTCCTTTCCTTTCCTTTCCTTTCCTTTCCTTTCCTTTCCTTTCCTTTCCTTTCCTTTCCTTTCCTTTCCTTTCCTTTCCTTTCCTTTCCTTTCCTTTCCTTTCCTTTCCTTTCCTTTCCTTTCCTTTCCTTTCCTTTCCTTTCCTTTCCTTTCCTTTCCTTTCCTTTCCTTTCCTTTCCTTTCCTTTCCTTTCTTTCCTTTCCTTTCCTTTCCTTTCCTTTCCTTTCCTTTCCTTTCCTTTCCTTTCCTTTCCTTTCCTTTCCTTTCCTTTCCTTTCCTTTCCTTTCCTTTCCTTTCCTTTCCTTTCCTTTCCTTTCCTTTCCTTTCCTTTCCTTTCCTTTCCTTTCCTTTCCTTTCCTTTCCTTTCCTTTCCTTTCCTTTCCTTTCCTTTCCTTTCCTTTCCTTTCCTTTCCTTTCCTTTCTCCCCTGGAACTTTCTAGATAAATGAAACAAATCAATATTTAAAAATAAGTTTGGGAATAACGCAGAGGATTATTGGTAGGCTAACCTTTCCCATAAATTGTACAAGCATGTTGAATTTTTAGTGTGTCAGAAAACAGACCGTGGTCTCCAGGCTCTGCTGTGGTGGCTGAACTTGGTGGGTCCAGGCTCTCTTGAACTCTGCCATTGTTGCATTCTGCAGCAGAGTCTCCTGAGGGACGAGCCAGGTGTCCCTAACAGCCCCCATACATCACAGCTCTTTCCCCCTCTCTTGCTCTGCTTCCTTGGTAGGACATACAAAGACTATTTCTGTCCCAGCTAATAAACCAGATGGTAGCTTGTCCTCTGGCCCTTACGGCGAGGGCACACTGAGGTGGTTTTCCATAGAGTTGTCTTCTCCTCTTCCCCTTCTACTTCCCTCCTCTCAAAGTGAACCCTCCTGCTCAGCACAAGACCCAGGGTGGCCTCATCCCTTCAGCTCACCGAGAGCAGCATGCTCCATGCAACCACGCAGACCATGATGAACTGTCTGGAAGAGTGGCAGTTGGTGTGGACCAAAGCATGCAAGGGAGTGTGCTAACCATTAACTGGAAAGGACCTTTTCCTGAGCCTCTGTGTGTGCTGACTTTGGTCACTAGAGGAGATATAGTCCAGGGGCCAACATTTCTTCATAGTAAGTACAAGATGTCTGTTTTGAAACAAGGTGCTTACTTTGAGCCCATCTAACAGTGTCTCAGGTAGAAATCAGGAACTGAGTATTGTACGGACACTTGTTATCATAATATCAAATTGTGAGTTCCCCCAGGAGGTCTGTGGTGTCTCACATGAGCTGTCTTGGAGTAATGATTTTCAGCCATCCTTTTTTTGCAAATCTTTTTTTCATTTAGAATTAAGCTTTTAGTTTATGCAACTGTATTAGTTTTACTAGAAAGACTTAAAATGGTAATTTAGCAATATAATTTTCTTAATCTTTTTTTATTCATGATGTCTGATATTGAGACACTTGTCAAAATGTTGCTTGGAGGGTGTTTTTGGTTAAAAGAAAAGCTTTAATTTGTTTATGAGTCAGGGATAGGAAAATCTGTCATCATGCTAAAGTATTATTTATAAACACACACAGATATAAATGTGTATGTATGCACACATTATAATATTACTAATTACTTCAATAGGTTATATGGAGTAGTAGACTATACAAATATGTTGAAATAGCCTGCCATTTAACAATTAAAATGGCATAGATTTGCCTTGACCTCAGTTACTTTTTGTCTTCTCATGCACTTCAAAACCTTTTAGGGATGTAAATGATTGTACAAATAACAAGGGAGCGTATAAAAAATATGGAAAATGTACAACTTCAGTGAAATTACAGCAGTTTGTACCAGCTGACAACTAAGTACTACAGTTGTCATTTAACAACTTTTTAAACTGTATGGTCTTTGATATGATCCCATTCACCATTTTATAATAGTGCATCTCTGTTGGCTTTAGGGATGATACTGATGATTTGTAACAATGATAATAACATAATCATTCTCTAAATAAATTACTTCTATGGCTATTGAGTGCCTTTATATATATACTTAGTCATTGTGTTTCCATATAAATACTGGCACCAATGAAAGCTTTCTTAAGTTTAATTTCAAGTTCTAGCAAATTTATAATTTTGTCATTTAGCCCACTTACAACTATTTTAAAAATAATTTATCATGATTAATTGGAATAATTACTTTGCATATTATTGACATTTTTCCTCTTCTTGACAGTTGTATTCTAAAAAAAAATCTTTTTTAAGTGTTATAGACCTAACACACAAGTGAAAAAATGAGAGAACACGAAGCAGCTGAAAACGCACACAGACATGCAGAAATAAGTAACACTTTTCTTTATCTGTGGTCTGCTGTGCTTATATACATTTCAGGTAACCCCTCTGAAATGAGATTTAATTTGCACCACTGACGTGAGAGCATTTAATTCCAGCCCGCTTGTATCTGTAGATAACTCTGAAGTGCTTTGATGTCTTTAAGCTCACAATGAGATTAGTCGTCACACTTGGTTAATGGTATAAAAGAGAGTCGCTAGTATGTAAGTAACCACTAGTAAAAACTCTAGTTTACTCTGTCAAGGGCAGAAGATGTACTTCTTGTAGATTTAGTGCTAAATCACAGCTGTCCCTGTGGGGGTGGGAAGGTTTCCTCCACCTGTGTTTAGAGATGTGAGGAGCACAGTCCTCCACCATGACTTGTGGTGATGCTATTCTCACCACCAATGCAGGAGTAAAGCCAACAGGTCCAGGGAGTGATTAAACATCTCTATTTAGCACTTGGGAGACCACATCCAGGCTTCTGTGGCCAAATCTCTTCAAGGTCTTTGTCACAGGGGAACAAAGGAAGAGCATGTTCTTCCCTCTCCAAACGTGCTGGAATTGCTTTTCTGCTTGAAACGGTGAGAGGAATATATAGTTGAGTTGATAAAAATCCAACTATAGTGGTCCTTCTGCAGAGGCTGCAGGCTGTTATGGCACTGACTTGTCTTCTACTACAGCTATAACATCTAACCATTGTATCTAGTACTTTTTTAATCACCATACTGAAGAATATTCACATTTTAGAGTCTAAAGGTCTCCAAATCACACCTACATCAAGGAAGGGCGTGTTATCTGTACAGAAACACTGTGTTATCCAATGGAACTCCTACAGAGCTTGAAGGAGTTGACTGGAGGGATCAATGCACCAGAAATTCTGAATCTTACCACTGTGTGGGCAAATAAGCATGTGGCACATGGCTATTTCACATACACATACAAATACTTTGCATTCATCATGTTTACCCTTGATCTGGAAAAGAGGGCTTCTGCTGTTCAACATATACTCAAAAAAAAAAGTAATGCTTGAGTAGGATTGTTCTGGTTTTCATAATGTGAAGTCAGAAGGATGAGAAGTTTGGACCGAGCTCCCAATACAATTGGTAGTGTTAAAAACATTGCTGCTGCAAGTTAACAGAGAATGGAAAGCTCAGAAGTGTCAGGATATATGTTTCAAGATTAAATCAAGATGAAAAAGTTGAAATTTTGTTGCACTTGGAAAAAAGTATCCCTAAAATTTTAACAACAGGCAATTGTATTTGATTATACCTAGAAATAAACTGGAAATGACAATATTTTAACTTCTCTTACCAATCGCATGTCAGTGCATCAGTGGTAAAAGCTTCCGTACCTAAGCATACTACTGTCCATGGATTTTTCTTCTGTTATTGCTATAATCACTATGATATTGTATGTAATACTGTCTATATTTACCTTTTTTGCAGGCCAACCTTTACAAGTCGGCACCTATGGTAACAGAGAGTCAGCTGGTATGTATTGCACAGCTGTGGTACTCTGTTTTTCAAAATTTGCACAAGCACAAAATCTAAAGTAATTATTATTTAGTTTCTTAGTCCTTTGAAAGAAGCTGCAGTCAATATCCTCCTACAAAGCTGCATTGCTTCTACAGAGCTGCATTGCTTTCTTCCATACTGAATACACACCTGTTCTAAGTAACTGTAAATCCTGACACTACTTGTAAATCCATGGACCAAATGACCAACTAGAGAATCTTGCTGTATCTTGAGGTGTATGACAACTGTAGGGTCTACTGCTGGTTCTTGGGCTCTTTTAATATTCCACTTCTACAATTTTGTTTATATGCAGCAATATTCTGGCATCGATTTTCTTCTTACACACTGGTTTAAATCAAAGGTGGCTAAACTAGTGAAAAGGAAGGGTAAAATCAAATAAAGAAAGGGAGATTATGCATCAGATGTTCATTTTAGCTCTGATCACAATTTAGTCCTGCCGGAGACAAACTTTCTGAAGAAGAGTCAGAAGAGAGGTCATGGAGCTTGTCCAAGTGACAGTGAATGCTGTTAATGCTGCTAATGAATGCTTAGGGAAAAAATGAGATGTGGATGAGAAATTTTCCCCCTTGTATTTCAGCTAATGGAATTTTAGGGAATTCCTGAATCAATTTCTTCTGTTTAGTAATCTTTGACCACTTCTTTCACGATTTTTTCCAGTTACTTTTTGAATCTTGTTATACTTTGGTCTCTATAACATTCTGTAGCAAGAGGGTTTACTTTTAAATTATGCATTGTGTGAAATAGTACTTTATTTCTTGTTTTAAACCTACTACTTGACCTCAGTTCTTGTACTGAAACAGCAGATAATTGTTCTTTCTTCACTTTCTAAATAATATTAATTTTTTTCTAGGTATTAACCATTATACCCTATCAGTCACCTCTTTTTCATACAGAAAATTCAAAATTGCTTAGTCACCCCTTAAGAAGTATGGATACTGTCCCATATCTTTTTCAGGTTTTTGTTTTTGAGAATGGGAGACTAAAACCATAAATTGCATTTGTCTAGTTCTGAACACAGTGCTTCCTATTTACGTGACCCAATAAGGTTCTTTACTATTATTTCTCTTCCTTTCTTAACAATTCCTAGTAAATTATTTAGTTAGTAAATTATTTGTATTGAGCAGTAAGCCAATGTTTGCATAGAACTGTATACAATAAACCCAAGATATATTTTCTGAGTAGTAAGAGCTAGTTTCTGAGCTAACTCATTCATCAGTGCATGTGTAAATTCAGTATGTAGTTCAGTTTTCCCCTGTGAAATGTATCAATGTTGAATTCAGTTAAGTTTCACCTGCCTTTTTGTCATTCATTCACTCAGTATCATAAGATCTCTGTGCAACTCTGCATTGATATTTTGTTTCTACTCCCCTGAATGTTTCAGTGTTACCAGCTGTCCTGGTTTTGGCTGGGATAGAGTTAATTTTCTTCCCAGTAGCTGGTCTGGTGCTGTGGTTTGGATTTAGGATGAGAATAATGTTGATAGCACACTGATGTTTTAGTTGTCGCTAAGCAATGTTTACACTCGTCAAGGACTTTTCAGCTTCCCATGCTCTGCCAGGCGCACAAGAAGCTGGGAGGGGGCACAGCCAGCACAGCTGACCCAAACTGGCCAAAGGGCTATTCCATACCATATGGTGTCATGCTCAGTATATAAACTGGGGGAGTTGGCCGGGGGGCAGCGATCGCTGCTCGGGGACAGCCTGGGCATCAGTCAGCGGGTGGTGACCAAATTGCATTGTGCATCACTTGTTTAGTGTGTTCTTTTATCATTATTATTATTATTGTTATTTTCTCTTCCTTTGCTGTCCTATTAAACTGCCTTTATCTCAGCCCACGGGGTTTTACTTTTTTTTTGCCAATTCTCTTCTCTGTCCCACCGGGGGGTGGAGAGGGGAGGGTGAGCAAGTGGCTGTGCAGTACTTAGCTGCCGACTGGGGTTAAACCACGACACCAGCAAACTTTGTCACCTTACTAGCCACTCTTTCCTAGCTGATGTACATCCATAATTCAAAGCCCAGATTCCTGAGCACATCTCTGAGGAACTCTATTTGTGACTTTTCTCCACTGTGAAATTTAAACATTTACTCCAGCCTTTTGCTTCCTATCTTTTATCTGGTTCATAGGAAATATTCTCTTTTACTCCGTAGCAGTTTCATTTCCTTGGTAGACCCTGCAGAAAGACCTTCATTAAAGCCTTTGGAAATCCACGTGCAGCATGGTTGCACATCCACTGGACTTTATGCCCTGTGATGCAGCCTCATTTTGTTATCCCTGGTCTCATGCATTTAGGGACCCAGTGGGAAAAAAACCCAAACACTGAGCCTCATGTAAGATGGTCTGTTGATTCTCACTTGGTTTCATCTAATGTGTGTTCCTAGATGTCAAAGATTCTCATATTTCTAGTTTAAACATAACCTACATCTGCCATATCAGCCAGCTTTCTTGCCTCACCGACTTTTTAAAATAACTGTAAAAGATTTATCAGGCATGAGTGCCCTTTCAAAAACCATTCTCTATTATTTGTCCATATGTATACTAATTCTGTTCTTTAGTATAGTTTGCTCCTACTACTTTGCACAGCTTGAAATGTCACACATAGTGATTTGCGATTCCTGGTCCTCTTCAGGATCCTGTAATAAAACCTGCCCCATAGTTGCCGCTTCTCATTCTTCTGGTGCTGATTATGTCTGAAATTAAATACCACAATTCATAGTGTGGCAATTTCACACTGGAATTGCTTTAAGACTTTATTTATTCCTTGCACTTTATTTGCTCATTTTATTGATTTGTTCTCAAATCTCTCTTATTGACACTGTATTCGAGACAGTTCCTCCAAATTGTTTCTTTGCCAGTGTGAAAACCTCCCTAAATCTTCCTGTGAGGAAAGCTGAAATGAGGAATTAATTTTCAGCCTTTGTCTCCTCTTCTTCATGCATCTTTTTTATGTCTTGATGGTATCTGCTGGCTCCAAAGACTTTCGGTTGTAAGGAAATCTAGCAAGTTTTTTTTTCTCAGTCTTTCTTGGCCTAATATATGACATTTTTATATTATGGGCTAAATTTTCTTTTTTTTTTCTTTTTTCTTCTCTAGACTGTATTTGAACATAACTTTCTGTCTTTGAAACCTTTTCCTCCTTATTCCTTTCATTTCACTTTTTCACTGCTCTTTTTCACTGCTCTTTGAACATCCCAGTATTTACTGATCTATTAAACTCTTATAAGCTGATATGCACCTTCTCTGAAACATTACTGTCTTAAGCAGTATTCTGGTCACTTATAACCATTTCATCCTTCTGGCAGCTCCTTTGATATTTTTTTCTTTTTTTAAATAGCTATTTGAATTATTTAACTATATATTTTATTTCACCCTTTTTAAATTTCAATCACTACAGTGGAATTCTTGTGTGTGTTTTTTGTTCAGACAGCAATGCTGTCTCTGAGCACATTGTGATCTCTATTCATGAAAGATGATTCTTCAGTAGTAACATTTTTACTTAGAAATTTTGCAGCATTTATGATTCAGCCAACTACTTCTCCTCTTGTGGAGTCTCTGACTAGCTCTACCAGGGATCGATTATTTATGGAGACCAGGGATGTTGTATCTATACCTCTCAACTATGTGACAGTTATCCAGTGGACAGGCAAAGCACTGGGCATGCCACTGTGACTCTCATCAACAGGTTTTCTACTCTTTCAAAAGATGGCTATGAATGACTCATGATAACAAAGTGCAAAGCCATACCCAGCACACCAACATGACACACAATATTGCCATTATCATAAACAATGTTTTTCTTTATAATGAAAATGAGGCAAAATTCACATGGGGCCAGTCTTGCATACCTTGGTACCATTGTTCTAGGTCTTTTTGGTTCAGATATTTTAATGCTGCATCAGTCATTCATGGTTTTTGCGTGTGCAATGGAAGGATTTATAAAAATATATTTATATACAAAAATAGTAGAAAAGGAGTCATCTATATTTAGACCAAATACAGAATGGCATTTCTGTATTTTGTGAGCAGGTTTAAATTATAGTAACAGAAAGAACACAGTGCAGTTCCTTGCAAGAAAAGGATTGTGGATAGGAGTTGTATGGACTCGAGGCTGGACAGAGGGTGAGTTCAAGCATTTGAAAGAAAGAAAAACATTAGAGAAAAATAGATAACAACCTTCATCATCTGGTCCAGATGTTAAAGCTGGAGTGTTTCAGTTAATATCTATACATACTTCTATGGCTTATTTTGTTCTGGAGTATTTTTGGTGTGACTTGGCAGCTTGAAGTATTTTTTCTTGAATTAATTAATTTTGAAGCGCATGTATTACTGAGGTTCCAGTATTTCCTACATTTAATGCTATTGAGCCCAAAGCTCCATGAAATGAATTAAACCATGGTTGAGAATATGACACCTAAAGAATTATGGTGTGATTTTAAGTAAAAAAGTACTAAATCCAGCAACTGTTAAGATCCACTTCAGGTCAGAATGACATCAAATATAGCATAGTTGTCAGCATAAAATCAGTGGTCATGGATGCATCTATCCACCTAAAATTATTTCATGTCCTTTGAGCACTGATGAATGACTTCCGCAAGGCAGTGTTTGCCATGGGTCTACATCTATACTTTGTCAAGCATAAAAATGCAGGCACTGCTGAAGTGAAATGTGTCAGTTGTCCTGAGGAGTGGTCCATACAGAGCCATCACACAGCAAAGTAGGAAATGAAAGAGATTCCTGATATACGAAAGGAAAATGTGGATGAAGGGAACTTAAATGTGCTAATATAGTTTTCTAAAGAAAGGGAAGGAAGCAGAGAGCGAAGCAGAGAGCAGAGTCAGTGCTAAGGGCTTGCCCTTAGCCCCCTCCTTGCCACCAGCCTGGGCAGCGAGCAGCGCCTGGGCAAACCTGCCCTGTCCCCTTTCCCCAGAACAGCAGCAGAGGTGAGTGCCTCCTTCACACTACTCTTACTGTGGGTCTGTCACTTTTCTCCAGCTGTTGAGAAAAAGACTCATCCCTGTACTGATTTTAGCTTTGGTTCAGTTAAGCACAGAGTCAGTGGCAAGCATGATACAGTATAGTATCAGACATCTTGTTGAAAATTCAGCTGTTTCTTGAAATGCAAATATTTCAGTATGAACAAAAATAAAGACAACCTGAATTTCAAACAGGTGACTGTCCTTGTTCTCTCTGCTCTGGTGCAAGACCTGCTGCTGCTTCAGCATGGAGGTCGAGAAAATAATTGTCCTTCCTTCCTAGGCTTTTCAAAGTGTTGTGAATAATTTACTACTTAGCCAGAGGAAGAGGAAATCCTTTTAACCACAGTTATATGCCTTCCCATCTTCAAATGTACTAAGGGAGAACTTCATTGTAGACTGATACACTGCCTGGAATGTTTTATTGCATTTTTGCAAGTGTAAGGCCTCTATAAGGGAAAATAAAAGTAAACTAATACGTTCAATAACATATTTCCCTTTGTGAAGACTAACTTGTGGCAGAAAAGAAATAGAAGGGGAATATTTTAAGGTGATTCACAGTTCGACTAGACAAAGTGTCTACGTTTGTATTGTTAGGGCAAAAAGCATTGTTTGCGGACAGTGGAAACTGCAATGCTCCTTCATGACAAGGGAGTCAGTTCCTCACTGTCTGAAAGCAGGTGCTCTCAACAGTTTAGAGGCTTCTCAGGTGACTCTGGCTTCTCAGTGCTGGCAGAAGACGACTGCGTTTTTTGGGGCATGCTGTGTTGCATACTTGCCCCATCTGCCTCAGGTTCCCTTTCCCCAAAACTAATGAGTTTGTTGGAAAGGACTGGGAATGGTTGTCTCCATGAGGGAATTCTTTGGTTATTCCATTTGAAGCAGAAGGCTTCAAGGACTGCAAGAGACTATTTGTACAGAAAAGTTGGATATAAAGGCTATGTAGGCAAACAGATGGACTCGGTGCTTGCTATTTGTCAAGCGAGGTCTGATGGACTCAGAGCAGAAAGGAAAGAAAGAGGGCAGCTAACTCTTATCCCAAGCCCAGCTCTTCTGTTTTGTTATATATTTTTATCTGATAATGTCATATTTTTGTTAATCATTTGTCTGGTTGTCACAGAGGCAGGCTGCTTCAAAACAGCACTGCATTGGAAAATATATTAAAAAGCCAATTCCTTGTTAAACATTAAGAGGCAACTTTCTTGTTCACAGGAAAGCTGTTCAGGTATCCAGAACAACTTAATGTTTATGTAGCGACACAAAGCACTGCAAGGAGGGAGTGCAGTCATTGCTAGCTATCAAAGAAGGGTCTGGCCCCACATACTCTGGGGATCTCTGAATACTCTGGATAAGGGGAAGTGACAGTGACTTGGACAGGAGAAACATGGGACTCAGAGGATTTTAGGCCTCTGCTGAGAGGAACGGCATTGCAACTGGTGCCTTACCAGTTTCAGCAAGATCTCAGGGAGAACCAGTGTCATAATAAGAGAGCAAAAAATTAGAGGTGAACATGCCCCTACACCTGCTGATGAGAAGTTCAGTCTTCTGACTTTTGGGGTGAATATCACGCAAGACTCATTTTCATACAGCCAAAATACCTTCTGTCCCTGAAGAAGGGTGGCCATGTCCATATTGCCTATCAAGAGACACCCTGGCCCGCTGTATCCTCCTATTTCTGACTGTGCGCTTGCTGACCTGGGCCAAAAGCATGCCAGGGTGCACCCTGGCACTGAATCAGTACAACTGATTATGGGTCAGCTCTGGAGCTTGTGTCTTGGCCCTGTGCAATTTGCTAATAGGGCTGTAGCCACATGATGGCAGCCCATTGCAACCATAACAGCCTTTGCCATTTTTCAGTGCTGTTGTAGGAAGACCAACACTTTCCTTGGCTAAACTGAGTCTTAGCTTGTTTCTCAGCAGTGTCAGTTGTGCTACCCACTATCAAAGAAAGAGTTCAAGTTTTCAGTTTTGGATCAAAGATTTTATATAGCTTGTCAGGGAGCTAATAAAGTATTTCAAATTCTGGTTGCTGGCTGATATCTGCCATTCTGTTAGCAGAGTCAGACATAAACACTGACTGATTCAGTCAGTACTTGAGTGTATGATGTTGCTTAGAAAATGCTTCCTTAAAAGCATTTCTACAGTGTGCTTTTGGAAGATGTTTCCTACATAAGGAGAGTAGCTTATCCTTGATGATTTCACGTACGTCAATGGGCTTTTAATTGCATGGTTACATGGTGTGGAGGAGTGCTAGAAGGCCACAGGTCCTTTGTCTGCATAATGATTTGATAACAACTGTAGCTTTATTTTTATATTTACCTTCGTGTTGAAAGCCAGAAGTCTTTCACTTTTGCAAACTCTTCTCAGAAATCTTGAAGAGGAAAATAATTATTTTATGGTGAATCCTACAAAGAAATAGTCATGAACTATGGACTGTAAGTTCATTAAATGAGCACTGTGTCTTTCACTAAGGTGAACTTCTTAATGAAAAAGTTTAAATTTTTAATGCAACTTGGCACTCATTACTCTTTTTAAAAAGTTAATATCACCTCATGGCTTATTTTTTGCTTTCAGTTGAATATGTTTCTTCTTATTTGATAAGGCAGATGAAAGAGCCCCAACCTGTGGAAAGGAGGGAGGGAATAAAAAAACAAAGCTAGGGAAAGATATTTTGCTGCCTGGGCCTTGCTCTTCCCAGGCATGTTGTGCTCCTCCCACCTCTGCCACCTTCTACTTAGCCCCTGGGCACTGCTCTGTCCTTTCTCAGAGCAGAGGCAGAAGCACAAGACGTGGGGACATCTCTTGCCTCCTGCACTCTCCCCCTCCCATGGGCATCCCTCTTGCCCTGTCCTTGCTGGATGCCTGCAGATTTAATTTTAAGGTTATCCATAACTCAATTTACATAATACACCCAGCAATCTCAGCTGCATCATTTTAAGCTTACTTTCAGAGTAAGCTGCTCTTTTTTTCCAGATGGACTGCTTAGGTGTATTGCTCTTGTAAACAGGCAGATGGTGTTATTAAATGTACATAGTCTAAATCTTAAAAATAAATCTAGTGGTGAATCAAGTTTCTTCTGTGCGTCTTTATACCCTACTGGGTACTGAGGATGGGGAGCTGTGACAGTACCTATTTCTCAGTCCCAGCTGGGCAAGCTGCCCCTCTGGGCTGCAACCACAGAAGGAGCTCAGCAGCGGTCCTGTTGTTATCTATATCAGTTGTGACAAAGACTGCCCATCTTCTATGGGGTAGCCATAACAGAGAAGAATATAATTGAGTTATTGAAAAGTTTAAACTCAATCACAGACCCCACCAGGACTTCAGTACTTACCAAATTCCAGTGAGAATGTACACTTTTTTCTTCCCTTTCTTCGCTTACTGAATGAGTTGTCTATTTTAAAATTATCCCCTAGCCTCTCTTTAGTGTTTATGCCAGAATCCATCATGTCAGACTTTACTGTAAGAATTCTGAAAATCACAGATGTACTAAATTGACAAGTTAATAGTCAATTTTTTGGTTGGCTGGTAGCTAACCAAGAATTTTTTTTCTTGATTAAATAATCCGATTTGTCTGAAATGAGGGGTATCGCACATCCGTGCTGACTAAATTCTCTAAAATTGTACTTTTCCAAGAGAACTCTTAAAGATACTGTCAAAATCCAGCATGCAATCACTGGTATTATTCCCCAGAAAGACTTCCTCTAATATGTTGCTACCGGGGTGTGAGTTAACAGCATCACATATTGTCCTTCCTTTTTTCACAGTTACTGTTTTGAGGAGCCCAGAACAGAATTTGCAGCATGAAAGCAGACATATGGCTGTGCATAAAGTGTGACTTGATGAACTTATCAAGATGCAGCTGAACAGCTAACAAAAACATCCAGCAAAACACACAAACAGTAGTTTGACAGCCCAGCATCTATTTTTGTGTCAGTAACAAACAGATGTCAGTGATGAGGTTCAATGCATAAAAGCAGCTCTTGCCATTTTTGTCTGCAATCTGTATTAAAAGCAGGCCAGGCAGCATGACACCTGAATAATTTTTGTGGTGAAATATGTTACTAATAAAATTTAAAAAAATCTAGTCCCTACAGCCTCATTGGAATTGACTTGTCTAACAAATATTCTGTAAATTGTAAAGTAATTTATTTTATTTTTCTTCCATCTCTTTTCTCCTGGGTGTGCTATGGGTCAAGACAAAACCTGGTGTCATTCGTCCTGTGCTGGTGAAAGGAAAGAGTGCACAGCAAAAGGAGGAGCCCTATCAACCCAATCCTTTTAAAAAGTACCTTGAAGAAATCAGTGATCAAGATATTGAGCAGGTGAGTGACTCTTCGAAGGATTTTGTAGCCTCAGCTAGTTTCCTTACGGATGATGGAATAATCTTAGATCCTTGTTTTGTCCTGGTGTCTTGTTTTTTGCAAAGTTATGTGACTCCCCGATGAGCACCTGGCTCCTGGAGGAGAGTCTCCAGGCTGGAGATGGGCAGCTGGGCTTTCTACAGGGACATTTTTTGGTGACAATTTAAAAACCCGTATGTTGAGGAGGGGGTCTTCTAATGATGTCCACAGGAAACACTATAGAAAATAAAGTGGAAATCCTGTGCTCACCTGCCAAGCACGTGTCTGGATCAGATCTACTAGAAAGTGCTTCTTCCAAATGGGGTCCAGACCCAAATCCTCTCTAAAGAGAAATGAGGACAGCAAGGACTGGGCAAGGTTCACTCTTCCCTCTCCAAGGGAGACTGCGGAAGAGCCCCAGTGAGTTTCTGTGTCACTCCCCAGCGCATAGCTCCCCCAGGCCTGTATTTGGGTCCCTCTACAGCTTGAGGGAACTGCTCTTCTACTGCACACGAGGGGCATTAACAGGCAGCCCATGGAGCAGCAAAAGTGCTGTCTTCTCCCACAGACCTCTGCATAAAGCCATAGGATCACTTTGCAAAAACACATCTTGAACTTTGCTGACCTCTATGAGGCATTATCTCAGAGAAACCCCAGATAAATGATTCCGTCAGCCTTATCTTGTGCATTTGTGTTTTTGTGCATTATTGTGGATTAAACCTTAACTGCAATACATAATCTGAATGTCCCTGTAGGAGCTTATTATTAACCCATCCAGTATGTTCTGAATCTTTCATCTGGAGGGTAATAAAATGAGGCCAGTAGTCCTCTTGCCAGACATGATGTGAATAAAATACCTTACTAATTGAATTTCTCTTACTTCTGTGCCTCTCTAGTCACATTAGAGAGAGACTTTAGCAATGGCGGTCCTCTCTTCTTCCTTTTATAACTGATTTTTTTTAAGATTTTCACTTTAGTTCTTTCCATTCCTCCCCATAGCTCTGACTTTCTGTAGGACATTCCCAGCATTGGTCAAGAGTACTGCAGCATTACAAACAGAGCATCAGTGGGTTCCAGCAACACGTATGGCTGGCATCAGAAGGTTTCTCATTCTATAGGTTTCTAACGAATGTAGAGTTTCTGTAAAATATAAGAAAAAATGAATACAAATGAATATTTGCAATTTGTCTCTGAACTTTTGAGGTTGACAGTGAATATTTGATTTCAGAGACTATTTGCGAGTTCATAGTGAGTTTTTCATGCTTTAACTTACTGAAAACCTTCTGATGCCCAGGCACTGTGCTGCCATTTGGCTGGGAAGAAAGAGGAGGAGAGCTGACCGGGAGCTGCTGCTAGAGAACTTCTGGTCTAGGCCACCTCAGCAGGACCTCGCTGCAAAGGCAGGGGCAGCTCACACCTTCCTTTCATCAGGGCTGGGCACTGATTCCGCTGGCTATAGTTTTTCTGATGAAGGAGTGATGCAATCACCAAACTTTGTATCTTCAGGCAAGGACAAACCTGGGCTTAGTGCCATACTCAGAAGCTTTCTGACATTTGACGCTAATTGTGAAAATAAATCAACGTACATCTTATAAATTACTTATGATACATATTACTGAAATACTGAGGATGTCATAAGTCCATGAATAAATGTGATTGTTATAACAAAAGCCAAAATTATTTTATATAAAAGCTATGAGTTAAAATTAACTAAACAAATAGTGCGCTGATTTTGATAGATGGAAAAGTTAATTTCACAATGAATATGTTCAGTTTTGCTTCCTTTATTTAAAAGAACAATTACATATGCTCTTAAGTACTGATAAATTAGCATTTTTATCCTAACCTAAGAAATACCACAGGTTGCTGTAAAATACTTATTATTTTGCGGAGTCCTCTATTAAGACATCTTTGTTCTGAAAAAGGAACTACTTAGGCCTGTATCCAGATGGATTCATTGACTCAACAGGAACTGATTTTGTTTGTGTGAGAAATGGTTATATGATTCTAGTGGTGGTCTGATATAATATTTAATAATACCATAATAGCCAGATCGAGGGAAAACACTCAAGCACATGCTTGCATTACAGCACATGCTTTCAGCTTTTGCTTCTCAGAGTAGGTTTATGGTGCTGATATAAGTCCCTTGTGTGTGGAGGAGACTTGGGTGCCCACGTGAGGGTGTTCACAATCTTACAGCATCTCTGAAACTCTCCCAAGGGGGTTGAGTGCCTGTAAGAGGGCTGCAGCACTGCCTGTGAAACTGGGCCCCATGCCCAGACAACAGTTTGAAACTTGCAGTGGTGGTCTCTAGCCATGGGGTTGTTAGCCTGTAAGGACACTCATTCTCTCTCTTCACCTGCTCTCAGTAGTTTGCATTTTTGGCTGCACAGCAGCTGGCTTCTAAAGAGTGGGAGGTGTTCCCACCAATATTACCCCAAAGTCAGGTAAAGTGACTGCTTTCATGGGATATGACCTCTGTGGATTAAAACTAGGAGACTAGCAGCTAGGCTTTCTGCTTTCTGTGGAAGAGCTGGTGGTAGTCCCCTTGTGCTTGAATAAGAATTTAGCAGGCATCTACTGCGGCTGAGGGCAAAACTGCTCACACTGTTACTGATTTTCCCTGGTTTTCTTTGGAGATTTTCCCAGTCCTGCTGGGAGGTTCAGCTCTTACATTTCTGTTCTCTCCCTCTCTCTGTGTTTTCTTTTCCTTTCTTTCTAACACGATTGCCAACAACACCCTCCCCAGGTGACGTTGCTGCCCCTCCTTCACCCAGCCCATCTCGAAAGGACAGACCCTTTCAGACTACACCTTCGAGGATGGTACAGACTAGATGAGATTCCAGATGGCATCAGATTTATTAACTTCTCTCTTTTGATTTTTCTTAGACCTCCGCAGTACCTCCCCTTCCTGCCAAACCTTCCAGTGTGACACTGAGCACTGGTGACTATGTGGGTGACATTCAGTTTGAGAGATAATGATTCAGCCACCTGTAACTGCTGACCTTTAGCTTCACACCCCTGTGTTGAACACACCTTTTTTTGCACAACAGAGAGTAGCTTGTTTGCTTTTCACTTCATTAAGAAACGTCCCGATGTAGAAAAGGCCATTTCCCTTGTAAAAAAATAGTAATTTTTGCTTTAACAGGCAGCTGTTCTCACGCAGATAATCCAAAGTAATGGATGGAGACAAAAAGAGATTTCTAAATTAGTAAACATCATCTGGAAAGGATGTAGCTCAACTCACAGATAGGTCTTTTTATCTGAGTCCTGGGTACGCTCTATATAAATTGACACTGGTGTGCCAATAAAATTTATAAACCAGGGAAAATTAGCTTGTGCTGCCTTTTTTTTTTTTTTTTTTTTCTGAGGACATATACAACTTGTAGCACTGGCTATTCAGTGGATATCCCCCCATCAACACTTGTTACAGACAGTGTAGTATTTCTGAGGTTCCAGTCTGACACTATTAAGCTTCCCACATTTTTAGATGCCCTTACTGGAGATGGTAATTTCTCCATCATGAGAAAGAATTTTCTTCCTCTTGCTTAGTACATTTCAGTAATGTTTCAGGAATTTTGCAAGTATGCTCCAATTTGTTCAAAAAAGCACCATAAAATATACTGGTAGTATATGAAACTCGTGAGCAGCACTGATGTGACAGCATCATGAAAATTTTCATTTCAAACTGGGGAAACAGAATATTTTTTTGGGAAAAAATAGGGCATTTTGTTACATAGTAATATGAAAACAACTCATAATGAATGTTAGAGAATTCATGTGCTTGCAAATATTTCTTAACAAGAACGTACATAGGCTCCTTTGTCATTAAAAAAAAAATCACTTTGGGCAATGGACAAGCAAGATAAGGATGAACTAAAGAGTTATACTTGGCATGAAGCTGTGAGGCCAGTTTGCCAAGGTTTATCATTAATAGAAGTAGGGCTGGTGCCTCTGAGGAGGAGCAGCAGGAGGCAAGGTCGCTGTGAAGCGACTGCTGCCTGGTCTCCTTCCAGCCTCTCTCGCCGCTGCCAGGCTGTGATCTGCTCGTTTGCTCATGCTCACTCTTTTGGCGGGCGATACATTAGCTTCTGCTGGAACTAATCACAGCTCTTGTCAGAAATTTTCTGGGTCTTGAGCTCAAAGTCACAGTGTGCAGGGGAGTTTCTGGTCTAGGCTCTGCCAGCCAAGAGGGTGAGAATTTGGGATGTATTGTGTCAACGGCCTTCACAAAACCTAAGCACAAGATTTGTGCCAAAAGCCGGGTGTGCTTCCTTGACTCTATCCAAAATCTTTTAAAATTCAATTTTTTTAAAGGATTTTATCCTTTAGGTGCAAAAAGCACATACACATTGGGTTTTTTTAACCAGAAACACTATTAACTGTTGACAACTTGCAATAATGAAATACATTGTGAATGCACCTTCACTGTTTTAATTCTTAAATGGCTGAAAAGGCTTGTTAGAGTATTGTTAAAAAGCCTGAAGTGCTCCTGCTAGTACATAGATAAGGCAGACTTTCTTGTGTACCTCTCAGACACTGTTTTCAGATTGGTTTTGCTTTCAATCCACTCTCTCAGAAAATGTTCCAAAACGTGGCCATTTTATCTTAGCACAAGATTCTTCTGGGCTTTCCTTTTCTGTCACTTGAGCATCAGTTGAGCTGCAGGAGGCAGATGTACTGGACCCCAGTCGAAGCGTAACTGGTTTAACGGGACACCTACAGCAGGTTTTTGTGGGTGTACTTTCATGCCAATGAAAAGTGCTTAGTGTAGAGCAATTGTATTGGCACGAAGGTAGAGTATCTTTCCTAGTTAATCATCAAGCCCTATGAAATGTAAAAAAGGTGCAAGACAAGCACTTTCCTTTCTGTCCAAAGCTTCTTTTTTGCATCCATTAATCTGTTTCTGTTTACTTTTCTTTTTTTCATAGGAGACTGCTCTCCTACACCCTCTGTATCCAACTAAACTGATCCCTCCAACTAAGTCCCCTTTGCGTCCTCCGTCCGTCTCCCTCGCTGACTGTCTAAACCCTGGACCTTTCAGCCACTTGTCTTCCATCACGTATGACGTTCACGAGAATCCTTATAGCCCTTACAGTCACAACTCTTTGTACAATAAGGTGAGCGTCAAGTGTGGTGTGATTCAAGAGTGTTGTCAGGCTTTTATCCTTTTTATTCTATGCAGAATTCAGTTGAGTCATTAGGATTCAGTGCCAGCAGGTGCTCTGGGAGACACATCTCAGACGAGCCTGTGTCTCCAGCGTCCCTGGAGATACTACTGCTTTTCCTTCCCTCGGCACAGCTCATGTTGGGGCTTGCTTCCTCCAGCCCAGCTAGGACAGGGCTCCCACCACTCTTCATTCAAGCTATTTGTTCTCTAAAGGAGGAATAATCTACTTCATCCCTCATGCTCAGATTACCTTTAACATTTACCCATACTAAAGTAATGGGCTATTTCTTTCTTCTTGGGGATTGAGGGAAAGGAAGCTAACCTGATAGAAATATAGGCTTTTCCAGTGGCTTTATCTGTCATCCTGACAAGCAGTTGTCTCTTGCCAGTGCAAAGGGAATCGCACCCTTGCTGACATTTGTGTCTTCTTTGAAACAGCAGTGAAGAAGTTAGACAAAATCTCTGTAGTCCAAGCTGTGTGGGTGACAGGGCTGGCTAATGAGCTTTGTAAGGTGAAAACTGGACCCTGAAGTCTTTTCGAAGAGCAGCTGGCACAAAGTATTTACAATACCTCAAGAGAGCCCCTGTCTGGTGTTAGAAAAACATCAGTTGTGGAAGTCCATAGAAGATGTTGTTTGGACCCCTCAGATGCCTCCCTCTTATGTCCTCTTTTTTCTAACACAGAATCTAGCTGCAAATGCTCAAACCTTGATGCCAGGAGAGAGAATCCACTCCGAGATGTACAGTGTGCTTTATTTGGAATGCAAGAGATTAAACCACAGGCATTAGGCGGTGTTTCTTTAGGCTATGTCATGGTTTCCTCATGAGGGGAAGCACCAGGGTGAAATATGCATTACTAGTTTTAGGCACACTGGGAGCTGAGACTGCTTTGGAGAGAAGTATCACCTCTGCAGAAAACGTATTTTGGTCAGCCATCAGACTCTGAAGAAATGCCTGGAAACGCCTTTCTCTCCCCATTGACTAGAAACATAATTTAGGTTAATTGGCAATGTCAATAGTGTCTGAAGTTGGCCTCTCCATCCTGTGGGATTTATAGAATTTACCATTTTACCCACTTACTAGGATGGACTAAAACTAAAACTAAAACCAACCTTCTATTCTGTCTTTGAGGCATCCTGAACAAAAGCATCTTTTCACATCTGTTAGACTGGGTTTTGTTCTGTTTCGAGTTTTACTAAACTGGGCTGACATGTTTATTTAGGCAGCAATGATTTTATGATCAAGTATTTTTTGACAAGTTTCCTGGTTCATTGCAGGGCATTCACATGAACAAACAAACAGTTCATATGACTGCTGAAGACAGTTTTTATAATGACAATATGTATTTGCTGTTGCTAATGAAAGCACTGCTAAAAACTCAGAAATTTGTATAGGAAGGCAAATAAGTCGGGGAAAAGTTGTCTGAAGATAATTAAGATAGTGTAATTTTTTGGTATATCATGTTAGCTGTTTTCTGAAACAGGGATATTCTTGCTGACTAATTGCTGAAATAAGGAAATTTTGCTGCTGCTCTGATTTCCCATAGCACTGTGCACCCAAAACTCTTTTCTTGAATGCAGAGGTCATAGGACAGCCCAGCCTGTGTATTTGCATTCCACACATATGGTGATGATTATGAGGCCTCTTCATCCAGCTCTTTATCTCAAGGAAATTTTGTCATTCCAAGCAACCTTTGTGAGCTTTGCAAACTGATAAATGCAGCCACACCTCTCTGATGTTAATAGGTTCTTCCTGTACAACGTAAATACGAGAGCTACATCATCTCTTTGATTTCTGCTATTTCCCTGTATAACATAAATTTGCTCTCTTACTTGGGTCATTTTTTACTGTCCGCTGTTAGCAAAGGTATTTCACATGGTTTTTCTGTAAGCTTCACACATCTGTAAACATTTTTTATTTTATTTTATATGTTATGTATTTTATATGTTATGTATTTTTTTATACATTAGGTATATTTTATATAGTCTTATTTCCATATTGAACTCTGACTCTCTACTTAAGCCTGCAGCTTTCCAGGGCTGAGCAGCATCATCCATAGCCCAGAAGTCACTGAAGAGTGCTGTATTCTATCAAAGAAAAGCTCAGAAGATCATTTAATTTTACTTCAAATACTTTTGCAGCAGCATTTTGAATGGTTATGTTATCAGGGAGCTAACTGGGAGGGCTGTGTTTTAGATGAGGCCCTAGTACTGACCTGCTTAAGCAAACTTTGCTTAACTTAAGCAAAAAAGTTCACACATTTGGGCTTCTGGTTGTCTTCCCACTGCCATCCATCTCGTTGTGTAAGTGAAATAGGCTCCTGACTTTGGTCAAGCAAGACCACATGCAATGATAATGCTTGTGTTTCTCCAAATGCATCCCTTTTAATTTAGTTAATGTAGCAAGTTCTCTCTTCCACCCCATAAGATTTAGTGAAAATCCACAGGAATCTATGATGTTAACCATGATAGGTACAAAAAATTCAATAATTAGATCTTCTGAAACAGGATTGGAGAGAATGACAAAGATTTTTGAGATGAATATATTTTTTGAGACTTCTTTGGAGAATTTTCAGTATAACTCAATTTACCATCGATTGTTTCCTAGTGTTTAAAATAATTTTAATTATTTCATTATTTACAATAATTTTAAAGTCTCAGCCAATGGAATTAAGGTTAACTGATATAAAATGAGACAACTCAGTTGTCAGAGGTAGGTAAGATTTTTAAGTATTATTAGTAGTGCTAGTAAATACTTTTAGTAAAATGTATTGTATTTCTGAACTGATGTCACTGTCTAGGTAGGTGTGGCCCAATACTTTGGGAAACAGAATAATCAGATGTCAATACTGGGGTAGTTTAATACAAACAGAGGTTTATTTACACAAGAAGTAAATATTCACCACTTAAAATAATTTTTTAAATGTTTCTGTTTTGGTCTATAGTATTAACATTCTTTGATAACCAAAGGAAGATTAATTTCAATCTTATTCACATGATAAATATTTAACATTTGAGTCAATATACGTTGATAACCCCCCTGACAATATTTGCCTATTATTTCTTGCAATAACCCTGTCTTCTGCACCACCCAGCTACAGTCTGAGCTATTCATGTTTTTTAAAAAGAAATAATTTAATTGTCATAAATAATCAAATTAACAGAAAACACAGTACAGTAGACGCAGTATCAGGTGTTGAAATTTCAAACTGTTAGACCTGTTCCATAAACAACGTCCTGACATCACGGGAATTTATTTCCATTCTCTACTAAACCTGGACTGTCATCTCTGTCAATTCCCTGGAGTTCACCCTAGCCACTCCTCATCCCTTGGGATAAGGGACAATATGCACCGAGACTCGCCTGCTGTCTCTCCAGCCATCCAGTAAACACATGGTCAGTGTCCATATGGTCAATCTCTCTCTATATGTTACATTTCTAACTCTATGTTGTATTTTGCTCCGTCTTCCACTAGAGGGCAAAACCCGCTGCCATAAACTCTTACAATCATTTAAAATACGTTGTAAAACCACTGTTGAGAATGGACACGATGTGCCAGCGAATGGAGTTGCTACTCTTCATCTGCACTTTCATTAAAAAATTACCTTCAACAAGTATTTTCTCAGAAATGGGAAATGGGATATGGGAAAGAACAGAATGATCACCTGTGTCTTATATTAGGGAGGCTAGATATGGTGAGCTCCTAAAACCAGCATAATTTCATTTGTTGGCTCAGGGCATAAGAAAATAACAGCTGTCTCTATCTGAAATGCTTTATTGAAAGGACACTGTGGTGTTGTTTAGGCAGACTGGACACAGTGCCAGGTTGTTTTTGTTTGAAGCTCCACTAAGTACGTGAATCTTCGTAGCTGATGGAATTACACAGATGAAACTGAAAGGTAGACCTGGCAGGTTTTGTAGATTATAACTGTTCAGAGTGATGAAATCCAAAAGCTGTGCCCCAAATCTTTTCACAATGTGGTTTTAGCTTTGATGGGAGGAGGCAGCAGGAACCAAGGTATTGTGTCTGTCCTGCTTGGAGAAGAGCAGAGAAGGCTCTCTCCTCTCATCTGTGCAGAGGCTGCTTCTGAAATAAAAATGTTGCCTGTTCAAGTGAACTGATTCTGTTCTCATTGCCCTTGTCATCTCCCTTGTCCTTTCCTTCCCCATTCTGTCCTCTGGGCACCAGGTGCTGCTGCTCTTATTTACACTCCTTGGTCTTGAATAATTATATGAGTTGAACTTTTTATTATGAAAAAAAGTTCCTTTTCCTTTTGATTGGAATAAAACAGCTCAAGAAGTTGGACTTGAGCACAACTACTGCAGTGATGGAGAGCCTCAGGTAACATTTAGCTCTGTGGTTAACTCCAAAGTGTGCTTCTCCTAGGAATCCCTCCAGCCTTTAATGGAGGACTGTGTAGGGTGGAAGAGCACAACTCTGCAGCTGGAGTACTGTGTTCAGTTCTGGTCCCTGTCATTAAAAAATATGTGGACGAACTGGAGAGAGTCCAAAGGAGGGCCATGAAGATGATCAAAGGACTGGAGTAACTACCCTATGAGGAAAGACTGAAGGAGTTAGGTCTTTTCTCCCTGGAGAAGAGAAGGCTCAGGGGGGACCTCATCACAGTATTCCAGTACTTAAAGGGTGGCTACGAAGGGGACGGAGGCTCTCTCTTCACAGGGAGCCACATGGAGAAGACAAAGGACAATGGGTACAACTTGCACTGGGAGAGGTTTCATCTTGTTATATGAAAAAAATTTTCTACAGTGAGATCAATCACTAGAACAACCTCCCCAGGGATGTGGTGGAGTCCCCATCACTGGAGGTTTTCAAGATGTGTTTGGACAGGGTGCTAGATAATCTCATCTGGGCTTCCTTTCCCACAAAAGGTTGGACCCTTCCAACCGGGGCTGTTCTATGATTCTGTGATTCATATGGAGGCACGATCGATGTAAATATTTGTCAGGGCAGAGAGCATTAGATTTTGGGAAACTGGCTGTCATTTTGAAGGAGAAAGTAATGTCCTGCCCAAGTGAAGAGGCAGGGGATGAGCGGGTGTAGCTCCCTCAGCTAGGGACTGCCTCTCAGTCCCTATTGACTTTCAAACTACCTTTTCTTTCTGTCAATAAGGGCTGAGGACACGATTCATGTACATCCCTGTGAAAATCTCCCTGTTGGTTAAATATTTAGCAGCACAGCCTTGAAAATGGGTTGGAGGGAACTGGCTTTTTGCAAGAGGTACGAGAAATGCTAAAAAAGTACCATTTCTGGACCTGATCAGACATTACTTAAAAGAGTAAAGGTCCAAGCTTGCAGAATACAAGTTCTCTGTAATGTCCAACTTTGAGCTCAAGCCAATTTAATTTTTTTCCTGGACCTAAATGGAGTTTTGCTGAAATCACTAAATGTTTTTGTGTTGGAAGTGTCAGCCTTCTGTAGTCACTTGCAGGTCTGCAGGCTCATAGGTAAGCAGAATATTTAAAAGGAATATTTATTAATTTTTAAATGAAATCAGTGGTGTTTACCTCACCATCCAATCTCCTACTCGTTGGAGTTTGTATTTGATTAATAGTAGCATAGTGGGAATTGACATTCTGTGAATGCGGCAGCCTTTCAAGGTTACCATGGAAAAGCACTTCTCTCCCAGACATCATCCCAGCTGCTTTTATTTCTAGAAGAGAGTATCTTTCTCTCTTTTGAACTTTGATATTTAAATGCTATACTTGTGTATATGTGTATATACACAAGTGTAGGTGTGTATATATAATATGTGTAGGTGTATTGTGGTTGATCAACCTTCTACTATCTGTGATCCAGAACAATTGCTTTAGTGTAAAAAAAGAAAACAGAGGCAGACAAGCCAGTTCATTAGTGCTCTGCTACAAATTGGACCTCCTTGTTGGGAAAAATATTAATGCTTAATATTGTTGTGTCTCCTTTGTATATTCCTTTATGGCATTGCTTGGGCTTAGTGAGCTATTTTAATTATATCACACTTAGATGATATTTCTATCACTTTGGACTTGGTTTGATAATGCGTGCAGAAAATGCCTCTAGAGTTCTTGCTCAGCTCATCTTTAAAGACATTTCTCTTAAAGCACTTTAGAAGGATCATAACTTGATAATCAATTGCTTTCTTCAAAGCCATCAAATTAGCAACAGAACATGGGGTAGTTTAGTCTCAACGGGAGACACAGCAGCATGCACTTAACACGGACATGTCTTAAGTCTGGCACTGCCTGGAAAGAACTTTGCTACCCACTCCTGCAGAGACAGCTCTTCCAAAGGAAAAAAAAGGAATTGATTACTGTGTCATTCCTTTTGGCCTGGGTAGTTAGGCAATTTTGAGAGCCTTACTGTCTTATTTTCACTAGCAGAAGCTGTTGATGGTAGGACCCTGGTATTTCTTTGGTGTATTTCAGTTCATTTAGAAAACATGCACACAAAAAGTTGTTTTCTTGAATGCAGTAGGATCAAACCCCAGCAGGCACTTTCCATACTTAGAAATCTAAATGTGCTTCTCAGTGAATGCTGTGCCCAGAAGTGTCCAGGTTTCCCCTGGAAACATACTTACAGCCACTTCTGTTGCTTTCTTGCCTTCTCATTTATACAGATTGTCTCTGATGGGATAGCTTAAACCAGCCTCAAGCAACAAAAAGTGCTTTAAAATGCTTTGTCTTCATTCTTAGAAGTCTCTACATAATATAAAACTTGAGTTCAGTCTTATGCCTGGCTTTCTAGGATGATTGCATCTAGTCTTCTGAATAGTGGATTTCAGGCAGACATATTTAATACATAAACCAAGATCAAATATAATAGAAATTCTGGCCCTAGCTAAGAACTCATGTCTGAGATGTCTTTATCTGAGCCTTCTGTAATTTCAGATTAATATGTGAACACACATCTTAGGAAAACAACCAAAGGAAAGACAACAGCCCAAATACTGCAACACTCCTAGTATCTGCTTCTAATGTCTCTGTTGGTTTGTGAAGGGGATTCTATGACATGCCCCATGGTGATGGGGGCAAGCTTGCCATAGCTCGGAGGCTGCTTCTGATGCTAGGATCCTGATCCATGACTGGATTTGGACTGGATACAACTCACTTCTAGGGGAATTTGAAACCATAGAAAACGGGAATGTTAAAAAATAATCTCTATTAATGACTTGGCAAGTGGGAACTGCAACCTGGGGACATGTCTTTGCTTGTAATATAGTAATAAAAACAAAAGACAAAATTACAAAGAATAGAAGCCAAGGTAAAGGTTGGGTTGTTATTAACAGCAAAAGCAGAAATACACTATTGAGTGAAAAATATCAAACAAGATTTGGTGGGCATGTAATCTGTATGAGAAACAAAAATGATACTTGTACGCTTTTTATTGAAGACAGTGAGAAAACAAAGTCTGAAGGAAAAAAAATAATAATTAATGGAAACTATCCCAAAACACCCAGAGCTATAGAGAAATTTGTATCTTAGACCTCACTGAACACAGATGTTTCTAGACAATTTCCTGCTGCTTTTTCAGATTGTAAAAAACTCTTCTGAGGTATCAAGGAAAAGTAAACAGTGAGCTGATGAACCTTTGGAAACTCTATATTTTAAAGGACAAATTGGCACAATTAGAATTCACTTAACTTTTATTGCAGGTATTGATATAATGTGTACTCTGAAATATGACCTTAATTAACTCCACTTCCAGTTATGTTAGAAAAATGTATAAAATATAATTAGTTCTGGTGAAATTCCAAGTATGTACTTAGAGCTTGAATTAAAGAAGCTAGTATTTACCTATGTTACAGAGATATTATGAACTTCAAGGCATTAGTGTTTTTTTTTCTTTTTGTCAGTGTTCTGAACTTTGATGAAAAGGTCATATATGATAAACTGTAAATTATAGTACTAGCTTTCTCTTTTTCCTAATTAAACAGTGGCTATCATTTTAGTAGTTATACAACAGGCAGAATATGATCTTAATACAAATTTTAATATAGTAGGTGACAGTTACACATGTGTACTCTTGAAAATTCAGTCAAAGTTTGTGGTTTGGATTTAAAGTAGCTAAGGTCAAAGATCTCTGTTGCATGAGAAGCTTACTCAGAAAACAGGGCTTATTCAGTTTTGCAGCTAATCTGGGAAGAAAATATGTGGGGGCAAGGTCAGTTCTGAAAATTAAATCCTTTCCATTTCACACTCTTACCTGGAAAGCAGTTAAAGTTCTTCGGCTGTTATCAGTCAATGAACAAAGAGCCCCTTCCTGGAGCAGGGAAGTATTGTCTCTTCTAAGCAATGACTCGATTTCTGTGAGTCCATAAATAGTTCACAGTCAATATGCTGAGGGAAATATCAAACACTTGCATTGTTGGAAATTCTGAAATTTTCTTTCCAATACAGATGAAAATTTGAAAACATTTAAATACTCCGGAAATCAACACGTATCATTTGGATTATATGAATTAGCTCAAAGCAGATAGAATTATAGAATCATTTAGGTTGGAAAAGACCTTTAAGATCATCAAGTCCAACCGTTAACCTAGCACTGCCAAGTCCACCACTAAACCATGTCCCTAAGCACCACAGGTCTTTTAAATACCTCCAGGGATGGTGACTCAACCGCTTCCCTGGGCAGCCTGTTCCAATGCTTGAGAACCCTTTTGGTGAAGAAATTTTTCCTAATATCCAATCTAAACCTCCCCCGGCACGACTTGAGGCCATTTCCTCTTGTCCCATCGCTCGTTACTTGGGAGAAGAGACCGACCCCCACCTCGCTACAACCTCCTTTCAGGTAGTTGTAGAGAGCAATAAGGTCTCCCCTCAGCCTCCTTTTCTCCAGGCTAAACAACACCACTTCCCTCAGCCGCTCCTCATAAGACTTCTGCTCTAGACCCTTCACCAGCTTCGTTGCCCTTCTCTGGACACACTCCAGCACCTCAATGTCTCTCTTGTAGTGAGGGGCCCAAAACGGAACACAGCATTCCACGTGCGGCCTCACCAGTGCTGAGTACAGGGGCACGATCACTTTCCTACTCCTGCAGGCCACACTATTTCTGATACAAGCCAGGATGCCATTGGCCTTCTTGGCCACCTGGGCACACTGCTGGCTCATGTTCAGCCAGCTGTCAAGCAATACCCCCACGTCCTTTTCCACCGTGCAGTTTTCCAGCCACTCTTCCCCCATTCTGTAGCGTTGCGTGGGGTTGTTGTGACCCAAGTGCAGAACCCAGCACTTAGCCTTGTTGAACCTCATACAATTGGCTTCGGCCCATCGATCCAGCCTGTCCAGATCCCTCTGTAGAGCCTTCCTACCCTCAAGCAGATCAACACTCTCACCCAACTTGGTGTCATCTGCAAACTTACTGAGGGTGCACTCAATCTGCTCGTCCAGATCATTGATAAAGGTATCAAACAGAACTGGCCCCAATACTGAGCCCTGGGGAACAGCACTTGTGACTGGCTGCCAACTGGATTTAACTCCATTCACCACAACTCTTTGGGCCTGGCCATCCAGCCATTTTTTTACCCAGCAAAGAGTATACCCGTCCAAGCCATGAGCAGCCAGTTTCTCCAGGTGAATGCTGTGAGAAATAGTGTCAAAGGCTTTACTAAAGTTTAGGTAGACAACATCCATAGCCTTCCCCTCATCCACTAAGTGGGTCACCTTGTCATAGAAGGAGATCAGGTTAGTCAAGCAGGACCTGCCTTTCATAAACCCATGCTGACTGGGCCTGACCACCTGGTTGTCATGTACGTGCTGCATGATGGCACTCAAGATGATCTGCTCAGGTCAGACTAACAGGCCTGTAGTTCCCTGGATCCTCCTTCCAGCCCTTCTTGTAGATGGGTGTCACATTTGCTAACCTCCAGTCAACTGGGACCTCCCTGGTTAGCCAGGACTGCTGATAAAGGATTGAAAGTGGCTTGGTGAGCACTTCCACCAGCTCTCTCAGTACCCTTGGGTGGATCCGATCTGGCCCTGTAGACTTGTGTTTGTCTAAGTGGTGTAGCAGGTCCCTAACCATTTCCCCTTGGATTACGGGGGCTTCGTTCTGCTCCCTGTCCCTGTCTTCCAGCTCAGGGGGTCACGTACCTGGAGAACAACTGGTCTTACTATTAAAGACTGAGGCAAAGAAGGCATTAAGTACCTCAGCCTTTTCCTCATCCTTTGTCACTATGTTCCCCCCACATCCAATGAAGGATGGAGATTCTCCTTAGCCCTCCTTCTGTTGCTAATGTATTTATAGAAACATTTTTTATTTAAACATATTTTACAGCAGATTAAGTTCTAGTTGGGCTTTGGCCCTTCTAATTTTCTCCCTGCATAACCTCCTTGTAGTCCTCCTGAGTTGCCTGCCCCTTCTTCCAAAGGTCATAAACTCTCCTTTTTTTCCTGAGTTCCAGCCAAAGCTCTCTGTTCAGCCAGGCTGGTTTTCTTCCCCGCTGGCTTGTCTTTTGGCAGAAGGGGACGGCCTGCTCCTGCGCCTTTAAGATTTCCTTCTTGGAGAATGTCCAGCCTTCCTGGACTCCTTTGCCCTTCAGGACTGCTTCCCAAGGGACTCTGTCAACCAGGCTCCTAAACAAGCCAAAGTCTGCCCTCTGGAAGTCCAAGGTAGCAGTTCTGCTGACCCCCCTCCTTACTTCTACAAGAATTGAAAACTCTATCATTTCATGGTCACTATGCCCAAGACAGCCTCCAGCCATCACATCTCCCACAAGTCCTTCTCTGTTCTCAAACAAGAGGTCCAGAGGGGCACCTTCCCTAGTTTGCTCACTCACCAGCTGTGTCAGGAAGTTATCTGCCACACACCGCAGGAACCTCCTAGACTGTTTCCTCTCTGCTGTATTGTATTTCCAGCAGACATCTGGTAAGTTGAAGTCCCCCATGAGAATGGTAGTGACTGTGAGACTTCTCCCAGCTGTTTATAGCATATTTCATCTGCCTCTTCATCCTGGTTGCATGGTCTATAACAGAACCCCGCCATGATATCTGCCTTGTTGGCCTTTCCCCTGATTCTTACCCATAAACACTCAACCCTATCATCACCATCATTAAGCTCTAGACAATCAAAACATTCCCTAACATACAGGGCTACCCCACCACCTCTCTTTCCTTGCCTATCCCTTCTGAAGAGTTTATAGCCATCCATTGCAGCACTCCAGTTCTAATCCATGTGATTAGAAGATGTTTGTCTCCTCTGCTGCTGTACTCTGTGGGTGTGTAGGTTGTGGTTCTTGTGCCTCAAGTCTTCGTTATTGGCCTGGTACCCTTGCTGGCCACCAGCTCCCATAATCACCTATAGTGAAATTAGCATTGTAAGGAACTGCAGAGCTTGATTAGCCCACAGCAAAAAATAGAGGCTCTTATCATGATTGCCACAAAGTGAACTTATAGTGAAATACATTGTAATATTTTATGGAAGTGATCCAAAATTAAATGTCCAGGTCATAAAACACAATATTCCAGTTACGGATGGGATTTCTTAGGATTAAACACTTCATTTTAATTTTCTAAATGACTAGTGAGTTTGCAAGAAACATCAAAATGTTTTGCAGAAAGCTTCATTTTTCTGTTGCTAGTATTTTTCATTGAAAAATAATTTTAGCAGAAAATCCCCAGCCAATTCCATCATAGACTATCCCTGCATGAGAAGTTGAACTTGGCCTGGGAAAAGGCATCCCAAGGAAAATCAATGCATTGCTGGGCTTGCATGCATCTCCCTCCCTGCAGCTCCATTTAGAGATAAGAAATCCCTACTGCAAAGCCCTGTAACTCCTCCAGCCTCTGGTATTTAGATACAAATCCTTCAATCTCACCTGACCCCGGTGCCCTCCAGGTCTGTGTCCTGTGAGAACCTGTCAGGAAACTATGTCTCTATGCAAGCTGTCCCTCTTGTACTGGTACTTATCAGTATCTGGAGAGAGTTTTTAAATCTTCAAGTTAAAAATGCACAGGTACAGTAGTATATAATAATGATTTGCAAGTCAGTCAGGATGTTCTATTGCATACGTGGCTGAAAGCACATTATATATCTTTGTTGTGATCACCATTTCTAATTTACATTTCCTTTTATAGAGAGGCGAAAAGTGCAAAAGAATTGGGTGATTAACTGACTGAATCTTTGAAATGGATTTTATACTGTGTCATTTCAGAGAGACAATAATCATAATTATAAATTGTCCCTTTATATTATATATTTTCTCTCCCCTTAGTTGAAGGTAGTCCTTGCTCTGCTGCTGTGGGTGTTTTACTATTTAATGGTGCCCTAGATTTCATGGACTCAGAAAAAGTGGTTATCTATTAAATTGTTTTATAAAAAAAGTTCGCCTGTTATACATATATAAATAAACATTTTTAGGCTTTTAGAAATTAGTAATTTTTCCTATTGTGAAGGAATGACTCTATGTTTCATAAGAGTACTTAGACTCTAGACTAGGTACTATTTATTTTCAAAGTGGATTAAAGACTTAACGGAGTAGTTTGAAAGAATAGTGTACACGTGAATATTCATTGGTTACTATAGTTGAAACATCCTTATTTCTTATGTACATTATCTCTCACTGGTTCCAAAGAGTTTTAAACCTGTGTCTCAATTAGCAAAGGTTGCAGACCCTCTAGAGAGTGACTTAGATTTATGAAAAAGGTCTTACACCGAGAACACCTCAGAAAGCTTTATATTAATTCAAAGGCAGCTGTGATTCATAGCGCAATAAAGACAAACTGACCTTTCAAAGGCAAATATGTCTTGCTGATTACTCTACAGATCTAAGTGAACAAAGGTCTAACGAAGATGTTTTATAACCACCTCTTTTCTAAGCCTTGACTGAGTCTCTAAGAGGTTATTTTGGCCAGGTATATAATCTCCTTTTGAATTTACATGCTGCAAATACTTATATATTGTCAGGATATTCTGTTCTCCTCAGTACAATTTGTGCAGCCACAAATGCATATTTGTCTAGTTCGCTCTTTTACTGTTTTTAGAAACAATAAAGAAAATGTCATATTACCAGAAAACTGAGTGATGTCTGGAAAAGTTAAGAATTATTAATTAACCTTGTAGGAGTAATGCAGAATTTTGTAACTGGCAAAGGAAACAAGAATAGAAATTATAAAAGTAATATTGTCGTCTTCCACCATCAACAGATGCAATGCTTTTACATCTGTAGAAGAAAACAGGGCTTCTTGCCAGCTGCTTTGACCTGGAGATGAAAGACTGCCAGTGACAAAGCTTGATGAGTTCTCACTAAGACAACACACCCGTAAAAAGTACATAGTCCAAGTTGCATTCACACTTCAGATCTTGTGGACATTGGCACATTCCTATATGACTCTGAGGGATGAAAGTCACACAATGTCTAGTAAGGAAGGGTTAATCTCACCTCATTCTGCCTACCTTGCATTCCGGTACTTTTACTTTGACTGTTTGGTACTCTGATGTTGGTAGCTCATCTTTGCAGAGAGATGACCATACTGTGAGGATCTTTCCCCTGTGCTTAGGGCTGTAAGTAATACTATGATTCAAGTAAAAGGCTGAGTTTAATCAGGCAGGCTATCTGTTAAGTGTCCTCCGAACACCCTGGGCTGACCACCATGCAGAGAAGACAACATGGAGATGCCAATGCCCTCCTTTAGTACTTGCCCAGACAATGAGACACCTGGTTACAGTGCTCATCTCACCCTGCAGAGATTCAAACTCCTCTCTCTTCCAAAAGAGCCCAGCCCTTACCCACAGAGCTGAAGAAAGCAAGTGCACTGGGACAGCAAGTTACATCCTGCTTGCGGGACTGGCGTGGTGTGCATTCAAGAACACAAAAATCGTATTTATAAGGAAAAATCAGGGAGGAAAGAATAAGACTCTGTAGCCTCTTGGTTAAACTCAGGAAGGACAGGCACAGGATCTTTTCCACAGCAAGGCCGACACATTTCAGATTACATTGACACTTGATGGAAATAACACAATGTACAGGCCTCCAGCTCATTAGGACGAAGTCACCCAGGCCAAGGCACTCGGCTCCTTTGCAGCTGGCAGAGACAGAGGTGTACAATTCCAGGGAAAAACCCAATGCCCTCCTTTCAGGGACCTGCGAGACTAAATATTATTTCAGCAGAAAGGATGCAGCACTTGGCTTATGTGCTCCATATTCACTAGAGTACTACTTAAAGTTCTTTATGAATGTAGCCGTATGTGACTTCCTTAAGACTAAACCCCATGTCATGGCAAAATCAGGTCTCCAGACACTTGACTAGTAGAACGTATAGACTTTTCTACGATAACTTCATGGCTTTTATGTCAGAGAAGCCTTGTGAAAACAGAGAGAACTGTATATTGTTCAGTTTTTCTCCAAGTTTTAAGCCTGTATTAACTTTTTTCCCCCATTATTAATCAGTGAAGTCCTTGTTTCCCTCTCACTTGTCTTCTTTCAATTAAGCCTCTCCAAAATAATCAATGTTAAGAGTATCTGTCCAGAAAATACAGATAATTTTTCCTCTCAATGGAGTCTGTTATACAAGTTGGTTCTTTAGTTTGAAAAAAGGTTGCTATCAAAATAAAGGAAGCAAATATATTTCTTGGACAAAAAAAGATCATTACTTTTGTCAGGTCTAAGGAGGGACTTGAGACCTCATACTCAAGGAAAAAGGTAAGGCAGAATCATGACTCAGAGAGGCATTTCAGGTTAACACGGTAGGCAATGAATACCAGCAAGAAAGGCCAGGATGAGATAACGCAATAAAAGTGCATTTTTCATTGATTGGTGCTCTGTGCAATTTGAGAAAAAGAGCTGTTGCATTCTTGGATCACTACCTGACTAGGGAGCTTTTCTTTCTTGCAAGCAATGGACAATTCTTCTCAGAAAGCTTAGCTGCACATCAGAAAGTAAACAGAAAATGATCAATACTTTCCCTCTTCTCTTTGTGATTGACCCTTCTTACTTTGCCTGGAATACAGAGATGCCATATTCTGGTGAGGCAATAGGTAACTCAACTCTAGGGTTTATTTCAATTAAATAAGCTTGCCAAGATACCGCAGATGTTGCTAGAACTTTGTACTTCTGTATCACCAAGGATTGCCCACCCTCGGTAGCTGCAGGATGCTGGGTTTGGAAACGGGACTTCTGTCTCCCATGTAGGCTGTTAAACACCTCCTGTGTCTGTTGTGAAGAGTTGGGCTGGAGCAGTGGGGTGGTGTAAGGTCTGGGGTCTGCCTCGGCACCTGCACTGGCTCAAATAGGGACCCAAGTGTGCAGCAGAGGGAGGGACGTTGCCGCTGAGAGGATCTAGGCTCCTTACCCCTTCTTTACCCTTCCTTTGCCTAAAATTATTCCCTTGTCTAAATTTACTGAATAAATAAATTAAATAAACATATTGCCTCAAGTTACTCACTAGCCTTTTCATTTTTTTGGGGAAAAAAAAAAAAGTTAAATGGTTCAAAGCTTCTGTAACTGCTGTTGTTGTTGTTAGAGTTGATTCCTGCTTCCTTGAAAATAAATCAGGGCAAATTTGCAAAGGGAGAACACAATACATACCAGATCCATAATGTAATTACAGAAAATTAGAGTATATTCCAGTTCAGTATCTTTCTTTCTTTATAGGGCCAGTTTACCAGATCAGTTTTGCTTCTCAAAAAGCACAGTTTCAAAATTAATTTTGTTAGAGCAAGAGCAATATTTTTTTAAGCAACACATTACTTGTTAATTTACTATTTGATCTAAATACCAAAACAAAGTAATGCCTTTGATATATTGAAAATAGCAGGCTTCTTCCAACCTTGTTTTTGTACAATCCTAAAATACCCAAACCTCAATACTTTCAGCAGCTTTTGCTCTAAAGAGGATGCCTCTGTGTAACTGTACAGAAAACCTCACAAGCTTATGATCTTAACATTGCCTTTATAAGCTCCAGTTTATCTGTTTACCTGTGTTCTAATTAAAATCTTATTTAAATTGGTATGGTTCTTCACTTGAGTCACATCCATCAAACTTCATTACTCAGATGCAAATCATATAATACTCAAAACACTGGAAAATTACTGAGATCTAAAACTCCTTTCTGCACATACTAACTACTGTTATACAGCATTTTTCAGTTAAATGTTTGCATGATTTATGTCTATGAAATTTAAGATTAAGGAGAGCTCTTTTGGAGGAGATTTAAGAAGACAGATATTCAAAGTGTCAGAAATACAGCTGCAGTTTTAAATAACTTTATGTGCATTATCTCATACTAAATGTATTATAAGGCAGGTGCCCTTGCTGTGATTTTTACTTCAGATGCTTCTTCCAAAATGGAAAGTGATTTATTCTTTCCCCATGCTTTTAATTACGGGAATATGATATAACAGAAAACAGGCAATACCTTGAAATAGATTTTCATACAGTCAAGAGATAGTAAGAGAGAGCCTGTTCAACAGGAATCCTGTTGAACACAAATGGGATCTCATTGCCTTGCTATCCTTTGCATGACTGAGGGTATTGGCTTTCATTATTAAACTTTAGTGATATTTTATACAGAAATTGAACTGATAATGGATTTCTTTTTCCTGTTTTTAACCTCATGCTCCCTCCAACCTGTGACATCTTGGCTTGGCAGCCCAGTCATCCCATAGTGCCTATTCCAGAAAATGAAACACTCAGCTCTAAGGAGGTAATCAGTTGACATTTAATGGGTTTAAACATTTGCATGCTAGCTTTATCTTTTGTTTATGTAGCTTGTGTAGAGTTGATGAGCAAAAATGTGCTGAGCTCCCAAATCTGCTTTTGTCCAGTGCATGGACTAGATATGCATTAATTATTCTTAATGATTAATGATGAAAAAAACCAGAGTTGTTTTTCAGAGTGTGCTGCTTACGTGAATTTGGAGTAACACTAACATTTACACTTCAGGTTCTTGATATGTGCTGTTGGGATGTTAGCAAGTGGGATTTTTTAAATTATGCCGTTAGCCCCATTTAAATCACACATTCCACAATTTGCAGTCAATGGTGTAACTTCTGTTTTAAATACCAGATACAACAACTACCAGAAGCACTTAGGATAATTAGTTATTGAGAATTTCCTAAAGGGCTGTGAAGAAAACATAAGACAACACAGTGCGAATTTGCCCAGTATCAAAATCCAGTACCAGTTTTATTTGACTTTGAAGAAGGACACAAATCTTCTTGAAGTCTAAAGTCAGTGGCCAATTCCCTACTGCTTTTACATATCTAAACTCTAGGACTATAGTGGTTACCACCCTAGATAATTCACTCAGGGAGGGCTGAAGCGATCTGCTACACATCATTAATTTTCTCTTGAGACAGAGCATATAAAAATTAAAAAGGTTCTGCTGGCACAGGCAAGTCTTTTTTCCAACAAGGTCATGAACATGAAGCTGAAATATAGCCTCAATGTTGAAATAAACATATGTAATTTAATTAACTATCATATTCTTTAGTGCAGGCTTAATAGAACATCTTTAATTAAAGGACATATTGAACATTATTTTAGAAATTCACATAAGAAGGCTTAATTTACTACCAATAATAGCAGTATGAGTACATTTATGATACAAGAATGAATTTTTACTACCGAGACCTCCTTTGGTTACCAGGCGCATGCTCATAATTATTTCACAAGTTTTTTGATGAGTTTAACAGTATAGATGGGAATTATAATTACATTTTCGTAACACAGTTTATTTTTAATTTATTATTTTAAAATTAGATTCTACCCTTGCTAAAAGCAGCAAAATGAGCATTTAAATAAATGAAATGGAAGTTTGCCAATAATTGCTACCAAATGAGTAACTTTCTTGTTGTTTTGAAAAATATTGAGGGAGTTTTGAGGTCAAGCCCTTCACATGTTGGAAGCAGAGGGTTTGCCTGAATTCTGAGTTTGTTGACAGAGCCTGTCAATATATCCTTACAGTTTATCTTGGTTTCCACTGAAAAAAGGTTTAAAAAAAGTAAAAGAAAAAAAAAAAAGGTAGACATCTCACTTGTTGGGTGGATCAACGGACTGCTGTTCTACACCAGGAGTATATGAGACATGAACATAGCTTCTTATTCTCATGCACATCCCCGGCCTCTCTGTGCACAGGGTCAGGGATTTAGAGCTACTTCATATCTCTTATTGTTTGACTCTTCATTGTGGCCTTCCAGCCTCCTCACTTTTTCCTTGCCTTTAACCTTTCTGCTTGTTTCTACACCATCAATCCCCTTTCCTCTGCTTCCCAGGAGTCACTTTTTGATTCTCTTGAAAGCTGTTGTTATAGTTTCTGCTGTGGATCTATCCAAAGGAAGCCCCAAAATCCCTTCACAAAATTAAGTTAGACAACAAATACCTTGCTTCTCAGATGGGTTGTTTTTTTCCATCTAACTGTAAAGTTTATGAAATATTATTGAAGTAAAGGCATTGCATTAGAGGGTGGAGAGAGGGACTGAATAATTCTGAGGATAAATTTGTTGTTGAGATGAAACAGATTTGCACTACATCAGGCACTCTAAAATGTGTATATATATACACACATATGTACATATGTGTATATATATGTGTATATGTGTAAGTGTGTATATATACATATATGTATGCATGTGTGTATATATATATATACAGCCTCTGATGAGGCAGCTGATTTTCCTGTATTTGAAAATAATATAGGGGAAAGCTATCAGCTAGATTGCCATCTCTCATCCTTTTTCTTTGCAATTTACACACTGAGGGAGAGCTTTGCAGATCTAATGAAAAGAGAGATCTTTTCAAAGAGAACTCTTTTAAGAAACAAGACACATAATTTAACTGATAATTAAGATCAGTGCAGAAAGTGAAGCATCTCGTACTGACATAGTAAAGTCAGACTACCGTGACTGAGATATCCTTGAAAACATGAGGCTGTAACATGTTCCAAATTGATGACAATGACAACAAAAGTGCAAAATTCCTTTGGTTAGAGGCCAACTTGGTCTCTAACCAAGGCAAAGGCCTTGGTTCCAAGGTTCCAAGGCAAGGTTCCAAGGCAAATAAAATATATAGCACTGCCTTCTAAAAGTTCCTTTCTATTTTAAACAAGTGCTTTGAACATAATTTCTATCAACCAATTTATTAAAAAGCTTAAATATGCTCCAAAAGTTGGAACATTTGTACCATGACCTGTAGAATAAAGATCTCTGATGAAATTGTGGTTGCATTTATAAAGAGCAAAGAGAATAAATTGGGAAGAAGAGGATTTATCCAGGCTGATATCAGTACTCTTTGTATTTCCCTTGACTAACATCTTACTGGGTGATGGTCATTCACCACTTAAAATAATGTTAGCTGGAGGCAAATAGTTAGCTTTAAAATAAAAAAAAGTGTCAGATACCATTTGGTACAGCTGAGCAAGCTGAGTGTATGTGCTGGTTCCCTGGGACCTGTCACATAACTGACTATGACTGTACAGGTGGACTCCAGTCCACACATAGACACAGCAGGAAGAGCTGTGTCAGGCTCATCACAAGCTGGTCAGGAAATAATGTCAAGAGATGACACATTTTCTGTTCTCTCTATTACAAATCAAAAGAAATCTTCTCCAATGAACTTTTCAAAGTACTTGTACAGGGCATCTTATCTATTTTTTCCCCCCAATTTTTAATCTCATTTTTAGCAGGAGGAGGTGACCAGGGGACTCCATGCTAACCATGGTGAGACTGAGCAATGTCTTTCCATGTTTAGGGAGTGGCAGAGAAGACACAAATACATCTAGAAATGAACCCCTTTGCTCATTCTCAGTTAAGAAGGACTGAACAAAGGCATCTGTTTCCCTTGAGATCTATTGCTGGAGATGGAAGTATACAGCACTGATATCCTGAAGATCAACATTTATACTATCTTGGAGACAGACAGAAGAACAACATAGAACCAGGAGCAGAACAGAACATTTGAGGCACTCTTCTTAGCTGCCCTGAGGGTGGTGGCTTCTTTGTGATATGTTGTTGTTGAGCTGTCTCTGAAGAGCCACCAAATTTTCACCATTTTCTCTTTTTATGTGGTTGGTTCTTCAAAATTGTGTGTTATGCTGCTTTCCCTTTTCAGTGCAGTGAAGAAAACAAGGTAGGCCTTGGTTGATGATTTTCAAAATCACAACATCTTTCAGACACCTGTATTGTTCCTTCTTATTTAGGAACCTGTCTTGACTCTAGGAACTGTTTATGCTGAATTTACACTTTATGAGTTTAGATAACCCACAAGTCTCCATGTAATTTAAAATGTCCTTTATTATCAGTGAAGTCCTGTTTGGTTGCTGAACTGATTAGGAAAAATTCTGTCAAGTTATAAGTCCAACATTACTCTTACTGCTGTAATAAGAACCTTAGATCTCTGTCCTATAGTCTCTGCCCTCACCAAAATGCTCTTCTTTATCTAAAATTATGTATAGGCTCATACTTAACTTATTCTCCTGCAATGTTCCTCCCTCAGAGCTAAAAACACAGTGAGAGAAAGTCAGTGTGATTTATGCAATTCCAAAAAAGAATGGGTGGGCAGATGCTCTGTGAGAAATAAGCACCTACTTGACCTTTAGGAAGGAGTGAGAGGGGTAGAAGGAAAGGTGTTGTTAGTTTCTGCTTAGTATTTCTTATTGTTCTCCTCAAAGCAAAGTATTTACTGGGGAAAAAAAAAAAGTAGTTACCTTTGTATCCAGAAGAACAGCATTCTATTCTTCATGCAGCTTTAGCTTCATTCTGTAACAGCATGAAGCAAATCAGATCTGTCACTTCCCTGTGAAAGCAGGAAAACAAATAAGGGACATTCTCCTCTTGTGAAATCTCTCTCTAGAACCAGTGCTTTTTAGTTGGAGATCTGAAGTATACTCCTGTGTCGTGGTTTAGCCCCAGCTGGCAACTAAGCACCACGCAGCTGCTCGCTCACTCCCCCCTGTTGGGATGGGGGAGAGAATTGGAAGAGCAAAAGTAAGAAAACTCGAGGGTTGAGGTAAAGACAGTTTAATAGGTAAAGCGAAAGCCACACATGCAAGCAAAGCAAAGCAAGGAATTCATTCACTACTTCCCACGGGCAGGCAGGTGTTCAGCCATCTCCAGGAAAGCAGGGCTCCATCACGCATAATGGTTACTTGGGAAGACAAACGCCATCACTCCGAATGTCCCCCCCTTCCTTCTTCTTCCCCAGCTTTATATACTGAGCATGACGTCATGTGGTATGGAATAGCCCTTTGGTCAGTTTGGATCAGCTGTCCTGGCTGTGTCCCCTCCCAGCTTCTTGTGCACCTGGCAGAGCATGGGAAGATGAAAAGTCCTTGACTAGTGCAGCAACAACTAAAACATCTCTGTATTATCAACACTGTTTTCAGCACAAATCCAAAACATAGCCCCATACCAGCCACTATAAAGAAAATTAACTCTATCTCAGCTGAAACCAGGACAGTATCCACCCCTTATTCCATACCATTTACGTCATGCTCAGGTCTCACATTATCCAATACATTCTCATTACCCACTGTCACCCTTCCCATCCTTTGATATAATACACACGTATAATTCCCTTAGTCTATGGACCACCCCAACAAAATATTTGTAAAATGTCCATAAATGTCCACAAAATGTCCACTGAGTTCATTTAGTCCATGACTTTGGGCTTCATCTCTTGTGGTTGTTACTCAGGACAGGAGAGGTGGTGTGTTTCTTGGAGTTATTGGGCACCAAAGCCAGCTCAGGTCAGGTCACTGCTGCGCTTGCACTGCTTCTTGTAAGGCTTCTCCTCCATTTGTTCAGGTGGTTCCGGCTGTAGTAATTCCTATAACATGCAACTCAAATCATGGGTGACAACAATTTAAAGGTATATCCATTACAATGTCCACCCCTGGTCCCTTTGGCCCGGGATATAGGCTTTAACATTGCAACAAACTCCTCCCCTTGCTCCTAGCCTGGCCAGCAACAAGGGGTTCCTGCTATAGTAATTCCCACAACATGCAACTCAAATCCCGGAATACAACAATTTAAAGGTATTTCCATTACAATCTCCACCCCTGGTCCCTTTGGACAGACCATCAGGTTTAACATTGCAATGAAGTCCTCCCGTTGCCCCTGCTCCAGCTTGGACTTATCCACAGAATGTAGTACCTTCAGAAGTAAACTTGCTCCAACATGGCTTGAAGCCACTGATGCTTCAAGGTGTACCTGCTGCAGCACGGACTTTATCCACAGCCACAGATGCTTCGAGGTGCACCTTATCCAGCGTGACCTTATCCTTGGGCCACAATCCCTTCAGAGGTATACCTGCTGTGGCACAGACATACCCATGGCCACAGACGTTTCAAGATATACCTGCTCTGGCATGGGCTTATCCATGGGCACAGACGCTTTGGGGTGTCCTGCTCCCACGTGGATTCATCCACAGGTCACAGTCCCTTTGACTCGAGTTCACACCGGAGTCCCAGCCTGTTCAGTACAGCAGCACAGAAACAGCAGCGATGCCCTGGCCATCTGCCAGCCCAGGCGCATGGCCACTGCTGTTATCAAAAGGTTCCCAGGCACAGCAGAGTCAGATGATCAGCAGGACAGCAGCACGGCAAGCAGTGAAAGCAAAAAGCAGCCACTAATGAGCCCTAGACTCTAACATACAGTAAGGCAAGCAAGCCTACGGCAAGCACAGAAGCCTGCTGACTAATAGCTACACAGCAATAACAGCTATAAATTCTATCTATATCTGGCACATTCCAATCAAATCTGTCATTATCTCAAACCCTTCAAGCCCCACGCTGGGCGCCAAAAAGGACTGTCGTGGTTTAGCCCCAGCCGGCAACTAAGCACCACACAGCCGCTCGCTCACTCCCCCCTGGTGGGATGGGGGAGAGAATCGGAAGAGCAAAAGTAAGAAAACTCGAGGGTTGAGATAAAGACAGTTTAATAGGTAAAGCAAAAGCCACACACGCAAGCAAAGCAAAGCAAGGAATTCATTCACTCCTTCCCATGGGCAGGCAGGTGTTCAGCCATCTCCAGGAAAGCAGGGCTCCATCACGCGTAACGGTTACTTGGGAAGACAAACGCCATCACTCTGAATGTCCCCCCTTCCTTCTTCTTCCCCAGCTTTATATACTGAGCATGATGTCATGTGGTATGGAATAGCCCTTTGGGCAGTTTGGATCAACTATCCTGGCTGTGTCCCCTCCCAGCTTCTTGTGCACCTGGCAGAGAATGGGAAGATGAAAAGTCCTTGACTAGTGCAGCAACAACTAAAACATCTCTGTATTATCAATCAACACTGTTTTCAGCACAAATCCAAAACATAGCCCCATACCAGCCACTATAAAGAAAATTAACTCTATCTCAGCTGAAACTAGGACATCCTGTAAAACGTAACCAAGAGATATACCAGTAATTTCCAATACTTACTGTCTTCCTTTAAAGTAAACCTATTTTTTTCCCAGGTTATGGTGTGTGAATGATGTTATAATCATTCTCAGAATTGTACTGAGTCAGAATATTTAGGGAGAACATGGGGCATATGTCAGAAAAAGACATTGCATGCAGGTGCTAAAAGTATGTACTCACCCTTATTCATATATGACTTACAAAATCTGAAGTCTATTATATAATTACTTTAGGTTCATATAATCTTTTGTTGCAGCTGTTACTGTCTTATCTGTTTGTTATTCCTGAAAGATCTGCAATAATTATTTGAGATAATAACAGCATCTGTAAGGTCAATACTCATAAAAAGACCTCATGAGAAAAAGCTGATTCCATTAACTTCAGTGGTGACAGGATTTCACTGTCTTTTGTGCAAATTTTTGAGAATTTTAGTACAAGAAGCTCTTTTTTTTTTACTAGAAGAAACAATTAATCTGCCTTGCCCCACTTTAAACAACTTTAATAGAAAAACTTCTTGAAATTTTAAATTCTATGAAAATGTCAATAAGGTCCAAAGTTCTGTTATACATTGCTCTTAATCTTTATTTACTTAAACACTGTTCCTGGTCAGAGGTCAACATTAGTATTAATCATTGATAGATTCTACATATAAGAAGAAAATGCACTCATTTTATGAAAAAGTCCTTGTACTAAAGAATTTATGTAAGGGGTTTTATGTTAGACCAAAGCTCCAACCCAAATGGTAGTATCAGAACAGAGTGATGTTCTTCCAGATAAAAATACTGGCATTGCACCCTGGATTTACAAAGAAAATCCCAGAGCTTGCAAAATGCCCCCCCAAAGTTGCTTGACATCATGATCACTGAAGTGGGGATGGGTGAGTGTGGGCTGTGCCCATAGCGGAGGCCTGCCCTTCCTTGCCTCTGGTGGGAAGGTATGAGGGCAGGGTACAGGCTGCCCTCTCCTCCAGCTTACCCTGACAGCCTTGGGGGAGGCTGCTGGTGGTGGTTAGGTATTCTGTAATGATCCAGCTCTCACATACCATTCAATACCTTTCCAACTGGTAAAGAAGATCCCTGTCAAAGCAAGAACAGGGGTATGGTAGATACCAGATGAAACTAAAGGGAACTGTCTCAGCAGCCGCTCCTACTCAAATGTGAACTCCTTTGTTCAAGCACCTTTGTCTTCCATTTGGTGCTGGGACAGGTCCTTCCCTGCATGCAGACATATTGGGGCAACTTTTATGAATTATCTAATGAAATAGGGGGCATTAGGCAATTCGTAAAGAACACTGCACAGACTGAGACTAAGCACAGACCTTAAGGCAGCAAATAATAAGGCAAAGAGCAACAGCAATACATATAAGAAAAGCTCTCGGATAATGCAAATTAGAAAATCCTTTGTCCCGATGTCACTTACCTCCCGACGAGAACTGTTCTGACTTGACCTGTAATCTTCCAAAATATTTTGGAACAAAATGAGCAGTACTTCTCTGAAGTGGTAGTCTTACCACCCATAGTTTATTTTGAGCCAAGCCAAGGACTCCAGCAGTAGGGTCTCTCCATATCATCATAACAGTTCATTTAACTGAAAATTTAATGACCCTGCAAATGAGCATTAACAGTAGGAATAACTACTGTTTTTACTAAAGGAATAAGAATTTCAGGTGTTAGCTGTGACAAATTCTTTAACCTCCTAAATGAATGGGCCACTAAAAGGGAACAGTAAACTGCAGCCTTCTGATATCTGTAAATAGAAAAGTAGGTCCAAACAATACATATTTGTAAATTCTCAAATAAAACCTTTAAATATCAGCAGACATACTTTTTATTCACTTTATACTTTAACAATGCTTTAAACTTTGTAATTTTTAATACTTTATATGTACAACAGGAAATTTATACTTGCAACAGGTATTTGGGCAATACTTCTTGCCAGCTTCAGCAGTATTTCCTTGTTTTAAGTAAAAAGTTTCAGTTATAGCCTACTGACATGAAAGGTCATATTAGATCACCATACATTAACAAGGAAAAGGCATTTTATGCATTTATAGGATTTTATTTCTAATGTGATTGCTATAAAAAGCATTACTGTAAATGTATTACTTATATGGTAAATTTACATTAAAAAGACTAAAAGGGTAGTAATATAAATGTGATACAGAGAAAGTACAAAATGTCAGTATGTCATTTAAACTGCTATTTTAATCTAATTCTACTTGGCTTTAAGAAACAGCTGTTGTATTTGGTCCCCTTTAAATAATGGCAGGAGTTCTGTATAATAGTTTTAGAGGAAAAGAGCTTGCCCTGAATAGGTAGTCAGAACACAGTTGTAGTTTGAAGAAGGCTTTTTTATTATTCAATACTTAAATAATGCATAAGTAATTAGAATCACAGAATCAGAGAAAAAATAGTTATAATGTTTGACCACTCTTACGATAAAAATATTTTTCCTTATGGCCAGTTAAAATTTCCCTACTTGTTGCCTCCTTTTTTTTCACCATGCAAATCTGAGCTCTCTAAAAACCCCACTTAAATAGCTGGAGAGGGAAAATAGATACCCCTTAGCCTGCTCTTCAGCTTAAACATGCCCTGTATCCTCCCCTCATACGTCATATGCTTTTTCCAGAAATCAAGAAACCCCTGCAACCATCCTGATGGTCCTCCATTGGGTTTCTTCCTGTTGCTTGACAACTCTTTTCTATTGGGAGGGCTCAAAAATGAAACTCTGTTCCAGATGCAGCCTCACTAGTGCCCAGCAGAGGGGAATAATAACTTCCCTCAACCTGCTGGCTATGCTCTAATTAATGCAACTGTATATGAGGTTATCCTTCATCACAACAAGGGTGGACTGACCCACGTTCAGTTTGGTGTCAACCAGACCTCAGGTCCTTCTCTGCAGAGCTGCTACCCAGCCAGTCAGTCACTGGCCTGTACCACTGCATGGGGTTGTTCACTTCCTCTGCCCCTCTTGTCCCCTGCCAGATGCAAGATTTTGTATTTGTTCACAAAGCTCCTGCTAACCCATTCCTGCAGTCTGGCAAAGTCCTCCAGAATGGGAGCCATACCCTCAGCATATCAGTCTCTCCCTCCCCTCCGAGTTAGTAACATCCACAGACTTCCTGGACATGTAGGCTCTCCTACCACCCAGGTCCCTGATGGAGATGTCAAAGAGCATTCACCTTAGCATCTTCTGAAATGTCACCTGGAACAGAGACTTTGAACTGTTGACTACTATCTTTTCAGACCAGTGGTCCAGCCAGTTATTCTTCCATTCTGTAGTCCACCCCCTTCCTCAGTTTGAGTACCAGGTTACTGTAGGAAACTGCGTCAAAAGCCTTGCAAAGGTGGAGGAAAACAACATCCATGTCATGTGAATGCAAGGTTGGCCATATGCTCTGTCGTCCCAGGATGTGGTCCAAAAAAGAAGTGGAAACCCCACCTAAGTCTGAAGTGTCCTCTAATGTGCATTTAGCCAAGGTGATGCTTTGTCTGTTGAAATTTGCTATGTGCAATATACTTCCTCAAACATGTCAATGCATGAAAAATCATCCCAAGCTCAGTAAGCATAGTTATAAATTAACAGTACAGGAAACCAATGTTTTTAAAAGACAAGGTGCTGTATGAAGTTGTTCACTAGTTTGTAGAACTGTGCCTCCTTAACATACTGCAGTTTTTATTCTCCTCTCCACTTTTTTTTCACCTTTTATTTCCCTTTTTTCTACAGGTTGCCAATGAAAGAGGTTCTGTTTAGCTATGAAGGTGAGTATTACTATTTTTCTGACTTGATTACAGTCACACTTTGAATATGTAACTACTTCTTTAGCGTTACTTTAACAAATGTTTATGGTTTTGTTTAAAAAGACGATAGGTTGTTTTAGCTATACAATTTAGTGTTTGGATAATAAGCTGGTTATGTTTGGTGAATGATTTTCTATTAATAATTACCAATACAGAATAATTCCACTTCCTAGCATCACAGAATAAAGTCACAACTAAATTAATTTTAAGTGGGGTGCAATCAAACAGTTGGAAGAAATTGAGGTATGGTCTGGAATTAGATTGTGAAGTAATGGCATTGACATAAGAGGAATATTATTTTATATTTGAGTGCATAACCACATAGTGCCATTAAGATGAATGGTTTGCTAGAGTTAAACAATACTATATTGCAAATAATGCACTATGCTTAAAAGCAGATATAAGGTACTACTTAACAAGGGAGGTCTGCAAATAGGTGATATAGAAAAGGCTGAAATATTCAATGCCTTTTTTTTTTTGTTTCCATCTTCACAAAAAAAGGTTAATTATTACTAAAATCTTATTTCAGTTATTATTAAGAATTTGGGAGTAGGATCATGGAGAGAATAGGAAAAGAACACCTGAAGGAATATTGAGGTGAATTGGAGTATTCAGGATGGCACAGCCTAATGAAACTTACCCTTAAAATACTTAACCAAAGCATTTTCTCAAACACTAGTGATTAGCAGGATGAGTAAGTTCCCAGAAAACTGGATAAAGGCAAACACAATGTCATGTCTGACAAAGGAGGAAAGGAAAATCTAAAGAATTACAGAAAAGTCAGCCCTAATAGCATTTCCAAGACACTGGAACAAAGTATTAAACAACCCATTTGCAGGCATCTAGAGAATCGTAAGGAGATAAGAGGACTTGCACAGGGACACGTCAGAAACAAATCCTATCAAGTTGATCTCATTTCCTTCTTTGACAACAAACCAGATAAAGGGGATGTATTTGATACAGCATATCTTTGACACAGTCCCACACATTCATAAGCAAGCAAAGCAGATATGGACTGAATTAAATTCACATAAGGTAGATGTGCAACTGATCGGAAAGATGGACTCTGAGAACAATCATTTGCTGCCAAAGTGGGAGAACATCTCACACAGGCTTCCACAATGCTGTCTTACAGCTCTAGCACTATAAAACATTGCCATTAATTACTTGCTCAGTCACATGGACAGTAAGCTTACCAAATTTACAGATAATGCCCATTTGGGAGGACTTCAAGCAGCTTGGAAGGCAAGATTAGAATTCAAAAAATGTCACTTACATTAGAGGAATGGCTTGAAATCAATATGATAAAATTCATTGAAGACAAATACAAGGAAATACAAAAAGCACAGACAGAAAAGGAATGACAACAATACTGTAGTAGAGAATCTGAGGATTACAGGGGACCACAAACTGAAACTGAGTTGAAGAGGAGATGCTCTTAGGAAAAATGCCACTCAAGGGAGATGTTGAAGGGAGTGCTTATAATATGATGGAGGTAATTACTCATCTCTGTTCAGTGTTAGTGAAGAATTAGTTGTATGGGATGTGGAAAACAAATGGGAGCTTTAGAAAAGATGTAATGGTTTCAGTGTCTTCACACAGAAGAAAAGAAATAAGAAGAGAGCAGAGGCACAGCAGTTTATATCTCTTCATAATGAGCTGTTATAAAGGCATATTAGTGACTTCTCCATCCTTCCTGAGAGTAGGAGAAAAAGAAATGGGCTTAAATTTCAGGAAGAGAGATTTAGTTTAGAATTTGGATGGTTGCAGCTATGTGGAAATTTAAGTACTCAGTTTACCTCAGGCTGCTGCAAAGACAGGCAAGCATCTCACAAGTTAGGTTTGGTCTGCCAGCTGTCATCTTCTCCCACAGCTCTAGCACAAATGAGGTGGCTGAATATTTCTTCAAGCCTATTTTCTGTGAAACTATAAGTTACATTTGTTAGTCAGATCACCAGGTCATATTAATTAGGAAAACTAAGTGGCCTGAGTGCATGTTATACAGTTTACTAATCCGTATTTTTGATACTCGTGTTCATGTGAAAACTCTTCTTTTGCAGCCCCAAATCAGGATCAAGAGCTAAAACTGTAGAGTATTTTGAGGCCTGTTTCTATACTAAGAAGGAATCCGTGGCACAAATGTTATTTAAAGCACCATTTAAAAAAAAAAATGCTTCCAGTATGCTAATTTCAAAGCAGTAATAACAATCAAATATTCTTTCAAGAAATAATCTTATGTACTAGCATAATTAACTCCAGAGATACACACGTGAATGTGCCATACTGAAATATGATTTCTTGAAGTGCTTGTTGGTTTAAGAGATGCCCAAAATAACACAGCATATTTTCTTTAGAAATAATATAAATGTTGAAATTAAATAAAGCCATATTTTTGTTGCAAAGTGTTTGCTGTGATTCTTATTTTTACTCTTGTAAACCTAGCTCCATGTATTTCAAATAGCTGAGAACGAATGCCAGCACTGTTGGGAAAGGAATGCTCCCAGGCTCTTAAACTCAGTCACATTTTGCCACCACATAGACACTTCTGTTTTGTGAAATACTGCAGGAATTATTCACGTTTGTTTCAGCACCCACAGCAATCAGCATGCACAGTGACTCTTCCCTGCCATGCAATATTCACAGCCCTTTTGCCCAGGCAGTGTCCGTGCCAGCTGGTGAGTGCAGGCAGAACTACCAGCTGCACTCTGGCACATGTGGAAGAATCACCACTTTCCTCTCCAGTTTATGCTGCTGTTTTTTTGACCCTGTGCTGCTCGCACAGACTGAATGTTGCCTGAGCCTGGATCTTAAGCAATTTGCTTTCAAGATACATTATAAATGTCTACGGAAGCTGATTGTTTATGCTTGCATGAGTCAACAGCCTTCCCCTGACCGCTTGATCCTTTGAACCACAAATCACCCCACAGGTATGTATATGTCCAAGACCTTTGCATCACAGCCCTGTCCTGGTGTGCAGGAGCATTTTAGCTCCTGACACATTGCTATGTGTTGTGGTTAAGATTAATATTTTAATGAGACATGCTGCTACTTTCATTAAAATTAATGTGATTAACTAATTTATAAAATATTGTCATAAGTTAAAACATTAAAATTAAAATCAGTTTAAATGGAATAGTCCTTAGGCTACTCAGGCTCTTGCACTATTGGACCCGGTGTAATTTCAATCCAGCCTGCATTTAAACTGTTGAACTGTGGAACTGTGAAAACAGAGGAGAAGTTCAGCAATCAGTGAGTCTGTCTATATAGGGAAAATATACATTTTTCCTACAAGAGCACACATGTCCTTCAAAATGTCATGAACAGATTGATAGATATATAAGCTTTGTTTTTGTATTAGGTTCTTTTCTCAATGGAACAATAATAGGAGTTAAGTGTGTACATCTTGTGGACAGCATATCCATTAACCAGATGGCAAAAAAATTGAGAAAAGCATCTCTGTGCATTCAAGAGAGAGTTCCTGGGGACAGAAATCAACACATATGGGTAAATATAACAAAAATGTATTGAAAATTTAAAAAAAAAATAGACATAAATGCATACATATAAACACATCTACAGCTATAAATATGTTATAGATACTGTACAAGATGTAATAGGTCTACCCACCAAAGACCTAATAGTATTTCTTGTTTTCAGTCATGCACTGAAGCAGGCAAAATTCATATTTAGAACCAGTATGATCAGTGTGATTCTCAAAAGTCTGCCCATTTTTTCAAAGCACTTGCTTTGTTCTGAATTTGTTCCAAACCCAACTTTCTTTTCCTATTGACTTTCATTTTTGTAAAGCCCAAATCCCATCTAGCATGTCTAGCCAAGAGAATTATTCACATGGTATGTTTTAGCTTTAAATTAGCTGAGGTCATAGACTGAAGCCCATAGGTGGAAGGAACACAAGCAAGAGAAAGAACTACCGGGATTATAGGAAGGGCAAAAGAGGAATCTTTTTGTTGATTTCTGGGTTTGCCAGTTTGTTCATCTGCGCATCCTTCGAAAAAGTTTCCCTATCTGTTCAAACAGGTTCCGTCTATGAATGAAAAATGAGAGTAGATGATTGGCAATTACAGTCTAGGAAGTCTATCCTGAGACACCAATGGAAAAAGTATTAAGAGAAAAAAATCCTTTAAGGAGAGATTATAAAGAGCAAAATGCAACATGAAAAATTGATTGCTTTTTCAGTAATACTATAAAATTAATGGATGCTGCTTATTCAATAGTGTAATATATTTAGTCCAAGTTCTGATGCCTTTACCCTTTTATTCATTATTTTTCTGGTAAAATACACATTCCCGTCAGGATCACAATGACTGCCTATGTTTAGCGAGGGCTTATGGTCCCCTTTTTCCCTCATCCTCCAGGCTAACATGAAATCTTATACACAGTGTTCACCCCACCCTATGCGTGCTTCTGGTGTTTCTGTTGTTGCTATGTGCTACAGCTCAAGCTGGCAAAAGAAAGACTTATTAAAGTTGGCCCAGGTGGTCTGAAGGGAGATTTGCCTAGCACAAGGGATGTGCCTGGGCAGTGACATAGAATGGGCCATGGGAAGGAGGGTCAGAATTCATTACTTGAGGAAATTGCCTTGCTGCATCAGACTAAGGGCAGCCCTTGGCGCAAGGGTTCAGCTGTCTGGGATCCAAAGCCTGGTTTGGAGTGGCACAGCTCTGTGGTCTTGACTCAGTTTTAATGAGAAAATTCCTTAAATATCAGGAACTTCACAAGCTAAAGCTATGCAAAATGAGAAAAGTGAAAACACAGAAAGAAGCATTTTGTTAAAGGGTAACAGTAGCAGCTCAATGATACAAAAGGAAAAAATCTATACCTGAAGGTATAAAAAATCCTTAAAAGCAGAGAAACAGAAAGCAGCAACTCAGGAACACTGAGGATCAGCCTGTTATGAGGATCAAGAAGCCCACCCAATCCTTCCCCACCTGACCGACGCTTGCCTGCCCTGCCCAGGCTCCCTGGCTGTCTTACTGGGGTTGGTGAGCATGTTAATAGTGGCTATCTAGTGTGTGCATTAGCCAAGGCATAGTTGTTTCATATGAATGAATTCATATGAATTCATATGAATATATCATTCTTGCTGTGTCTCTTTGTACATTGTAAAACACGTCTGAACAAAAGTGAGCTGGAGATTTCTATGTAAGACTGCTCTCACTTATGCAGGGAGTCATATCTAGCCATACACAGGGCATTCCTAGGCTATGCACCAGTCAAGTCATACACCCCAAAGCAAATGGCACAGAGTAGCTTACAAGTTAAGGGAAGAGCCTGCTGCAAGCTGGCTTCTCTAGAACTGGACTGGTCACACTCACACTGCAATAACACCAAACTTAATATGCATCCAAAGTGCCTCTAAGACTGCTTGGTGGTAAGGCTAATGGTAGGCACGTGGACAACCTGTTCAGGTTTCTAGTATTGGTTTGGGAGGCTACTTCTGCCTCTGCCCCTGTCAGTCTACCCATGGTCAAGAAAAGAGTTTAGACTTGGGGTACCAACATTCACTGGTGGGATCAGGTAGGGTCACACATTTGAGATAAACACCAGTAGGTACACACCTGCCACCCAACACCAGCATAACACCTTCTGAGAGCTCATACTGACAGCAAAATACAGTATGTTCCCTTTCTTCTTCACCTCTAACTGGCTGATGAGGTTTGGGATTGGCAAGCTCACTGCAAGCATCACCTCTCTGAAGCTACGTGCAGCCATGCACAAGCTAATCTGTCCACAATAGTCTGCACTGTCAGCATAACAAAGGTGGCATGTGGCCCACGATATGATGGGGCCGCTGCCGACATTTCCATGCCTGGTTGTGTCTCCTGAGAGGTTCCTATCCAGATATAAGCCACAATGACTGCTGTTACCTATTCTGCAAGCCTCAGTGAAACACTGTTTAGGAGGGCGCTTGCAGCTGTGAGGCTGCATGCATACTGTGCTGGTTCATGCACAGGTTCCCCCATTCTTCATATGTATTTACTTGACTGACCCAAAGTGGGCTGACCTCAGGGCAATGCTGGGGTATGGCTGACAACAAGAAGAATGAGACGGCACCTGCTGCCTTGAGGTTGACCAAGGAATGCAGCTGGGGTGGGAAGCATGCATGGTGTATTACTGTGGTGGAAAGAGTGAAAAGGCTATGAGGCTATAGCAACCACTTAGTACCGTGTAATACCTATAAAGTCATCTTCTTTTACCTGTGGCTGTTGACTCTGAGTGCATGAGCAGTTGTGTGTGTGAATCTGTGTGTGTGAGGAATGGGATTTCTTTGGCATGGGCAACTGGGGTCAGTTTCTCTTCCTTTATCTCTGACTTTGACCCTAAATCTGTTGATTTAAACATCTGAGGAACTGGGTGCATTGGTGCCAGAAGCTGTGTATAGCAAGTCGCACTGTGGCAGGACTCTACTTAGACATCTGATGAAATTTGTCACTCAAGCCACCACTATTCTGAGTAACATGTAACTTGGATTAACATCATAAGAATTGAGACAGGCAGCCCTGAAATGTCTGAATTAAAAGTGGCACTGCTTGATATCGTGCCAACAACACACAGCAGTGAGCTGCCAGGCTGTTGCCAAACAGGGTGAAAGCACCCCTGTTCCTGCGCCTGTTCCAAACATACAGAGACCAAAGTGACAGTGAGAAAATCACTTTAACACACAGCTTTTCTCTGCATAAACACATCTAGGAACTAATCACTCACAGTTTGGGAGGGTGTATCCTGTTCTGTCTTTAGTACATGGGAGAGAGAAGACATTGTGGGATAATACTTTTGGTGAAGTGAGTTTAGTTAAAAAACTTTTACTGCACTGCAGTCATTAATAATAAAGAGTAGTAAGTATAAACTATTGCCATTGCAGCCATTACAGCATATCAGTGATGTATTTTGTGCAAGGAGTCATCAGTTAAGTTTCCATTTAAGTTCGAAGAAAGGGATGGCCCATATCATTGCAGAGTTTAAACTGGAGATAAGCAATTACACAGGCTCTCTGATGCACTGAGTTGCGTCTACTGGCAAATGACTGAATTGGGGTTTGGTGTCCTGGTGTCTTCCTAAACTGGCTGAGAGTCACTTCATTTTCCTGGCATAAGGTAGCAGTACCGCAATTCTCCCTCTGGGTCTGGGCACAAGGCTTGACCCCAGCCCGCTAGCAGCAGCCGGGAAAGGAAAGGTGCTGCTGTCTTCTGATGGGTGGGCTCTGCCATCCGTCCTGGGAGTGACCTTCAGCGCCCAGAGCCTCACTGGCCAGTGCTATTGCCTGTACTCTGAAGGTGATTAAAAATGAGATTTTTATGGTGTCTAATAGGCTCATTCAGACAAATCAGGGAGACTTTTGAAAGAAAGGCTGTGGAATAATACTGCTCCAGCTTTAAAGAGATTCTTGGACATTTTAAACTAGTTTTTATCTGTTACTCCACTAAGTGTTCAGTGATATTAATACTTGAATTCCTGCCAAATGTGTGGTATTTTCTGAAGCTCAAGGGTAGACATCAAGTAGAGCTGAAACAGTTACAAGTCAGATATTTTTGTACTTAATTGTGAAGACTAGAACTAGGACCCTAACTGAAAAGCTTAGCAGAGCTGTTATGCTTGGAATAGGTTAATCTTCAATAGAGAAAAAAGATCATGTTTAACTGTTACTAAATAGTTACATGTAAGTCCACATGTGCTTTCATACAGTGAACATACATAGAGCTACTTTTGCTTACAAAGAAAACTACTGAAATAAAAATATTTGCTGAACCACAACAGAATAGTTTTGTGGGGTTTTTTTTAAGGTTTGAACACATGCCAAAAAGTGGGAATTGGATTTTATCAAGTATTAGCACAGTTTCTTGTGTCACAAAACAAAGCTATTTAGAAGCCCAAGTTACATTTTCACATCCCTTTAACAGAAATCTCATTCCTGTGTAAACTAGCTCACGTCATTTCCAAGCAAATCCCTTGCCTCTGGTTTACCATCAGCAAGTCTTTAAAGTTGAAAATTAAAAAAACCCCCACCAAACAAAACCGAATGAAACCAGAGGTCTGCAACTTAAGACACAGATATGCCTGTTCACTTAATCTGACTGGCTGATAACATTTATCACATATGGTAGCTTTTTTTTTTCTTTCTTTTGCTTCCAGAGCAAGGAGATAATTTTGTAAAATTATTTCCAAGGATCTGTAATAACAAAGAAGATTTGCATTTTGCTAATGTCAGTGAAAATCGGGAGTCATTCTCTTGGAACTGATTGAACTGCATAGACATAAGGAAAAGAATTGGATTATCATTTCCAGTGAGCACTTCACTTGAGTTTCCATGAACATGTCTTTTCTCATTTTCCTCACGTTATATTTGATGCATTATAGCAGCCAGTGACAGTCTTAACATTGTTCAGATTTTTGTCTCATAAAGAAAACTTAATAAAAAAACCGCACAGCAAATTTGAAGGCTAAGATGTATGTCCTATTATGTAATGTACAGTGATTGCATGTTGCTGACCTTGGCCTTTCTATTAACTTCCATGCAGAAGATTGCTTGCAACAGGGCAAAGTAAAAATCATGTGATCTGATGCAATTTTCCCTCATCCACAGTTCTTTAGCTGTGGTGGGGACAGTGTGGGAGGCAGGTCCAATAAAAGCACTGCTGGCAAGAAATTGTACTAAAGACTTGAACGTTTGGATTACTAGCCCATATATGTATAAACACATACACATATTCCCTCTTAATGTCTCTGCTATTCATGTCAATGCATCCAAACCAGCTGTGCTTTCAAAAGTAGCACCCTTTGATGCTATGACTTCCTGCAGCACTGGACAGCCCAGCTGAAGTCACAAAGGGGAAGATTCTGTTCATTCCCTAGAAAACAGTCTGCCATTAACTCCTCCAAGTTCCTCTCATTTACTACAGAATGGAGACAGAAGGATGACTGATTTTTGCCCCTGCTTGTTCAGCTTTGGAGACAAATTGTCATAACTGTTCAGATTTCAAATTATGATATTTTTTGCAATTTAGCCTTACATGCTACCTCTGCTAGGAACTTCAAAGTTCTTTGCTCCTTTCCTCTGTTTTTTTAAAGTTTTGGCAACAGTACCACGCATATTTCTTTGCTGCTGTTGAAAAACCTGGAGATCATAGATCTCCAGTAGTAAAGTAGTAAAGGCTGTGTGTGGTTTAACCCCAGTCGGCAACTAAGCATCACACAGCTGCTCGCTCACCCTCCCATCTCCTCGTGGGATGGGGGAGAGAATCAGAAGGGTAAAAGTGAGAAAACTCGTGGGCTGAGATAAAGACAGTTTAATAGGGAAAGCAAAAGCCGCGCACACAAGCAAAGCAAAATAAGGAATTCATTCACTCCTTCCCGTGGGCAGGCAGGTGTTCAGCCATCTCCAGGAAAGCAGGGCTCCATCACGTGTAACGGTTACTTGGGAAGACAGACACCATCACTCCAAACGTCCCCCCCTTCCTTCTTCTTTCCCCAGCTTTATATGCTGAGCATGATGCCATATGGTATGGAATAGCCCTTTGGTCAGTTGGGGCCAGCTGTCCCAGCTGTGTCCCCTCCCAACTTCTTGTGCACCTGGCAGAGAATGGGAAGCTGAAAAGTCCTTGATTTAGTATAAGCACTACTTAGCAACAACTGAAACATCCCTGTATTATCAACACTGTTTTCAGGACAAATCCAAAACATAGCCCCATACCAGCTACTATAAAGAAAATTAACTCTATCCCAGCCAAAACCAGCACAGGCTGTTAGACATATCTTTTGGTATCTGCTCTGTTTTTCTTTTTGGTTTTATGAATACAGTTGTTTCCTTTTTAAATAGGAATGAGCACTCATCAGTGGGTATTTATTTCATTATTTACAGTGATTACCAAGTTCATTTTGACTAAAGAAATGCAAACCTTAAAATAATATATTTGGGTAATAGTTTATACTGAATATCACCTGAGTTTTTTTCAATTCTCCCACAGTAAAACAGTGCAAAATTAAGCATATAAAGCTAAGCTAGATAACTGTAAACAAGATTGAAATGGGGGATGCAGGATAAGTTTACTGCAGTGATATAGCCCTGCATATCAGAAAGGAAAATGTAGATGAAATATAATCTAAGTTTTATATAGTTTCCAATCATATGGAGAACATATTAGTTACAGGTAAATGAAGCTTGAAAGAAAGAGAGCTTCCTTTGACACCATGTACTCATTCCTCACATTGTTTTGATTTTAGAAGTTAAAAGTATAGAACTAAAATATTGGACCATGTGTATTCTGTATATTCTGAAACCTTTATTATAAACTTTCTCACTTGCAAAAGAATGCACCCAATGTTTCATAATGATGAATACATAGTTGTGGCTCTGTTTCAGTATCACTGTATCTTGGGCAAATAAATCTTGGGCAAGTTTACAACATGTCTGACTAATAATTAACACATACAGAGTCTTCCTAGAAAACTGCAGTCTGCAGCTTTCTGTTCAGATTTCTTTCTGAATACTAACTGAAGTTATTACATTTACAGTAAATGGACATTTACTGATAAAGTGAAGCTCAGAGAGCCTTAAAAAAGGCTGCTAGAGGCAGAAAAATGTGGCTCAAAAGTCAGATTTTGCTCTTATATTGCATTGCAAGTGAAGTTTGGATGGTAAAGCAGCTTGACTCTAGAAGAAATTTCCCCCGAGGACTTTACTCTGTTGAAGATGGAGGTTCTGCAAAGTGGAACAGGCTAAAAAGGAGTCTGTATCAGGGAAGGTCCTGCAGGATACGAGGCTGCTGCACAGGAAGAGATGATGACTGCAGCTTTAATATCATCTCCAAAGCAGCTATATGTTACTGTGACCAGTTCTGTGCCTCAGGTTCTCCTGGTCCTGTAGACTGTTGTGCTGACTACTGGGAAGTCTGTGACAACCCCGTTGAGCCCACCAGGTCAGATGAGCCTTGGCCACCTCCAACATCGGGTACGTATAGAGAAAATGTGCAGTTGTCATCACAATAAAAATATACTTGGAAGTAAAATTACTGATTAATCAGTGTATACATCCTAAAAATGTGATTAAGACATAGTGGGCAAAGACACTGAGTATGAAACTGGAGTAAGAATTATGCTTGCTGTTATTTTTTTGGCTGTAGGGACAGATTTTTAGCATTGGTTAGATTGTATTTCTGCTGGACAGAACCTCTGTTTTACCTGCAACTTCTCAGAGATAACCTCATTGCATCAAAATTAGTGTAATCATCTCATCAATTTCAATAGATTTTCACAGATTAATGTAACATAAGATAAGAACAGCAACCTCTAAATTTTTTTATCCGTCTGTACTAAAAAATCAGGAAGAAAATTGAGGATTATCCTGAATGATACTGCTGTGAGGTATTCTGCAATGGTTTTGATCCAGCATAGCTTTCCTGTGGGACACCATTTTTCCTGCAACAGCTCAGGTGCAGGAGTAGGTGAAGGGAAGTGGTTAGAACAAGGGTTTCTGGCATATTTTAGTTTCTTACTAGTTAGTTTGTACTGGAAGTTCCTCCAGGTCTACTCTAAACTCAGTCTATTTTTTTTAGAACTAGAGACTGCAAAAAAATGATCTACAAACACCTGGTCTTCCCTTGGTTCCTGCATGGACCAAATCTCTGCTGGTGAAAAAAGTTTAGAATAGTGGATTTTAAGACTATGTAGCTTCTTACTATTGGTAGACCAAATCTGGCTGAAAATGTGGACTGTACCAAACTTTCAAAAGCCTAAAAGCAACAAAAGTACCACCATAACTTTTTAAAATTAACCGTTTCTTTGCAATAACCCTGCTGCTTGCATTCCAGCACTCAGACCACAAGCTCTTCAGAAGGCTGTGCTCTTAAACGAGGCACGCAGCCAACTTCTGATAAGTGGGAGTGACAGAAATGCTGTAAAACAAATTTGATTTTCCAAAGTGTTTCTAACCACCTAAAAGAATGTTCTATGATTTCTGTAAATAAAGTAATTTGTTTTATATTTATTTGGTGCAGTGGTGTATATTATTTCTGACAGATCAGGGCGTTGTTGTCGTAAGCTCTACATAAACATTTAGCAGCGTTTCTGCTCCAGAGCTGACAGGCTGCGGGTCTAGTCTGGCAAACTGTTTCATGGAAACAAATCACTACAAAGCCTGCAGCAGCTTGCCATGTGGGCCCTGCCGCAGGTCTGCCTCTAAAAGGTGAAAGTGTAACAGAAGGTTTAGATAAGGGAATAGGTGAGGGGTAATATTTTTACTGCCTTTCTTAGCCCAATTTTTTGCATGTGTGTTCACTGCTTTGTAACTCCTGGACTGTACATGCCTGCCAGAGGTAGCAATTATATTTACTCTATTCAAGCACCTTTATTTGTCTTATAGGTGAGCTTATATCTTTTTTTTTATATCTCATCTCAAAGCAAGGTCCTGTTTTTCTGATCCTTAAAGTGCTTCATTGATGGAAAGTCTGCAGGATTTTTAATCTATCTATTGGAGATTTGTTATACAAGTAATTTAAAGGGTAAAAGGAGAATAACAAAGCAGCCAAAATACATCAGGAAAAAAAAGGAAAAAACCTCTAAAGGAACTTTCTAGAACTGAAACATCTGAGGAACAGGGAAGAGAGAATGCAATTGGAAGGAAAAAATGAGGAAAAGGAAAAGACTGAATGTCTGAAGATTAAGCAAACCGTGAAGCATTTTTAGAAATGACATAAGTATATTAGTTGACCATTAGTAACTGAGAGTACACTTCTACCTTTGGCCAAGAATTATTTAAGCACTAGAAGACCACATACACCAAACTACTTTTCACCTGGAAGATTTTGATCTTTTGGTTGCCTGTGGTTTTGCTCTCAGTGCTTCCTGAGTCATATTACTTTAAATAAACCAATAAACTGAAGTGCTTTACATGGGCTGGAATGAACAACAATAAAAATGGTCAGCACTTTATTTCTGGATCCTCGTCTGTTCACTGACTCAGTGCACGGCAGCAGTAAGCTACACCCTGACTTCTTCCATGGGTGTGCATCATGCTGAGGGCCAGTCTTGATTTAACTATGTGGAACTGCTTTGATTTTGCCTTTATGAACCCAGCATTCAGTATGTTTCAATGGCTTTCCTATGTAGTGTCAGAAGAAACTGTGCACATGCCTGCCTTAGAAACCGAATAGAATTTCTGGATTTTTAAAATTATTATTATTTTAATTTTTGTTATTAGAAGAACTATTAGAGTTTTATTTATTGACTATATTTATTATTTATTTTATCTTTTTGTTTCAATTACTCTGATGGTACAAAAAGCCCTGTCAGAGTCAACACACTGGATCTCACCCTGGAGATGGTATAAAAGTGACATCCAGAGAGTTTGCTAATTGCTTTTACACTACACAGTCAGGATCTGGCCTACAAGTGAGTAAACCTGGAGACATTTCGCTGACAGAAGTACTTACATCAATACTGGGGGCAAATGAAGTAAGATCTGTAAGGGTATAGGAACGCTGGACTGGGAGGGAAGTCCTCGTTTATCAAATACTTTTCCTTCCAGTCATGATTTTCACATCATATAATCCCATTCATAAAGTCATCAGGCTGCATCTTCAAATGAATTAATTTCCCACTTAATATATTAATATTCCAACCTAATATATTCACAGCCAGACAATCTCACTGTGTTCTCATGCAAACAGTGTCTTTTAGTTCAGATATCTCTGCTCGCTGCCACTGATGCCTCAGGCAGCACTCCTGGCCTTCTAAGTCTTAATTTAGCTAGACTAAAGAAACTGTACGGTTTTAATCTTCAATTCCCTAAGCATACAATATTAGAAAGCTGCTTCTGTACTTGTCCAGGTTTGCATTTTTTCTCCGGCATGGGCAGTGAGGCCTGCCAGCCGAGCTCCAGTGAGGCTGCGTCCTGTCGCTCAGGCGCTGCGTCAGTGCTTCCTTCCCTCAATGTATTTGAAATATCTTGCCTGATGCCTCCTTCCAGCTACGGTCTGATGCTGACTTTGTGGCAGACCGTGACAAACTGTGACACTTAAGTAATTTGCTTCGGGTTTTCTCTGAAAAATGTCTCGGATTTTAGCAGAAGCTGAATTGGAGCAGACACTTTGGGCCTCAGACTGCTTAGGTGGGATATATCTCACCTACGTCTGCGCTAGCTAACGTAGACTGCTGTATGACTGAGAGGGAAAGATAGGCACTTATAATTAATTCATCAGCTCTAGTCTGCTTCTGCACCTTGGTATGAAATTAGCTATGGCTTAGAAGTGCATATTTCTCTCCCGCCAATAAAGGAGGCCCAGGCAGCCGAGGCATACGCGTGTTTGTCTGGGCAGACAAACTCCAGCCCTTGCCATGAGAGGGGGATGGCCTTCCTCACACTTGTGGTGGGAAAAAAGTGTGATATAATGCAAATGCAAGTCAATACTACGTTAATATGAAATACGGTTTAGGCTCGTTGAAAATGGAGGAGAAAGGAGAACTTGGGGGTTCTGGCTCCAAACCCTTTGAGTGGGGGAAGGAACATGATCTCTGCCTGTAGGCTCACCAGTGGAGGAACCGTGAGAACAGGCTGGAAAACAAAGACCCATGTGATAAATGTACAATGTTTGTTACAGACTCCATCCAAAGCCCCGCGCAGGCATGCTGGATCCGTCTTTTACTGAAGCTTTGACAATCAAGTGCACTGAAGAAACAGTTTATGTGGAAGATCTTAAAACACACACAAAGTCATTTCTCAGTGAAGTGTTATCAAAGAAAAAAATTAGGAGGCATGTATTTGTTTGGAAAAATCGTCACTTAATTTAGGTTTTATACTGGATTTTGGAGAGTACATGAAACATACATTTGCCTTGAAACATAATTGATCTGTCTGTTTTTCAAAGAGGAATTAAACTGGCAAGGAAAAAGAATATATTACAATATTCTTGGAATAGTTATCAGTTTTTTAAATTCTGTAACTGGAAAAACTTATTTCTATTTTAATTGCCAATTAAAAATTACTTTTATTAGAAATGTATTATTTTTAAGTTTATTACAGGAAAATAAATTTATTTGAAGAATTATTTTTATTTACATGTAAGATAATAATTTTTCAGTGGGTGTTTTGAATCTGTTGCTGATTTTATTTACTATGAATGATAAAGTACCTGGTAAAAAATTAAAATACATCAAACTGCCTTCATTACTTGGAAGAAACTGAAAATAGATGTTGTCGACTTTCAACTAAATAATTTATGCATACTGCATCAACCAATTAATTCAATAGTAGCAAGGGTTTTGAGTTAATTCTCTTCAAAAATGTTTATTTTTTTTCACACTTGTGTATGTTATGTTGGCAGGTTGTTATAAAGACGGCCAATATTATGGAGAAGGAACAATAATTAAAGACAACTGCAATTCCTGGTAACGTTTCAGAGAACAGCAAATTGAATTTTATTTAGCATATGTCACGAAACAGGAATTAATGTAGTGAGCATCCTTAAATTCATATTAAACATGGAATCAAATCAAAATGGCTGGAAGAGTAGCGCTGTATTAAGCTATTGTAGAACTAGATTACAGCCAACTTAGAAGAATGGCAAGAGGTCAATGGGCTTTCTAACTGAGATATGAAAATAAGAGTATTAAAATCTCCTCCTCACTGGCCTAATTCTGCTCCTGCTCAGTCAGTCTGCTGGCTCTGACCTGTGCCGAAATGGTTTCAGCCTTGATGTGGGCATTGACCTGAATGCACACAAACCAAATATCATTAAAGTTTAGGGGATTATTTTAGAGTGTCTTCCTCTGTTTCTTTGGCATGAGTGATGAGACCTTACATTATTTCATAAGGGAAGAATATATATATGTATATTTATGTAGGAAAGGGATGAACTGTTTGAACAACCCTGTCTCTGCCTTGGGACAGGACCAGACAGCGCAGGCAGGGGAGCTCTGCTGCCAACCCTGGCAGTCGGCTGCCTGAGCTGCCTCCCTGCTTTGCCTCTCCAAAAACCAGCCCTGCACCTCCAGCCCCAGGGCAGCCCGGGGGGCTCCAGCAGCACCCAAACAGGGGTGGGACCCCCACTGCCCTGACTTTAGCCCAGGGTCCTTGGAGCAAGGTGTCTATGGCCACATGGCTCCTTTCTGGGTTTCCAGAGTGAAACTTCCTCAAAACATCTTATTTATAGGACATTGCCTTTTTTCCCTGGTTTGATCTCACAAAGATGGAAGCAACATTTTTCAAATATGACCTTTCCCACAAGCTGTAAACCTTCCCTCCTTGTTCCACTTAGGATTCACTAGGTAGCGAAGTAACAAGAAGTAGCATTGTGTTTGCATAAATACTATGTGACATGTCTATTGTTTATGCTTTTTTCCCTCCATCTGCCTTCTGCTGTTAAAATGCATATTTTCCCTTTCACAATTCATTTTCTGCTCAGTGATACTATTGCCCTTTCAGCAAATGCTTCCAAAGCCTCTGGAAGTGTTCAAAAGAAGTATGCCTTGTTCGCCAAGACTTAATTCAGCACATCAATTCTGGAGATTATGGGTGAGAATACTTTTATTTTAAGGTTTTGTTGTAAATCACTGTATTGCTCATTGTATGTATGTGCAAATTACAAGTTATGTAGTCCTCCCCACCCTTTCCTTCCCCAATTACATTACATCAATTTGTCAGTAAATGTACATCTGTGAAACTTTCCTAAATCTCTGGCAGATTATACAGTTTTAAATGGAAAGATACTGAAAGTCTCACGCTGGTAAGAGTTGACATTGTAAACATCTATCTAAAACATTCTCCGAATTTAGTACAATTTTTTTTCTCACATAACACTATTTAGATCATCTTCCCTTATTCTTCACTTTATTTATTACTTGCGATCGATAGATATTTAAAGTAATTTTTTCTCCTCCTTCAAAAGCATTGTTCCACATAACAGGACTTTAGGTAGCATTGAAAGAGGAGATGATGGGCCAGATGGGGACCAAGATATCAGAACTTTCTGGGGCTCGGTGTTTTTCTTGCTACCAGTTGTCATTCTCCCCAGATAGTGCAGAGGGATTAGGGACACCCGGAGTACCAGAGCTGTGCCTTGGCAGCCTGCTGGCCATTTACAGAGATACAGAGGTTGCCTCCCTAGGGGTTGAGGTGCTAAATTCACCAATGAAGTCTGCCTGGATTTCAAGCTGTGACTCAGTGCTGAAGCATTTTGTACTTCATAGGAGACATTCAAACCGACTGAGTTAGGACAGACAATTAAGTTAGGCACCTGGAGCCCTTCACCTCTCTCTTGTCAGTAGCAGGCAGTAAAGTTTGCCACAGGGTGGTTAAGCCCACCTGAGGTATGACTCAACTTCTGCAGGTGCTTGCACTCTTCACTGACTACAGGCAGACCAAGAGCAATGAGGCTTCTCATTTGGGCAGCATGAATCCCACCTCCTTGTTCCTCATACAGAAGCAAGAAAGAAACGGGTAAAGGGAATGCTCTTCCCTGTGGCTCAGGTCTTTTCCAGTAATAATAAATTTCAGTGTGTTCCAAATCTGTATGGCTGCAAGGTATTTTTTTTCTGTTGTGCATGCAGTTTACAGGGTTAATGCTACATCTGAGTCTAGTCTACCTGAGAGTAGGGAGGGAATAATTAAAGGGCCATGGGGAGCCCCTTCTCTCAACCTGGCTATTGGTGTAAAACTCAGGCAGAAAGTGTAAGCTGGGCTTTCTGCTGGGTTCAACAGTGTCTCACTGCTGGTGCACCAGAGCTTGAAGGCAATGTAACTCACCACATGAAGCTGTTAGTTCTCTGTGGGCATCTGGTCTGAAGCATAATTTGAGTATAACTTCAAGACAACAGTAATTGTTATGACTGAGCATCTTGTTTTCCAGTACTTCTCTGAAGCATTGCATGCTCATCTCCTGCAGGCTGACATGACGCTGACCTCAAATCACCACTTTTCATATACTGCTATGTTGCTCCATCCTACACTCATGTGCAGTGGAAGAGCCCGTACTAAATATTTTCTCATGCATACCGAATATAAGGTTTTGAAATATAATTTGAAAGATTTATTTCTGGATGTTATTGTTAGTGATGCTCTTACAAAGGCGCAAGGTATTAATGTCAGTGGTATGTCTAACCTGGGTTTTGTTTGGTTTTTTTCTCTCTGTGAGGAAGATGGAAAGCTGACAACTACAGTCAGTTCTGGGGAATGACAGTGGAAGAAGGTTTGAAAAAGCGCCTGGGCACCTTTCCTCCATCCCATTCCTTGCTGAATATGAAAGAAGCTCCAGTAAGTGTCATGTACAATTGTTAAATTTTTTAATAACTTTATCACATGGAAAAATAAATGTGGACAATTATAAGATTATGATTCAGGGATTTAACACTAAATGCTTCCATGTTGAATATGAAGCTCCCAGAATAGTTATCCAAGCCATAGAGGGTGTGGTCCTATTGACGGAAATCAAACAAGGAGGAGCAAAAGCAAATGCTAACCATTGGGAAGCTGTGCACCAATATTAACTTATCATTGTAGATCACCGGTGTTTGAAATCTTTGCTTCTTTAGGATGGTTCCATACTATCCTCTCCATTTACTAATCATTGCACACATACCTGTAACCATAAAAAAAAATCTGGGCATAGTTCATTGAGGCTAACAGCTGAGACTAAACAGCGATCTTTGAAAGAAGCTCTGAAAGCCCATAGGATAAAGCAATGTAAAGATGCAGTAGGAGGCTGGGCTTTTGGCCAAATGGAAGGAAAAATGATGGGAATCATGGGAAAATGAGGTGATTGTCTACTACCAGCTTTCTAAACCTCTTGGCTATGGCCATTTTCATGGCAGCTAAATTAAATTTCCTATCATATGTTTATGCTCAAACTAGTTCTGCAGCAAAGCAAGTATACTTCAAGTTATGTAGGTAAGTTAAGCAATTAAAGAAAAAATGCATAGTTATTGAATCCAGAGTAGATTTTCCAATGCTTTGGATCAGTTACTTAGCTTCTTTCTTAGAAGACCCACAGTTATGGAAATCATAGACTGAAAAAAAACCCAAACCTACCTCACCAGAGTGAAATCAGAAAAATTGCAGGAATAAGTAGATAGATCCAAGGTTTGAAAATGACATTAAATATTACAGATTTTTATCTTTGGCTTCTATATAGTTCAGGCAAGTGATGCCATTTGATTATCTATTTGAAGTCAGTTGTTGATGCTTGTTGCATATGTGCATGGAAGAAGGGTTTCCACATCACGGAAGGCCTTGTGGAGACAGCAGTGCAGAGCTACCACCTGACAGGGAATTTGGGAAAGAGGGGGAGGGCCATGTGACTGCAACAATTTTAACAATCCTAATCCTTTTGCTTTATGTAGACTGGTTCTTTGTCCCACACAAAGTCAACTCCCTGTACCAGCATGGCGAGGCATTGAGTGGTGGCCCAGATTGGCCAGCTTGCTCAATTACACTACGGAGGGTTGTCAGAGCAATAAGTTGACAGAAATTAAGCTTTGGAGTTTTGCCTTGTATGATTTGCTAGACTACTCTTTGCAGCCAAAGAAGGATCCATTTCAGTTGAAGATGGCAAGTCAAAATAAGACAATGACATAAAAGAGTTTAGTGCAATATTTAGTAGGTACCTGCCACAAATTACCAGTGAACTGCACTGAGGCTCAAGAGAGCTGGGGTTGATTTGTTGTTGTTGGCTTTTTCCTTGAGGACTACAGTATGATGCTTATATAGCAGAAGAAAAAGTGGATACCATGTACCTAGCTCAGAGACTGACATCTGCATTACTGGATATCTAGTTAGGTGAGACAAATCCCACCTGGGAAAACAAGAAAGGGGAGGTCATGGTTTAGCCCCAGTTGCCAATCAAGAACCACGCAGCTGCTCGCTCACCCTCCCCACCAGTGGGATGGGGGAGAGAATCAGAAGGACAAAAGTAAGAAAACTTATGTGTTGAGATAAGAACAGTTTAATAATTGTAAAATTTTATTAATAATAATAATAATGATGATGAAATGGAAAGGAAAAGAGCAAGAGAGAGAGAGAGGAACAAAACCCAGGCAAAAAACAAATTATGCAACCACTCACCACCCACCAACCAACATCTAGCCAGTCCCCGAGCAGCGATTGCTGCCACCCAGCCAACTTCCCCCAGTTTATACACTGAGCTTGACCTCATATGGTATGGAATAGTCCTTTGGCCAGTTTGGATCAGCTGTCTTGGCTGTGCCCCCTCCCAGCTTCTTGTGCACCTGGCAGAGCATGGGAAGCTGAAAAGTCCTTGACTTAGTGTAAACACTACTTAACAACAACTAAAAGATCAGTGTGTTGTCAACATTATTCTCATCCTAAATCCAAAGCACAGCACTATACCAGCTACTGGGAAGAAAATTAACTCTGTCCCGGCTGAAACCAGAACAGTATCCACCCCTCATTCTATAGCATCTCCGTCATGCCCAGGTCCTACCCTTTCCAATACATTCCAATTAATCACCGCCACTTTCTCTGTCTTTTGATATATACAGACAGATACCATTCCCTTAGTCTATGGGCCATCCCTCTAAAATATCCATTGAGTTCATTTAGTCCATGACTTTGGGCTCCATCTGTCATTACAGTCTTTCAGGGCAGGAGAGATGGTGTGTGGTTTTAGATTGTTTGCATGCTGAAGCCAGTTCTGGTTCTATCACTGCTGCACTTTGCTTGGTTTCATCAAAGTTCATTTGTCATTAGCCTGGGTAATTCTTACTGTAATATCGTTGATACAGCATATAGCAACCATGCAAGTGATGACATACAGTATTATAAAGAAATTAACATCATACCATTCAGTTCATTGGCTATTTTCACCCAAAATCAAATCCCTTTGAGGTACACATCAGACTTCCCCATCCTTTCGCATCACTCACCAATTGCACCCAGGTCCTTGAGCAAAAGCAATCTCACCAACGGGTTTGCCTTTGCCTGAGGCAGGAGTAACCCAGACTGTCTTCCCCAGCATATTTTTATGTGCACTACAGGGACTTTATCCCCCTCCACAGTAAGTAAAAGTTTTGATTGGACAGGGCCAGCTCGATTGGCAGATCCTCTAGTGTTGACTAACCAGGTGGCCTTTGCTAAATGTGTATCCCAATGTTTAAATGTCCCAGCACCCATTGCTTGCAGTGTAGTCTTTAACAGTCCACTGTATCATTCGATTTTCCCAGGGGCTGGTGCACGATAGGGGATATGATATACCCACTCAATGCCGTGCTCTTTGGCCCAGGTGTCTATCAGGTTGTTTTGGACATGAGTCCCCTTGTCTGACTCAATTCTTTCTGGGGTGTCATGTTGCCATAGGACTTGTTTTTCAAGGCCCAGGATAGTCTTCCGGGTGGTGGCATGGGGCACAGGATGTGTTTCCAGGCATCCGGTGGTTGCTTCCACATGGCGCTTGCCTTGGCAAGTTTGTGGGAATGTGATGCAATCAATCTGCCAGGCCTCCCCATATTTATATTTCAGCCATTGTCCTCCATACCAGAGGCTTTAACCACTTGTCTTGTTTGATTGCAGCGTGTGTGCCACATTCATCAATAACCTGTGCAATAGTGTCCATGGTCAAGTCCACCCCTCAACCATGAGCCCATCTATATGTTGCATCTCTTCCTTGATGGCCTGAGGTGTCATGGGCTCACCAAGCTATAAATAATTCACCCTTATGTTGCCAGTCCAGATCCACCTGAGCCACTTCAATCTTAGCGGCCTGATCCACCTGCTGGTTGTTTTGGTGTCCTTCAGTGGCCCAACTCTTGGGTATATGAGCATCTATGTGACATATTTTTACAACCAGGTTCTCTACCCAGGCAGCGATATGTTGCCACAATACGGCAGCCCAGATGGGTTTCCTTCTGTGCTGCCAGTTGTTCTGCTTCCATTGCTGTACCCACCCCCACAGGGCATTTGCCACCATCCATGAGCCAGTATAGAGATAAAGTACTGGCCACTTTTCTCGTTCAGCAATGTCTAAAGCCAACTGGATGGCCTTTACTTCTGCAAATTGGCTCAATTCACCTTCTCCTTCAGCAGTTTCTGCAACTTCTCATATAGGACTCCATACAGCAGCTTTCCATCTCTCCATCTTTCCTACAACATGACAAGACCCATCAGTGAACAGGGCATATTGCTTCTCATTTTCTGATAGTTTATTATACAGTGGGGCCTCCTCAGCACGAGTCACCTCCTTCTCTGGTGATATTCTGAAATCTTTGCCTTCTGGCCAGTCCATGACCACTTCCAAGATTCCTGGGTGACTGGGGTTTCCTATTCGAGCCCATTGTGTGATCAGTGCGACCCACTTACTCCACGTAGCATGAGTTCCATGATGTGTACAGGGGACCCTCCCTTTGAACATCCAGCCCAGCACCAGCAGTCGGGGTGCCAAGAGGAGCTGTGCTTCAGTACCAAACACTTCCGAAGCAGCTCAAACCCCTTCATATGCTGCCAATGTCTCTTTCTCAGTTGGACTATAGCAGGCCTCAGATCCTCTGTATCCCCAACTCCAAAACCCTAGGGGTCGACCTCGAGTCTCCTCTGGTGCTTTCTGCCAGAGGCTCCAGGCAGGGCCATTCTCCCCGGCCACCATGTAGAGCACATTTTTTACATTTTGCCCTGCCCAGACTGGCCCAAGGGCTACTGCATGAACCATCTCCCCTTTAGTTTGTTCAAAGGCTTGTCGTTGCTCAGGGCCCCATTTGAAATCATTCTTCTTCCGTGTCACTTGGTAGAGAGGGCTTACAATCAGACTGTAATTTGGAATATGCATTCTCCAAAATCCCACAACGCATAAAGCTTGTGTTTCCCTTTTGTTCATTGGTGAAGACATGGCTGTTCTTTTATTGATCACATCCATTGGGATCTGTTGACGTCCATCTCGCTATTTTTTTCCTAACAACTGGATCTCCTGTGCAGGTCCCTTGACCTTACTTTGTTTTATGGCAAAACCGGCTTTCAGAAGGATTTGGACTATTATCTTCCCTTTCTCAAAAACAACTTCTGCTGTGTTGCCCCACATGATGATATCATCAATGTATTGCAAGTGTTCCGGAGCCTCACCCTGTTCCAGTGCCATCTGGATCAGTCCATGGCAAATGGTAGGGCTGTGTTTCCACCCCTGGGGCAGTCGATTCCGAGTGTACTGAATGCCCCTCCAAGTGAAAGCAAACTGTGGTCTGAATTCTGCTGCCAAAGGGATTGAGAAAAATGCATTAGTGATATCAGTTGTAGCATACCACTTGGCTGCCTTTGACTCCAGTTCTTATTGAAGTTCTAGCATCATGTCCAGCACAGCAGCACTCAGTGGTGATGTGACTTTGTTCAGGCCACAATAGTCTACTGTCAGTCTCCACTCTCTGTTAGACTTTTGCACTGGCCATATGGGACTGTTAAAGGGTGAGTGAGTCTTGCTGATCACTCCTTGGCTCTCCAGTCAATGAGTCAGCTTATGGATGGGAGTCAGAGAGTCTCTGTTGGTGTGATATTGCTGCTGGTGCACCATTGTGGTAGCAATTGGCACCTGTTCTTTGACCCTCAGCAACCCCACAACAGAAGGGTCTTTTGAGAGACCAGACAAGGTAGACAGCTGTTTAATTTCCTCCGTCTCCAAGGCAGCTATACCAAAAGCCCACCGGTACCCTTTTGGGTCCTTGAAATACCCTCTCCTGAGGTAGTCTATGTCAAGGACACATGGAGCCTCTGGGCCAGTCACAATGCGGTGCTTTTGCCACTCCTTCCCTGTTAGGCTCACTTTGGCCTCCAATACAGTCAGCTGTTGGGATCCCCCTGTCACTCCAGAAATACAGATGGGTTCTGCCCCTGTATAGCTTGATGGCATTAGGGTACACTGTGCACCGGTGTCTACTGGAGCCTTATACTCCTGTGGGTCTGATGTACCAGGCCATCGAATCCACACAGTCCAGTAAACCTGGTTGTCCCTTTCCTCCAGCTGGCTGGAGGCAGGGCCCCTCTAGTTCTGGTCATAGTATTCACCACCCACTTCTTGAAAATATGAATCAGAAGTTCATTTATTAAGCTCAGGAGTAAGATCAGCCCTTTTACTCTATCTGGGGAACTTCCCACTGGAAACTGGAGCAGCAATTTTCCTGGAAGAACCTCCTTTTCTAATTGTTATTCCTTGCAACTCACATACCCATGCGTCTAGGGCCGAGGTGGGTTTTCCATCCCACTTCCTCATGTCCTCTCTGTGGTCATACAGGTAAAAACACAGGGTGCCCAGAAGAACGCTGACTCCTAATAGCTGAGATACTGGTCTATAAAAGTGGAGAGTAGGACCTGTCCTCTTTGAGTTGCTGGACCTCCTGCAACGGTTTCTCCACAGCTGAGACGAGGGAGGAAGAGATACTTTCTTTGTATTCCCGGAGCTGGCCAGCTGCTTCATCCACCATTGGTCGCTCTTCATTTTTCCAGGTCATTACTGCCAGTGAGTTGGCATATGATGCTGGTGTGCTCCATACCAACTTCTACCACATGGGTCGTGTGCACCAGACTTTATCTGGAACTTTGGATAACTGCTCATTGTCCAGGTCACCATAAATCACCTCCAGCATGGCTAATTCCCTCAGGTACTGGATACCTCTCTCCATGGTGGTCCATTTACCTGGGCGATATATAACATCTTCCTTGAAGGGATACCTTTCCTTCATAGCTGACAGGAGTCACCTCCAGAGGCTGAGGGCTGGTGCCCCTTTTCCAATTGCTTTGTCAATGCCCCCTTCCCTAAAAAGGGATCCCAGCTGTTTGGTTTCCTTACCCTCTAATTCCAGGCTACTGGCCCAGTTAACCCAGCATCAGAGCAGCCAGGTGACAATGTGCTTGCCTGGATTATGGCTGAAATCTTTGCAGATATCTCGCAGCTCACTCAGGGATAGGGATTGGGTGGTTTCTCTCTCGTTTATGAGTTCTTCCTCTTTCTCCTTCTCTCCTCATGATGGCCCTGCTTTTTCTTCTTTCATTTCTAAACAAGCTGACTTTCGCTTACAAGATTTCTTCTTGTGTACAGGTGTGACTGATACTAGCATGGATTGGTTCTCTGGTTCAGCTGAAGTGCCTGTCGCTGGGGTTGGAGTAGTCACAGCACCTGTCACCGGGGTTGGAGTAGCTGTTGGAGTAGCCATGGTGTCTGTCGTTTTGTCATCAGATCCAGAGACCTTCTCTTCCCCTTGTGGGGTACTGAATAGTGTTGAACAGGGCTCGGTAGGCATGGGCCAGGCCCCAGAACATTGCAGTGATTTGTGTCTCCCTAGAGTTGTCAGGGTGGCAGCATACTTTTTTCCCAAATATTCTACTAATTTTTTCAGGATTCTGCACTTGTTCAGGGGTGAAGTTCCAAAACGTTGGAGGTTCCCACTGTCCTAGGCATTTGCCCATGCTATCCCACACACCCTGCCACTCATAACTATCCAGCCTTGGGGCAGGTCTCTGGATGATATTCTTAAATTGCTTATTAACCTTAGACAAAACTGAACCAATATTCCCAAGAAATACCAATAGAAGTATCTTAACTACCCAAGGATGTTCAAAATACTGAAAAGTTACTGTAATGAAGGAGGAAACATCATAGAAGAAGGCAGCAAAGGTGCCGTTCTGTATTTCCTCCATAAAATACCTCTCAGAGGAAGTATAATTGCTAATTGTCTTCACGAGGTGGTATCTGATGTACAGTAATGGCTTCAGTACAAAGCCTAAATACCAGGTTAAGCTCAAGGACAGTGTTTTAATAACAAACCTCCCAGGCAAAACATCACTAATCACTGCAGAGCACAGCAAACTGCAAAAACCAAAACTGATCTTTAACATATACAGCAAAAAAATGAGCATGGTGCAGATCAAATAAACCAATATCACGAACAGATGAATCAATACTGTGACCTGCAACTGTTAACAGATATAAATTCCTTAACAAGCTCTGGTTAAGCTGTTACTATCTCAAACCCTTCATGCCCCACTTTGGGTGCCAGAAAGGACTGTCGTGGTTTAGCCCCAGTTGGCAACCAGGCACCATGCAGCCGCTCGCTCACCCTCCCCCCCCGCAGTGGGATGGGGGAGACAATTGGAAGAGAAAAAGTAAGAAAACTCATGGGTTGAGATAAGAACAGTTTAATAATTGGATAATAATAATAATAAATTATTGTAATGAAAAGGAAAACAGTGAGAGAGAGAGAGAGGAACAAAACCCAGGCAAAAAATAAATTATGCAACCGCTCACCACCCGCTGACCAAAGTCCAGCCAGTCCCCGAGCAGCGATCACTGCCCCCTGGCCAACTCCCTCCAGTTTATATACTGAGTATGACACCATATGGTATGGAATAGCCCTTTGGCCAGTTTGGGTCAGCTGTCTTGGCTGTGCCCCCTCCCAGCTTCTTGTGCACCTGGCAGAGCATGGGAAGCTGAAAAGTCCTTGACTAGTGTTAGCACTACTTTGCAACAACTAAAACATCAGTGTGTTATCACAGAATCACAGAATCATATAGGTTGGAAAAGACCTTTAAGATCATTGAGTCCAACCATAAACCTAACACTACCAAGTCCACCACTACACCATGTCCCTAAGCACCTCATCCAAACGTCTTTGAAATACCTCCAGGGATGGCGACTCAACCACTTCCCTGGGCAGCCTGTTCCAATGCTTGACAACCCTTTCAGTGAAGTAAAATTTCCTAATACCCAATCTAAACCTCCCCTGGTGCAACTTGAGGCCATTTCCTCTTGTCCTATCACTTGTTACCTGGGAGAAGAGACAGATCCCCACCTCTCTACAACTTCCTTTCAGGTAGTTGTAGAGAGCGATAAGGTCTCCCCTCAGCCTCCTTTTCTCCAGGCTAAACAACACCACTTCCCTCAGCTGCTCCTCATTAGAATTCTGCTCTAGACCCTTCACCAGCTTCGTTGCCCTTCTCTGGACATGCTCCAGCACCTCAATGTCTCTCTTGTAGTGGGGAGCCCAAAACGGAACACAGTATTCGAGGTGCGGCCTCACCAGTGCCAACTACAGGGGCACGATCACTTCCCTATTCCTGCTGGCCACACTATTTCTGATACAAGCCAGGATGCCATTGGCCTTCTTGGCCACCTGGGCACACTGCTGGCTCATATTCAGGCAGCTGTCAACCAACACCCCCAGGTCCTTTTCTGCCTGGCAGCTTTCCAGACACTCTTCCCCAAGCCTGTAGCGTTGCATGGGGTTGCTGTGGCCCAAGTGCAGGACCTTGCACTTGGCCTTGTTAAACCTCATACAATTGACCTCGGCCCATTGATCCAGCCTGTCCAGGTCCCTCTGTAGAGCCTTCCTACCCTCAAGCGGATCAACACTCCCACCCAGCTTGGTGTCATCTGCAAACTTACTGAAGGTGCACTCGATCCCTTCATCCAGATCATTGATAAAGATATTAAACAGAACTGGCCCCAACACAGAGCCCTGGGGAACACCGCTTGTGACCGGCTGCCAACTGGAGTAAACTCCATTCACCACCACTCTTTGGGCCCGGCCATCCAGCCAGTTCTTTACTCAGCAAAGTGTACACCCATCCAAGCCATGAGCAGCCAGTTTCTCCAGGAGAATGCTGTGGGAAACCGTGTCAAAGGCTTTACTGAAGTCTAGATAGGCAACATCCACAGCCTTCCCCTCATCTACTAGGCGGGTCACCTTGTCGTAGAAGGAGAACAGATTGGTCAAGCAGGACCTGCCTTTCCTGAACCCACGCTGGCTGGGCTTGATCCCTTGGTTATTCTCTACATGCCGTGTGATGGCACTCAGGATGATCTGCTCCATCAGCTTTCCCTTTACCAAGGTCAGGCTGACAGGCCTGTAGTTCCCCTGGTCCTCCTTCCGGCCCTTCTTGAAGATGGGCGTCACATTAGCTGATCTCCAGTCAGCAGGGACCTCCCCAGTTAGCCAGGACTGCTGGTAAATGATGGAAAGGGGCTTGGTGAGCACATCTGCCAGTTCCTTCAGTACTCTCGGGTGGATCTCATCAGGCCCCAGAGACTTGTGAATGTCTAAGTGGTGCAGCAGGTCACTAACCATTTCCCCCTGGATTATGGGGGCTCCATTCTGGTCCCCGTCCCTATCTTCCAATGCCGGGGGCTGGGTACCCAGAGAACAATTGGCCCTACTATTAAAGACTGAGGCAAAGAAGGCATTAAGTACCTCAGCCTTTTCCTCATCCTTGGTCACTGTGTTCCCTCCCCCATCTACTAGGGGCTGGAGATTCTCCTTAGCTCTCCTTTTGCTGCTAATGTATTTGAAGAAGTATTTTTTGTTGTCTTTTACAGCAGCAGCCAGATTGAGCTCTATCTCAGCTTTGGCCCGTCTAATTTTCTTCCTGCACAGCCTTGCTACACCTTTGTAGTCCTCCTGAGTTGCCTTCCCTTTCTTCCAGAGGTCATAGACTCTCCTTTTTTTCCTGAGTTTGAGCCAGAGCTCTCTAGTCAGCCAGGCCGGTCGTCTTCCCCGCCGGCTCGTCTTTTGGCAGCTGGGGACAGCCTGCTCTTGTGCCTTTAGGACTTCCTCCTTAAAGAATGTCCAGCCTTCCTGGACTCCTTTGCCCATTAGGGCTGCCTCCCAGGGGACTCTGTCAACCAGTCTCCTAAACAGGCCAAAGTCTGCCCTCCGGAAGTCTAAGGTGGCAGTTTTGCTGAACCCCCTCGCCGCTTCTCCACGTATCAAAAACCCTATCATTTCGTGATCACTCTGCCCAAGATGGCCTCCAACCATCACATGGCTCACAAGTCCTTCTCTGTTCGTGAACAAGAGGTCCAGCGGGGCACCTTCCCTAGTTGGCTCACTCACCAGCTGTGTCAGGAAGTTATCTGCCACACACTCCAGGAACCTCCTAGACTGTTGCCTCTCTGCTGTATTGTATTTCCAGCAGACATCCGGCAGGCTGAAGTCCCCCACAAGAACAAGGGCTAGCGATCGTGATGCTTCTCCCAGCTGCTTATAGAATAGTTCGTCAGTCTCCTCATCCTGGTTGGGTGGTCTGTAACAGACTCCCACCACAATATCTGCCTTGTTGGCCTTCCCCCTGATTCTTACCCATAGACACTCCACCCTATCATCATCATCATCGAGCTCTAAACTATCCAGACACTCCCTGATGTATAGGGCTACCCCACCACTTCTCCTGCCTCGCCTATCCCTCCTGAAGAGTTTATAGCCATCCATCGCCGCACTCCAGTTGTGCGAGTCATCCCACCACGTTTCCGTGATGGCAACCATATCATAGTTTTCCTGATGTACAATGGCTTCCAACTCCTCCTGCTTGTTGCCCATGCTGCATGCATTGGTGTAGAAGCACTTCAGCTGGGCTGTCGTCCGTGTTTCCTTCACAGAAGAACACCCCTTGTGTGCTTTGAGGCGTTTCACTGGCATTTCCCTCTTGGCTCCTATTGCCTCAGTATCCCCTAGCTCAACTCTGTAATCATGTTAATGTAATCATGTAACGTAATTGTAATAACGTAACATAACGTAATAACATAACGTAATCGACTCTGTAATCATGTCATAATGTTATCAACATTATTCTCATCCTAAATCCAAAACACAGCACTATATCAGCTACTAGAAAGAAAATTAACTCTGTCCCGGCTGAAACCAGGACAGAAGGTTAGAAGAAATTCTTTACGAAGTTTTCTCTTTTCCATTCAGTTTGGGGTAGCTGGTCACTCATTGGTCCTGCATTATGTCCAGCCTATTGGATCATGGGCATTAAACTTCCTGTGGCTGCTTTGACTGCTACGCTACTTATGGCCTTTGTTCCACTGATACATTTCTCAGGCATATTTTCTCTATCTGCTATCTTTTTACAAAATCTGTGAGCCACAACCCAACTACCTTTGGCCCTGCCAGACACCCGAGGAGCTTCAATGCATTCTTGTCCAGAAATCCAGCTTTGCACATTCATGCATTTAGCCCTCAGGAAGTCCTACATGTTGCTGGAAGCACAAGCTTTGCACAAGATGCCAAGAAATCTTTCTATCTACTTACAAAAGCTAAAAATATAAAATAAGAATATCTGTATGACTTTCTCAGCTTCTGGAGAATTTTCTGAGCTTGCAGAAAATTGCTCTGAATTGTACATGAGCCCGTCTCCTACCTACGGCTTCTCTTCAGAATTATTAGAACTTTCTTGCTCTTACCCCAGTGGTTTCTGTCTTAACTAGTCTTGATGCAAAAATATTTTTCTCTGAATCTTCCTGTGAAGCTCCAAATCTCCCTGATTCCATCCCCTTCTATAGTTTTCCAGAAGAACATAATCTCTTCAGTGTCGTTGTTCTGCCTCGGGAAATTTCCTGTCACATTTTAATACTTGCAAAAACATACCAAAAAAAAAAGTTTTGTTCACTCATAGCCAGCTCCATATCTATCATCACTGTACAATCCAGCAATTTCATAGCATGGATTGGGCTCACCAGGGGTACATCAACATATTCTTCTAATTGGAAAACCAACAGTAGCCATGGAGTTAACTTTCAGACACTTTTTAAGGTAAGTTTCTTACCAGATTTTCAGAGACACTTGCTCCTGCTTTGCCTTCCATGAATAATTTTCTGTCACTGATATTTTGTGAAGCATACTAACACATTTACAAAGTCCTAAGTAAGTGATAAAAAACAAGTGAGTTTTCATGACAGTGTTTCCATTAAGCTTCACCTGTAACTAGGTGACAGCTCAGAAGAGAGTAAAAAGATACGAATGACGAAATTCAGAAATAATGAGTTTTTAATATTTTTCAGAGACATTCTCCAAACTTTAATGGCTTGACTTTTAAGTGACTTTGTGGAGTACTAATTCACCTGCAGGCCAAGGTACTAGTTACTTACTGTGCATAAACGGGCACTAATTAAATATTCATGCATTCTCTGGGATTATTATTGCCTTTCCCATTTTGCAAGTGAGAAAACTGAAAGTCATTTGCCCAAAGTAATATATTTAGTTGATAAAAATGCTACAATTAGTGTGCAGGAGATTTTGGCTCTATCTTGTGCTGACCTTATTAAAACCTGGTAGCTTTGCTAATGTAGAAAGAAAACCATAGCTACCCATTCATTAAATACAACTTTTTTTTTACTTAAAATAAAACCCATTTCTTCAGCATGCTACTGGTCTACTATTTAGGGAATAAATGACAGTTTCTGGTACCTCAGGGCCAGCTGTTCTGATTATTTTCTACTGTCTTTTGGGGATGTTTGAGAAAAGCATTTTTGTGTAGAAGAGGCACCTTACTCAATTGCATGGAAAAAAAGATTCCAGAAAGTAAAACCCTTCTGTGTTAATGACTTTACATCTACGGCAGAGTCTTAGTTCTCAGCAATGTTGAAAAGTTTGGTTGTGGAGTAGAGGCTTTTTAGTTGTTTCTTTGACTGACATATCCAACTACAAATATAGCTTCATAACATTACTTCAAATTAAATGGTGTGACACAGCTATATTTTATCCTAGCGAAAACACAAACTTCTTGAAGTTGCTCATAGAGCTTGTAAAAGCTCTGGTATTAAAAGGCTGTACCTGCTCAATAAGGTGATGCTTATGTCTGCAAGGGTAGTTTAACATGATGGCACATTAGAATACCTAAAAGTCAATGATATGGACCAAGAACTAAATCTGAACTGAGGACCCTCTGCTGCAGAGTATGGCTAGACTTGAACATAGACCGACATCTAAATATACCACTAAAGCTGTTGTGACTCCTGAAAAGCTGAAGCTCCCAATAGTGTCATGTGTGTTATCTGAGAAGGCATTTTGAAAGTGTTTACTCACTGCAGGAGATAGTGAACTATCACTCAAGAACTTCAAGAACTTCAAGAACTTCCTCAAGAACTTAATTCTTGAAGTTCTATGTAGCACAAAAATCACCACCACACCTTTAAAACACATTGTGATACACGTTTGGTGTTATTCTGTCAGTACACGTTCCGGCAAGAGGTACATTGCAATGGTGGGGTCTGCACCTGCTGGCAACAAGGTGCTTGCCTAAGTGCCATCTTACAAGACAATGGAATACATAGTTTAGTAATAAGGCACCATATTGGATAAAGTATCAAAGAACTCATAAAGACAGTGTGAAGGTATACAAAGTACACCAGCTGTTCCTGTTGTAAAAAAGTTCAGCAGTTGTAGATCTCCCTCTTGCAAACTGAAGGTCATGCATGCCCATTTTGTCTTCACAAAACAAGTGATATCCAGAACTTTTTTCCTACATTAAAAAGAAATATTGCTTTCCCTCAGAAAAACTATTTCCACATTTGCAACTTCAGTAATCTTGTAATCTTCAGCCTTTTTTCTCTGATGGGCCATCTAACTTTTCTGAAGAAGTCATAGCTGAAGTACAAGTGTTCTTTTATACCCACTTTCCTGCTTTGGCCAGACTGCTAGCTTCACTGCAGAGAATACATATGAAGGTTTAAAAATAGTTTGCCAGTCATTTTGCTGATTGCACTGTGCTGTCTGATGCTGGTCCATAGAGCATACGTTGAGAAACAATTGTCTAGACTTACTATTTGTCACAGAACACCAGTGCTCCTCAATAGCAGGGTAGCAATTTCTCAGACAAGAAGATAATGTTTCTGGCTACAGGTCAATCCTGCATTTCTAAATGACAAGGCTGAGGGTTAATGAGGGATTTGCTCTGGGATTTACAATATGAGGCTATTAAATACATTGGCAGTAGTTTAGGAATACGTAAAGTAACCCATTGTCTCAGACCAAAGATCTATTTAGAATTTTGCTTTTCTCAACTGCCTCATATGTAGCATTGTAAGCAGTCATTGCCCACATAAGTGTGCTAAACAACCTTTGCCAAATTTTGCTTGTTTACTGGTTGATAGTGAGCAGTCTTACCATGTAAAAGAAATGATATTTGTCTGGGATTTCGCCTGTATGATTCATCTCCAAAGTAAATCTTGTGCTTGTGCTTGCTCATTAATAATGAACATAATGATAATTTAGCAAGATATTCTTTAAATTAGCTATTGCTTTCTGTATATCATTTGAGGTTGCAAGTCCCATGTATCTAACAAGCTTTTGAAAAAGCAGACTTTTGAAAGTGATTAATCAAAATATTGAGATTAATATTTTAGCAAGATTTAAAAGATTACTGGCTTGTTATGGGTGGAGGTAAAACTTTCAAAAGCACTTAAGTGACTTAACAGCTTGCAGGACACTTTAATGTTATTTAGGACTCGCAGCCTGCATCTAACATAGTGAACCTAGAAGCACTTGAGAGTTACTGGGTCTAGGCATATGCACAGACTGTATCAATCTGTCTGTTGGGGCTGTATCCCATTCTAATGTCAGATACAGACCTGAGGTACAAGCTTCTTTTTTCCTTACCCACTTTTTCTCAACCATGGGTTTTCTGTGGGAAATCCAGGTGTAAAGCTGGGTGGAGGCACCGCTGTTTCCCAATGTATGCAACAAAATGATCTGGATACTGCCAAAGTGGTAAAGTTCAGTTCCCCAAAGAGTCCTGAAATAGCTTGAAAGAACTGGCCTCAAATGTTTAAATTATCTTAGGAAAAGGTTTGTAGTCTTATAAGTCACGTAAGCAATTTAGGAAAATGGTGCAGCAGGGACACCCAGAATAGAAGACTAAGTAAACTGAAGTAAAATAAAGGAATTTGAACAGGATAGAAGCCATTGTGCTTCAGGGTATGAGCCTGCTTATAAGAAAGAAGCATCAGGGAATGTTTTGCTTAGGAACAGGTTATCATATTTTGTATATTTTATTTTCCCCTGGAACAGATGTTATCAACAACTGTTTGAGACAAACTGATAGACTGGGTAGACTAATATTGCAATTCTGTGTGGCCATTCCTATTTCCCTGCACAGCATAAGCAATCATTCCATAAAGTTCAACAGTAAAAAAAAAATGGGTCAATGGTTTTGATATGTTGAACACAGAGCAGATTTTTAGCAGCTGTACCAGATGGTTCTTGCATATGTGGATATTTGTGCAAATCTTGGAGGACATAAATTAAGGCTGAGGGATGAAGATGCCAAAAATGGCTGTCCAAATGGCTTTAGTGATCAGGTCATGAATTCTCATCAACTCAGCATCAGATTGCAAAGCAGAAGGAAAATCACTGATTTTCCTTTGAGAATAAGTGCTGGAGATATTGAAAAATCTCTGTGTAAAAGACAAATCAATGATACACTGTACTGATGCCTCCTCCACGGTAACTAAAATTTCCTAGCTACAGCCATGTGTCAAGGAGAATAGGGTAACAGGTAGCTAACTTCACTGCTATTTGTAGCAGAAGGCTTTTCTTTCCAAAAATGCTGACTGAGTCATAATTAACATGTTTCATAGGGAATTGTTGTTTGAGAGAGAAATCAGAGGGAAACTGGACAGGCTATTCAGGTTGGCAGTTGTGGAGCTCAGCTTTCCAGCTCAGCTAGTGAAGTGCCAGAACCCCCCTGCTCTCAGGGGGTCCACAGCACCCAGCCACAGGGTAACCACCACAGGGATGCTCGGGAAGCCACAGGTGCCAATGCTTTAGGTTTCCTCAATTTAAAGATTAAGAATTTTAAAAACAAAATTAGGGTAAAATTTAAAACAAAATTAGGAATTGAAGCATATACAGATCTCCTACATTTTGTTTTAGGGAAACTCACTTCCAGAAGAAAAATTTCCTGCATTTTTTGCAGCCACTTATGCATGGCCTGAGTGGATTCATGATCCTCTGGATCAACGAAACTGTGGAGCATCCTGGGCTTTTTCAACTGCAAGTAATATTAATTCTTTTCTCCTTTAAAAAATATCATTCATGTTTGTTGTGTGATGAAAATTTGTTGTGATTAGTAATGAAATATTTTCAGCTTGCTGTTCACTTTTTATCAGTAAATAGGAGTATTTAAAATTGCTACAGCTTTCCCTCTAAGTTATCCCAAAGGCTTAAAAAGTCAATCTAAGCTGTAGAGCTGTTTGTTTTTCATAAGTCTGTGTAACATAGGGAGATTTTTTGGTGACAGAAAATAGAAAATGAATTGACTAATGCACTTTATCGTAACTGGTAACTTTTAAAAAATCTGCATCCTTTTCTTGCACAACTACATGCTTGACTTGAAAGCTTAAGACAGGTAGGCTTTATTTTTTTATATGTATTTATGTATTTTTGCATTTGCCATTGTCCAATCCTTGCTATTCAAGTAAATAAAGTATAATCTTTTCAATAATTTTATGAGACGAAAACCCTGAAACTGCTCAGATATTTGTGGAAGAAACTATTTTCAAATCTGTAAGCAAAGAAATGTCAGTAATGCAATTCAACCTCATGTGCTACAACCTCTGGTTTTATGAAAAATGGACACAAGTGTTGGTGTCACTTTCTCCAAAGAAGCTACAGTGATCAGTTACATTCATTTTTCTCATGCTAATAAATCTCAGTACATACTGGGATGTATAAAGGTAGAGAAAAAAATTATGCACACAATCTTTATGACTTGATCCAGCCAGTGGGTCCTCACAGGTGCAGGTTTCTGCAACCGCTTTTTTAAATCACAGCAGTAAGAGAAGGAAAGGAGAATCTAGGTCAGTTAATCCCAGCTCCCTGCCAAACCCAGACTGAACACACTCTATTACCAATATGTCTTCTCCAGTGTAAAAGAGAAAACCAAGAGAGCTTCTAACAGCTCTCCTGACAGATTACTGCAGAGATGAATAGAGCTCACTGAGGGAAAGACTTTCCAGATATTCAGTCTAAATTTTACCTTTCATAAGTGAATCTTTTTATTTTAATTGACATAATTAATTTCAATGCTAAATATTATGAGATACCTTCCCATGTTGTTTAGGTGCATCTAATATTTTCAATCTGAATTTTGAACCCTTCTTTGTAAGATTAATTGTTGCTCAGTGAATAGCTGTAAAGCTGTAAAGCACTGCTGTATCATTTTTTCTTATCATGAGTAATTCCTATAAGTATTCCAAAACTCTTCAGTAAAGAGATTTTACACCTATGAAAATAAATTCATTATCATGTGACACCTCACAAAAGCACAAAACACAGTCCTTGTCAGCTGCCATCAGCAGATTCACTCTTCTGAAGTCTTGTCCAAAGTTCACTGAAGTTAGTGTTGATTTTGATGGGGCTTTAGATTTCAAGGGATTTCTTTTTTTTTATTCTCAGGTTCAAAAATGAAGGGCTAACAATAATAAAAATATAATTTAAGCACAGATAATGACTGGGATTGGGGCTTAATAGTTGTTTCATTATCACTTGTTAAAGAAAGGAGAAGTGGCTTAATTTCACCTACAACTTAGTTAACCTAGCCTGCCTTTAAATCAGTGCATAAATATATTAGTACTTAGAATTATGACTGTTTGATTGAGTTCAGGTATCTAAAGTGTCTATCTCAGAAGAAGAATTTTGTGTGATAAGGGAAGGAGGTCCAATGAATCCCACATTTACACATTAATATGAGCGTTTCCAAATATTCTTTCCAGTAAAACCAATACATACTTTCAGTCTTGAGTTTTCTTCTTCATAGGACTGTTCATTTTTGCTTTTCTTTTTTCTCACATAAGGGAAGGAAAGGTAGAAAAGAAAGAAAAGAGATTTGGAGATTCAGGTGCAGGGAGGTGGGAGAGTATTTGCATCTTCTGCTGAAGTCAACCAGAGATGAATACGCATTTACAAACATGGTAGGCACTGTCAGACTAAATTATGTAAATGCCTCATCTGATGTTTAGATATGTGGGACTTTATGATAACCAGTAAATCTATGGATTTATAATATTACAGTAAAGTTGCTCATTATGCTTTGGTTTCACAATCTTCTCTGGCGAAAGTCTGTACAGTTTATATCTGTATTGTTTTGTAAAGATATCTGCACAGATAGAAAATATTGAGGTTTTATTTCAGTCCCTCTTTCACAATAACCAGCGTGAAGGTGTGAGTAATTATTTGGTTTTGATAACGGAAAATTTATTTCAAAACAGGCGTTGCAGCAGATAGAATAGCAATTCATTCCAAGGGTCAGATCACAGACAACCTTTCCGCCCAGAATTTGATCTCTTGTGATACCAGGAATCAACATGGTTGTAATGGTGGAAGTATTGATGGTGCTTGGAGATATCTGAAAACACATGGGTAAATATTTTATCTATCTCTTTAGATTATTTTAACTTGAACCAGTTGCTTACTTTACAGTGTTGCTTGTGTTACAGTGATGATTTCTGACCTTTAAAAAAAGAGGCTCTGTCCTTGGTCAGATTAACTGTATTACTTCATCAAGACTATCATTCTCTCTCATTTCCACCTTCTTTAAGTCACCTTCATGAAGCACAGGGACTACAAAGCATTCCCAAAGAAATAAGTGAAACTATTTTGAATGAGGGCTCTCAGTGAGAAAATTCTGCAACCACGTAGCTCCCATTTAAGCCTCATTACATCTAGATGTTGTCATTAGCTGTACTACAACTGGGGAAAATGGTATCGTCTCTGAATAGAAAGACAAACAAGAAAGGATTTTTTTTATGTCAAAGACAATACCATAAGTGGACTCAAAACTTCTATGGTTCTTGGGATACAGGCTCTTCATGTTAAACAACCTTGAGTAAGCAGCCAGTTGCATGAGACAACATTTTGAATATTCAAAAGGATCAAACATTGTCTTTCTATACAACAAATTGTAATCATCCCATCCCAAGCTTGCGCCAGAATGCAACACTCTAGCAAGGACTATACCTAGATCCTTCTTCCTTCAGGTCAGACTAAGCAAAGTTAACAGCTCTCAAACTCCACATGAACGGTTAGAAGCTTTTTAAAATGACACATAATAATTTATAGAATTCCAGAATGACTTACGTTGGAATGAACTTTTAGAGGTCACCTAGTCCAACATTCTGCTCAAAGCATGACTAACTCTGAAATTAGATGAGGATGCTCAGGCCATGGCCCTGTTCATATTTTGAGTATCTTCAAGGATGGAGGGTCCACAAACTTTCTTGGAGCAGGTCACTTTGTTTGACCACTCTTGTGGTCAAAGATTTTTTTCTTACATCTAATCAGCATTTTCCTTGGTACAACTTGTGACTTGTACCTTTCAGCTTTTCACTGTGCATCCCCAAGAAAAGTCTTGTTCTGCCTCCTCTATGACCTCTCCTTATGTAGTTGAAGACAGTAATTAGATCTTCTTTTAGCTTTCTCTTCTCTGGGTTGAACAAATCCAGCTGCCTCAGCCCCTCCTTGCATAGCACAGGCTTCAGCGCCCTAAGTGCCTTCCACTGGACTCACTCAGTTTTTCAGTTTCTTTACTGGGGATCCCATAACTGAACACAGTACTCCAGATGTAACCTCTCCAGTGACAATTTGAGGGGAATAATCACTTTTCACAATGTCTTGGCTATGTTCTTGCTAACACAACCCAGTATTGATTGTCCACGTTTGCTGAGAGGGCCCACTGCTGACCCACGTTCAATTTTCTGCTCATCAGGACCCCAGGTCCTTCTCTGTGAAACTGCTTTCTACACAGGCAGTGCCCTGGCACTACTGCTGCATGGGCAGTTCTGGCTCAGAGGTAGGATTTGGCTTCTGCCTTTGTTGAACTTCATGAGGTTTCTGCCAGCTCATTTCTCTAGCCTACTGTTGCTCTGAATGGCAGCCCTGCATACTAATCACTGCCCACCAATTTGGCATCCTCCACAAATTTACTGAGGGTGCCTTATGTCCCACTGTCCAGATTGTTAACAGAGATACAAAACAGTGTTGCCACCGTGTTGACTCCTGAGGAATGCCACTAGTAAACAGACACCAGTCACTTCGAACTGTCGACCTTTCAGCATGCCAGTCCAGTTCAGTTACTGACCTTGTAAGCAGCTTATCTAGTCCAACAAACTAGAAGAACACCACAGGAGATGATGCTGAAGATGTTGATGAAGTTAAGGTAAATTATATCCACTGCTTGTCTTATTCTCCATGGAGCCAGTCATTTCATCATGATCGGATCATCTCATCATGGTGACGCATAATTTGCCATGGTAAATCTGTGCTGCTGGTTCCCAGTCAACTCCTTGAACTTCATGTGCCTGGAAATGGCTTGCAGGAGAATTTGCAATAACCAGATTTTATATACTGTATAATTACATTCCGCTTTTTCTCACATTATCAGAATTTTTTTTGTACTTCCTGTTCCATACCAAAATCTATTTCCTCTCACTTTCATACACTCTCATCCCTTACTCTGTCTTTGATATACCTGATACTGACAGACAGAGAGATCTCAGGTGTGCTGTCTGTCAACTTTTAATTTTAGTTAAAAAACAAACAAACAAACCATGTAAAGAGCAAAAGAATGTCAGACATGATGCATCAGACGTCATAGTTGTCATGGCAGCCTGGGGATCCAGGTGAAGACCAAAGCACTGTCATTCACACCAACACAGTATACAAAGCGATCATTCTGCTTTCTTCAAGTGTACTGAACTATTTATGATCTGACAAGGATTTTGTATTGTTATGGGGAGAGTTTACATCGAGCGTTCCTCTGTCTTTCTGTCTCAGGGTTTAAACACTAAACTAGGTTTTGAGTGGGAGACCTTTTAGGTGAGTGACTACAGTGGGCAGAAATGAATTCCACTCAGCAAAGGCCCCTCAGCACCTCATGGGGGTAAAGGCAAAGGCTTAATTCATGAAGAAATGAAAGTTATAGCTTAACATTTTAAGCAACACTTTTCTGTAACTAGAATAACAGGCTCCTTTTAATCAGTACCTCATGCTCTTAAGAGACTAAATACAACTCTTTCGCACTGGACTGTTTGCTTTCCTACCATATTAAGGACAGGAGCACAAGAATTGCCAGTGTAGATAAGATAAGAGATCCATTTTAATGAGTATTATCTCCACAACAGTTGGAGCAAGCTGTTTTTAGAGGAAAAGCCCTAAAGAACGCAGCAGTTGGACAACCTCCTAGTCTTCTGTTTCCTCTGACTGTTATCCCTGTATGGGCATAACCACCACGAGCCCATAATAATAAGATTCTTCCTATACCAGAAAGCTGTATTTTTTTTTACCTGAAGCAGTGTGGTTAGTGACGCAGCCTGTTCTGCAGGGGCAGTTTAAGTATACAAGAGTTAGCTTATTTCTATAAGGAAAGCAAGGCAGGCTGAAGCTGTATGAGGCACTTTGTTACCAACCTAGCTGTACCCACACAGGAGTTCGTGCTGGTGTAAATGCCTTAAGTGAGAAGATTGGTCCCTGAATGACCCCAGAGTACCAGTGTGAAAGCAGTGTGCAGAGCAAGCTTTCTGACTGATGCAAGCCTGGAAGCATACAGACAGGGTACCTCAGCTCACCAGAGCACACTTGTGAACTGTCTTTTTGCCTCCAAAGTCCCAAGTACTTGCATTATTGCTCAGTCACCTGAGATGCCTCATGGTATTCACCAGCCTTTTGCAGCTGACTGAAAAGGATCTGCAGGGCAGTTGTGAGAACCATCACAAAATTTTGGACTATCTAGATCTCTGATAAATCTCCGCAGTCCAAGACTATTTTCTGTCTTTCATCCAGCTTTCTTCTCCCCATGGTGCCAGCTCCAACGTGTACAACATCACTGCGGTCTTACAGACCTTTGCCTGCTACCCATTCTTACCCCCGATCATTAATTCGCCATCAAAGTACCATGCGTGAAAATATATCCACTTACCTATTTTTATAAACAACATTTCTAAATCCTGATTTTCTTTCCTCATGTTCAAATGATATTTCAAATCCTCTTCCAACAACAGTTCCAGACACAAATAAACACCTTAAGGAAAATATCCAAATATCTGTGAGGACAGATATTGGAAGAACACAAGAACTGGGTCTTGTGTTCTTCTATGCTGGGTCTGAGCAAGGGTCCATCTAGCCCAATACTTTGTCTCTGACAGTGGCCAAGAGCAAATAGTATAAAAACAAAAAGAATTAACATTTTTGATTCACTGGACTGATAATTGAATCATTTTTGCAGCTGAAACCCCACAATCCATAACCCTTTACCTTTGACAATGAAAAAAATGGAAATTTATGGCATAAAAGTCTGAAGTGTCTTTTGAATGAGCCCTGTTAAATAGTGCTTGCTTCCTCACACTTTCAGGTGACTTTTATTTTATGAGCCAGTATATTGCAATCATTTTTTTCATTATCTCCATACCCTGCAAATAGGGAGAAAGCACATTGATTTTCTGTGTGGGCTTGTAAATTTTCACAGCAGGTGTTCAATGCTGTTTTAAAGCTTCTGGTTTTCTGATTTCTGAAGTGTGCTTACCTCAAGTTTTTGATAGATTTTCAGGAAAATCAAGTGGTGGCCTAAACTACCCCAGTGAAGTCAATGTAAGACTTCCATAAAGCTCAATGAGTTTAGGCCAGTGCTGAGACCTGACTTTTCAGAATCGCTGAGCACCCAATTAACAGTGAAATCTGCTGTAAGTGGAGCTGAATCACTGTTTAACTCTCACTCACTCTCTCTGTCTTCCTCCATTAATTAAAGAATAAATCTGTATTTTATTTATAATTATTATTAATTTTAGGCATTTCACTTACAAGCCATAATTTTTGAGGGATCAATGTGGTTTGAAAACATCTATTTTATCTGCTAAGGGAAATGAAAAGCTTATAGTCTTTAAGAATGAGGAAGAAACTTTTTATTTTCAGATAGTAAAAAGGTTACACGTTTGAATGCAAATACTGCTTCTAATCAGGCTTGATCTGATTTGTACCTTGGGCTCTTAGCAGTTGCAGGGTATGATAAGGATATTATTGTTATTAGTTTTGGCCAACTTGCTAATAACATAATCGAATGTTTTAGATTATGTTCTTATCTCACAATTCAAACATATAAATACAATTAAAAACCCCCAAATTTTCATTAGATTGAACACATAAACATGACTTCAGATGAATTCTGCCAAGAATGTATGAACACACAGCAGACTTTTGCTGCTTCTTCCTGGGTGCTGCTTGCTCCTAGTAGTATTTTTGTATATGTGTTATGTATACGTGCACATAAACACATTCACATTTATTTCTGTTTTACTTCTATGACCCTTCTGGCAAGGTCTTCTCCTTGAAATGTTTTTCATGTTTACTGTTGTGCTGATGCTTCAGCATGTACAAACTCATGTTTCAGCAGAGAGCTGTTAAATTATGTTAATCGTGACTGCAGAAACTATGGTTAGTGAAAAGATTCAAAAGTGACTGTTAGTTCAGAATGAGTCATCATGTCTGGATTACCTCACAGCTCCAGTGTGCCAGTGCGGCATTTGGTGCTTCACTTCTATTGCTACAGAATTAAGACCCATCCATGAAGAATCTGTGACAACTCCAGTGGGACAATCCAACTGAAAGGAGGGGAAAAAAAATCCCTACCCCAGGAATGAATTTCTCCTCTCTTGTCTCCCTCTGAGGTGTTTCTAAGTACACTGAGGAACAGGTGTCATGCCATTCCTTACACTGGGTTGCAATCACCTACTCCTGCCCTGCTAATGCTAGATCATGCCCTGAGGACTGTATTTGCTCACTTTACCTGCCTTGCAGGCCTGATTGCACTCAGCAGTAATCCTTTTTTTTTTTTGGAAATCTGTGATCAGTGGTGACTAGAATGATTATGTATATAGAGATAGATACATTTTATAAACATTATATATGTATACACATATAAACCAAATGTTTCTTTCTACCCAGCAATAGAAACAAAGCATAATACATTTTAAAATGCGTAATAACAACCTGTGTATATTTGGCCTAAATACTTACCATTCCCCATTGGAAATCTGGGAATCCAGAATACCTTCAGACATTCAGAAGGGATTAAAAGGGGTTGCCAGTGAGTAGATTGAAGACCTAAGCAATAACAGCCTAACAACCTTAGATGGACAATCCCTTTTCATGTAGGCAGAATTATTGCTTTTTGCAGCTCCTGGGTATGTTGGTCTAGTTTGGGAAGAAAGAATTTGGTAAGCAAAAGGACATTCTCCTCAGGGTCAATTTTTCTACCACCAAATGCTAATGGAAAAATGCCATGTCTTATTCAACGTAGCTGAAGCATATATGTGCTTATCTTGTAAAAATCCTGCCAACTAAGTATACACAGGCAAACATAATTATCCTCCAAATTGTGTGGAAATGCAGTTTTCAGTTCTTCAGATTCAGAAAGTTCAGTGTAATTGGCGAGCTACTTAAATACATATCATTTTTATAGGATGACCTATTTTAAAAATATTCTGCTTCAGTGAACTATTTAATTATGCTTTTTAAAAGAAACCCTCTCATAGGCCTCCATGGCATTATCACAAAAATGTGTATATTGTTTTGGAAACATCTAGCAGCATAATGTAGAAAACTAGGAGGTCCCAATATCTCATTAAAAGGGTAAAATAATAAGTGGAAGATTTCTTGTGCCTTTATTTGAGTATTTCAGATTGTTAGTAAGTGCATTTTAATTATATGCTTTGTTTCCTTCACTTTATTGAACTAAAAAGGATGTTCAGTTAGTCAACAGTCAAAATGGCTGAACAATTCAGGATAAGCTACTTGAAAGGAACAAACTTACTCTATGAAGCAGCAGTTAATTTGATGTATTGTCAAGGTAAAGAATTAAAACCCCTCCTTACCTTTCCTTGAAACCACCTCTTATTTTCATTGCCCCTCTCCATTCTTGGATGCAATGAGGGCTCTTAACCTGTGCTTCAAAGCTCATTTGATTTAGCACTTTGGAGATTTTCAGATCCAAAATTAGCATGGGTTTAAGTCTCAGGTGAGTTATCACAGCTCCTCCGCAATCACTTCTCTGACAACATCAGTATTAAATACCTTTGAGTCTTTGAAGCCTGCAGCTAGAAACGTGGCAGACAGATGAAATTTTCTTTGTTATTCAAAGATTTGTCTTTGTTTCATTTAAAACAATAAATAGAATTCACATATTTGCTATTGCACATTTCCCCCATGATTCTTTTCATAAATGGATTTTTGTGGTTTTGAAATCTTTGTTAGAATAGAAACTGCCCAGTGATTACTGGACTTAATATTTTAAAATTAACATCTTTGTAGAATACAGAATTTAATTTAAAAGTGTTAAAAGTGAGTAATATTTCCTGTAGATAAACTCTAAAACCTTGAAATTGAAAGCTTTAATGCAAATTTATAATAAGCAGTAGGAAAAATTTAACTGCTGTATGTGTGAGCAAAAACTCTCTCATCATTTAGAAAACATTTTGAGATAGATGCTTTTCTAAGAAACAGCTAGGATGTTTTCAGGAGCTGTAGAGACCAGACACATACCCCTGTAATATCATGGCAAAATCTGTCATTTTAGTTTCCTTGAGAGGCTCATTGCTGTCAATAACCAGGAACTGACAGAAGGAGCCCTGTGGCCTGAGCCCCCTGGGATAGTCCCCAGCCTTTTGTGCACACTGGATGCCACGTGTTTATAAGTCACAAAGTTGGTGTCTGTTTGTCCTTTGGTCCACGTTCACTTCCAGGCACAGACCTATCTTTGCATTAAGGAAGGAATAGCCTGAACGATACTGCAATGTAGCAAAATTGTAAAATTACAATAAGTCCCACCTCTCTGATACCTACCCAGTCTCACCTGTTCTATGTCATATATTTTGTCAGTGTTTCAACCTGGGCAAAGTCCCTCCTGCCAGCATCACTCCAGATAATTTATTATTTTTACTTCCCCCTGTGAATCAAAATGGAGGAACCCAGTCACCAGCCCCTGTCCAAATGCCTCCCCTGTTACTGCTCTACGGTTGGATTGTTTGTTAACTTACCGAAAGCTCAGTGCTTAACTTCTTCCGAGGTTATGTTCTCACTTGTACTTACCTCCCCTGTATTTCTAGTAGTAGAGGTTCAGTTCTCTTTTAAGGAGGTACACTCCCTCCAGAAGTTTGTTGTTAGTATCAATTAAGCTATTGGTATTAATCACTAAGGGTTATACCTCTCTTGGGAAGAAGCACCACATTTACTCATATGCCAACAGGACACCAATTATTTGTACCCAAACCTTTAAAAAATGAATATAGGACTTCTTATCTCAGCAAATATTCATAAAAACGTGAGCAAATATTCCGTTTATATTGTCAGAAAAATGGAAAGTCAGAGTCTTTTTAGCTAAAAGAAATAAAAAGACCTGTAGCTTTTCACCAGCATTCCTGTAGAAAATGTAGATAAAACTAGAAAATGGTTCATTTTCCTTAAAAATTTTCTGCTGCAAACATGCCCATTTCACAAGCCATTTTTGCCTGTTGACAACATTGTTAGTTTATTGATCTTATTCAGTGTGAACTTTCATACATCGTTAATGAGTTGAATGTACTAGGTGACAAGTGCTCAAACACATTTTCTACCCTACCTCTCTTTGGAGAAGGGTGGTGAGAGGACTACTGCAACTGAAACTTAATTAGAAACACCAGGCACATGAATTGAAGCAAACGCCTTCCAGTTGAAGATATGAGACATTCACACTTTTGAAGAAGGAAGGACTCCGTAAATTTACTTGAAATATGACAGTTGTAAAATAGTTAAAAGCTTGAAATAAAATGGCAAAAATGTTTAAGCAAGCTTCTTATGAACTTTTTTTTTTTTTTTTAACATCTAAACAGGATTGTATCCTATGCTTGTTATCCATCATTTTGGAACAATCACCTGGAGCAATCAGGTGAAAATCACTGTTATGTGTCAAGTGAATATGGAAAAAACTATACAAATGGGCCATGTCCCAATGCTTTAGAAGAATCCAATCGGTTATACCGGTGTGCCTCTCACTACAGGGTCTCCTCAAAAGTAAGTTCATGCTGTTCACCCATTGTCTCACCCATTTTTGTCCTTTGGGGCTTGAAAATTATCTGGCATATGGAAATGTGTTCACTTTACTTGAAGACTAGAGCTGTGAATTTTCCTTTATATCGCCCTTGTATTTTCAGAAGAGTAAATTCCTTAAAGTTTCTCAGTTTTACATCAGCTCTTTAAAGCTGCTGCTTTGTGGTCCTATAGAAATTAGAGATAGAAAAGAAAGTATGCAGTCATCCCTGTGCATTAGTGCTTCTTAAACATGTTTCTGAAGGTTTTGTTCATTTGGTAAACCAAATATTCTCTATCAGAAATACAAGGACAATGGTACATTTATACTATATATACATATATATATATATATATATATGTATGTATATATGTATGCAACAATAAATTAGTATGAGTTTTAATTTTGTTTAATAGAATGTATTATATTCTCTTGCCCTCTCTGCTGCTGCTCTCTCCTCCCCTCAGGAAACTGATATAATGAAAGAAATCATGGACAAAGGACCAGTGCAAGGTATGGTAAGTTTGGAAGATGATAATACTATCTTTGAAATAATTAAAGTGTGCAATGCCCTCGTATCAAAATACTAGAAAACACAAATTGCATTCCACAGTGAATAAAACAGACACATGCACTGTAGTTCATCCAGGGACGTTTGATGGGAAGTAGTGCCCCTAAAGGCAGCTATACTGCATCAGAGTCCATAATGAGTAAAATGACCTTGAGCTGGATTTGTTGAAAATTTGCGCAAAATCTGTGTGCTGGAAATGTGCCTTTTTCTCATGATGGTTCTTTGCTCATTGATGAAATAGAAATTTGGGGCTGTGCAGAAGTTAAATGTTAGCAAAGCTCTGCTCTCTAGGGCTGGGATTGATTCCCCCACTGACTGAGGCCAAGCCACCAAGCCTGCTCTCCTCTGAAGGGAACGCTGCAGTATATGGGCCCTCCAGCAAATCATTCAGTGATGGAATACTCCCAGAACTTCCCCTTTCAGAGCCCAAATGCTCTTGTTGTTTGTAGAGGGCTATCAGTTTTGAATTTTTGTGCTGAACCCTGCAATGAAAATCCCTGACCTGTTAGAGAAATAAAGAGACTTCAGCAGGGAGTGAGGGACTACAAAAGAGTTGTTTAGCCTGAATACTGCCTTGTTTGCAGTCATGGATGGTGCTGGCAGCACCTGAAAATGCAGGTTCCTGCTCATACCCCAGGCCAGTGCAACTGGAGAGGTTGAGGGAAGTGGGCTTTGGGGTGACGGGGAAAGGTCATAGTGCAGGATGTCCATCCCTCTTGGATGGATGGCTGATGCAAACCCACAGCATTTTACTTCAGGGAACTTCTGCATTTCTACTGCCCTCAATTATATAATTAATTATCATAACCTCCAATTTATTATTGAAATGGTCTTGATTATTAGATTTAATTAATTTCAGTGCATCATGGAGTTGAAATTACTTCTTAAAGCTCTTTATGTGGGCAGTCACAATTAATCTGAAGCTCAGACTTAACAAGATCAATATTATCAGTCTTTTTTTGTTCTGCCCAAATTCATTTGCTCAAGGAAAATATTCTTTCCCATGCAGCATTTGATCTAGAAGTGAACACAATAATTTCTTCTGGTTTTAAGAAAATGAAAAAATTAGGATCCTCAAGATAAAATTTCAAACCTCTCTCTAATATTGCATTTGTAGTCCATGTGTACACAGTTTGCTGGATTAATCAGTCAATACTACATCTTCCACATAAAATAATCTATATTCAGCCATTTGTTAGGTTTTAGCCACTCAATAATTCATACAATTTTTTGAAATGTCAATGCTTTTTCAGAGAAAATGTCTATATCAGGTTAAGGTAACGCTGTATGCAGAAAAATCAAGATCTGAAGAAGAGTATATAACCAAGAGTGTATATCACTGAGTGAAATAACTTTCCCCTTTTTCTTTGTGCTATAATGAGATTTGTAAATGAGTCATAGTTATGACCCAATAATTTGTCACTGATTCTCTCTTCTATCTTCCTGTACTACAAATGCAATCAGGGCATAATTCTAATTTTAAAACCATATCATACTTTTCTTTTGCAAAACATCCTGCAAATGATCTTCAGCTACTAAAAGAGATTTTTTCATTATTCATTCACTTGTCATTCCTCAAGAACTTAAAGTGCTTGTGGCCAGTCTTATCTAATGTACTAAGTAATGTTTAATAGCTAGAAAACATTCAAGATCCTTTCAAGATCATGATGTAGAAAGTCATCCTGTTTGATGATGAATGTACTTGGATTTTTGGGGGTATTCAAAGTTAAGAAAAAAATATATTTTTTAACAATTGTGAAACCGTAGGTGTAGGAATATAATTGAAAACTTTCTGTTATACAGCTTTCAAATTTGAATGACAATTTCTCTCTGACATACGTCATTGTTTTAGGTACAGGAACATTGTATATAGGTACAGGAACCAAGCAATTAGCACTTTCAGATGCAAATGTTGAAACACTAGGTTTTTTAAAAAATCCATTTTCAAATAAACATAGTTAAGTTATTAATGCTTTGAAAGTGAAGTCCATCAATGAAGTCCATAGTGAAGTCCATTAATGCTTTGAAAACATTCAAATGGACAATCTAATATTGCCCATTCATCTTTTTTTTTTAATGGACTTTAGGAGATATTCTAATAGTTATAGTGCTAATGTAGGAAAATAATCCTTTCTATCACATTAGTCAGTCTCAATCAAAAGAAAAGCTAACGTTGTTGGCAATACATCAAAGTTTTGACCCTACAAAACTCATAATTTCAGCTATCATGATCTTGGAAAAAAAGTATTTAATCTGCTGACACAAGAAAAAGATCTGGAGAAAGCACTAGGCTACATTAATGTACAGTGCTACACTTCAGTTCCTTTTGTAGCAACTACTTTTACTTTTTTGTATCTTCATATGTCTTAGAGACACAAATTCTTATTTAAGAATTTTATGCAGAGGAATCCATAGTGGAATGAATCTTATAATCTGCTGCATTTATATGCATAGATGTGACAGCTCAACATGACTGAGGTAGCTCATGCATGAGCTACAGTCAACCTTATGAAAATTGCTATCTCTTCTTATTCATTAATAATTAACATGTTCATTTTGGAAAATGCAAAGTCTCTTCTATGTGGGAGGTAACAAAGTTGGCTGGTGGACTGTGATAATCTCATCCTGTCCAAATCACAGTCCGTATCAGGCCAAAGTCACTGAATAAATAAAAATATCTCAATGCTTTATTTTCATTTATCATCTCTCTGTCCACCCTACACTTCATGTACCCAGCCCACTTAACTTCAAAGGCTGTACCATTATTTAGATCCTGATTGCAGGGTATATATATATTAATATACATACACATAAGTGTATATATTTACATATATATGCAAATATATACATACATATATACACACACACACTAAATGTAGATATAATATGTAATCATGGATAAAATTCTCTCATGTAGACTGAAGTTATTCTGGAAAAAAACTTAAAAATTTTCTATTTCATTTCAGTGGAAATAATTTAGCTATGATGTTTCTTCACAGAGCCAAGAACATATGTTTGATTTAGAGTTGTTGATAAAGAATAAATTGTTTTCTGAAACTGAACACACAGACTTTGATTTCAAAGAACAATGTGATTTAGAAATGAAACTACCTTCTCCTGTCTCAGCCTGATGGTAGATGTGATCTTCTAATCTCAGACCTCCTGTGGGAGAAGTAAATTTTGCAGTCCTTGCACTCACCCCTGTTTCTTTGCCTCCCTTTGGCCAAGGTGTCAAAACAAGATCCAGGGAAGCCTCTACAGTAATTTTTTGAATGACTCATCTCCTTCACTTCTCTGACACCCTCACCTGGACTAAGGCCAGTGGGAGTCTTCTTCCCCCTTTCTGTTCCTTTGTACTGCTTTAAAGCTCTTACTCCACAGACTCCTCTGCAGCTCAGAAATCTCAACAGCTGGTATTTTACATAGCGGTACAGGGACAACTGCAGGAGCTAAACTCCTAGCTCTATACACTGGTGAGCCTGGGGGCAGAAGGAGGGGGAAAACCTTTGTAGAGAGCTCTAACAGAGTCCTGAGCTTGCAGCTAGAAACCAAGAATAAAGTTTGTGCTATTTTCCACTTGGTCTGTTGCTGTCAATATGTGTGAGCTCTGGTTCTGCAGACACCTTGGCAGAAGCTGTAACATTATTCACTAAAAGCATTTCAAGTTTTTTCTGATTTAACTGATATAGCTCTCCCCCAGATTTGCCACGTAGGTAACATCATGGCTGCTTATTCCCCGTGTGTTGCTATCAGCATAGGTTTTTTACATGAGCTACCTCACAAAGTATATTTTTAGCCAGGTTTCCTGGGAAAATGGACTCATTTAACCATGTTTTGAGCAGTTCTCTTTCATCCCCTAAAATTTGTGAATGTTTTCTGTTTTCAGCCAAGTATGATAGAGGCCAAGAGGTTGTAAAGACAGTTAATTTCCCTCAAGTTTAAGAAAACATTCAGGTAGGAAAAAGAAATGTGAAAGTGTGCCAGACAGAAAAAACTGCAGCATGAGCTCACCTTACTGGATACCACAGATCTATACCAGGCACATATGTTATAAATGCTCCAACCACAAAAAAATGGTCAGTGAAACTTCTACTTTATGGGACTTCCAAGGTGCAAGATTTTAGGAAATTGGATTTCAATGATTCTCATGCTCCAAGCTGTGTGGCAGTCTAAGACTGTTAAAATCATAAGCTAAAAGTAAGTTGGAGTTAAGCTTGTATTTAATGCTTCTGATTCACTGGAATCTAACAGTAATGGAGACCTGAAAAATATTTTCATTTCTCTGGATCTGGTAGCCCACCATATAGCAAAGCAAATGGTACTAAGGCAGCAGAACAAATGTGGAAAAGAAACCCAAACCAGTTTTTTAAAAAACAAGTGAATTGTATTCCTAGGCAATAATGAATAGACGTAAAATGCAAATTGTAGTTTTCATTCTCTTGCACAAAATTTCCAGTTCATCAGCTCTTTGGCCTTACATTTTTATGGACACAAAAGTTTTTCTTCCACACTTTTAGCTGAGTCAGGATGAACATATATACAGACAATCTAGTTTTCCATAAGAATATTGCTGCGTACTTAATGAACTCTATCTGAGTTTCAGAAAAAGGCATACATATCACTCCACCATATTTCACAGGATATATATTGTCTGTTAGATACTTTTCTTGAATATGCAGATGCTTGTCATGTGCAGATGCTTGTCATGAAGGGTTTCTACATGAACGTTGAGGAGAGATTTGTTTTATTGAGTTGGATTTCACTGGAATTGGGAAAACTTATGTAAGCCTACACAAGGCAATATTTCTTCTTACTGTATTGGAAGAAGTCCATGATAGGGAGTTTCCATGACAGGGAAACCCAATTAACTTGACAAAAGACCTTTGAGAGAACTCTGTTGGAATATTTATCTCAGTTCACTCACAGCAGGGAACTTCTGAGCAATTAGTGAATTTAGTGTAACTACAAAGTACACTTATGCAGTCCAACCCACAACAAAAAATCTCACTGGCAAAATGCAAGGAGCAAACAAGAATAGAAACAATATTTGCTGACTGGGCTGATTTTTCCTATTGTTTTTAAGCTATAATGAAAGTGTATGAAGATTTTTTCCTTTACAAAGAGGGAATCTATAGACGCTCACAGAAAGCAGGATCTAAATGGAAAACTCATTCAGTCAAACTCCTTGGGTAAGTAAAGTGTGTTCTTTTACCCTTTTCCTCTGCCAGTCATGAACGTAGTAAAATGTCAATGACCAGTTTGGAACCCAGAGGTTTCACTGTCAGAGGTGGAGCACTGATAGCTCCCAACATGATTGTTGTTGTTTCATTTTTGCATATCTGAGAATTTTAGAGAGCATTGGAAAGAGGTATAGACCCATTGTCTTTTAATCTACTCTAACATTTGCTCTAAAACTTTAAATGTACTGGTTCATAGAATAAAATGTTTTGCTGAGTATTCACAAATATTCCATGTACACATCAAGTTGTGAACAAAACTGACACAATTTCCTCCAAACATGCCACCAAGCAGAATGCAAATGGAAACATAAAAATTGCCAGTGGCCTCCTAATTAACAAGCACACCTTACTGGCACAGCAGCCCGGGCTCTCTACACCCCAAACAGAAATTAACTGCTGCTGGGATGCTGCTGATTTTATTTAGGATGCACACACTCAGGACTGAAACTGCTGCAGAAGAGTGTGTGTGTATAATACACAAGTGGATTTCCCCTCAAAAGTAGACCAGTGCCACTATATTAAGATGAGAAGTATCTAATAATGCATATACTTGAATTACAGAACACACCACAGGGCTTTATTCTTTGATATGGAGGGAATATGCAAGGATGAATTTATTAAATCACCAAGTGAGTATTTACACAGAGAAATGACTGGAGAGTCTCAAGCAAATATTTTATAGGTGATCTAGAATATCAAATAAATAATGACTCAGGCCTGTGCTAGGAAGATTACTGAGAGTATCTTCAACATGTAGTTCAAGAAAATAAAGTTGCAAAATAAAGTGCATTTTCTGTTTGTGATCTTAGTGAAGATATCCTTGTAAAGGACATGGAAATGCCTATGGTTGTGGAACCTGCTGGCTATGAATTACAAGAGTGTGCCTGATAGTGGCATAGAAGCGAAGAGAAGCAGCAGGCTTATGCAAGATCATCCTTGACCCTATACTGTTGCAAAAAGTATTGACTAGGACTAGTAGAGGAAAAGCTCCTGAAGTATGCTTATAGTGAATGTTGTGAAGCAATGAAAGAGAGAAACTGGAGTTTAGCGTAGAAAAACGGAGGACTGAATTAGGAAAATATGTTTATGAAGGACAGCCAGTATGTATCGGTTTATGTGTATGTATTTAAGGTATATTTGAAGGGCCATGAGAAATCAATAAAATTAGACAGTAAAATTTGCAATGCAATTTGAATACCTCAGTTCAGGGATGAGCTGCTGTGAGGCTGTGAGTGCAGGTGTTGGGAGGGTTATGAAGCATGCTTGGTGCAAGCGTAGGGTGATGACAGCTATTCCCTCAGACATGCTGCCCCAAATATATGCTGAATAACCTACTGAGGTGAGTGATTAAGCCAGAACGGCACAAGGGGACAAAGTGATGGCTGAGGAGCGAGAGAGAAGGAGGGCTATTAATGTGCTGAAGCAGATGCTGATTTAAATGGGAACTGGTAGGCTGTGCAAGGAAAAGATAGCAGCCCTTAGGCAAGGAGCCACTCATGAGCAAAAAAAATGAGGGCCTTGACTGAGACCGGCAGCTCCCTGCAGAGGATTGTGTTGAATGGTCAGTGCAAAACACCGAGTAGGAGGAAAGCCAAGTGGTCTGATATACTGAAGAAGGAGATGAGAAGTGAAGGAAAAAGAAGAGAACTGTATTTAAGAAACCTCAGCCTGGTTCGGAGTTTAATGTGTGGGAAATGCATTTACTTACTAACTTTCATTGAACATTGGTGAAGTATCCAATGGATCCAACAATATAAAGAATTACCCATCCTTTCATTGTCTAATGCATAAGTGTTCTGACCTCCGAGATTATGCTATATAAATATATTTGCAGAGGTGTTTAACTGCAAAAATTGAATTCAAGTCTGACAAGTTGGAGGCTGTTTGAGCCCAAGGCTAGGTGTACTTGAGTTTCTAGCAATGACAAATCCAGTCATAAAATGTGATTCTGCACCATGAAGTCTAAAACACTCTTTTGTATAGATTTTAATGTCTTCAGGATTAAGCTATCACTTTTTCATATCATTCATTAATTTGAATTAATTTGAATGTAAAATATGTGGCCCAGGTATAAGTTCTTTGCCACTCACGTATACCTCGGGTGGGGCTTTTCTGAGCAAAGGATAATGCAGACTCCTTGACCTAAATAAAAAACTCTTGAGAATCTCATTCAAGTTGGACTTCAAATAAAAATATTGATGATTATTTGCATTCTGCTTAGCTGAGATGGTTCCTGGAGAGAGAAAAAGGAGCAGAGACATGCTGACACATAGGGTAAAAACCGCAGTTTTGTGTGGGTTGATGTTTATTGTTGTCTGATTTTTTATTTATAATCTCTTCTGTAAAAGAGATTCAATATTTGTAAAAGGCAACCATAATAATGAATGACCATATTGAATTGATATTGGCAATCTCTCAGAAAATTTTTTTGAGAATGCCTAAAACTGCCCATGAATTGTACAACATATAAGGTGATGGAGTCATAAAATGGAAATAAAGTTTGGTGAAGCTTGCAAGAGCTATTTGTACAAAAACAGAAATGCACATATAAAGTGCCTAACTGATCATTGGATCATAAGGATTGTAAATGCATTGACTGGCTTCTGTGTTCTGCAACTTGAAATTGCTAGTTATTTTCTATCATTTGAAGGCTTCTTATTTATAAAATCAGATCTGATAGGACTATAAGTTTATCTCCAGTGAGGTACTGTGTGACTGCAGGCTCAGGGAGAGAACGGGAAAAGACAGAACAGCACAGAAGCAGGAGAGGAAAATGTGGAACATCCAGGTGGAGGGCATTGTGGGTAGCAGACCATTTTGGTTTGATCACGGTCTCTAAGGACAGGGCTTTCAGCAACCTGAAGGCAAGATGGACTGACACCACTGGCATTTAGAGAGAGAGTAGGATCTCTCCAGCAGTTTCTGTGCCTGTATTCCAGAGACAGGCAGGTAAGAAGAAAAAGTGAGTAATGGAGACTGGGATTCATAACAGCTAAATTTTGATGTGTAAAAGTTAGATTCCTATGTCTCTGCTAGGCAGCCATGGTTCCCTTTATCTTCCACGGCTATTCCTCTGGTCTATCCTAGGTATCTATCTTAAGGTGAGTTGAATTGCTTTGTTGGATCTTATTTCTTTTTGCTGACTATAAAACAACCTGTGGGGTAACGTCAGACTTACTTATATCAGCTAACATTAAAATGTCTAGGTTAGACTAGAGGAATCCCACTTGTAATGACATCATAAAGTAGCTTAAAAACAAAATGACCATCTGACTGGTACATAATATTTATAGTAAGATAGTATCTTCAGAATGTCTTGCATATGTTATGTTTGTGGATACGTACACACACACATACATGGATCTATGTGTATATACACATACAATCACAACTCTTAATGACACCAGAATGAAAACAAGCTAAAGAGGCACAATGAAACTGCAAATGGTAAGTGGGACTTAGGAAGATAAATTGGTCAAAGTTTAGTAATTTTCACTTTTTCAGTTGCACTCTGTTATTTTAAGAAGACTAATGACTGAAAAATGACATGTGAAACTGTCATCTTTATTTCAAGATCTCTTAATAGAAGTAGACTGAATTCACATTAAAGATGAACTTGGTAGCAGATTTATTTCTCAGATCTATACATTTAAGCTAGAGTTGCTGAACAAACCTGTCAAGTCTATTCTATAGCAGATTCTCTGTAAAATTGGTGCATCTTTGTGAGTCTTTTTTAAAATCTTCTTTTCCTTCTACTCCTCTGGTTTTCTTAGTTCCACCTAGGAAAAGACAACAGAAGCAACATGTAGTGTCCATAGGGAAAGAAAACATGAGACAGATTTGTTGGTGGTGTAAAGATGCCAAAGCTTATTCAGCATAGAGGAAGTACATTGGCCTAAATAGCAATGGTTCTAGTTCAAATAGATCACTTTTCAAAGTTAGGCATAGTGAAGTAAAGTATCCATCATTAACGTTTGCAGCCTGTTCAGACAAATCTTCTCTCAGACTCTTTCTTCTGCATCACTTCAGTATCAGGGCCAAGCTACAATATCTGATCCACACCTTCATTCAAAAAGCTGTATCTGCTGATCCTGACACCAAAAAACTCAGAAAGGCCCCAAAAGCCCAAGACTTTGGCTACAATCAGATCTATGGACTGTCACCTTAAGGCTTGGAGGGGACAAGAATAATTTTATTAAAAGCCTTAGATACTATTTCACAAACAAGATGATAGATTTTCAAATGTTTGGAAGGTGCTCAGAATGCCAAAGGACTTTCATAAGAGGACATTGAGAGATGTACATTAACTGGAAACACATTTCCCATCTGTTTTTATCAATGATTCACTGGAAGCTTTAAATTCAATAGTGCAGCAGATTAAATGGCATTGAAACTTCTATGCCCTGAAAAAAACATTGGCTGAATGTTTCTTAATACAAAAAGCCATACTAACGGAGATAAAATTGACATGTGAGGCAAAAACTTGTGTTTTAGTGTTGAGGGGATAGCCAGACAGAGTAACAGCACTCTAAGATATAATACACAATTAAATGACTCACCTGTGCAAAGTCCAAAGGCTTAAAAAAGATACAAGTGACTACTGTTAGTGACACCTCAGATTTTGGCTTTGAAGACACTGTTTTTCTCTTCATTTTCCTCTTCACTTGTCCTCACTCGACTTTGGCTCAGAATAACAACAAACAAGCAACATCTTAAGCCACTAAAAGTCATGACCCAAATAATTTTCTTCTTGACTAAAGAAACCTTGGGTTGAGTTCCCTTTTTCTTTCATGGGGGAAAAAATCTACTTTATTATTGTCAGAAAATCAACATCAGATATTATATTTTAAAAATTAAACAGCAACACCCAAAAATATTTTACAGCAAAGAGAAATACAGTAGAAGATCATGGGGAAAAGATACACAGTGTCTGATGATTCATGCAGTTAAATCCATGAGACTGTCTCCCATATAATTAATCATGGTAGATTTGTGGGAATGATTTAACTATTGACTCACTGATAATTTGACTCATCTCTCATGCTGAAAAGTCCAGGCAAAGCCATAGTTTCAAATTCTAGCAACCATTTTATAAGAAGTTTTGTCTCACGGAGAACACTAGTCAGCTACCCTAATCTTCTTATTATTAATAAAAGATTAAGAACTAAACTTTTGTCTAATTGAGTAGATGAAAATCCTAGTCTTTGAAAGGTACTAGGATTTTGTGTTGCAGCACTAAGAATAGGACATAACCTGCAATAGTTATACTTTTTTTGTCTGGTAGCATTATGACAGTTGTATGACCAAGTCCAGGGAAGAAAGTGAGATGAAAAGTTTTAGACCGCATATATTTCTGTCCCACTCTCTTTTTGTCTGGAGAAGGAGGTACTGCGAGGCTTTTATGAAAGCAGAACTTTGGTATTAAAATAAACCAGGTCAAGATGAGAGGGACTGAGTAATCTTTGTACCCTGTTGCTGTATATATATATAGTCTATGGGAAGACAGTATTTTTGCCCAAGAGATTTCATAGTTTGTTTGGTCAGTGTGGTGACAGAAAATTCACAATGCCTATGTAGAAAACATAGTATTAGAGAGACAAATGAGTCCAGTTTGTTAGCACTGATTGTGGTCAGCACTTAGGTGGGATGAATTATCTTCAGGAGGTATCACTCTCTTGATAAAGAGTAGTTATTTTCCTAATCCAAATGTCTCAGTTCCCTAAAGTTGAATTGGATGAATTTGGACTTCACCAAGTCTTGTTTGATCACCAGTATTTTTTTTCAGAGATGGAAAGGGTCAGAAATATCTCATTAAATATGTAACTGTGGAAATCCCATGGTTTATGTGCCCTGGCAGCCCAGAGGGCAAACCGCATCCTGGGCTGCATCAAACACAGCATAACCAGCTGGTCAAAAGAGGTGATTATTCTGCTGTATCCAACGTTGGTGCGGCCTCACCTTGAGTACTGTGTGCAGTTCTGGGCCCCACGATTTAAGAAGGATGTGAAGGTCCTTGAATGCATCCAGAGGAGAGCAACAAAGCTGGTGAAAGGGCTGGAAGGAATGTCCTGTAAGGAGTGGCTAAGGACTTTGGGTTTGTCTAGTTTGGAGAAAAGGAGGCTGAGGGACGATCTCATTGCTCTCTACAGCTTCCTGAGGAGGGGAAGTTGCTGATCTCTTCTCCCTGGTATCCAGTGATAGGACATGTGGGAATGGTTCAAAGCTGCACCAGGGAAGGTTTTGACTGGACATTAGGAAGCATTTCTTTACCGAGAAGGTGGTCAGACACTGGAACAGGCTTCCTAGAGAGGTGGCCAATGCCCCAAGCCTGTCAGTGTTTAAGAGGCATTTGGACAATGCCCTTAATAACATGCTTTAGTTTTTGGTCAGCCCTGAAGTGGTCAGGCAGTTGGACTAGATGATCATTGTAGGTCCCTTCCAACCGAAATAGTCTAATCTAAGTTTATGTTGTGGTTGTATTAGAGGTTATTTAAGGTTTTCTAATTGTCTTATTTGGACGGAAGATCCTTACAAATGCAGGAGCTAACAGAAATGAAAATATTTGAAAAACAAGAAAATTAGGAAAAAACTGACAAAGCAAAATATGAGTAAAGACCATAACCTTAAAAACAGAATACGTTTCCTTTATACATCCTCTATGTATGCTGTTTTTTAACAAATTCGTTGCTTCTGTCTGTGAAGATAGAATGTGACACAATCCTATCTTCAATGCACCCCCACTCTAGAAAGACAGGGAGAAGCCATTGCAAACAAACAAACCAACCAGAGACAAATCTTAGCTTTACTCCTGTAAATCTGTGATTTTTGCCAGTGACGTCAGTGAATCCAACATTCAACCTGCAAACTGTATAACTTGGAAACTGCAACTGTGAGTTGAAGTGGCCGAAAAAAAAATTGCAGGAATGATTTAAAATTGTATTTTGCTGTTTGTGTATTTTTGATTGGTAGATGGGGACTGTCAGTATGCGAGAAGAGTCTGTTCTAGATATAAATTGTTGAATGGCAGACGTTAGAAAGATGCTGCAGAATGCTGATTCCTAGAGCACTGGTGTTCAGTAAACAGTTTAACTCCTTGTTTAACACAAAGCACTGACTTCCGCTAACATTGACAGATCTGCAGGACTTAATAGCTTGACATCTGAGACCTGTCATTCTTCTTTACTTTTAAGGCCTTATTTCTTTTATTTGACATCTTCAGTCTGAAGGAGTCAGTTTGCATAATATTATTTAGTACACTCTTCAGATGTTTTTGCTGTGTTTGCTGGTAACAGCATTTTACCTACAAAGCTGAATGTAAGCACGCTAGAATCTAGTTTCTGTTCTCCTACAAAACACCTCAGTTTTTAAGTCACTGCTGATAACCTTTTTTGTTGTGTTAGGTCGTATTTCTAGCTTTTTTGCTCTTTTATTCAATTATATTTAATTATCAACTACTATGTGTTTTTCTGAAAATTTTCTTTATACTTCTCTTGTGAAGTTCACCTTCATTATAGTGATACAGTTTCTTGAAAAGGGAACTAGGAAATGTTAAAACAAAACCACTTTCCATTCTGTGGAAGAATACTGAAACAGTCTACACATTCTAGTTTTTTAACTGTCAGAGAGTGTTTTGCATTCAGGGTCTACTTCTACAGAGTTAATATCAAGGGAAAGTTGTTACTGAAAAGGAAGCTAAGGTGCCTCTACTATATAAAACTGGACACAAAATTATGAAAATCCTTTTACGGAAGCACACAAGTACTCATTCTTTTATCTGAAAGAGCACCAGAGTTCTCTTTACAAGTCAGTTGAAGCTGGTTTCCCTTGAGTAAATGGAAATACCTTGCTTACTTTTTCTCCTGAAGGGGACTCAACACAGTTTGGTGAAATTACTTCTTTTTATTCAAGATTATTTTTGATGGAAGATCATGATGGTTTCTTTTGGAAAAGCTAAGTGGTGTATTTCTTACAGCATATTTTTGCCAGACAGAAGAAAACTTCCTTTTTTAAGTAATTATCGGTAATTGTTAGGCAGACCTTCTCCTTAATGATTCCTTAAAATCTCTTCTTTTTCTTCTTAATAAAAATTGAAATTTTGCAGGGTGTAAGCTTGAAAGCTTTTCCTAAAAATACCAAAGGTGGCGACATTAGTGGTCTAAAGCTTTGTAAAAATAACCCTAATAGATTCCCTGTCTCTGTGAGTAATGAGGTTCAGCATCTGTTTGCTTTTGAAATGTCATTCATTTGGAGTAAATATCAAGCTGGAATAATCACAAAAGCAAGAGACAAAAACCTGCTATTCGATTATTTTGGTCATCTTCCAGAAAATGTAATATTGTTCTCTAATGGACATTGTCCAAGAATGTGTCAACTTACTTTTAAGTCTCTATCATTTCCACCTGGGAACTAATTCCACTGGGAGTTAAATTACTTCATTGTTGTGATATTTTTTCTTGATGTTTTCTTTGCTGGACTTCTTCCGCCTATTCTATCTATAGTCTAATATGTGGCACTTAATTTTCTCTTTCTGCTTGGTGTTTGAGTCCTACACACCTCTAGGTTGTTAGTGTCTATATATTTTGACTTACTATTTTCTCAATTTGTCACACAAATACATGTTCTGTTGCTCTTTTTATTCCTAGCAGTGACTTATCAGACTTAGTGTAGCACTCCAGTCATACACTGTATAGTTCTTTACTCAAAACATGCATGATCTTGCCTACTTTTAATCCCAGCTTCTTAGGTTTTCTTTCTAATGTTATTAACATACCTAAAGCAGACTCCATGTCTAATTTGCTGCTCACTATCAGATCTATTAGCTTCCAAGGCCTTGGCTTCCCTAGAGACACTGGAAGTCTCTGATTACCTTCAACAAGGCTGGGATGTCATTACTTAGCAGTGTGTAGTTTGGATAGGTCCACTTTAGGAAAAATCGGTAATGACTACATTGGCTACATGAACTACAGGTTCTCAGGAACAAGAACTGTCAGAGAAAGAAAAAGAACTGTAGGAGGAGACACAATATTGACCGTATTAAAGAAATTATATCAGCTAACAACTCTGAAAGTGTCATAGTTTTTTATGAAGTAATGACAATCATTTATTAATTCCCATTGATTTTAACTTATAGTCAAAATATTGATACCTCTCATTCATGAATAGATTCCCATTTCTTTTCTTTAAAGATCTGAACGCAGATAATGGCAACAGGATTTGCTCTTCTACTAAATCATTTCCACGTACAATGCCCAGCACAAAGGGGTTCTGTTCCATGATTAAGACTCCAAGGCACAGCTGTTTTACAGGAAAAATTAACTAAAGTGTCATTTTCCCTTCCAGTCTGTTGGTCCCTAAACCAGCTCTTCCTCGAAGCCATAAGGGAACATAAAATGCATCCCAGATTAATTTAACAACCTTTTTAGCACAATACATTCCTGGTTTAATTTTGTTCAACCAAACTGTAGAATCTATGATTTTGTGCTATATTGTGAAAAGCTGATATGTATCAGAACTGTAATTTCCATGTTGTTTATTATGATAATTTTACCCTCTTCTCTAAATTCTTTGATTTTATCCCTAATGGTCGAAGGTGGACAGTATCCAAGTCCTTCAGTCTGTAATGTCTTAATTCTCCTCATCATTTATTCTGAAATCATGTGTTACAATTGTGTAGTTCTGGAAGCTGATACATTCTATTGTCTGCTGATTCCCATTGTAACACATTATTCACTGTATATTTCCTAATAATTTCCAGTCTTCTCCTTTGCTCATCTCACACTTCAGTAGGCAATTAACTATGTCAGGATTCAATCTGAGATACAGGCAGGTGTGATGTGCTAGATATCCAAATTCTCATCACAGAGATGGTGATCTAGTCAACAAAGTCAGTGGAGACTGGAGGGCAACTCAGCTACAACTGCTCGTGGGTCCATTAGTTGCCCCCACACAAATACTTGGTGCTACCGAAGTGGGAAGAGCTTCCCATGTGGCTGTGTCTCCAAAAGGACATGGATGTCTCATAGGTCCTCTGTCACATCTGCCAGAAACATGTGGATGTCTCAGGCACCCTAGGGCATCTCAAATAGCCCTAGACACCTGCATTTAGGCAAGTGAATGGATCCCAATATACTCTGTTTGCTACTGTGGGACACATAATATATTTAGATATCTTAATCTTGAACTAAATCCCACAGTGTTTTACTGTCAGGAAAAAGACAAATTCTAATTCCAGTTCTGACATTAACATTTACATTAAGGATAATAATGCCAATGTACTGCTTAAATCTCAGAAGAGACCAGTAAAACAGTAGTACACTCTATTGTATTAAAACACAAACACTGTATCATCGTTTCTGAAAATATTGTAAAGGAACTATTATGTATTCTATTTTTCCACAGTATACTCAAAGCAAAAATTTGCATTGATTAATAATATCCTTGTACTACTGGTGCCTTTCATAATCTGGAAAGGTCTTTCACTTCTCTGGGACAGAAGTGGGTGGTATGGGTTTCACTTTTAAACCTCAATGGCTTATTTAGCTCCTTCAGGATTATACTTCTAGTTGCTCAATTTTTTTTTTAATTTTGGTTTTGAAGATTTTGAGGGACCAATCAACACTTTCCCTGAGCTGCTACTTTCCAGGGAAAATGGTCTGGAACACTATCACTTTCCACAGTTGCTATCAATAATATACCAAGTTACTTTTTAGTGTCTTCCATTAGGGCTCCTTTTCAATTTATTAATTAATAAACTTTTGCAACTAATATCTATTTTAAAATATGAAATAAATAAAGAAGTCAAATCTCAAAGGTTACCCAGATTCAGGAAAAGATTTTTGTACAGAGTCCTGTCTATGTAGGAAAACATACAGGACATGAACTCTTTCAAAACAAGACCATTTTCTGAATTGTTGAAATAAGATGCCATCCAGTTTCCATTCAGCCTAGTGGATGGCTAAGAGTTTTAGAAGGTTAACATTTCCTCTGAATTTATTTTCAGATTACTAAATATTATCTGATCATTTTAACAAATTCCTCTCAGTCAGTCTTTGTTCATATTTCAAGGAGTAGTACTTACAGCAGCAAGTAAAACAGCAGTTAAAATTCAAGCTGAATTTAATATTATTCATTTATATCATGTATTTATTTATAACTCAGAAAATTCACCCTCAGATGCCTGGCTTAGCAACAGAAAGGATATTTAGAGATTTGTTTTCTCTGAGGAATCTAAACTTAAATTAAGCTTAAAGTGGAAGCTGTGCTTGGATGCCATAACATGTTTGGTAGGTGCAACTAAGGGATACAATGCAGAATGAATTTACTCCATCAGCAAGGCTGAAATGATGAAAACTACTGAAGTATAATTTATAGGCAGGAAAAGGGAAAAAGAGAAATTGCAAAGATCAAATGCAATACTTATGCTGAGAAATCTATTTTAGAAAATTGAGAAATCTATTTTAGAAAATATGTCCTCCTTTCCTAACGATACTACTGCAGAAACACTTTCCACTTAGGAGTTCCTTAAAAGAATTACTACCTCTTTAGAAGGTATATTAGTATGAATGAGCCAAGAAATCCCCAGAAATGCTCTTGATGGAGCCGGCATTCATTCCCAAATCAAATCAAATCAAACTGGCATGTGGCTACAAACACTGCATCATTGAACAATACATAGAGAGCATGGTTCACAAAACAACAGCTGTTTCCATTACCGCTGAGTGCTTTTTCAGACTGAGAGAAGTGTGTTAGCCTGGGAGAAATGAGAACTGGTAAATCTCAGCCAGTCTTTGGAACAATCCTGAACAAACCATGCCAAGTTTTAAGAAAGGCTTGGTAAACAGGCCTAGGACCTCATGCCACTGCTGCTACCAGTAAAGGTCAGCATCTACAGAGATGACACTTCATTCCACCTTTCCTGCTAAGTCCTGCTCCTGAGTGATGCACTAACCCCAAGACTGGTTTTGGTCAGTAAACAGTCAATCAGCCTTATTATCTGCTCTTTAGACTGCAGCCATTAAAAAAATTGACAAAATCACCTGCCCCATCACAATCTATGAGTATACTTAGTTATTTAACTGTTACACAAAATCTATATATTGAATACAAAATTTCATAATTCATAGAACTGTAGACTAACTGCGGCTGGAAGTTATTTGGTCCAACTCTCTGCACCCTAAATTGGCAGGGCCATCTTAGATTAAGTAGCTTAGATCATGGAATACTTTAGGTTAGAAGGGATCTCTGAAGGTCATCTAGTTTAATCCCCCAGCTCGAAGCAGAGCCACCTTCTTAGTTAAGGTTAATGGGGCTTCTCAGGTTGAGTTTTGGGTATCTCCAGGGACAGATATTCCACAATTTCTCACTTCAGTAGTGCCTAACCACTCTTGTTGTAAAACACTTTTTTTCCCTTATGCCCAATTGCAATTTCCCTTGCTGAATACTGTGTGACTTTCATCTTCTGACCATTGGCTGTGCGTGTATCAGGAGAGTGTGCTCTATCTTCTCTATACCTGCCCTTTGTAAAGCAGAAGACAACAAATAGATCTCCCCTGAGCCACCTCTCCTGAGGGCTGAACAAAACAGCTCCCTCAGCCTCTCCTTGTACATCATGTGCTCCAGATCCCAGACATCTCAGAGGACTCCTGCTGGTTCTGTTCCAGCCTGTTAATGTCTTCCCTGTATGGGGAAGCCCAAAGCTGGGCACAGTGCTCTGGACACAAAATGGCGGGTCCTGAATAAAGGGGATTAGTCACTTTTCTTGACCCGCTGGCTGCACTCTTGTATACTTTAATTTAATGTATTTTAATTTAGAGTATTTGGATGGATGCCCATGGGCATGGATTACTGAGTAAGCAGCTCTTCTTTCTAAACTGTAAGATAAAATGCACATGTCAAGTACCTCTGTATCTGACTATGATGACTTAATTTCCTAAAACCTAGGAAATTAAATTCATGGATGTGTTATAGTCATGGATAAAAAAGGATCCTTTTCCATTTTGCTTTCTAAGTTTTATTCCATTTAGAAACATTTCTGAGAATCAATAAATTCCTATCAGTTTATGAAACTAGAGGTTTACTTTTTTTTTTTAGACAATAACAAATGTTAGAAAAATATTTAATCACAGAAATGTGAGTCTGTGAGTCTGCAGGAACTGGTCATCATCCTGCTCAAACAAGTGGGAGAGATAATGTGTAGTACTGAATGCAGGAATACAAGAATATAAATTCAAGGCAATTTTCTTCTGTCTTTGAGACTGATGTAAATATTGGATTTTCACACTGCAGTTGATGTAATTTTTTTTAGTAAAATGATCACAAGGAAAGAAGTAAATATGAATGATATGAAATTAGATAGCCTATTATATCTTTTTTTAAAAAAAAATATTATCATGACAGACTGTATCTGAAATATATTTGGCAAAGAAATGGCAAAGATTATTAGTAATCCCTGAACTTTCACATGGTAATTCAAAGAAAAAACATCATGAGGCCTTTTTAAAAAACAACTGCATTCAATGGTCATTATGACCAACATTGTTTTTATGATTCCTTGCATTTAATGAGCAGTAGCTACAATTTGTGCTTGATCTGTAATCCAGACTTCACCTCTCTGCTAGTTACCAATTTGTCTTGCTTTTTTTTTCCTTTGGCTGGAAGTGCAGGTGTTCCACATACATGAGGGTTCACTGTTAACCAAGGAGAGCTGATGCCACCATGGTTGTTCAAATTTTTTTACAAAGATGACACAAAAATCCTAATTTCTCCATTCACAGTGTGGGATTTGTCATATTTTTGCTGCTTGCCTTTCAAAGTTAATGGAGCACTGCAAATACAGCTCAAACATGGCGTTGGTGGGATATACACTGCTAAACAGCCTGTCAATGGCATTCTGTATATTCTAGGATTAACTTTATACTGTGGAAAAACCTGTAAAAGTTCACACCTTTGGTTTTCTGATAACTTGTGCCCTTTTATCGGCATAATGACCTGTGAATAGTAACTAGACAAGCATTCATTGTATAAATGCAAAACAAGACAGAGCTCTTTAAGTAATCAGTAGACATACCATATATACCTAGCTACCTAAGGTGTGCAGTGCAGCTTCTGCTCATTGAACTAGATGATGGCCTTGCAACTTCTTATGCCCTGTGTATATACAAAGTGAGGCTTAACAACTCAGAGCACTGTGCAGTTCAGCTACAACTACACAATTATGAAAGCCCTATCACCTGGCAGGGAGGGACAATCTCTTGTGCGGTTCCATGGATATTGCCACAACATTTAGCATGTCCTCAAAGATGTTGAAGAAACATCAAGTAAGTTTACAGGTCATCCCCCACACTGTGCAATGAAACAGATTATGTTGTCAGCAATGAATTTGAGCTGAGAAAAGCTGAGAACATTTTCAGTCCCAACTCACCAGCTATTTTTGTAAAGGTGTTGGATGAGATCTTTAACAAAAATGTTCCTAGGGATCTTCAGCTGAATTGAAGAAATATGTTCACATTAATTTCAATATTCCTACACAGTTCAGTTCAGTTCAGTTCAGCTGGCAAGCTCTCCAGAGGAGAGATTCTGTCAATGAAAACATGTTTTTGCAATGACAAAATAAAACTACACTTGCATTAAGTTTTTGTAGTCCCTAATGGCAATTTGGCTTGTGGCTAGCAGGATACTTATCTTCATTTTCATCAGCAGCAGAGTTTGTTATTTAAATATGGAGATGTCTATCAGTCATGCTCTGTTCTGATACTGGTATTAGGACAACTAACTAAGACAAGCTTTTCTTTTCTGGTTGCTTGTTTAAAGCTACAAAATGTGAACATATGCATCAAAGGTCTCACTAGTACCATCTCTTGTAATAGGTGGGGAGCATTAGCTGACAAAAATGGACAGAAACAGAAGTTCTGGGTAAGTGAATCCTTAGCACTGTGTTTTGAGGCAGAAGAAAAAATCTCTACAATACAGATTATCTAAAACCAACTTCTTTCCTTTCATTCACTCTCTCTGCGTCTATTTTTTTCCTTCACATTAAAGTCTCCTGCATAATTCTGTTCCCTTTCTGGCAACTTTATCATGCTGACCCTGGAACTATAGCATCATCTACCTCAATTTCAAAGCCTGTTTCATCTGATCTCCCACCTATATCTGTGTTTTTTCCTACACTGTCTTTTCTGTCTCAAATCTTATTCAAATTCTCAATTGTTATTCAAATCTCCCATGAAGACTCAGTTCTTTTTGATGCCTGCAAATGAGACTCAATAAAAGTAATCAATATTATTTGTTAAAACATTTGGAAAAGACAAGCTATCTATTTAAACAGCATTGGCAACTGCTATCCAGCTATCAGAAAAAAATTAAACATTGGCTTTCAGCCATTTAGAGAAAGTCAGATTGTATCACTTTGATTATGATTAACAGCTCATCTCATTATTGCTGTGTTCAGCAGAAGGTAATTTGGAGTTTACATAGCTGATGGCAGGGCATCTGGTAGGTAGTTTCACTGACATCTAGGGCAAAACTTCTACTGACTTCATTAGAAACTAAATTGCTCAATATGTCAACAGCTACCTGAATGAAACCTAATTTATTGAATGTCAGTTTTTTTCATATCTTGAGTCTCTAACAGATCAGTTATAATTGCAGTTTTGACAATTGTTGTTTCAATGACTACTTTCTCCAGCCAATAGTTGAATTATCTAATGATTTCTGCTTCAATTTATCAAACTGCCTTGTAGAAATAGTATTCCATTTTTGTTAACCCTGGTTTTCGAACTGAAATTTTGATCAAAACAAAAAGGAACAAATAATTGGAAATCAGAAAAAGATGCATTCTGATTCTCAGTGCAGCAAATCTGAGAAACTCTGTTTCTTGAAAGGGGAAACTAACAGAAAAGATTAATTTAGCATTTTACAGCTTGCATTTTTAAATAATACTTTTAAACTAAAATTGATTTTTTTTTCTCTTTGTTTTTCTTCAGATTGCTGCAAATTCCTGGGGAAAATCTTGGGGAGAAAATGGTTATTTTAGGATTCTACGTGGACAAAACGAGTGTGATATTGAGAAGCTGATTTTAGCTACTTTGGGATAGCTATAGTCTTCTACTCTAATTGTATTGTACCGTACTCTGCTTTATGTATCTATTCTTTCCTTTGTTGCATATTGAGTCTTTCTAGAGAAATAAAAATGGCTTCTCTGTAAGTTACCTTTCTTTCTATTATGGCTCATTGGGCTTCCTGACTTGAATGCACCACAGCCATCACAACACTCTCAGATCTCCCCTGGTAGAAACACACCTTTATCCTAATAGGAAGTTGTATCCAGGACTGCTGAAAACCTTGGTGTCTCACAGAGCAGGAAGTTCCCTCCTCTGTTATTTACATCTCACCATTATTTTGTAACATTACTAATGGTTGATTCAACAGTGCCTGAAATAAATGGAGTTACATTGTTAGTACTGATCTCTTTACAATACATACTCTGGTCACAAACCACTTTAGAAATATTATGTGCTCTTCCACACAGAATTGGCTCAGACAGCTCATGGTCATACTGGATAAAAACTTCCAAAGAAATGTAAGTAGAGTTCTGATCCTGTTGCAGAATAATTATTTCCTATCTTAGCTTAGATAAGTTGTATCTATGTATCATTATCTCTTCCAGGAAATTAATTTTTTACTAGTAGATCCCATAAAGTTGATGTATTTAGAGTAATACAAAAATTACTTGCAGTGAAACAGCGTATTCCTGTTCCCACAACTAAAAATGTACAATTTTAATAATTTGTTTAATTAAAGGAAAATAAAGAAGAAAATGTAATTTCTGCTCAGTTAAGTCCGGACTAGACTAACTCCTGAACTACTTGCCTTCCACTCACTGTTTAACCTGGAAACAGACATGTACCGCCATTCCCAAAAGTCTGTTTCCTATGGATGAAGATGGAAAAGACATTCTGTTGTTTGTCTCCACTGACATATCTGTAGTCCAGGCATGGTTCCTGGTGTTGGCCAGCAGGACCATTAGTGCAGACAAGACACCCAGAGCCTCCTAATGCTTTCACTCCTCATGCTCCCGTAGCTGCTTCTGTCTGAAGAAAAAGCCTACTGGCATGTCTCCCCTCCTGTCAGCATTGCTACAAATCTTGATAGGCTTGAGGACTGTTTTGCTTATTTGTTAATTAAAATACAGATATTGCGACTATTGATATAAGAAGAAATTAACTACTTTCTACCCCTTTTTAATTTCAATTAATCCAAAGGCCAGGTGCCAACAGGAATCATCAGTCATAAAATTATCTATGAAAGAAACAAGCCTGGCATGTTAAATAGATGGGGGGAAAAAGCTGCCATGAAATTCCAGTGAACGAAGAATTTCCAGTGAGACCTTCAGTGTCTTTAATAGACTATGCTTCATTCTTTCTAGAAAATTAAGAACTTGACTTCTAATGTCATCAGCAAAGGAGTTATAGCTTTTCCTTCAAGAACTTTTCATGGCGGTGGTATACAACAGATGCCCTTGCCACTGAAATAATGTCTCTTAAACTAGACTTGGGTCACAATTTATGTTGCATCACTACTGAAAGAGCTATTATTGAAATGGTAGTATCATATTGCTGCACAAGCTCTTCTGTGGCCTCTAGTGTCATACAATAAACTGAATTTAGACACAAAAACCTGTATCACTTGAAATTTATAGCAAATTGTAACACAAGCAATTTTACAGAATCACAGAATCACAGAATTGTATAGGTCGGAAAAGACCTTTAAGATCATCGAGTCCAACCATAAACCTAACACTACCAAGACCACCACTATACCATGTCCCTAAGCACCTCATCCAAACGTCTTTGAAATACCTCCAGGGATGGCGACTCAACCACTTTCCTGGGCAGCCTGTTCCAATGCTTGACAACCCTTTCAGTGAAGTAAAATTTCCTAATATCCAGTCTAAACCTCCCCTGGCGCAGCTTGAGGCCATTTCCTCTTGTCCTATCACTTGTTACCTGGGAGAAGAGACTGACCCCCACCTCTCTACAACCTCCTTTCAGAAGAGCTAAGTGCTCTGAGAGAAGAAGTAACTTTTCCAGGTTTAGTGAGCTAAACCAGTACTTGAGAGGAAAGTGTACCAAGCCATCTACACAGCTGCTTCCCAAGCTCTTGGTATGTATTGATTCTATAAACATCAAGATTTCAAAAGAGTAGAATTTAGCTCTGAAGTGAATGATACTGTAAAAACACATCCAGTCAATGCTGGGGTTTTTTTGTTTCATTCAACTTCAAGTTGGTTTGCACTGCTGAAGCTCTTACTTTTGTCAGTGGTGGTTGCTACTCCTGATTTGCTTGTGAGATCTTTCTAGGATCTGGGCTGTCACGTTAAGTTTCTTCAGTGATGAGAAAGCTCAAAACTACTCTCCTAGATCTTGACCTGATCAAATGATCATCTTGGCTTGAACGAAACACCATATGTGAAAAAATCCAACCATGTCAAAACAATTTAATGGTTTGCAAAGTGATACTGCTCCACCCACCTTCTGGGGTGAACGTTTGGTGCTCTGAGTGATGCACATGCTCAGCACCCTCTCCATACTCCCTCAATATCATAAAGCTGCTGTCTGTGGAAATGCCACAGTACCTGGAATTTAACAGGCAGGCAAATGTATCTGCACCTGGAAGCCAATTTGCTCTTTGAAAACAATCTTGATGCTGAGGCAGCTATTCTACTGCTATTCAGAGCACAAGTAAAGGGTCTCCTGGCAGTGCCGGTCTTCTCACTCACAGTGATCAAGAGACAGTGCAGCCTGGGAGCCATCACTGGCTCTGCCTCAAGCAGACTACCTGGAGACAGATTTTAAATGTCAGAAGGGCTTTGAGCTCTTCTAGTCTACTATTTGGTGGGACTATGAGGAAAGTTGCTCTTCATTAAGATGCCACCTCTCTCATTTCTCTCTTTTTTTTTTTGGCCTCTCCACCACTAATGCTCAGCCGTGCCTGCTAGCTTGGACTAAAAGTGTCATCTAGCTTGGAGCTTTTTCCTGTATGAATAGAAAGGAACAATATGTGGCTCAGGTTAATTCAACAGAGAGCTCATCACCTTTAAATCTCTAGTATTACTAATGGTCTGTGGGAACTGCAGAAAGGGGTGGTACCAGGAAGGGAAGGCAATGCAGGAGTAGCCTTTGTGTTCATGACATGGTGTAAATTTCCTTTTCCATAAAAAAAGGAAGGTAAAATTTTTATGGCAAGCAAAAAAATAAATCCCCACTCAGATTAAATATTACAATATTTCTTGTTAACAACATGCTATATGAAGTTTTGATCAGTTGTCAGTCTAACTGTGAAACTTTAAAACTGGGTATAGAAATAGCTAGAAGAATATATGTCTTGGGACCTGGTACCTGACAGTATTCATAACTAATGGAAAACTCTTTGTCTAAATTCCTATATATTTAGGAACAGTTTCAAACAGAACTCTGAACAGAAATACCTATGAACTTTGGGAGAGCTTGAATCTTCCCAGTATTAACTTAGCAGAACAGGCTCCTTTTGCAATTTATGTTGATCATCCTTCAGGGCTTTCCCACAATCAGATCCTAAATGTTACTGACAGTATCCAATAGATGAACACTGTTAATGCCCTTTGAGATGGCTTTAAGTGGAAATTTATTTTAAAATTAAAATGGCTAACAAGCCAATAAAGGGACCCAGCTATTTTCACACTATTGTTACTCTTTTTTTCCATCATATTGTTATAGAAACATCTCCCATCTGCTAAACGATAGCAAATCACACCCTGAAGATTAGCTTCCTATTCCGTGGAAAGTGCTATCAAGCCTGGTAATATACTATGAGTGAATAATTTCATTTGCATAGGGGTGCCCGGCAAGCATTGAATTTCTGAAGGCAATTGCTCTGCTGAGGGGTCTGAGTCACATGCAGACATGTGAGTCACAGGGAGCTGCCTCTACACCTGGCTCCAGTCAGAGATTTTGGTGGGGCTGAGAGGCACAGAAAGCCTCTTTCCTACCACACTAGCAATCACTTCACACAACTTGGCAAGACCAGGTTTCCCCAGCTCTGGAGTTTGCTCATCATCATTAGGAAGTCTGAAAAATTTATGACACTTGCCATAATAGGGATTTTCATTTCATGTTACTATTTCAGAATCATGCATGATGAAAATGCTTTTACACAGCCATACAATAGCATTAAAGCACAGTATGTGCATACTGCTGCTAAAATTAATTGAGAAAAGAGAAGCATTTGAACATCTCACCTAATGAGCACAATTGCCTGAGAACAAAAAGCTGAAGGCAGTCAGGCTGCAAAATGAGGTTGGAACAGAGGGAAAGGTTTTGCCAGTGTGGTATTTAAACACTTCAAATTATGGGAGAAGTAGGGCACATGGACATCCTCCTGAATGCCGTCTTCAGAGAAATAAGAAGCCCCTTTACCAGTACTGTGTTGTTGCTACCCTATCTTTAGCTGGGGGATGTAATATGTGGCTTGGGTTTTGCCTGTCTGCTGTTTACTGCCTGTACCTTTCCCTTAGGAGGCTGTGGTTAGGCAAAAAAGAAGGGTTTTTTTGGTGTGGTTGCTTTGTCCTGGATGCCCAGAGTGAGGTCCCTCTAGGAGGGCTTCCCCTGGGCATGCTAAGCTTAGGGAGGCTTCTGGACTTCAAGCTGGCAGCCAGCACTGGGACTCAAAGCTGCACAGCTTTATGTGTAGCTTAGTACAACAAATGATGTGTTTTGGGAGCAATGCAACCCAAAGCAAGTGGAAAGGGAAATCCAAGGGACATAAGGAACGTGCATCTGGAGCAGGGAGTAGACAAGCCCAGAGAAATGACAAGGGGACTATTTTCCTGTAGTTCCAGCAATCAAGGAAAGTTGCTAGACTGAGAGCAAGCCTGAAGAAAAGGAGCTACACTTCTAGGAACCACAGATAGAGGGAGATTTGCTTGTAAATCTTGTCAGCTTAATGTTTTACTAGAGACGTGACAGGAGCTTGCACCTGGGCACTTAATGCTGTACCTGCCATTTGGTAACGGTTTCCTATATGAACAACTGGCTTACATCTTTGCACCCATTCCTCACTGATTAAGCCTTTAGCAGGATGAAGACTGTGTCTTTGCCTGAGTTAACAGAAAATTGTGAGTAACATTGCTTTATTCTGAAGCACTCCTACATCCCTTCAGCCAAGATATACCCATATCCAGTTACCATGTTTATTTCCAGACAGATTCAATGTGGGGACTCCCAGCGGCTGAAATTTTCTTGGTCTTTAACTCCTGGTCCTATGCGTTGTTCAGCGGTCACTCAGAGCCAAGGAGGCTGGCAGAGGTCAGTGAGTGAGGGCTGTAGAGCGGGAACCTCTGCTTCGTATAGCAGCAACTTATTAGGGCATGTTAAAGGCAGAATGAATGCAATGAAAGGAATCAATTTTTGCTTTGCTTTATAACAGTGTAGCTGTCAAATATGCATACCATATTACTTATATCAGTGAATGCGATTACGTCATCTATAACACTTTATCGCTGTGTCTGGAAATCTTGATCATGGAGCAGCAGCACGCAAAGCTGTTCCCGGAGAAGGCAGCTGAGGAAGAAGCCTGAGGCAGGAGGTCAGACTCTGCTCACCACTGAAATCCTCAGTGCTTTAAAGTTTTGGGGGGCACTTGAAGCCACGGACTGCCTCAGGCTGTCTAAGAAATAATTTAGGGTTATCTGGAGGTTTCACTCAGCTGTGCCAACAGTGACAGCCACATAAACACATAGAGAGGAACTCATGAATTTAAACTACTGCCTTAATCTAAGCATAACTGCATTTTCATTGCAAAACTCTGAAGACTATTGTCTTTTCTTTTTCTCTGCAGCAAAACCAGCATAAAAGTACCGATTTAGTGCATTACATCTATCAAATCATGATACACAGCACAATGTTTTATCAAAGAAAAATTTCTATAAAACTTATGTGGAAAAGACAAATATTTAGCCTTAGTGTGCTGCAGTGTGAAGGACTCAGTGTGAATGGTCCAAATTAATTGGCAATATTGCTATTGAATGTAACGGTAATACTGTTCTCACTGAGATGGCATAAATTAGCCAAAAGGGCTTCTGTTCATCAAGAAACTTGCAAGCAGGGAAACTGGACAATCAAGGTTTTAGAACCTGCATATGTCTTCTTTTTTACTCTACACAAGCAGTTTTTAAAAAGTACTCTGTACTCCTAGCTGGCGTGATCCACAGCCTGTGGAAACCTGTATTAAAAGTGTGCGACCTCAATAGAAGCCAAATTGCTGAAGTTTGTGAAAGTCTTGACATTAAGAGAAAGGCAAATAGGGTAGAAGGAGAGGGAAAGGGAGAAGTGGTTTAAAAATTCTGTTTTCCACCAGGTCTGGAAGCAAAAACTAATTGTACTTTTGTCTTGGAAACAAAACTCAGCAAGTTTTGCTGCATTTCAGCTCACTCTAAAACAAAAATTAAGGCCACGGTTACAGATTTTTCAGCAAGTCTGGGCCAAGTTTTGAGAAAGCTGAAAGCAAGAGTATATTTCTACTGCAAGCTGTATTACACATCATTTTGTAATGGTTCTACTCCACCCAGCCCTGCTTGGAACTCACCCCTGTTTCACTCTGATTTCCTTGTTGGAAAACTGTCCAAAACCAAAATGAACTGTGACAGGAGATTAACACAGCTGCACTGAAGGAGGGCATCAGGATTAAAAAAAAAAAAAAAAAAAAAAAGCATGTTTGATGTCCAGTGAATAGATCCTGCCAAGTTTCATACAACACTGCTACAGACAAAAATACTAGAGCAGCATGGGGAGGCCGCCCTAGAGGCATTTTCAAGGTAAATAATTGCATAATGATTCCTCCAATAAAAAAGGCCAGATAGAGGGGAAAAAAATTACAACTAATCACTAATTTTTCCAAAGTCTGAAGAATTAATTATTCTATTAAACAGGAAAACTTCCTGCTTTTGAGTGAAGTTTGGATGAACAGATGGCATTTCACTGATTGGCTAGTTTTAATGTGGATTTTCATTCACTGTTCTGATGCTTCTCTGCCTCCTCATGGTGTGTTGTCTCCTAATGTGTTTGCATTTCTATATTAGCTTTGTCATTACTGACATGCTCATGTTTGGGACAGTGAAGCTGATATTTAAATAAGGTTGCAGGCAAGCCATCTGTGTATGCTTGAAATATTGTGCTTCCACAAGTTTCCACGGTGTTTCAGAAAGGCTGCTGGAATTTACTTCAGGAGAGCAGAAGAACAAGAAATTTAATATAATTTCTGGGTACTGAATTTTGCCAATGGACAGACCACCCAAGTGGCAATAGCAGAGAGGGAAAGAATATAAATGCGCATAACAGCAGTTTTGATATCACCTATCAGTCTGATTCTGTTCCACACTTCTTCCAGCCTGAGTCTCTGCCAGCTTCCCTTCTATGCATGGCAATGCATGCTCAGTCCTCGCTGGGGTACTCTGCTCACTCAATATATAGCTCCAACAGCAGAGGCTTTTTTCCAGGGACCCACCCTAAAAAAGAGGTAAACTATTAATCATTGGAAGATAAAACGAGAAACTGGGCACACTTAGGTAAAGATGTTAAGAAAAGCCTTTGGTTTAAGCCTGAAAGTCCATGCTGATGTTGGGAAAGCAAGATGCTGGAATAGTTCAGATTGATGCCCCAGGACAGTATCGTGCATGTGTGGCTTTTAAGGCTACTTACAATTTCCTCTGCATGTGACACCCTGAGTTTTCACATGCGCAAGCGCAGCTCAGGGAGAGCTAAAGGCTGTTTGGGATGTGTGTGCTGCAGAGAACAAACAGGGTTGACACTAATTGTAATGGCAATAGCTACAGTACATGTGTCCATCTGTGGATGCATGGATCTGTGTGTCTGGATAAACACAGTGATAATTTTTTTCTCCATAGCACTGTCTTGGGCCTAGAGCTGTTCCTAAGGAGAGCTAAATCCCAACAAGTAATTCAGGTAGTCAGGGTGTTCAGAACTGGATAAATCTCAGGGAAGAGAATAATATTTTCATTCTAAAGGCAGGTTGCTCAGTTAGTCTAAAGACCATGAAGATATCTGTAGGGAAGAGGTGAATTCGCTTTGCTGAGAACACTGACTAGACAAGATCGGACTGTATAATCACTTCTTTCTGTAATATCTTTTTTTTAAAAAAGACTCATTATACATTAATTAATCTGTAGCCAGAGGCCAAGAACTTTACCTTTTCTTACCATGGGGACAACTCTGCAGAAGTATCACACCCTTCAGTATCAGTGGTGATGCTCTCTTTCACACAGGAGGGAAAGGGGAAAGAAATCACGCCTATACTCTTTGTTCATGTGTATTCTTGAATACAAAGATCTGAACTCTTGTGGTGTCATAATGAGAGAGATTTGCACTGGTTTGGTTTATTCACCAGCTTCCTTCCCCCTCTGCAAATGCATGCAGAAACCCAGAGGAACAGTGTTGGCATACTGAGTGTGCACAAAGATTATTCTTTGCCTAGGTTTTAATGAGACTGATGGCCTGACTGCAGACTTGGCTGAACTGGGAAAAAGCATTGCTTTTTCTTTTTATTTATTTAGAAACTCTCCCTCTTTCGGCAAGCCCTTGAAACACTTTTGCTCAGTGCTGCTCAGTGCTCACGTTGTTCTGAAGGGATTCAGTTGTATTGCCCGTGGAAGCATTCAGGATGCTGTCAAGATATGGCCTTAGAGCAGTGCCAGTCCGGGCGATAGTAGTTGTCTTTATTCAGAGGGGTCAAACTCTGTATCAGAACCAGGTGTAACAATATCTATAGGCCTGCGTACATCTACACATGTGAAACCTATCTCCAGGAGAATGCTGTAAAGATGTGTGTAAGGGTTTATATGATCAAGGAAGTTAATGCCTTTGTTTATGCCTTTTGGGGGCGGGGGGGGAATAATTTCTTTGCCTTTATATTTTATTTCCAATAGAGTAGAACATAGCGAATTTCCATATGTTGTGACGGTGTGCTTCCCCTGCCCCCGACCTTTATCTCCTGTAACCCTGCTTAGGTGATAACCACCAGTGGTGGTTGTAATGGATGCATCTGGTCACGATGGCTGCATCAGCTCAAAGTGAATTCAGGAGACAGATAACAACACAATAGCCTAGGGCTATTGTGCAATGCGCCCACCGAAGAAACTAAAACCTGTGGTCGGCATGCAAATATGACTATGGGTCAATCATCTTATCCCCATAAATAGTGAGCAGCCCAAGAGCCCTTTGAGCTCTCCTACACAGCAGCGGGCTGCACGCCAGGATCTCCCCTTGAGCAGGGACGCCTCTCAAGGTTCCTCCTCGAGGTTGAGAGATTCCTTGCCGCAACAGATCCTCGGTAAGTGACTAACAGCATGCTAAACTTTAAAATCTTAGCTAAGTGATATAAAGGATTGATTGCGCACACATATAATCCTTTAGATATAAACCGTTGACCAAGTCTGGGACTAGGACTGGATCTAGCCGCACCTAGACTCCTCTCTGAGAAGGAGTTTAGAAAGAAAGGGGATCCTTCCGAACCTCATGACTCAACGGGAGGGTCTCCCTGACAGTTTAGTCTGACCCTGTCCTCTATGCAGTAAATAATCAAGTGTACCTCGCCATCGAATCTTGTTAAAACACTGTCGCATTGAACTTTGTTAACTCCCTATTCTGTATCAATAAACTATATTTTTACTTCTCTCTTACAAGTGAAGTGCATGCTCACTCCATCCACGACATATGTATGTAGTATTTTTCAATTATGATGCAACTCCTAAGAAAACGCAGTAACACTATAACAGTATGGCACAAGTAATGTCAAATTGTAATCACTGAAAAATAAAACTGTTCCTGACTCTTTACTGAACAAATGTCCTTTAGTGTCTGCTTAACCTTTCAGTTTTGCTGATCAGTGGTTATTTGTATGTAGGAAATGTATGATTTTTACATAACGTCATTATCGAATCTGTTTCTTACTGGTAGCAGGTAAAAAAATATTGTAAAGAGTACTACTTTTGCCCATGGAAAAAGCCTGAAGACCTGGATATATTGTCTGTTAAATTACTTTTAAAGAAATCCTCCCTTCCCAAATAAATTCTGTCCCACCGCAATCTATGTGGGTTTTTCCCCTTCTCTAAGTGAAGTAGGCATCTCCGGGTATCGCTCTGCCTCCCTCGGGCTGACCTGCCCACCTGTAATCCACTCCCCCCCTCCCAGGATTAGGTAACTGGACAGAATTGCCAGAGATGCAGTAAAACTTCGGACCATTCAAAGAGTGAGGTAAGCAAGGAATCAGCAGTTTCATTCTGTTAATTTGATTTCCAGGGTTGACATTCACCCAGAGTAGGATGTAGCATTGCCTTTGCTCAGGGCCTGAGCCGGGATGACCTGGCCCTGACTGGAGTGCCCCTTTGAGGTGTAAGTGCTGGCCCCCCATTTCATGTGATTTGCACCGATCTAGGCTCTAGGTCTGTTGTGTTAAAGCACCTTTTGGAGTTTGAGGGCTGGTGCATCTGGCCGTGTAGACAGAGCTAACACACCCAGAGGCATCCCAAACCACATATCGCATTGGTCAGAAGTTCTTTCTTTATTCAAAAATACTTTCAAACCATCTGCTTTCAACGCACAGAGAAATGCTCTGAGAGTTATCGATTGTCTTTTTTCCACAATGTTGTTTCTATTGCTGCTGTATGCAGAAACAAACGGGCTGTTGGTAGTATAACTTAGTCATCATTGATACATTCAATAGCAGACATGCAGGTAAGGTTTTTTGAAAGTGCTTAAGAAACCTGCGAGTCAAGTTCTATTGATCACAGGGAAGGGAAAGTTGGGTGAATTATTTCTGGGTGCTTATGAAAAGCCTACTCAGTATTAGAAAACTGATTTATGTTCATAAAACTCCACTCTTTGCAGACACAATATGAATTAAAAGAGCATCTTAATGGAGTCTAGCTAGAACCTAAAATCAATAATTCATTTCTCTTAAAGAGAGCCTTTGCTTTCTAAAAGGCACAAAAAATAGTGCCTACAATAAGGAAGGAAGAGATTCGGCCTGGTAAGGTCATGCAATCCTTCAGCCACCAGAATTACCACGTGATGCCACTCATTTTCTTTACTTTGCACTTTACACTGTGCTTTCTTTCGATATGAACAGATTGATACACGATTTCCAGCTCATAATTAAGCACTTGATTTAAACTTAGAGGTACACAGTTTTATGTATGAATTTACATACAGGTTCTTGTATTAATGGTGGAAATTTTCATAGGGTTGCTCCAAGGTCAGCTAGGTGAGTTCACCTCTCAGATCTCCTGTGATCCACCAGAACAAGGGTCGTCTTCTGCAGAAGATGGCAGGTATCTATGTGTTTTGTATTCACATGCAGAGGTGTATTTAGGAGGTGTATCCCTCCCTGGTTAAAATGAGGGATAGTAAAGGAAATGTGACTGATGCTTTGAACAGTATTGTGCACTGAAATACACGGAAGCATTTATACAACCTCTTGTGGATTATGTATTGTCCCTGTTTTCCAGCTGCACATAAAGCACACACTTTCTCTTTACTCCTACTTTGACTTTGCTAGGCATAGTAAATCAGTGTGTCTTAGATTCTTCCACCTCTTTACTAGTGCTCTTTGCTTGCCAGTTACATACTTCTTGAAATTATGATCGTGCCTGTTTTTACAAATTCTTGTCCTCAGAAGGACTCAGATGATTGATTTCAACACACATGTAGTGCACATTCCTCTAAGATGTGTGAGGCTGGGAGCGAAGATGGACATGTGTGCAGAATCCACAGCAATTCATAAGGTCCTGATTGAGATCTAAGAGGTTGGAATCATTCGTTATACGAGCCTGAAGCAAAAATAAATTGTTTAAAATTATAACCATTCAGAAAAAATCTTTTCATGCAAGATTTCCTTTTCCAGGTGAAATGAAACTTCCCACAAAATGAATGGTATGGAATAAGTTAAAAAAGAGAGTAATGTTTTCTGAGCCTAGTGTAGCACTTTGTTCCCTTTGCAGTTTCTTATGTTAAATCCCACACATGCAATTCCCACAATGGTAACAGGACACAGGGATTTAACTTCCTTTTTCTTTTTTCAACAGATAAAGCTCCTTATCAGAGAGAGGTATAGAGAGTCCTCCAAAAGTGCTAATATAGGCTTATTGAATATCAGCAAACATTGTAATGCGGTGAAGTCTTTCCAAAAATTGCTTATAGCTACATTTCCATTTTCTTTAGACTCCACAGAGGCACAGGCATTAGATTTCAAGCTGGGATTTCTATTTTTAGAACGGCAGTAAGTTTCATTAGCAGTTTCTCCAGGCTGGCTGTAATTCTGTCTGAGCTGAATGGAACTGAAAGAATGAAGTCATCTCATTCATTCGTTTCTTTAGATGTGTATCGCTTAACATGGCACTGGTTTGCTGGGCTTTATTTAGCTTGACTGTAGCTTGTTCTCAGTCTAGTTGTAATGGGAAGACAATAATCAATGTCATGTTTCAAAGTAAAAGCAGCATTCACCCATTGCATTCTTTAGCAGAAGTGTCCTGCAGTTAAATAATTGTAAGGATTATGGTCAACTGTAGGATTTAATTGTCCTACAGTTAAATCCTACAGTTAAATAATTGTAAGTCAGACCTCAAAGAATCAAGAGGTTGACGTAAATTATAAATAAATTTTAAAAGTGGGGGGTTTTTGTCAGTTTCAAGGACTTTTGGTTTACATACAGACCACATACTTCAAACCCTTTCTCTGTAGCTATGTGAGCTTTGCAATGCCTTTAAAAATGGTAAAATTAATCTGAAACTCTCCCACATTTACTTGATGTCAGGAACATAAAATACTTGTTAAGTCTCCAGGATGTGACATTTAAAATCTAAAAAAACCATATCACTCTGTATCTAATAATGACATGTGCATTTATTACATGCATATTTATTCCTTAGATTAAGTAAAGATAATAATCCGAATGTTAGTGAATTTGGCATGTTCATTAGGAAATATTGTAGTATGCTGTGGCAATTTTAAGTCGACTGCTGTCAATAGTTATTGGCATTTCCACTTGTTCTCATATTAAAAGATTGAATAAACAGGAATTTATTTTTTTATGCGCTTCCCTATTTTGAGAGGTGTCACAAAACCCTTTCTCCAAAATCAATTAAAGGTGACACAGTGCTATTAGAAGTTCTTATATGCTTGTACTTAGTGGAAGACTTCTTACTGGAATAGAAAAGGTCTTTTTTTAACCACCATGATCTTATCTGGTTCACACTTTCCTATGAAAATATAATAATCACTTACAGTTGGGAGTTTCATTCTCATCTCATTGTAATAAAATTATCCTGTGACAGCTGGCTTTAGATGGCAAGCTGAATTACATTTCAATTTAGAAGCTAAATATATAGTCCAGTTATCACGCTGAGAATCTTGGAGTTCATCTCTGTCAGTGCCGTTTGTGTCACCCTGAGGAAGTTTCTGCATTTTTTTGCACTTGGTTTCCCATGTAGAGAAATAAATTGTCATTCTTCTACGTCACAGTGCACAAATACATCCCAGGTTATATCCTTGCTCATAGTAACAGTCTGGGTTTATCTGATAGTGGTAATATAGGTCTGAATGATTCTGCTGCCATCCAACTGAGCATAATTTTTCTCACTATTCTCACTTTGAACAAAGTAGAAAAAATACGGTAACTTGTATAAATCCAACAGCTCTGACATCTAGTAAAGAGAGGTGTTTCTTGCTTAATATATATTTTAGTATTAAACATTAGAAACTTGATTTTTATCTTACATTAAGCTCTTACAATTCATACTTATGAAATATTCAACAGAATTAATGAAACAGGGGATTGCCAGAAGCCGCTAAAAGTGACTCATTGAGATGTATATCCTTTAACTTTCAAAATTGTTAGTTAGGAACATAAATTAAAAGTCCTGAAACATGAGAACATGTTTCATGGGAACACCTGTACTGGGTCAGATGGATTTTGTCTCTGATAATGGCGATATTATGTGCCTGGGAGAGATATATAGCGATATATATTTTTTAGGTATATGTATTTTATATATTTTTGAGAATTTATTGACTGATATTTTTGGATGTTGACTATCTTAGAGTTGACTATCTTAGAGTTGACTATCTAAGTATTCAATAATCCAAAGTGGATTTCTTCATTCTGACTAATTAAATGTACAAAATTACCAAATGCCAATTATGTAACCTTCAGAATATCTTGAAGATATTTAAAAGTACTGATGAATTAATCTTTGTAAGGTACAGAAACATGAATGTTATTTTAAAAATGGTGGGAAAAGTGAAGAAAAGTGACTCATGTCTTGTCACGCAGAAGTTCGGTAGAAAATAGATTATTCAGTTGTACTGATAAAGGAGAGTACGCTGTCAGTAGAATACCCCTGGAATTGATCTGGCAATTAGAAGAAAAATAGTCAGACCTTATCATGGATCTTTGAGCTTTACCACTGTTAGTGTTGTGTTTTCTTAAATAGTTCTTACTTCACTAAAACACCATTCTCCTGTTGCTGATTTTTACCCTGGTTTCCTAAGGAGTGAGTTCGACTCCTTCCTTAATAACTTAATGCCAGCTGCAGCCTAATTCAGTGGTAGAAGACTCACAGATATTTTCATGAAATACGTAGGAACTTAATCCAGAGATGCAGGCACAGGCAGAGGCATTTGTCTCCCTGCTAGGATTGAAGCACCCCTTATTGTACAATGGATAAACCACACTGGAGGGAAACTATTCAAAATGCCTCAAGATCTTTCACTGAGCATTTGCTGGACCTCACACATACTTTAAGAGCAAGGAATTTAAGCAAAAAAAAAAAAAAAAAAAATCCAAAGAAATTAGATGTCCTTAATTCTGTTGTTCACGCCCAGTCCACCTGCACAGATATTTTTGTGAGTTTCTGAAGAAAGAGCATGTGGCTAAGACACAGCTCACTGAGGTGCTACCTGGCATGCTAGCATTTGCATTTAAATAATAAATCACGGTGTAGTAATTCTGTGGACAGAAGCCTGTTGCTGGGTTAAGCCCAATCAGCTGCCTTGTTCCCTCTCATTATACTGTTTCAATCACTTCTCATCCTACCAGTCAGGCATTGGCAGAAAAATCCCAGAGCCATTTTAGTAACCTAGGCAAAGTTATATTCAGTAGACTTCTCTCAAATGTCATTTGCTTTTTCACGCCATGCACAGCTTCAGTCACTGTGTCCCTTTTGAAAGCTCTGTTAATCCATTTCCATATAGTTACTCTTCTTGCTGGGTTTTTTTCCCCAGACTTTCCTTAGTTCAGCATTCACCATGTAGTTGCCAATCGCTCTCTGCTAAGTCCAATTGTGCAGTAAAAAAGTGCACCACTGAATTGAACTGCTGGTTGCACTGGGAGCCACAGTATTTATTAAAGTTCATTCCTGTGTTACAATCATTAATCTAGTGAGGTAGTTTCTAGATAAGTAACATCAAGCGCTGCTCATGCTATGAGCTGTTTACCCACCTTTCTTCTAAGAGGAAGTGTTGATAAAGACTGTGTAAGTGTAAGACTGATAAAGACTGATAAAGGTGTGTAAGTGTGAGGTTTCCAAGTTGTGTAAGGCAGATGTGTGTTTCTATGTGGTGACCAGTCAATGCGGCTGGTGCACTTACTAGCGTGCGTCAACAGTGCTGCTGCTTCTTCCTAAAGAGTTGCCTCAGGTCTCTGAACAATATTTGCATTTAGTTCTTTGCAGTTTTTCTGGCATCTGAAGAGTAGTTCGAGCTGTACCACATAGGTGAGAAAGTACAGTCGTCTCTCTTCCAGTCTATATTTGGAAGAAGCGTCAAGACTGTTTCAGAAGTGTTTGTTTTTTCTCGCAGACATGACCAAGTGACATTTCTAGTCACTGCATTTCCTTCTTTCTTGTTCAGTGAAGTCTGACTTGTGCTCTTGCATCTGTTGCAAATTCCCTAGGGATCCCAAATATTCAAGTGTCCACCTCTCTCTTGCTGTGTGCCAAGGAACTCTCCAGGCTAGTGACAGTGACTCTTACACAGCACCCTGTTGCAAAGAGCTCCCAAGCTAACCTGAGCATCCTGGCACACCTTGGCTGCCCTGAAGAGTACTACTGAGTAATGTGAGAACCTTTCCCTTTTGATTATCTCAAAATCAGTGTCCTGCAAGCCAGTTCATGGCAAGTATAAAGGATGTGGTTGCAAACATTAAATACAGGCAGCTGCCAGGAGTGCGTGGGAGATGGCAGCATTTTTTTCCTCCTCTGTTCAGCTGGTGGCTCCCGTTCCTGGGGCAGGGAGAAGGTGGGCTGCTGCATGCTCTGAAGGCAAGCTCTGTACGCCCAGCCAGGCTGGGCAGCCCTGCTCTGCCCACCTCCAGAAAGAGCAAAAGGCTTTCTTCTGAGAGGTGCCCAGCCAGCCAGCAACATGACTAAATGCTGTCCTTGTCGGGATTTGACCAGAGGGCTAGGGGGTGAGCACCCCTAATTGTATTAAAAGCACAACAAAAAGAGACTTTTGCTCTCTCTGTTCTTACACTGGGGAATATGGCTTTGATGCATATGATATTCCTTCTCTTTCCAGTAATCAGTAATATTAAAGACAAATGTTTTCATGGGGACATCTCCCCCCCCCCCGCTGTATAGTAACAATTACTTTATTTCTTTAGAAAGGATGTATTTGACAACCAATTTTGAAAATAAGTATTTCTAAATATAACTATAACTTATAAAATTAATGAGATAAGAAAGTACACTAAGGAAGGATCATTCTGTATATACTCTGTTTCTTATGCTTCTTCCTAATGCACCTGTACTAATTCCTGCCAGAGACAAGATGCTGCACTAGGCAATCTGCTGGGTCCATTAAGAACATAAAAAAATAGCATATGGGATAGTTAAGTGATCTTCCATTATGCATTTCCCGTGGCTAAGAGAAACACATGCATTCACCCTAAGCACTGTTTTCGATTTATACCTATTAAATCTGCATTATTCTTTTGAATAAAATGTGAGTGGGAAAACTTCATTGGCTTGGATTATGCCATTTTCTGCAGAATGAAACACGAGTCAAATTATGTCAGTGAATAATAGTCCAAAGGTTTTGAACAAATGTGGAACATTTTTCTTCCTAATTTAAAAAAGCGCATGAAGCTCTTTGTTTCTCTAATTAAATTGCCATCAGGACAAACACATTAGAGGTACAGAAACAGAAGTCACATTCAAAAAGCAGTAGCTGCCTGCATGCTATTAAGATAAGGAAACAATGTGTTTCCAGCTGAGTGACCGTACTTCCCTGTGGTCCGTTAGGCCAGCAGAACTTACAGTTCGTTCCAGCCTACGTATAATTCCAGTAAAAAAACCAAAACATGATGTCAAAACTGGGGAGTCACAGATGGCCTTAGCCCAGCACAGGAACAAACCCAAATGGACTTAAGAGTAATAGAGAATCCTGCTTTAGATCTGAAGATGTTTAATTCAAGTAAAAGTCTTTTTGAGAACATTTGGGATGCCAGTATGATTCATTAGTTACACTGTACAAGCACTATGCTGTACTGCACGAGAAATGTTATCAAGCTTTCAGAACCACAAACTGGTCTGAGCTAAAAAGACAGAACTGAGCATCTGGGAATATGTGCTGGAGACCCAGGAATAAATGATGGATTTGAAACTACATAAGATACCTGTAAAGTGCACAAATCTTAGTGGAAAAGCAATGCAGGAACTGAGTATCACCTGAGTGATAGCTTTGGTGCAGCAATAATGTTGATTACATATACACGTTTGTTTCTTCTTGTTTGTTTGCCACAGTTGCTTTTTCAGTGTAGCTGTATGTAAAATGTTCAGTAGATTGATTGACCTGTTTGCTCCCCTTACTGTACTTCATCAGTTTTTCATGGTTTTATCTATGCTACCTACCTCTGAATTCAACATGAGCTGCCATCAGTCCTCATTCTAGCCCTCCTCATCTGGTGAGAAAATCCAGGCCTGAGACAATCTCTTCTCCCTTCTGTGTGAGAAAGACTTAATTCCTACTGAACAGTTTCCTTCTTGGGACACTGGCATATGATGAAGGGAAAAAAAACCCCAACCTTCCCAAGCAGCCACTACCTCTGCAGCTATGTTTTTATGGCTCTGTCCCTATACGGCTGTTGTGCTGGGCTAGAGGGATGGAAGATCGTTGTCACACCCAGATCCTTGATTTTCTTTCCCTCAGGCTCAGAGCCTGTTGTCACCTCTGCTCAGGTGTCATCCATGCCACAACATGGCAGTCAGAGTGAGCCTTGGTAATTCTTCATGCTGTCACGGATATGAGCTCCTGGCAGGGAGCACCTTGATGCACCTGTCCATTTAAAGGGAGACTAGCCAACCATTACCATTATTTTATTTCCCCTTTGCACAGTAGTCATAAATCTTTTCAGGGGCAAATGACTTTTCTTCCTTGTCCATCATTGTGAGTAAGCCTTCTTTGGTGGTGCAGTGTGGATGCCGGATGGGAAGCAAGTGACCTGTTGAATAGCAGGTTCATTTTCCTGATACTGCTGCATCTTTTCCTACCTAACCAGTTCCCCCTCCACTAGAGATTTGTGTGTGCACTATGTTGATAAGCTCCTGGTCTTCCTTGAAACTCATTGACCTAATTCAATCATCCAAGCTCTCCCACTTGATTAGTCTGACAGGAGACACCTCTCACACCAGGTGATCTTCCTGACATTTTTTCTTAGCAGGAAAGTGGAAGACACATTGTGTGGAAACCTGGACCAGGATACAGTCTGAGGATTTTTGCTCTGTCAGACAGAAGGCATTTTGACAATACAGCAGTACTTAGCCAATTTAATTCTTCCTCCTGGAGTCTTTGCAAACTTGAATGATTGTCAAACGTTATTGTTGCAGGATCGGTACATGGAGGAATTTAAATGCATGTTCTTGCAACTACTGAAAAGGAATTGAGGACAACCTAGATTAGCATTCAGACGGAAATGTGTAACATGATGAGCCACATTGTAACGTGTTATGGTCAAAGACTGTATAGCACATGGGGCTGGGGGGGGGAGGATAATCTTTTTTTTCTCAGGAAACTATGAATTGAGATCCACTGATGTGGTTAAATTATTTTTTTAGACCAAATAGTGTGGGAAACACTGATCTAGAAAACAGTTCAAATCCCAAAGCATAAGAAATAATTTCTGAAAATATGTAATATTAAAATGATGAGAATAGCCAACAAACATTTAATAACTGCAAGAGATAGCTGTTAACCATGATTGACTATCAGCTAGAAAACTGATCTTCCTTATCAGTTATAACTTTATGGCATAAGAGAGAACATCTCTTTACAAAGCATATCATTACTCTGTTCTGTTTTCAGATCGTAAAAAGCCTTACTGAGTTAATTTGTATTAAAACTCCCCCAAAGAGAATACCTATAAACAAATACAATTTATTTTAATTTTGTTTTCTGAAGGGTGTTTTAGTCTCTAAACTTATGGGAAATACCTTTAGGACTTCTCCATAATTTTAAATAATACAAACAATAAAATTTCATATTGGAGGGCTGATAAATGTTTCTTTATTACAACAGTACAGATTACTGCATAAAGTAAATGAAGTAAATTTTGGTTTTGAGAACAAAACAATGAAAACAAAATGTAACAGAACCTGTGGTCTGGGCATATGCAACTCTTCACTGTAAAATAAGAGCATAATATACACAGCAGGTCTGGTTATCATTTTTTATGTAGTAACTGATTTAACACGAATATAGCCAAGGGAAATGCATAGTAGAATTAACAAGAGCTAGTTGTAACTGATGAGGAATACAATGTAAAAAATTCACTGATATTATAGCATGCAGAAAATATGCTTCATTATTGGAAATAGAGGTCACTGCACTAATAATTTCAAACAAGCTAACATATGCCTGAAAACCTCTGGGATCTGCAATGCTTTCATTGATGCCAAGGTCAAAGATAAGGGCTATGCTCAGCAGGCATACATCAAAAGTACAAATTACTTCAGCCTCTTATTGTAGTGGTTTCTGAATAACTACTACCATCACTGGGATATAGGTCAAAACAATTATAATTTTGAGCCCCTCAGATAGCTGTTATGTTACTAAGTATGTCTTAGATATCTAATAGCCAGACTCAAAAGCATACTTAGGACTTAGAGGAAAAATAAGCAAGGAATATGAATCAGTGAATTAGTGGTTAGAGCTCTTAGATGGTAAGGTTGAGTCTTGCACAAAGATCAAGCTCCAATAGCTATTACTATTCCTTGTTTCTCATCCACTGCTAATGTGAAATGTATCCCAGGGAGAGGATCAGGGCTCCTTTCTTCCTGCTCTCCCTGATATCATTGCCACCCACTTTTAACTGAAAGCTCACCAGAACAGGATCTGCAGTTGGGATCAGAGATGTCTGACTGCAGTAACTTCTTGAGGCTCGCAGTAGGCCACTGAGTGTTCTCACCCCTCTTCATGCAGGGACCCCAACAAGAGGGATGAAATATGCACATCTTCTTCCTATAAAAAGCCTACGTGCTTCCACTCCAGAAGAGCCAGGTAGCTAGAAGTTAGGTATTGCAAAGTGTTTGTCCTTGAATCCTGAGTTTAATAGGGAGGGAAATATATCAGCACAGAAGCTGTCCAAGCACTGCAGGTAGTTGAAAAGCATTGGGTTTTTATAAGCTCTAAAGGTAATGTCTTAATTTTACAAGTAATGTTAATCAGGAAACCATTAGGGGAAAGGTTTGAATTGTTATTAAAAATCACTGAAGGATAAGCAATTGAATTTGGTTTACTGAAGTCAATAAAAAGACCTCTAACTAACCATAGGGCTTTGACACAAGCCCTTACAATGGTTACAAGCTGTGGCAAATACTTTGTGTCTTCCCAAAATGCAGAGGCACCACAAGGACTTTCCTCAGATATCACGGAGAAGAATAGAGGAAACAAGCAGTAACATATACAAGCGACCAAGACCAATACAGGATTTCAGTTGAATTTGGAGTTAGACTTCAAAACTGATCCTGAAAATGTCTTTTTCAGCTGTTACTGGACACTGAAGGTACCTAGATAAGACAGACACTTTGACTTCAACGGTCAAACCAAACTGCCGAACCCTTTAACCGACCACCGGAAGGTCTGTTTCTGGTCACTTGTGGTATTGCTGTTGCTGACAGGGCTGAGGGGTCAGGTTCCCAGATCCCACACCTCATCCTGCTCTGGAGCTGTAGAGAAGGGGCTCTCTGCCATGGCCCACCAGGTCACCAGTCTCTGAGCTGCTGCCAGAGCCTACCCTGTTGCACACACGCATAGGACTGGCATTCACATGCAATTGAGTGGTATCTCCACCTGGGGAGGGAAAGTTGGCCTGGCTTTAAGGGAAAGGTATGACTTTCTGTCCCAACAGTTTGGACAGTCATTCAAGAAACGAGCAGCCCCAAAACCCAGTCCCTATTCCCACAATTTTACATATCTTATCTGGTGGCTTTTTCAGTCACTGGCCAGTGGAATAGTTTCAAGAGGAGCAAAGGAGCATCCATCTTCTGCTAAAGCCTGATGATAAAAGAGATGGGAAATAGTGGCTAGTTTCCTTTTTAGTATGTAGATTATAAGTTTCCTGCACCCTTCATACGTTCTAAGTATATACAGTCTAAGTAAGTGTGTTAGAGCTGGTCCCTCCTTTTTTCCTTTTTTTTTTTTTTTTTTTGAGAGGCATTTATCTTAGCACAAGAATTCTGCATTTGAGTGCAGGAAAGCATCTTCCTTATTGGGCTTAACTAAGTTTTCAGTATTTCTTTTGGGCTTTTGCTTTCTCTTTTTCATTCAGCTTGTCTTCTGTCTGGAAGTATGTTTCTTTTTCCATTCACCAAATAGAGAGCTTATGTCCCAGTTCAGCATTCTATACCAAACACCTAAAGAGTAATTCAAAAACATTTGTCATTTTTAGGACCTGGCAGAAAATACTTCTAAATTGCTAAGAGGAGTTGATTATCTGGTTGATATTTTTGTTGTCCAAAAAACCCAAACTCTCAGCCCTTTCTGATAAATAGTTTGCTATTTTTTATTGCATCCTTAATGACATTTTATTGTCTAAAAAGTCTGAGGAGATTATACTGCACTGAAAAATAATTGCTTGATTTTTCTGTCATAAGATGTGTCTCTCATGTTGGCATCTACACAGGAAATAATATCACAAAACCAAAAATTATCTGATGACCTATTGCCAGAAGAACATGAGTTTAGAAACCTGGATAGTATTCACTAACTAGGCTGCTGTGTAACCTTCAAAGGATGTTGGAAATCTTGCATGTATAACTTTTCCTCTGTAAAGCAGGAACAATTCTGTTTTGACATGACTGCAGAAAGCTGGAGGACAGGCATTTTCAAGGGTTGCTCTTTCTATGTTCTCCCCTGTTGAAGGCAAAGCAAGTAGTCCTGCTGAACCTTCGCTGGCACCAGGTCTGAGAGAGGAGGAGCAACCTTGCTGCCTCTTCAGGGTTTCCTGGGTTCTGCAAGGCACAATGAGAGGATGCTTTGTGAAGCATATTATTGTCCTGGCTCTCAAGGGAGGCTAGCAAAATCTGTTTGATATCTGTGAACTTCCATTACTTTCTATAATCTAAGGAAAACCTTCCTATTTCAGAGGCATAGCATGTAGCTAAGTTTAATAAAGCTGGTGAGGTGTTTATATACATATGTCTGTGGTTCGAGAGACTATAACTGTCAGAAGTAATGTGAGTGGATGCAATAGAGTGGGGTGAGAGCATGGGATGAGTGACAGAGCCACAGAGAAATGTAATTTAACAAAATAGACAAAATAGAGGAATATAGACCAACCTGTTCAGCTCAGGGAGCTGCTGGCAGCTTGCTTACCTCATGCTGAATGCTGCTCATTGCTTAAATCAGTCAAGATATAACTCCCCAGACTGTGTCTGGGGAATTGAGGAAAGAAATATTTCTCTGGATTCATTCCAAGGCTCAATTTTGACACCTTTTTACTACTGTCATATGCAACTTTTATGTGTCAGCTCAACAATAGAGCACTGTTATTCAGGCTCAGTGTATTCCTCAACAGGCTTACAAACTGAAAAGGGAAATTGCAAAAGAGAGTGGAAATAGGGAATCAGTCATAGGACTGGCCAAGCAGCAATTTTCCATCAGCAAACAGGCAATGCAGCAGTAATGGTCCCCCTGTTAGCATGTTCCAGCAGGGCGTTTTAGAGTGTGATCCCGGCGACGACATCAATTTTAGGAATATGGTTGCACTGGCCAAGTCTTGTGCTGAGCGTGCAGCCAGCACTGCTGGTTCCCGTTAGGCTTGCACTTCCTACAATTGAAGCAGAAAGCTGTACATTTTTTTCCATCTCTGAAACCCTATATACATTTCACTGCCTCTGCAGTGGAGTCTAGTGCACAAAGGTTACTGGAAGGGATATTAGAAAGCTTTCTAACAGCAACCCAGCGTGAAAGGGGCTCCCACTCCTTGTGTTTGCACTCACTGGGAGGGAACAAAGTGATCCATCAATCATGGGACATAAAGGAATGAATGGGGGATGGAAATTACATTCATTTCAAGCTAAAATTAAACCACTGGATAATTTTGTTTCACCTCTGATTCATTTAAAACTTTGATTAACCAGCCCTGGCTTTACTTTAATAGAGACTAGAATTATGTTTTCTTTGTAACTTATTTACGCTTATTGCCGGCAAGCCAAATGAGTCGATGTGGTCTCTTAAGTCCAGGTCTTTACACATACGGACAAAAGAAATGCTTATGCAGATTTCAGCCAACGTATTCCCACGCTGGCAAATTCTGATTACTTCACCTTTATATCCTCTCTGATCCTATTGACTGTTATATCTCACAAATGGAAGAGATACATCTAATGAAAACATAAATACCATCACCCTGTGTCTCAGTGCTCTTCCTCCCCCTCCAAAAAGAAAACACCAAAGGCTCTTTCATTCAAAGGTTACAAAGCTTTTACGTGAAATCCCAGTGTTATTGAAGGCAATGTCAGAACTCCCACCAAGTTCAATCAGGTCAGGATTTCACTGCATGGTTTTGTAAAGTTGATGAATAAGAGGACATGGGATATGGATATATAAAACAATCACAAATCACAGAATGTGAATCATGCACTGTATGAGCTGGGCTTTCATAACAAAAGAAATAGGGTCATCCTGGGAAACTGAGAGCTGCAAATCTAAAGCTGATAAAAGGGAACTGTTTTTATCCCTTGCATAGTTACTTCTGGAGCACAATCTTCACATCTCTGAGTGAAGGCCTTAGACAGAGTCAGCATTAGCTGCTGAATAAAATTGGGCTTGAATTACAAGGGGTGAACATGGAGATATGTAGTAGGAAATAAGTGTTATAAATGTCTGTGTATCAGTAAAAGAAGATTAAAACAAAAATAGATGAGCTTTGGCAAAACATTTAGTTGCAATCACACACTTCTGAAAGCCAAGGAAGTGACAATTATTGCAATACTTTCTCATAAAGTATTCCTATTTGCCATCTTATCTGAAGGAAGAGAGTTACACTGTACAAAAGCAATTCCATAGGTTCTGTTGAAAATAACTGTGAACAAAGAGATGACGCTGTGAAATTAGTGTGCGCATTATATCCCCCAGCAATAGACACAAGGGTATAACACTGAGTAACCTGATGTTTCCTGATGCGGACAGGAACTGCACTCTGTGCCCTGCCACTTACTGTCCCATCTTTGCAGTGTGGCAGGAGCTTAAAGAGAAAACAGATTTACTTGAGGCAAGCAAAAAGTCAAGCCCTTAATTAAAAACTTAGAAAGAAAGTTAGAAAGAAAGAACAAGACAGGAGCAAGGGGTTGGAGTAGGTGACCAGAAGTCCCTTCTGACCTGAATTATCCTTTGATCCTATGAAAACACAAGAAGCTGCAAAATCAAAAAAAGCACCAGATCTCAGTCTCCTGTTCTCACTGTGGTGAGGAATTTCTCTGATGCCTTTCCTTGCTGTGAGAGCCCAGCTTGATCATACTGCTCCTTACATCACATCTGCAGAATCACATCCTTATCAATGTGCTAGTTAGGGGATATATGTACAGTTGCCTTCGTTTAGGTATCTGGCACTTGTGAAAATTTTAATGGATTGCTCTTCAGTTTATCTGAAAATTAGTGAGATTCTCCTTTCCTTAATGCTGATTCCTCTACCCATATAAACCTTTTTCTAGGAAATCAGCTGAGTTGAAGTTACAAATCCACAGTTGCAATATTTTGCAAATTATTTATCTGAGATGTATGTTTTTTTTCACAGTGGTCTTTATGGCTTTTACAGAGACAATTAATGGCACATGAATTCATATCTTTTACTTTAAAGGGCACCCTGTCACAATATGTTATTGGTCTCCAGATCAGTAATATGTTAATAAATTCACCCTGTTAAAAGCCAGAGCAAACTGGACAAAAAAAGGGGGAAAAAAATAAAAGAAAAAATCCCAATACTTTTTCATTAAAATTTCACATTTTTTAAAAACTTGAAAATGCCATCATTTTTCAAGCTCTCTAATTCAGAAAAGATTGCTTAGGCCACACGATAATGTGTCAGTCACCTTAATCAGTGATCGCAGCTACTGAATAGCAACTCACAAACAATTTTCTCTTTCCATTCTTGCTGGATTTGTTTCATTCTGTCAGAGGAAGATAAAAAGATGATGACTTTATCTTTGTTTTACTTGCACTTAGCAACTGAGATGTTTGTCCAGGTTGGACGCTCTAATGTTTGTTCCTGCCATGTATCATTCTACAAAGAAAGCGCCAGCATTGGGATTTTACCTAAAGACCTTGGACCAGATCCTGGAGCCCACTGAGTCTGTAATAGCAGATTTATTATATAACTGATTCAGCTTTGATTTAGTTCAGAGTGTCTGGCTTTTAATTGTACATAAATCCATAAGCCAGGAGGGCAGGGAAAAGAATTGTGACTCATCTGAAGACTTAGTTAGCAGAGTCCTTTTTTGGGATCTTTTCCACATGAAATTAACCTTGCAAACATGAATTGATATAATCCACGTGCTAAAGGAGGTCCTCCTCTTTTCATCCTGGGAGCACCTTATCAAATTATAGAGAACACCTCCAGTGCAGATAAATTCAGTAATCAAAGCTACCAACCAAGGTTACTTTACTGTTTAAGAAAGAAAATGCTAATAAAGAGCCAAAGCAAAAGAGCAGATAATAAAAATGGCTCATTTGGCTACAGTCTCATTTTGGTACTTCTGCTTTGAGAATTTTGATGGAGAATATTCCTTTAGGATGGCTCCCTTCTGAAATAGGATTAAAATTACTTATTTCATAAATTAACAGTGAGTGTTATCTTACTGTATTACAGATAGGGAAATTTGGGCTGTATAATTACATGTAAGGACTGGGAAATTCTGCTTAGAATATTTATGGATGATTTAAGAGAATTTGTAAAGGGGAGAAGTATACTGATCTTACCTGAAACTATGACATCAAATTAAGTATTAAAAAGCCATTATTTACAAAAAATGCATAACTGAGATTGTTCAGGAATAGTCAAGCCATTCATATCAAGAAATTAAAATCTGATCAAATTCCTCTTTTTCAGAGTACTGGAAATCAGTTCTTTTCAAAAAGAAATCCTTTTCTAAAATAAGTTATTGAAAGGAAACATGATTTAGCATCTTAAGCCATAACTGATAAGGCTATTTTTATTCCAGAATATTCTGGAGCTATAAAATAATGTCAAATGAGCCATGTTTTTTATAAATCTCACTTGTTATCACTTGGGACGTGACCAAAATTTATCATTTTGGCATCTCCTACCCTCATAAAAAAAAAAAAACCCAAAACCAAAACAACCCCAAACCCCCAAATAAGTCATGAACATCGCTATAAGAAAAAAAAAGTAAATTTTGTCATTTGGCAGAACTTTATAACTTTATCTCATCACCATCTTTTGAGATAGATATCTCACATACGTCCAGTGTGGCATTGCCTTGGTGTCTTGGGAGATGTTGTTGCTGTTTGATTGACCACTGACAAAATAGTCCCTAACTGTACAAGTAATCATTTGCAACGCACTGCAATTTGCAGTGACGTATATTACATATTCATTTGAATAACCAGCTAAATACTCTAAATACGAAATACTGTAGAGAAATACTAAATACTATAAATTATCTAAATACTCTAAATTCTCTAAATACTGTAGAGAAAAATTAAGGCAAAATGAGAACTACAAAACCTGCTTTCCTGAGTCTTTATAAATGCATTTGCAAGTATTTATGGCCAAGTATGTTAACTCCTTTGAAACTTAAAATTAGAGTAAGAAATATCATAAGCCAGACAATATAATTGTCCCAAGTAATTTCATAAAATAAATAAATTAAATCCCAGTAATATCACCATCAGCTATTCTCTCCCAGAATATTCCTTAGCACCATCGGTACAAACAGCAATAGATGCCATCTGAAGTTCAGTAAAGGAGCAGGCTAATTATAATAACCTAATGTTATAAGAATAAATATTAGCATTTTATCAAATAGCCATTTATAATTACCTTGCTGGTAGCAACTATCCAATTCAGGTGCTAATTTAATGTGGGATCTCTCCTCTGATAAACATGAGGACATGGTCTTTTGGGAATTAAGGGTCTGGCACTCATAACCCCAACGCTTGATGTAGCAAGGACGGGGGTATGAGTGCCACAATTGCTTTCCTCACCTCATGCACTCTCAGACCAGGCCTGAACTGGCTGAAACAAAACTCTCTGTGGTATCTCCCACTTTTTTTATTATTATTCTACTGTGCTTGATATGTGTCATTCTCAGTGTATGCAAGTTTTAAGCAAATACTTAAAAAGCAAAAAGAGAATCAAGATCATAGAATCATAGCATCATAGAATCATAGAATAGTTGGGGTTGGAAGGGACCTTTAAAGGTCATCTAGTCCAACCCCCCTGCAATGAACAGGGACATCTTCAACTAGAGCAGGTTGCTCAGAGACCCATCCAACCTGACCTTGAATGTTTCCAGGGATGGGGCCTCTACCACCTCTCTGGGCAACCTGTTCCAGTGTTTCACCACCCTCATCGTAAAAAATTTCTTCCTTCTATCTAGTCTGAATCTACCCTCTTTTAGTTTAAACCATTACCCTTTGTCCTATCGCTACAGGCCCTGCTAAAAAGTCTGTCCTCATCTTTCTTATAAGACCTCTTTAAGTACTGAAAGGCCATAATAAGGTCTCCCCAAGCCTTCTCTTCTCCAGGCTGAACAACCCCAACTCTCTCAGCCTTTCTTTATAGGAGAGGTGTTCCATCCCTCTGATCATTTTTGTGGCCCTCCTCTGGACCCACTCCATCAGGTTGATAAAAGAAGTATTCTAGAGGAAACAGTGTTCCATTAGTGACTATTCTTCACTTTTTCTCTTTCCAGTGCTTACACGGCTTTTCTGTTTTCAGGACTGTTGTATGGCTCTTAGTAACTGCTTCAGTTCATTAGTCTACGACTGTATCATTGCACACAACAATAGCTTTCTGCAATATCAATTGCAAACTGAAATCAGTTACAAGATTTCATTTTAAAATTATTTTAACAGATATTGAAGTTGTAAATTCACTGAAAGAGAGAAAAAACAAACTGCAAGCAGTTAAGACAAATAGAACAAAACTAAACGTTCTCTTCACCGTTTTACCTAGGCCTTCATCTGGAATCACATGCAAAATTCCTTTTGCATTCACAAATTACACATGTGTTCAATAGGCACACAAATGCCAATAGCCTCTTTTATTTCTGTCTGAGGTACAGAAGGCATGTTTCTTTTTGGAGAGAAAGGACACCTTGAAATTATTTCCTTAATCTGATGTCTTCTAGATCATTTATCATGGTGTTACCTAAAGATATTAATATCATTACCAACAAGACAGTCAGCAGTTTTAAACTGAGGTATTAAAATGTCTTTGACATTCACGCAGCAGTAGGTTTGCAAAAACAAGAAACTGATCTGTTTGAAGCCACATAACAAGTTTGTAAGGAACGTGTGCAGTGCCTGCCCTTGCTCCAAGCCTCCTCAGCATTCGCCCCTGTTGCAGCTAGACATTATTTGACATGGAAAGAAGCTAAGCGTACATAATGACCTCTTAATTTCTCTCTATTTGAATGCTTTGTCACATGATATTAAATGAGAAAACCTTCAGTCAGTGTCTCTATTAACCTTTCTTTCCTTCCACTCTAACCACCTTTTTTCTACCCATGCTTTCTAATAGGAAACAGAAGGGCCCCTGATATAGCAATAAATAAGAATCTAAGTGGGATGGTGGCTGTACTCTGTTTTATTCAGTATCCAGTTTTTAAAGTTTAATAAATTTTCAGCTACATACACCAGAATTATCTTATAGGATTTTACTCACATAGAGGTATATTTTTAAATTGTCTTTCTCTACTGGTGCTTTCAAACTTTTGATAACAATTATTGCATTACTTCATAAGGCAGAGTCAGGTCGTGTGTGTTCCTCTCAAATTTAATATGGTCTGCTTAATTTTTTATTATTTTAATTATTTGCTTTTAATCCTTTTTCTATGTATGAGTTCCACTGAAACCTGGTTGCTTCTATCTTGCTTTGATGACTTTTTATAGCTCTTCATTAATTTCCTTTTAATTTTGGAGCACTAAACAAGGTGAGATACTGTCATCAGCTAGAACTACTGCCATTGAACACATTTCTGATATAACTGCATTCATTCAGTATATACTTTTAAACAAAGTTATTATGTTATTTATTGAATAAGTATAAAGATCAAATTTCCATAAGATTAGGTTGTATCATCACAGGGCCTGAAATGAACGGAAAATTGCGTAGACTTCATGGAGCTCTGAATGAAACCGTTAATCCGAATTTTATCTAATCACTAAATGATCTCTTTTGTGTTGTTTTTTTTTTTTTTTTTAAATGACCTATTCTTTTATCCTCTTCTGCAAAGAATGAAACTTTGCCCTCTAAGTGACTGTACCCTCTGAAGTGATACATGACTGACTGTACCCTCTGAAGTGATACAAGACCTTTTTGATGTCATTCCAGCATTTCTGTTTGTTTGTTTGCTATTTTAGCCATTTTCACAGGAAAAAGTGACCCACAATTTGGGCAAATATTAGGGGCTCGTTTTGTTTTCACATAAACGTAATAGCTAAATGTGGAGACAATTGTCAATCAATGAGGGTTCTCAAATATCCCTGAAGCTTGGGCAGAGCATTTGTTACCTTTTTTTTTTTTCTAGGTTAAAATGCTAGCACAGTCCTTTTTTAATGTTTATAACATGCTGGTAATCATACTGTAACTGATGCCATTAAATATATAACACTGTCAGCTTCATTTTTTTCTCTAATATAATCGTTGGATGAATTTTTCATGGAAGTCACTGTTTTTACATTTGAGGTGAAAAGTTATTAATATCAAAGACTTCGTAGGCTGGTTGAATGTGTCTAACATTATAAATACCCTCTTCAACTTTTATCCATGTTGAACAGTAGAACTGAATCAAATATTGCTTCAGGCTCTGGAAATAGCTGGAAGCTTCATTTTCAGGCTCCAATTTTCCTGTATCTTTCTGCCAGTTAGGATCTCGAGGTAGAATATATTGCCTCTTAGAGATTTGATCTTATAACCCTTAGGAACCTGTTCATGCAAGAATTGAAGCTTGCTCTCTAAATAACCTATGATGTCAGATATTTGTAAACTATATTGCACACGACATCTGAGCATGATGTTCTGCAGACTTCAAAGGTTCATACAAAGTGTCCATGGTTTGAATAAGTATCCAAAATGTAAATATTTGCCTCATCAGAAACCTGAATTTTTGGGGTTGGCTACTACTAATCCAACTTCTCTGTTTTCTTTTTCTCTTTTACATTCTTCCTTTTCAAGGCTCTGTCTTATTGCATCTCTTCTATTTAGTTATATTAGGAAAGCAAAGTCCAGTTCTGTAAAAATCCCTTTCTTAACTGGACTTCCAAGGCTCCCCATCCTTGCCAGTGAGTACATTCAAGTATAATCTGGTCGAGATTTAAGCAACGTAATGAGCATAGGTAAATCACTGATTTCTAAGGATCTGCTAGCCATTGCTGCCTTAACAAAATGAATCTGCTCTCTCTTTCCCTTACAGTTGCCCTTTTCCTCATGTACATTGCATTTCAGATGTTTATACATTTAAAGGCCAAATAGTGCCTTGACACACAGCTCATACAGCCCTGGGCTGCGAGATCATACAGTATGACACATTTACCACTGTTTGCCTGACTCACTAAAGAATGATGACAAAAAGAGTCACTATTTTAAAGTGAAATCTTGCATTTAAAAAAAAAATATTACAATGTGCAGACAATTTGCCACTGGTATTTGGCTCGCCCACCAGGAAGTGTTTAGCTGAAAGGCAGCAGTGCTGACTGACACTGTGTCTCTGCTAGAGAGCACAGAACTGCAGGAAGCAGAGGCAACCTATCCTGAAAGAAGATTATACCGCAGCGTAAAAATCCACTTTTCCAGCTGCAGAAGCAGAAGGGAGGTCAAAGTAAACTATGTTTTTAATTTCTGTTTGTTTTCAGTGGTGTGAAGGCTGCAAGATGAGACATTTTCTGAAATTCCCATGGCAGACTGGTAAGCATCATGAAAAATCAAAACACCAAACAGGGGATTGAGCAGAAAAAAAGGGCTGTGAGAGCTGGCTTTCCCTTTGGAACAAAGCTGGGCGTGGTTGGACAGCTGGTGGGAATTATTCACACCTGCCAGACCCATCCAATAGGTGTGCACAGTACATGAAGGAGAAATGGGAGGGTGCACGCAGGAGCATGAAAAGACTCCTGAATAGCACACCCAGCAGTGATTGCAGGTTGCAGTGCCTATACTTTGCAAACAGGATGCATTTTCAACTCAGTGAGAATTTAAGGATTGAAATGTCTTTGTGTTCTCATGCCTAACAGCAAGGGCTATTAAAATAATATACAAGTGGGAAATTTGTATGGTTTTCTCTGAAATAACTTGCTCATTTTTAAAAGCCTTTCTTACAATTTCTAGACAAAATGAAGGAGCCACCATGTGCTGAAAGTCATTCTCACATGCGTTTTGCTCCTTAGCCAAACATGGTGTCTCATTAAGAGTTAGTATTTTAACATGTTAGTGTTAATGTGCAACCAAGGGTGCAATGACCACTTTTTAAACTTTCTTCACTGTTATCAACAGTATCCTCTTTCTGTATTTTTACTTGAAGTATTTTTTACAAATCCAAGATTTTCCATTTGACTAAAATTGATTAAAATTAAAGCTAATTAGTCTACGTTTTTGTACTGTATGTCTACAGGACACACTTTAAGCACTGCATTATAATGAAAAAGTTCTAGTCCCTCTGATTTCCACCAAACATGTATCTGCCATCAAGCATCTTGATATTAGAACCACTAGCTTTGTACCCTCTTTGGTAACCCTAGAGAAGAGAAAAGGTATGTCTCAAAAGAGTCAGATAACAATGAATATATGAGAAACACAGATATTTCAATGTTTCAGGGAAACAGATGCTACCTTGTAAGTCTTATTTCATAACTATATGCTTTTCTTAAGAAGAATAATATTCTGTGGCTTTATAAGACGTCCTTGGTAAGTACTTGTGCAGGATCAATGAACAGGATTTATGGCCTAAATGTGCTATGATTTACTAATCATTGGAGTGCAAATGCTTGGAATTTCTATTTTCCTTTACATATCAGCAAAAGACAGGAAGGGAAGAGGACAAAAATAGAAGCAGAGAAGAAAAGAAAACCCAAGAAAAAAAAAAGATGCAGTAGTTTCTGGAGCAATCCAAAAATAGTAAATGTTATAAGGAAAGTGAGAGTATTATTATTCTTATGATCTGTTTCATATATCATACTTTTTAAAAATTAAGAAACAACCTGGACGTGAAAAAAGAAAAAGATTAGATAAAGATGCAACAAAACCCAGGAAGTGTTACAGAATGGTCTTATACAATAAGCACATTCTGTTGGAGATAGATAACAATAAATGCATGAGATTACAAGCAGAAAAAACAGTTATATCAGATCCTTAAATAGCCCCGGACCTATCGAATATTCTTTGATGACTGGTGACCCGGAAATCCTACAGCCTATTTTGTCTGCATTGGTTCAGTCGCACAGTACTGGAAAGCCAATATCTGTGTCCTAATGCAGCTTCTGTATATTGCTCCCTTTTGTGCTCCTGGGTCTGCAATAAGCCACTGCATTTTAGAGCAATATATAAAAGAAAACCCAGATCCTTAAGTGTATCTGGTTGCTCTATAGAAAGACACCTGTCAGACCAAAGCAGGCGTGTGAGTTGAATTTTTCTTCAAGTTAGTTTATTTATAAAACCTGACAAGCATGGAAAAAAACATTAATTTTTTTAGAGGGTGAAACAATATGCAAAAACAAATTTGCACAGAATTAACAATCTGACAATCAAGATTTGAAAAAAAAAAATTGAATGCAAGCATAAAAAGCATATCATACTTTTAATGTCATGATACTAGATAAAAACTGTAGGTCATTCCAAAGACTGGGATCTCACATTCTTAAAAATAACTGGATTATTTATTTGAGATGTCAACCTGACTGATGATCTGTAGAAAACCTTGTAGTAAAATTTTCATTAAACCTTTTATCATTTGTTCAATCAGTCTTCAGAAAGTTATATGGATTTCATTCTTCTTTTGTAAATTAAATTGTTCTTAGAGGAATGCTTTGAGATAAAAATGTTTATTGTTTTATTTTAAAGAATGCCATTTTTAAGTGGGATTATCCTCTCAAAATCACTTTGGTTTTTTCTGTTCTGTTATTTTATTTTTCTGTTTTCTCATGACAGTGTGGCATAATGCATCAATCAGCAGTAATTCACAATAATATAAAAATATTGCTGGACTTTATTGTATGCCTCAAACTTTAAAGGGCAGCTGTTACTTATTACTGATTGAAACTACTGATTTTATGGAAGTGTATGTCTCCTGTGTTTACTGTAATAAAACACTTTGGCTATTCAAACACAAAAGATGATAAACTCAAAATATACTAATTATGTGAACAGCAAGTTTCAGTACCTTTTGTTGGGAGGATTTTTTTATTATTATTTTTGTAGTGAAAACAGCATCTATCTCACCTCCTTTAGGATAAATGGAATAGTCATCCCATGTAGCAATAAAACCTGGAGTTATGAGTCTAGCCTCTCTTTCTGTCAATATAGTTTATGGACAGAGATGCATAACTTCAGAGAGTCAGCAAGTGCAGAACCTTGAAATTCTCTAAAATGCTCCTAGCTCACTACTCACTGAAAAGAGGTCTTAGGACAAACAGGTTGCCAGTTTAGGGACCTAAACCAACATGCTTAATGTAAGCAGTGTAAATACACATTATCTTCAGGCAGTATTTACAAATAGCTAGCCAAAATAATTTTAAAAATTAGAAAAAAATTGTGAATTATGCCATAGTATAGTATTGCACATATAATGATATATTGAGTTATATTGCTGCTGGTACAATGTGTCACAATGTGATGAAATTTAATGTTACAGAAGATGTCACATTGTACAGCAATAATGCTTACATGTCATGAAATATTGCAATAATAGAATCACAGAATCACAGAATTGTATAGGTTGGAAAAGACCTTTAAGATCATCGAGTCCAACCATAAACCTAACACTACCAAGACCACCACTACACCCTGAGGTCCCTAAGCACCTCATCCAAATGTCTTTTAAATACTTGCAGGGATGGCGACTCAACCACTTCCCTGGGCAGCCTGTTCCAATGCTTGACAACCCTTTCAGTGAATTAAAATTTCCTAATATCCAGTCTAAACCTCCCCTGGCGCAACTTGAGGCCATTTCCTCTTGTCCTATCACTTGTTACCTGGGAGAAGAGGCTGACCCCCACCTCGCTACAACCTCCTTTCAGGTAGTTGTAGAGAGCAATAAGGTCTCCCCTCAGCCTCCTTTTCTCCAGGCTAAACAACCCCACTTCCCTCAGCCGCTCCTCATAAGACTTCTGCTCTAGACCCTTCACCAGCTTCGTTGCCCTTCTCTAAACATGCTCCAGCACCTCAATGTTTCTCCTGGAGTGAGGGGCCCAAAACGGAACACAGTATTCAAGGTGCGGCCTCACCAGTGCCGACTACAGGGGCGCAATCACTTCCCTAGTCCTGCTGGCCACGCTATTTTTGATACAAGCCAGGATGCCATTGGCTTTCTTGGCCACCTGGGCACACTGCTGGCTCATATTCAGGTGGCTGTCAACCAACACCCCCAGGTCCTTTTCTGCCAGGCAGCTTTCCAGCCACTCTTCCCCAAGCCTGTAGCGTTGCATGGTGTTGTTGTGACCCAAGTGCAGGACCTTGCACTTGGCCTTGTTAAACCTCATACAATTGACCTTGGCCCATCGATCCAGCCTGTCCAGGTCCCTCTGCAGAGCCTTCCTACCCTCAAGCAGATCAACACTCCCACACAACTTGGTGTCATCTGCAAACTTACTGAGGGTGCACTCGATCCCTTCATCCAGATCATTGATAAAGATATTAAACAGAACTGGCCCCAGCACAGAGCCCTGGGGAACACCGCTTGTGACCGGCCACCAACTGTGACTGGCCGCCAATAATTAATATAAAGATGAGAAATACATTTCAAAAATTGTATATTCTTCTGATGCAGAATTTCTGTTTTTCCCCTGAAATTAAGTGTCTTCTGAAACTTCTTTGTGAAAAACCTTTTTTGTGGGTTAGTCTTGGCTAACAGCCAAACGCCCACCCAGCTGCTCGCTCACTCCCCCTCCTCAACAGGACAGGGGATGAAATAAGATGAGAAAGCTCATGCGTCAAGATAAAGACAGGGAGATTGCTCACCAGTTATTGTCACATGTAAAACAGACTCCACTTAGTGAAAATTAATTTAATTTCTTGCCAATTTAAATAGATTGAGGTAGTGAGAAACAAGAAGACAAACATTAAAACACCTTTCCCCTCAGCTGTGCCCTGCGGTGGGTCTCTTGGAGCCGGCTTCAACCGGCTGTGTCCAGCACGGGGCAGCCCCAGCCTCTCCTCACAGAGGCCGCCCTGCAGCCCCCGCTGCCAGCACCTGGACATCTGCACCCAGTACAGCTTTATAGGAATAAAAACAGATTTTGTGCACTTAATAGTGTCAGAAGAGTGAAAAATTTGAGCAAGATTTTAGAAGTTTCCATATATAGCAATGATATTAAAAAGGACATGATGCCCAGTCATGTCAACCATAGATAGCCCAAGGAGGACTCAGACTAAGATATTCCTCTTTGGCATAACATCAGCTAAATTCTAGGAGACGTTTTATAAGGACAGTGCAGTGGAGTCCTGGAGTAGACTAATTTTTTGTTGCTGTTTAAGAGCAGCACAGTTAAACACCTGGTAGTGCCGGTCAGAAAATATATTCTCCAGCCTCAGATTGGGTGGCACAGTTATTTGAAATCCCTTCAGCACCAAAATCTCTGATTTTAAGCTGTTTTATGGTTTTTGATGCTTCACAGGCACAATACAGAGTCAGATGCTGTGCTAGACATAGCAGATCATTGACAATGCTTTGCCAGGCAAAGGCCACCCATCCTCTTTAAGAGTAGAAATAGTCACTAATTCATCAGTTTCAATAAGCATTAATTTCATGTTTAATTTTTTTATATATTTTTGAGTGGGTGGTTCTGCTCCTCCGGATCTCGTTTTAGGCTACTGATTTGATATGCCAGTATAAACATTAGCGTGAGTTGTCAGAGAGAGGATGTCAAAGCAGCTCACACCTTGGTTCTTTTGCTCTGGTGCCATGAACACAGTCTTTACGTTGCATTTTCATTTTTGCCTGTATCCAGTGGATTTCTCTGTTCGCTGTTACTCAGTAGACATGCTCTTGAATCATGGTGGTTTATGTGAAAAGTTGGGAATATTTTAAAAAAGTGGTGGAAGCATTTATTTGTTCTTAATGTAGCACAATGTTGGGAGGCTTTTTGAGAGGTACCTGTACTGTTTTGTCAGGAAAAAATAAAACCTTTCCAGTTATTTAGCATAGCTATCAATGGCTCAACAGGTGTGTGCTTTTCACATTTTCTGAATAACAAAATTAGTTTATTACCTTCGGTACATACTGTTCTTTATACCACAAAACTGATCTGTATTGAGTTGTAATTTCAGAAAAGAAAATTCATTCTTTGTCAAGCATCTCAAATACATGCGTTGTAATGTGTAATATGAAAAGGTATTTCTTTTAACCTGTTTGAAAAACAGAAACCTTACACTACAGTATTATTACATTAAATGGTTGCTATTGTGTGGGAAAGCAATGTTGGCCAATACCTAGCGGGATTAGATGTTTTCAAACATGTCTCATGCCATCATAGCCTCACAGGGTGAACTTGGCCATATCTTTTAATTCTTCTGTGTCCTCAACTTGTTCATTTGTAAAGCATTGCTTTTTGTAAGCCTTGATAACTCTGAAAATGATCCCCAGATAAATTCTGAGTGCTTCTAAGGGTACAATGGCAAGTCCATTGGCATAAATGTTTCTCAGAAGTCATATTTGCTAATATTTTCTTCCACATTTAATATCCTATTGAGGATACAATGATTGCTGGTTAATGTACATTTTCTGCAATGATTGCTGGTTATGTATATTTTCAATCATACTTGTATCTTTTCTGAGCAGCAAAAGTGATGGCTTAAGTCAGGCTGTGAATAATATCTCTCAATCCCAACTTGAGCAGGTGCTCGTGGTTTATAGGAGAGGTGTGAGATCCATTCAGGAAACACAAAGCAAGTAATCACTATACACAGTCAAGACACTGGAAAAAGGTTGTAGACATAGCTGTCAGATTGCAGAAGGAAGGAAACTGAGGATAAGGTGGTTTATCCCAGTTCAGAAATAAACACAATACTGGGACCAATACTTTTTTAATGTCTTCATTAATGGCCTAGATGAATGGAAGGGTTGCCCTCTCTGCAAGTTTGTGGACAACCCCAAGTTAGAGGGAATGGTCAATACGTGGAGGCTGGAGTAATGGGCCGACAGGAACCTCATGAACGTCCTGCAGCTGGGTAGGAATAACCCTCCACACCACGGCAGGCTGGGAAGCAGCTCTGTGGGGAAGGCTCGGGGGTCCTGGTGGGCAGCAAGGTGAGCCTGAGCCAGCAGTGAGCCCTGGCAGCAGAAACGGCCAACAGCATCGGGGGCTGCATCAGCAAGTGCAGCCAGCAGGTCCAGAGGATGATCCTTCCCCTCTGCTCAGCACTCTGTGCAGGACTAACACCCTATTATGATTCCCATCACAATTTCTCAGTAATCTTTAGCGCTCCGGATTTGTGGTACAAAAAGAAAGTCACTTTCTTTAGTAGACTTTTCTCCATTTATTTAAATGTTAAAATTTTCCTTTCTTCTTATATCTTTGTCCAGAATCCTGATACATTAGCTGAGTTTTGATTTAGGGTTTTTTGGCCCCTGTATCATTGCAAAGCAATCTTGTCACTCTATGTTTAGTTCTGAATAGGCTTATCCTACCTTATATTCAACCTCCTTTCTTCTGCAGTCTGACAGCTATGTCAAGAGCTCTTTTTTCAGTGCCTTGACTATTTGTAGTAATTACTTGCTTTGTGTTTCCTGAATTTACCTCATACCACTTCTCCTATAAAACACCATCACCTTGCTCCGATTGGAAGCGAGCTCTCATGAACCACCAAGTTTGGGCTCAGTCTGACTGTAGCTCAAGCAACAGGTTGAGAATCATGTTTGGCATGTAAAGATGTAGATGAACTTCTCTAGCCTATATTCATTGAAAAAGTAACAGATGTTACTGCTGGTTAAAACGAAAACAAAAAGACAGGAATTCGGATAAGGTTTAAATATCCTCAGCTCTCTTTCCTTTCAGTTATTAACAATGTCTGAGAAGGCTTAGATGCAGCTCTCTTGCACTGCAGTTCACTCCTTTAAAGCACAAAGCAAATAATGCCCCATCCCTGGTGGGAAAAGTGAAGAAGAAGCTGGCAACAGTCCAGGAGTTTCCAGTCATTGGTGACTTTTTAGAAATCTAGCTGTTCCAACAGTAGTTCGTTTCAATATCATTCAGGCTAGGTTTCTATAATTTTGACTGGAAATTGCTCCCATCAAAAATTCTCAGGGTTAAAGGATGCAATATAAATATACTAGTATCTAACTGTATAGCATTGCTATACCTAAAGGCACACTCTAGTCCTAAATACTTTTGTAAGATTTGATTGTTTTCTTGTTCTGAAAGGCATGTGCCTTTGCAGCATGGTGGAACAAATGATTGTACAGCAACAGTTACTACAATTATGGGAACACTTAAAAAAAAAACTTTGAGATTTCCATCTTCCAGGATACACAACACTTTTCTTCAGAAAGTCACCCAGAGTAGTAACATTTCTCACATTCAAATCGTGCTTGATACTGGCTCTCTAGTTCAGTGGAAGCTGCACTTCATTTCCATTTTTGTGGTTTATCTTCCAGGGCAGTGATTTGCTCTGCTGTAGCTGATCATGTGGAAAGCTTACTAGCTGAAGCCTCATTTTTAATATTCAATAATTGATATGCATTTCAAAAGTACTAGAGATAGTTTTCAAATATAGGAATCAATTATGTACTTAGAACACAGTAATATTTGTTGTACCTTTGAAAGGCTGCCTCAAGACAGAGCACTTTGGATACACCAGGCTGTTTCTGGGCAGTCCCAGGACAGGAGATGGGTAAATTCTCCAAAGTGGATGAATGAGAAGAATATGGATACTAATAGTACAGATGCAAAAACAATTTGAATAAATCCCGATAGAAAAGTCCAGCAGTGGAAAACGTTACTTACCACAGACTGGCTCAAAACATACCTTCATACTAATCCCTACAGATGACAAGTAGTATTACTTGTTGAGTTTATTTTGCTGATATTACTCAGCTGTTCATCAACTTTAGAAGTTTGAAAGAAACCTTGAAAGAAACAGCTGCAGTTATTCCTGCAATAGTGGAGGAAGAGAGACTGCAGGGCCAGGAGGGACTGCTGAGATCAGCTAGGCTGAGCCCTGAGGCTCTCATGGCAGGTTCCAGCCCATGAGGCAGCCCCAGAACTCAGTGTACCTGCAAGGTAGCCCAAAAAGCAATAGACCTCTCCTGGTTCATCAACAAGAGCATGGGGTTTGGGGTTAGATAAGGCCCTGCTGCCGAGTTTAATTTGAGGTTATTTTCCTGGAGTAGGAATGAAAATGAATTTCCTGATCCGGAAACTATATTAGAATTGTATCTTCAAGCTATAAGCTATGTAGAGAAACAGTCCAAAACTAAACCCAGAACAACCACATGTTATTTTGAATACCAAAGGCTACTGCAAAAAGCCAGTCTTCAAAAGAAAATGAGTGGCATGGATGCAAGCTTAATAATTCGGTATCTGTCATCATGTTTTCCAAGATACTTGTTATTACTGTTTGCACCATATCTTCTTCCCCACAGCACCTTCCCACTACCTTTCCTTGTCTTAGCTGCCTGCCAGATCACCTCTTAGATACTTTGCACATTCTTTGGGGGAGGGAAAGGAAATATTTCTTACTGCCAGACCACATGACACATAGCTCAAAAGAACTTAAGTGTGATGGGAGTCTCTAAGTGCTAGTGAAATGTTAGCAATTAGGTATACTGTCTATTTTTTAGTGCCTCTGGTTCAAAAATCATTGATTCCATTTTTATCTTCCAAGTCCCTCTTCCTTTTCCTGTGTTCAGGATTACATTTTTCCACAGAACTTACTAAAGCTCAAGCAGTTGTCTTCTTATCTATCAAGTATCCTCCTCTTCTTTATGTCTGCAGACGCTCCATTTGTAAAAGCTGCACAAAGCAGAGGTGCATAGTGACTCATCTCAGTTTGTCTTGTATTTTTTCCCCTTCGTGCTGGCTGGTTTTGCCCGCCTGCGCGTATCTCATATTTTAGATGACCCCTCAACACCTGAGAGGGAGCAGCTGCGCTTGCCAGGACTCCACGCAAGCCCTCTTGCAGGACTGAAGCCTACAATGCAAACCCCTCAGGAAAATAGCTCCTCTCAGACTGTGAGACAGACAGGGTGCAGCAAAGACTTTGAAGATTATAAGAGGCACCAGTGGTAATATGAGTTTTTGGCAGGACTGACAAGTGTGTGCATTAAAGAGGGATTTTGAGGAGTTCATAGAGGAAGCTAAGAAGACAACAATTAGTCTTTTCCTTCTACACAGAAGTGTGTGACTAGCAGCTATCATACGCAGCAGAGTGAAATATAATGTAATTATAATAGCTCCATTTTTCTTCCATGGTCAGTATTGCAAGCAGTGTGGAAAAAATTGTACTGAACGCTAGTATTGCTTTTGAGGTATGTCATATTGCAAAAAAGAAATCCACAGAATATTATATTACCATATAAACCGTGTTTAAAATTTAAGATCTTAAAGATAAAACTTAAGGTAATTGTAGAAATATTGCTTTTCAAAAGATGCCTGATTTAAACAGAGGTTTTACAATTTTAGCTTTAACCAGACACCATTCTCCAAAGCTCAGACTAGACTCCTGTATGTCTATGGATAAGCTGTAATGCCCAGATATTTTGTGTTTAATTTCCATTAGCACAGTTTAAAGCTTCTTTCATTTATAACATTACGAAGCATTAATGAATGGAACAATCACAACTAATCTCACATTACACAACAATTTAATTTCAATAGTGGAGTCAAGCAATCTCTTCTTGAGACAAAGGAATCAGCAAGTGATCAGAGGAACATATACCCCTTTATGATCCTTCTAAATCACTGCCTTCTGCAAATTCCATGCTTTCAGAGATCACAAAGGTTCCAAAAATGAGGAAACCAGGAAATTATTTTTTTTTTTAAACCCCATGGGTCTTAACTGGTTTTTGGCATTGCAACATCTTCTGGAGGAATGACTATGTTTACATGGACTGCATTTTATCTGCAGAACCTTACACACTGAAGAATTCTAAGTGCATCAAGAGTTAAATGTGCTATACAAGTGTATAAATGTCAATGATATCCCCAAACTGAGATTAAATAACTAAGAGCACAGGCACTCAAATCGCCGTTTCTGCTCTAGACATGACGTGAACTCCAATGACCAGTATTGGTGTTTGCTACAGGTATCCTAAACTGTTTCCTGCTTCTGTTCCATGAGACCTTATTTCCATTTGCCTTCTATGTGCATCTTTCTACTCACCTCCCTGTCATACATATTAAAATAACATTAAGGGAAAGGGAAAATTACAGAAGCAGCAGGAACAATTTCAGGAATGCAGATAAAGATGGACTTTGTTCAATAAAGTATGACAGAGTGTTTCTGAGTGTGAATAGTTAGGTTTTCCCATTTGCAAGTATTAAATAATCACATTGTTATAACAGAGAATTGTCAGGAGGAGGAAGGAAGAAGGCAGAGCTCTGCTGGAAAGCTGTAGAAGTTGGGATGTACTGAGCATAATTAAGAGCGATAGGACAGAGGCAATAGAGAGAAGTAAAAGATGGGGGCTATGGCACGTATCGGCCTTCCTTTTTGAAGTGTCTGTGGTCAGCAGTGTCTGGAGCCTGCAGTGAGAGGGACTGGAGAAGCCGTAGCAGAGACATAAAACAGTCCTCAGCCAGGCTGACGCCGAGTCTGCTCAGCACTCTCTGCAGACCTGATTGTCCAGCCAAAAAGAGCGAGGTTTATAAAGAAATGGATTATGGTTTTACACCTCGTGGAAAAGGACAGCACATCATATTTCACACTGCCTGCTGTGTTACCTAGCTGGAAAATGACAGCTGCTTACATTGTAAAATGCCCATTTGAAAAGAGACCAGACTGGTATCAATCACAGTAGGCAATTTCCTTCATTCTTCAAGTAGACAATGTACATACAAACACTATAGAGACAGTTCAAATCTAACTGAAGGCTTATCCAATTTAGTTTCGTATGCTACCCATGCAATAATTTTTAAACATCCTTCCAAAGCTACAAATCTCTCTACAGGATAAAAGACCAGTTGAATACTGCTTTATATTTCTGCAAGATGGAGTTTGCTGTCCTACTTTTAACACAAACACAAAGCAACAGCTAGTTTGTCTTTACCCTGTACTTCATTTTTGTACAATCACTTGACAGCTATGTATCAAGATGCATGCATAATCTCTTGTCTCGTCTACAACATCCCAGTCATCTAGAAAATTGAAAAGCTAGACTTAAAAATAAATGGTAGATTTTGTTTTGGGGCAGCATGAGGCATTTAAATGATAGTGTCCCACTCAAGCGAATTCCTGAGGTATGCCAATTTCTTCTGTAGTTCTAATGTTTCTTTATATTCACTTAAATGCCTTAGCAAAATAGAGCTACGTTTATAATTTCTTTTTTAACAATAAACTTAATATCTAAAAAGTCAGCAATTAAAAAATCTTAGAATATAAAAGGTCATAAATGTCCAAATTTCACCTGGTTTGGGGGAATACAACTGAGATAATTTTGATCTGAAGATATGAAACAATACATATGTGAAACTGCTTTCAAAATCTCAAATTAATCAGAACATTGTCTGCCTCTTGTCTTCAAAAGAATCAATTAACCACCAGACTTCACTATGAATAATTGATACATATTAAACGTGGTGGTCAGAATACGCATCAGAATCTTTTAGCAAAACTTTTTTGTAGTGTTGCATTGAAAGCAGACTCTTTCTTGTGATAAAATGTTTCAGTCGATATTTGAATATATGATAAGCATAGGAGTCTTGCATACTGATGATCAGAGTATTGATTAAATTTTTTTTGCAAGGTTTATTTCCTACTGAGACAATGTTACCTTAATATGTTATAAGTCCTTGCTGGAGATTTCACAGACTTTGATGATTTTATTGGAAACAACTTTTAGGCAAATATGCCTAGCCATTTAGACATTTCTATGGCCTCATCACAGTTGATCATCTCATCATGGTTATATGTTTATCCCTACCACATTCCTTTGAGATAGAGAAACCACATGCTCTTTTACCAACAAAGCTGAGTACTTTAAAGAAACAAAGGGCCAAATCAGAAGAAAGACTTTTAGTGATTAAAGTAGAACTTAAAAATATTATTGGAATCCATGTCTAAAATTGTGCTTCAGAATAATAACTCATGAGCTGCTTAACTTAGAACATAAGTTTTTTACACCAAAGTGAATGAAATTCTCAAGTGTTCATAGTTGTATACATGCCCAGACCAAGTCTGGCTTAAGAAATCAGTCTCATTAGACTCTATAAACTTAATGGCACTGTGCCTAAATTCCCAAGGGACCAAATTCGTCTAGCACACTCACAGAATCACCACTCTTCCCTCGCAGCACAACCAGTCTTGCTCTCCGCACAGCATAACGGTGCACCTTTGGCAAGAGAGAGGCGAGGTGCCCAGCCAGGGAGTGACTGCCTCTTGCACCTGTGGGGCATTTGCTGAAGAAGAAGGTGGGATCTGATAAAGCAGGACAAGCTGAGGACCTGTTCTTCCCCTTCCCTCCAGCTAATTACACAGACTAATCTGAAAATGGAGCACCTCTGACTAGTTCTTTCAATGAATCGTTGCTGATATTTATACTTTTGACTGGCTTAGGGATTCTAGAGCTCAAATTCATGTGAATTTTATGCAGAGAACACTTCAGTCTTTGACTGAGTTCTAGAACTGGGCAACAGCTCAGGTACACCACTGATGAACATTTCCTAGGGCTAGCTACAGTAACATCAGTATGATCAAGGAAGGGACTTGGACACGGTCTCCCATACTACCAACAAATGCTCTCACACCTGGGTATGTTTGAACAAGGGTGAAGCTTTTCCAGTTAAAATGCCAGTGCAGTACTTTTAAAAAAACAAATTATTTCCCAGAACTTAACTAGAAGTGGAAAAAATGAATGCAAACCAGTGGGCTTCCAAAGAGAATATTTCAAACCACAGCAATGGTAACAGCATCTTCTTTCCCTCTTTTGTCTCAGAGAAATGAGGTCTTATGGCCACACAGACAACTTGGGGTATATTTCATGTTTATTATCTTTTGCATGCACTTATGGCCATATCATTTAAAGAGCTTTGACTGATCAGTTGGCATTGACTTTAAATTTGGATAAGTAGGCTATATACTACACTGTGATATATATACTGCAGACAATATATACTGGACAGTCCTGCTGAAGCTAATGCTAAAGCTCCGCATCCATCTCACTGATGAAAAAAATTGCAATGCATCACATTTTTTTATCCCTGTAGCTGATGTAACCTTTAGTTTTGCATGATTTATCTTTAACTTAACATAACAGAGTAGTTTTAAACTCAGCTGGCAGGGACAGACCCACTTAGTAAGAATAGCACAACCTCATGAGTTACAAATCCTCTCTCTCAGGTTGAGAAGCAGCTGGTTCACTGCCAAGTCCCCACCATTAAATCATGACTGCAGTGGGTCAGATTAAACAAACAAGCAAACAAAGAGCAAAACCAAGTAAAAACCCATTTTGTACCAGAATTTATTGTGCTAATAGGTCATTGAAAGCCCACAGTGAACATTTAGTTATTTAGATAGAAAATAAGGAGCTTAAGCTGTGTCAATTAACATGAAATGTCATGGATTGTCTTGATTTTGCAATGTGGAATAAAAAACTTCCTGTAGATTTTTCACCTCTCTCATTCTTCCTGGCATGGCTCAGTGAACATACTGCCTTGCACAAAATTACCTTAAAGGTGACCTTACAAGAACATTAAATCAAAAGCTAAAATCCACCTGACATAATTTAGAAGATTTTTTTCAAGACAAAATCTCTTGTGTCTCTCTCCAAAACAAGGTAGAAGCTGACCTTGACAATTACAGCCTAGAGAAAACACTTCTGAAATTGAGAGCAGCTGGAAGCAATACAGTACAAAGATATGAAATGTAGACAGCCATGCCTTTCTCCACACAGTGTTATTTGCATCATACCTTTCTTCAAATCACTCACAACCCGCAATGCAGCAAGTGGATAGAACCAATGACACCCTGCCTCTTCACCTCGTAGCAATGCCTGTGAAAAGAAATTCAGTCGAAGAAGAAAAGAAAATAGAAAGGGGATGCAGAGGCAGGTTTGCAAAGTCCTTTCAGCTGAAAACTGACAGTCATAGCTGATTAATTAACCTTTTCAAAAAGGATTTGGAGAATTAAAAGAAAGGGCTTCATAAAAGATGAGATAAATTATTCTATCCCATTTATGTATTTAGATTTTTTTATTGTTCTGTCTTTTTAAGTTGACAGGCATTTGTACTTTTAAAGGCAGCAATGAGTTTTAAAATTTATATCTCTACCAAAATGTATGCAGAGCAATGATTGTGTTCATGCTCATCTATGGTTGTGAGCTGAAAATTGGTGATATTTGTACTACAAGACACATGAGCTTTCTGAGAAATGCACTAAGCACTAGGAACTTTTACTGACTCACTAATTCTCACTGCATTATGATAGGAAATTACCAGAATAAAGCTTTCCTGGAGGTTATGATTCAAAAAGAATGCAGCCAGATTTTCTCAGTACAGAATGACTTCACAAACTTTTCAGAGGATTTATTTTATTATTTTTTTCCTGCTTTTACCTGCTGATGATAGATAATCCTTGGACTGAAGTGGGTGGGCAGGTGAAACAATATGCATTCAAAGAGACACAACAGAAATGGTCCTGTTGCATCTGCCTCATTATCATCTTTACCTCTGAAGCATCTGATGTCTGATTTATGTTCTAGGTGGAGCATCTCAGTACTAAATGAAATGGGATTTTAGTAAACATCATAACAGAATCAACGTCTGTATCAATTCTCATAGTCATCGTGATCATCTCATAAGGTACTACCAACAGTTTTGTGTTAGCTGGGAGCCTGTCACAGTCTTGCATTTAAATGAAAGCAATTAGCTCTTTGTATTCATTCAATTTGCAAGCTGTCATATAATGATTCATACCGTTGATGTTAATGAAACCTGCCTTGTAAAAACACTTTTGATGGCAGACCCTCAGCTGTCATCCCACTCTTCCCATAAAGCTCATGCAGTTTGCGTCATGCCACGAACATGATGACCTCAGGTATCATGAAGTTAACTGAATTATGCAAAAAAACCCCTAGATTGTAAGCATAGATGTTACAGCCTTAGGTTGTACTTCCATATTCCTTAAACAAGTGAGACTCTCATGAACTCAGCTGCAGGACTCAGACACTGTGTCAGGTCTCAATGCTGCTTGTGCTGTATTAGCAACCATGTGAAGTATCTGAATCTCCATCCAATTGTTTCTGTTTCATTGACTCCTATCACTTTTCTTTAATAACAAAACTGGAGGTAGCTATTTCTTAATGTGTGTTTTATGGTATTACTTTTGTGGTCAATTAAGTCCAGAGCTGAAAGGAATAAGAGGGAGTGTAAACATACTCATCCATTTTAGTACCAAAACTACAGTTCAGAGTGTCTTCCCTGAGTGGCTGCTTAAGCTTGTGGATGCTTCATCTTTTGCTGATGTCCCACAGTTGTTTCTCTGTAAGCTGCTAGTGGGCAAACACAGACTGGCTATTTCTTTAAAACATGAAAATAAACTTCTAGTGTATTGAATACAAGTGGTCTTGATAGTCCAGAAATAATCTTAGATTTTAGTGATTGAGTCAACCCATCATACTAAAAAGAACGAAATTCATGCTTACTCTTCTGTAGCATATAAATGAACAATGCCATTGTTAAATTTCATTCCTCTTTAGTAAGATACTGCATACTTCCTCATAGAACATGCATTAATCAAAAAGGATATTTAATGCCAAAGAAGGAAAACCCAAAAAAGTCCAAAAAGCTTATTGCATATGCTACCTCAAACTTCAACAACTTTATGCTTTTTGATGCAAAAAGAAAAAAAAACCCAACCCCTAAACCAAACAACTTTTAGAAGTAACATTAATTCTTACATTGACCTTTACAGTAGAGGAATAGAAGGAATGGTACAAGGCAAAATGTTAAAAGTAATGGCAGATAATCGTTATGCTCCAAGGGAAAGTCTGGGGAATAGAAAGGGCTGGTGTACTAAAAAACAGTTCTACCTAGCTGACTGACTTACACTGAGGAGGAGAGGAGGGAAGACAAGACATGAGAGCTGTAGCTTCACAAAGATATGTGTTTCTTCAGGTCAAAACAAATGCAAAAACTGTACATATACAGCAGGAGAGGAAGGCAGGCAAACAACACAAACTATCATTCAGGCTGCCGTATGAATGATTTAGTCTTAAAAATGAGTAGTTGGAAACTAATGTAATAAAATCAGAAAGTCCTGTATGAGAAAAGGTTAAATAGGCATATGAGTGAACAAGGAAGGATGGACAGTAGGTGGCAATAAAGGGAGGGTGAAGAAAGTGGCTAAGATACTAGCCTCATTTGAATTTTTTCTACGAGAAAAAGTTGTGATTTGACAGGATAGCAAGGTTTTCCTGGCTGTATGTGACAGAGTGGCTGATGTCTACGGTCAGGAAGTTGAGGTCATTGGGAATGGGCAGCAGCAGTGTCCGAGTCACCACAGTGTTTTCTACACCTTGCTACATAATGTAACAATGTGGAAAGTACTTGTGGGAAATACTTTTGGTAAATCACTAGAAAGCCGAAAGATGACCACGATCCTGAGAAAAGACAAGCACATACCACACAAACAGGTGGCCCTGGTGGCTAACCTCCTAGAAGAGTAAGTCAACTGGATCATTAATTTTGTGACAGTCATATCTGAAAAGTCAAAATGTCCATGGGGAGCAGAAGCAGAAACATACACAAAAGCATAGTCATTGTCTTCAAATATGAAGAAAGCCAGAGGTTAAAATTTATCAGAAGCAAGCAAGCAATCTGCAAATCTATGACAAAATTGCTTTTTTATTTAGGAGAACAGCTCTATTGCATCCATTCCTGCCTGCATGACCCTCACATGGAGCAGTAGTCATTATTGTGGCAAGTATTATGTTTTCCAAAGAATGCAATTTCAGTCATTCTGAAATTGCTAAGTGATATCATAGAAGATTCAGTTAATTTTGTTCATGTGGGAACTTAAAATACTATTGATCTAGGTTTGTTTCACTTATATAAGCATGGGTTACATAGATTCACAATTTTGTGTAAAGTATAACACCGGCTTGAACATTTTTTCCCATCATTTTGCCAGCACCATTTTGTTTTACCAGATTTTCTTGCCTGTATGTTTTCCTTTTCGGGGACCGTTATTCTTGACTACAGCAGCCCAGAAGCTTAGCTTGATAGGCATTTTAGAACTGTGAATTAATTATAATCCAGGTCTGCAAAACCTCTTCTTTTTTTTTTTCTTTCTTTCCTTTCAACTCATTTTCTGTGTTTTTCTTTTTTTATTGCTTTCAGAAGAATCTTAAAATTACAACTGAAGTATCAGTTTCTTGCTTTCAAAGGTATTCAGAATTTGTTTTTTAAATACAAAAGTGAGCCAAAGTTAAATTTTATGTAAAAAATTTATTAGTTCAATTTACAAAGAATTGCAAATACAAGGGGAATGAACACTGTATGTGCTGCACTAGGCTTTGTTCAGATGTAAGTAAGAACTCTTGCTTAAAAAACTTCAGATGTGTGTACCAATATCACCAATCTCAATAGGTTCAGGTTTTTTTAAACCCAGTCTATGAGAACAGCATAGTCTCACAGAATTACTGCTTACTCCTTAACATAATTGTAATCCTTAATAATGAACATGTTTTTCTTTGTTCCATGTTATAGAAATCTTAAACTGTAAAAATAGTTGTATAAGGACTTTGAAGCTGCATTCTTGAACTCTATGTGAAGCAACTTTGTTAGTTCTGCTGGAATACAGAGGAGAACTACTCTTTCACCAACAGAATGCACTGAATGACTCAGACTAATTGTGCATATACAATTATTATACGAACAATCGTAGTGATGCAGATGATGGCTTTAACAGATGCTGAACAGAAGGCTTAGCTCTCCTGATTAGAAAATATGCAAAGCGCTGATTGTTTTTTCTTTTTATGTGCCTGACAGCACTACATAGTTTTATTTTAGCTATTGATTACTGGACAGGGACATAGGATGACACTCTATAGAAAGCTTGTGTTGGAACTAGAGATTATAAGACTAACTGAACATTTATAGATTTAATATCTGTAAAGTTTATTATATTACTCATGCCAAGTATGCCTGTGGGATAAATGAATAGTTCAGATTGGGTGGGGATAACTGGGAGGTAATCAGAAGCATATGGAAAAGTCCTTAAGTATCTGAAATTCCCCATTCCAGGAACAACTATCCAATGGTATTTATAGAATTCACGTCTCTGCTTGCTAGTCAGTTTTGAGAAACCACACTTAAGCATCTGTGTAAGGTACTTCCAGTCAAGAAAGCTTTTATTGGTGTCCAAAATCTAACCCTAAAGGAAAGCAGGTTAGGAGTAAGCAGAAATGGGGAGCTGCTGGGGAAGCAGAATGTCTCCAGGAGCCCTGCACCTCCAGTAGATGCTTGGAGACATCAAAGGATATCTAGGAGAGAGTTACCAAAGCAGCCAGGAAGGATTCCTGTGGGCTAAAATTTTATCTCATATTTCTTAATTTTAATATTTTCCTTGCACATGTTGCTGTTAAAAGAGTTACCTAAAGTAAACAATTCCCTGTTTTACTATTAACCTTGTTAAATGCCAAGAGAGATAAGAAATAACTGCCAAAAAAATGTGAGTGTGAAAGCTGGTGCTGTCAGATCCCAGCTTTCTTATGGGTACAAACTAACAACCATCTGCAGAAGCTAAGGGGTCCAGTGGGGATTATAATAGACAGCAATTAAGAGATTATAAACTTTTTAATATTTAGTTTAATCTTATTCATGGGCAATTTATATTTATCTATTCTTGTTCTAGCATTGTCCTTTGGCTTAAATTGTTCTCATTACTGTTACTCACTCTCCATTGCTCGTTCTACCTTCCTAGCCTTCTACTTTCTAAATAAATGGGCTCTGTTATCCTATATGTAATGATGTAAACTATTAGAAAAGAAGAGTACTTAAAAATAATGACCTAATGTTTTAAACTTGTTAAGTGGCCATTAAACTTGTTCATCTGCTCAAACAGCAAATAAGCGTCAACAGAAGGACAAGCAAATAATAATAAAAAAAGAATTGATGAGTCCTCCAAAATCTAAGAAGCACTGATCTATACTACACAGTTAAAGACTTGTGAAGAATCCAAGTAATGATAACAAGAAAACTCCAGGGTGTAATTACTTATAATCAAATTGCTTTGGAAATCTCATGTAATTTTTGAGAAAAACACTAGTATTACCACTCAGTTACTTAATTTCCATTATGTGAATGTATAAAGAGAGAGAGGAAAAAAGTGTGAGATCATTTAAGGTTAGAAGCTAACCTTAGGTTAGAAGCTAACTTAAATATGGTAAGCTAAATAAATCTCATTAGAAAATATGCATCTTAAAAGCTTTTAATCACTATGCATCACATCTAATATCAGCTACTAGCAGCAACCTAAGTAAAGTATGACAATATTTTACAAACCCATCAGGTAGGCATGCAACAAGGGAAACTGGCTCTGTGAATAATTCCACGTTATCAAATACTACCAACTGACTGCAATCCTGAGAACGGATTTGTAGATAAGTATTACTGTTCACAAAACAGGATCTAAGGGGAGACATTTGAAAAGCTTGTGCAGCTACAAATAACTGTTCAAGCATTCATGTCAGGGTTCAAAGAGAAGCTGGTAAGTGAGAGACTTCTGAGCTTCAGGAGTGCCTGGTGTGGACTGTATTTTATACTGTGAAAGAAGACTGTGATGGAAAAAAACAGAGCATCAACACAAATAATTCACAGTATTAGGCCAGGCTTTATGCTCAGGTTCATACCTCCAGTGCAGCAGTGAAAACTCACCTTTTGATCTCCCCAGGACACCTGCCTGGCCTGAGGTTTTATATAGGTAGTTACTATTTCTTAGATAGTATCTCATGGGTATATTTTATATATACATAGCTATATATATATTTAAAATAATTTGGCTATAGTATTAGTTCTGCCTTTGCTTGGTACAGATGGAAGGCAGGTAATGTCTAGGAAAACAGTAACAGAGTTTGCTTGTGTTTGACTGAAGTCTATTACCAATACTGTGGATCAGATAAGTGAATCAGTTGGCAGGAGAATATGTGAACTGAACTCAGGTAACTATTGGTACTCCATGAGATGTGGCCACAGGACATCTTGAGCAACTTTGTTTTAAGCTTTTGGAGGGAGAATATTGAAACCATGTTAGGTATTGATAATGGCTTATGCCACTGCAAAGTAAGTACCTTGACGAAATTTTGCCCTAGCTACTGTTGGAAAAAAAAATAATCACAGGCTCTGAGGATTTGAACTAAATTATGTATTAATAAAGCTTCTCCTTGTTTATTTTCAGCTCATTAGACATGGTATAACTGTTTTTTTTCCCAAATGTATCACCATTTTGCATTCCTCTAACATGATGGATAACATTCCTTTCAACATATATGATAGAGTGAACAGAAGAATCGATATTGGCAGGAGCTTAAGCTTTAATAGTAGTATGAAGATTAGTACTACATTTATCTCATTAATATGTGAAAACTCCTTAAGACAGTTTGTGGAACCTAACTCAGCTGGACTTCGTGTCCGTCCCCCCCACCCCCTTTTAATAGAAATAGAAGGGAATAAGGAAGAAAACATACTTGAATTGATAATAATGTTTTGGTTGGAACTGCTGGTTAAAGAACAACTCCTTTTTGGGGGGCTTGATAGCAATATGATTACTGATCAGTAGCAACCCCTTCAGGGAAAATCTTCAGATCCATGCCTCATCTCCAAAGTCTTTGGGTATATCTGCTGTATTTTCAGGGGAGGAGAAAGCTGAGGGAACCTGCATGGACCTTGCCCATGGTTAATGCAGCAGACCTTGTGTGAACAATCTCTGCAGAGGTTTTGCAAAGGCAAGTTCCTTGTCAAACACAGATCTCACAGCTCTGCACGGCAGATGGAAAGGACCTGAAGAAAAGGATAAAATGGGATAGGACTGTGTGTGTATTGTTAGGGTTTCAGTGCATCTCGTTCACATGAGAACAGGCGTGCAGCCCAATGGCTCACCTTAGGTAGATTTTGGGCCTGCCTCTCTCTGCTGGTGTTGCTTTTTCCCGTCATGTCATTGAGCAGCTTAGGCTCTGCCAGGGCACTGTGGCCAGACCCATCATGCCTGCAGCACCTCATGGCCCTACACTCCTCTCTGGAAACTACAGAGTTTTCATCTTTGTCTCTACTGGCCCCATGCTCAGCCTTGTGCTGCACTGCTCCCACAGCTGGGTGATGAATTGCTGCCTTCCTGCTCTTGCATGCCCTCTTCCCAGGCATGGTGTTCCTCCTGGTGCTCCCCTCCAGTTCCCAGGGCCTCCCTGGCTCCTGCGCTGGCTCCAGTCTCCCCAGGCACTCCTGGCACTGGGGCTGGGAGACCCACACCTGAAGCCACCACACCTTTCTCTTTCAACCTCCTTTCCCTGCCTTCTGTGCAACCCCTGGGACTATCTGTATAGAGGTCTGTCCTTCAGAATAGAATAAAATAGGATAGGATAGAATGTGTATATATATACACACACATATATGCATATATATGCATATACACATATATACATATATGCATATATACACACACACTCACATATATACATATATATACGTATATATTTATATTAATGGTTAAAGGGCTTTAAGGCAGGGGCAGCGGAAGCAGCTGTTCCTTTGCAAAAGAATATAAAACTATGACTGGTACCCTGCTATGCCCACCAGTCCATGCTACGGTTTCCTGTAAGAGTCGAACTGGGATATGAGGCCACCTGCTCGTACACAAAATACAAGTGAGGAAGCCATAGGAGAGACAGTGCCCAACTCTCTAACTCTGTTTTTAACAAGGATAGGAACCAGCACAAAGCAAAGTTGCCTTCCTTGTTTCAAAGTTGTTTTCATGTGAGAAGTCATGGGGACTAAACACATCTGTGCTTAATCTTCTGCAAAGAAACCCACAGAGTACCTTGTGCTTTGCCAAAAACAAGTGTGGCAGTTTCTTTACTGAGCTCCCAGTTTTCACATTTCACTTTCCAAACTCCCTTCACGCACGTGACTGAAACAGAAAGGAGGTTATGTGCACACACATGCAGCTGGTGTCCAACAGCAGTCTTCCTTGGGTGACATTTAAAAAGGTTTTGCAACTGAGTTGTACTAGCTCGACTCATTTCTCCTTGATGCCTGCTTTGTTCCAGCAGCACTAGTGTGTGTATAAATAACAGTTTGTATCCCTTGACAACTTCCTGAATTAGAACAGCACTTGTGGTCAATCACGACAGAAAGAGCAGCAGAGAAATACTTTGGCCCAGCAGGCACAATCATGTCATTTGTTGACTAGTAAAGTGGGTGCTTGTGTTGCAAGTGATGGTTTTCAGTGATGTCCCTTTGCTTGCTATAATGACTATCAGCTTTTCTGCTGTGCTTTAGAAAGATCGTCCATCTGCTGCATTATCTTTTGACAGCTCTAATCTCTCAAAGGGAGAAAATACAGGTAAGAAAAACAGAGTTAGGTGACTTAACAGCTTCTGAGCTGGGATTCAGGTAAGCCTTTAAAAGATGGATTCTCCTTTTCCTTCTTTATTCTTTTTCCTTCACTAACCTTGACTTCTTGTGACTTCAGGAAGACAGATCTGTAGCTCTTGCTGCTTTTCTATCTCTAAGTGGCCAGTTCTCCATCAACAGTACCTGGAAACTTGTCTGTTTATTCCTACAGGAATCAATAAGGAGATCCTTCTGCAATACTGCAGCCAATCAGACTGAAATTCCTTTTCTCTTGTACGTATATAGAATTGATAAAACTTATATATGATATTCAGCTAGAAAGACTTTCCATATTTTGCATCTCTCTGTCTCTTCTGCTCTAGCACCCATCATATCTGTTGAATACATAATACACTGTGGATTTGGTCTCAAGACCAATGTTAAAATGTGCTATAGACACAGAAAAAGCAAATTAGTCAGAAAGTATAGGTTTTATGAATAAATCTAATTACAGGTAACTATAGTAAATTATCAACTAATAGGTTAACTGCCAGATTTAAAAATTAATATAATAGTAATTGCTACCTTTTATGGTTTCCTCTGGCAAGTGCATAGAGTTACTTAGAGGTCTTCACTTTTCCCAAGAAGTTTTTCTGTTTGAAGGGAATGGTATGGGTGAAGGGGGGGGTGTGGACTTCCATGAGGTGTACAGAATTCTGGAAGTTCCAAATCAATGCTGGGTTTTAAAAATAAGAGAAACTTTTAACATTTCAGCAGTCTAACTCCCTCATATGTAGTTCGAAAGGTTGTCATTTGCATATTATTAGCTTTGCTGACTATTACTATGATAAAATTCCTTGCTTCCTGTGGTTCTGTTTTATTTAACTAAACTACTCTCCATTTTTCTTACTTATATGTTGATTTTAATGTAGCAAGACAGCTCAATCTGGCATGCATTGTGTTTTAACGTTTGTCAATAAGGGAGTGGGGTAGTATCTAAATTTGCTTCCCTTCATTGCTTTCACCCAGTCATATAGAGACTCATTGGAAGATGATGTCTGTATTCACATTTCTGTTGTCCCATAAAATTAAGAAAATTGAATTGAAGCTAGACTATTTTGTATCAATTCCCAAATCAAAGTGAGATGATTTCAAGGAGCATCTGATTTTATATTGTATTATGGAATAGAAATACAATGGGACAAGCTGAGCCTACGTAATTATACAACACAAAAATTGCTTGCAGAATTATCTCCTCCTGGTGATCTGTTGTAGCAATTTGCCACAAACCCAGATTTTTCAAAGGTAATGACTGTTCTAGAGTCTCCTTGTCCACTCCTTGTCCATCTTAGTGATGGTCCCTTTCAGGGTACCACCATTGTACCCTGAAGCATGTTTTGGATCTTACTATAATCTAAACAACTGGCTAAATATTAGTTACCCAGGCCTGCATTCTAGTTTATAATAGTTGTTACCTTAGAGCAATAAATAAGTGGGTAACATATGACCATGGGTTATATATATGAAGATACATTAATATAATGTCCATTAAGAAATTTTATATTTATTTGTAAACTGCCTTTCAGGAAACTGATGTTTATTTCTTTTATCCTCATTTACAGAAGCCTTGCCACAATAAAGTGCTGGATTCTATATAGTAAATACTTTTCTAGCCTGCACAGGAAGAACTTTAATTAAAGTGAAATACCATTTTCTTTTAAGTTTTATTTTATACAGGATTTCTTTTTTATTCTGTAGACGAATACTGAGCCCAACAGACTAAATGAATTCACCCTGGGTGAACACTACAGAGTTGTTTGTTCAAACAGTACTAACCATGATAAAACACAATTTGGTGTCCTCCATACACACAAGTCAGACTCCTTTGTTTCTTAAACCTGTTAGACTTATCATTTAATAAATAAAAATAGATTAACCCATCTGTTGTTTGTTTTTCTGAAAATGTCAGGGTCTGTTTTGACAGCAAATAAAATACCTTTAAGTATATCAGCAATATCTGCTTTTAAGGCAATTGAGAAACTGAGATTCAAAGAACCTAATTCCTAACACTTGGTATGGTCAATAGTGAGAAACCAGTTAGGTTCCGTTTTGAAGAAAATGTCACTTAGATTTACATATGTTTTAACAAATATTGTTAAAGAAGATAATGCAACAAAATGTGAAAATATTTATCATAACTGAGAAAGAAAAACAAAACTATAAATCCCTTAGTCAAATACACTGCCATTTTAATAGATTGAATTAATATATTGAATCATGACTCATTCTGAAATGAACTGATGCCTTTTAGTTACTAACCTTAGATGGGCAAGGATGTCTCTGCCGTTGCCAAGGGGTGAGAATCTAGACGGTATAGTTCATCTTGTGGTCAATAAAGATTTGGTAGGGATCTGGAAAGGAGAATGAAGGAAAAAGGAGAAAAAGAGTAGGAAGAGAAAGAGAGAGAGAAAGAGGGGAAAAAATACAGTCTTCAGAACAGATGAAGACAGAGCAATCCCTCATGCCTGGCTTGCTCTTTGTTTTTCTGTATCAAATACAGAGTACATTCCTGTTGCAAGAATGCCCTTCTGGAGTCACTCTAGGAAAAAATCACTAGCTGGGCTAAAAGGTAAGTATTGACAGAACTTCAGTTTAGTGAATAAAAAGTATGGGTTATGGCAATAAAAAAAGGAATGATCTTAATCAAAACCATGAAATTGCTGTCCGTGTTCCAGCTTTTGTGCATTTTAAAAGGCACAAAAATATATCTGAATAATAGCCTTGTGCTGCTTAAGTTCTCCAGTATTTCTGTGCTTCCATTGAACACTGGTTCTGATACCATAACTGCTCCTTCTCAGTCTTGTTTTGGGGGTAAGACATTAAAGCACATTCATGCATAGCTGTATAGGAAAAGAAAGTAGTGTATTTTTGTTCAGATATAGCATATTTTCTATTTGGTGTCTAATTTTAATAACTCACAGTATCTGCTTTCTGATCAAAATGTTTTGTCACAATTTCCTTGTGCTCTTGAATCTTAGTTGTTTACAGCTTTTTGGTTTTTTGAAAGCTGCAAACATTTAAACTGACAATTCAGTTAGGCTGTTCATTTTATGTCAATATTATTTGCATAGGAATTACAGTAAGTGGATATAAACAAGCAGCCAAATAAGTGCAAAACTACCATCTCCACTGTGTTTCAAACTTGAAAGGGATCCTTCCATAGTCACAAGGATGATGGCTGTAAAAAATGAACAGCGCAAAACATAATTTTAAATTCTCATAGAACTGAAGTCTGCAAAGAATTTAGGGGTCATCTATATGCAAGGCACTACGTGATAATGCTCATACGAGTCACTTACCACTTCCCATTTGTAAAAGTCCAAGCAATCTTACAAACGCATAACTATCGTCATCTCTGTCTATATAGATTTGCTCACTTTTACTGTGACTACATGACACAGCAAGGATCAGGCTGTAAAATTTGGTTGCACTGTGCTGCTAGAAAGTTTCCAGCTGAGTGTTAAAAAAGGTGCTGAGCTATTTACCAGGACGGCAACAGTAAATATCCTGTGTGAAATTCTGCTGCTGTCAGTGTTGATAAGACTGCCACTGACTTAAATAAGGCTAGATTTCACTTCTCCTACACTTCATTTCAATTCGAGTCTCTACAGAGAGCTTTTATCGTCACTAGCAATTAAGACCTTAAGGGGGCTACGCAGACATTCAAAGCAGCTTTTTCTGTTAGCATCTTTAAAGTTTTATAGGGCTATGCTTCTTCATCATTATAAACTCTTCTGAATCTTTCCTGGGAAGAAGGGAAGAAAGGCAGATAGGTGGGTGGAGAGAGAGCAAGACACTAGGCTTGGGTTTGTTTATTTACTTTTTTTCTTTAAACTTCTCTTAAACTACTTAGGTGGTGGTGAGTCACAGTTCTCTATACAGCTCTTTTGAAAAAGATGTTTTGCAAAGGTGAACTTCCTGCAGATTTTGGGTCTCGTGTAGAAAAATTTGATTTCCTCTGGTATCCTTGGAGCATGTACAACATCAGTAATCATATAGCCCTTCAGAACCATTTGAGATGGTCTTTTTATTATCTAAAAATAGTGGTATCTTCAATTGACCATTTTTTCTTGAATTACTGTTTAGATGCTTAGTGTTATTCCCTGTTTTTCTCTGAACAGCAGGACAATCTGTGGTCTAGCGCCAATCAATGTGGTCTGTCCTCAGGAAGCAGCAGCAGCAGCAGAGACTGCAGTTTCACACTTGTTCACTTGGTCTTCCATGTATCTGCAAATTCCTCCTCCTCCCTTTCCTTTTAATGCAATTTTTCTTGGGAAGAATATCCTTCCCAAACCAGGATATTCTTCAAATATTCCCCATCTTGAGTTTTTTGTTAAATACTTCACACCTGTAAAAATGTCATGGTGTAAGATGAAAAGCTTTTTCTTCATCTAAATATCTAATCTATACAATTAGTTTATGATCAGCAGGAGTTTTGTGTTTGTTTTTCTTTTCCTGAAGGAAGAATCAGCAGGTTGTATTGTTGCTGTTCTCAAACTACTTTTGCTGATAAATATTAAATTATTCCTCCTCTCCAGCTTTTTGCAAACCTGTCAGAGATTAAACAGATATACAGGAGATGGCAGAAGCAGCACACAAAATTTGGATGGTGTGCTTGGCACCCTTTAAAACACTTGGTGGAGCAGATGAGAGTTTAAAGAGAGCACCCTAATTAGTATTAGCCAGGGACAGATGCAGAAGAACTTTGAAAACTGGAAATAGAGGAAATAATTAGGAAACTTGGGCTAAAGAAATGGAATTCTAACTCTCAGCTGGGCAAAATTCCTCACGGAAGCCAAAGCCTACATTGTAGTATGCACAAAGTTTTAATGTTAACATGTAAAAAAATCCATATGTCATCTGTCTCTCCAAACTTAATTGTAACAACCCTTTTTAGAACGATAAGGCTTTGAACACAACAGCAATGGAAACACAAATATCTTGCTTCTTTTGAAGAAATCAAGCTGGCATTGCAGCTGCACCTTTGAGACCACCTTAGTTTGATATTTTGTTCCTATGCTGCATATTCCTGAAATTGAGACTCTTTCTTTCAGTTGAAAACTGCACAGAATACCTCTGGGAATGCAGCAGTCAACTGGAAATTTGCCAATATTAAGCATTATGGGCATTGTTTCAAATAGAGGTAGGGGTGTTATTTTAAAAACACTGACAGAAAAACACTCCTTTCCTCATAGCAGAGGAGACAGTTTAAGACAAAGAAATCCATTGGTTTTTGACAGATAATGAACCGAAATCCATATATAAACAAAGAAAGCATCTATATAAACAAAGAAAGCATCTAAGGATATGTAGGAGGTGGTAGAAGCTTGTACAAAGAGGGAAGGGGAAAGTTCAAGCAAAGTCCATGGTGATGTTCTAAGTAGATAAGGCATGGCACTTAAGGATAATAAGGCCACATTCAAACCTAATGTATTATGCAAAAAAGGTCCAGTGGAAGAAATTCATAGCAGGTTCATGGTCATAGCCAAAAAATGGGCTATTAAGTGAACTTTTAAAGTCATTTAAGTATCTGCAGTTTTATTGCAAATTAAAACATGAATGTTTGTGTAAAAACGTTACATATTACCAACACTTTTACCTGGCTAACTTAGATCTCCTCCAAGGCTTTTAGGCAGTGGAGTTCAACAGTGCATGTGGAAAGCTCTTATTTCTTGAACACCAGAGCCAACACAATTGTATTCAGAAAAAACGTTTACTTCCTTTCTTTCATTGTAGGAGAAAGTAGTAAACTTCTCTAACTTCTCTATTATTTCTCTGCTATTTATGTTTCTGTTTCATAAGGAAACCAAATTGTCTGTTGACGGGTTTGGTGTGTGCTTCACTTCTTTGTCATCAGTCAGTGAGTCAGTAACCAGTAAATACATTTTGACTGAAAAGTCCTAGTTTCTTTCAAGAAGAATTCCACTAATAGCTCCTGCAAAGCTAGCAAGGTGACTATATATATTATTATTTCACAGGACAGTGGGTCATCGCTGAAATCAGCCTTTGAAGCTCGTGTTGAATTCTGTTGACTCATATTGGTTTCAGAGGCCATATTATTGTGCAAAAATTATTCTCCCCCTTCAAGCTAGCTTTTTCCCTGCAGACCTTCCAGTGAAGCACCTTTGCTTCTGGTCTGAAACCTATGCTACCCTCTGACTTTCTCTACTATCTTCTCTTCTCTTTTGTGCTGTTGGTTGCTTTGGAAATAAAAAAAAAAGAAACTGATCTCTTGATAGATGTAACTGTTTAGTGGAAGTTTAGTGGATAGTTAATGGAAAGAAATTAAAATGGAAATAAATTACTTGGTTTTGACACAAGACATCTATCTTGTGTTAACAGGCTTAACTTGGTGTTTTTGGTTTCTTGAACTGAAAGCTGTTTAAAAGGTAATTCTGGTATTACAAAATACTTATGAGACAGGAATGCCTTGATGCCAAGTATTTTGACAAGATACTTTGTGATGTCTAGGTAATTTTTACAAGGAACACAGAACTCCTACTGTTGTTACAAATATACAACGGATTTAAAGGCAATAAATGTAGTTTAGCCAGAAAAATAAAGTGCCTCAAATGTATTGGGGATATACACATAGGAGTGTTAAATGCACATAAAATAAAATAAGAGTATGCTTAAGGGACAGTTTCATGCTTATTCATGCAGTATGTTTCCTTCTCTATCCATCCTCTTAGGTACCTAGAACAAAGATTATTGTGTTTCAGAATGCTTATTTTTGGCATTAAAACATTAATACCATCTTGATTGCTGCTGAACTTGGTGGTTTTCTGTGACTCATTGTGATTGTGTCAAAGCAGAAATGACATGAATTAATCCTTTTATCTAATCTGACACCCAACCGCTCTCTTTGTTCTCTTCACCAGCCACCACAGTCCTTGGCCTTGCTCATAAATCTTTTGTTCTTGAACACATATCTGTTTTCCAGGGATTGTTTTTCAGCAGGTATCTGCAAGGGCTCAGTTGTGCCTGAAACTTCATCTCTTCTCTGCTGTTCCTTCAAATACCCATTCTTCTTCAGCTCTATCCCTATTTTTCGGAACATGTGGAAATTGAAGACATGGCAGGTGATAATTATTTTGTATGACTAGCTTACGTCTACTCAAAGATAACACACATCTTTAAATTTTTGGGTTGCTTCCACTGCTGCCTCAGTTTCCATCATAGCCTTTACTTTCTTGCATTACTTGTCACAATGCCCTTTCCTGTTTACTGCTCTGTTCTCTGGCTCCTCCAGTTGCTCTGCTCATCAGACTAATTTCAAGTAACGCTACTTATGAAATATCACTCTTTATTTGATTAAACACTATAATCAAAACCACAGGCTTTGGATAAAATTAATGGTATGATGATTGACTAAAGTTTTTTGGTAGAAAAGATTTAATAGGAAATAAATAATTTTCATAAAGTTAATCACATAAAACAGGAAACTAGTTCATGCTAAATAGCTAGTGAGAAAGCAGTATCTGCAAGACAGATAACAAAGAAATAAAGAATTTGTTACATATCACAGGGGGAAACTCAACAAAGACTCAGGTCTAAAGCAGAGGAGGGCTCTGAATCCCCACTTGGGCATGGGCCAGTCTAAAACTGTTGCTAGGGAAATGTGGTTATACAGAATAAAATTTCTCACTTTCTGTTAGAAATGTCTCAAATCAGATCAAGACCATCAGAAAGAAAAATGATCTGTTGATTAACCCTTATCATGTTTCTTCTGATAATGCTGCTTTGAGCATTCTGATAATGCTCTTCTAACATCTCAAACTTTCTTTGAAATGTTGTATGATGTTCCATATTGTCTCCTGAAACCTACTCTGTGAACTTTTGGTACAAATCCCTTTGTTACCATGGGAGCTGAAGGCTGTAAAAACCCATTGTTCTTCATCACACCCTTTTTTCCTTCCTTTTCTCATGCCATTTCAGATGTCTTGACCACAGAGAGAGTTGGTCTTACACTTAAAATTACCAGTATGCTAACACCAACTAGGTTTTACTAGGTTTTACTAGTTAGTAAAATATAAGGTGCAGGAAACAAGAGATATTGCTAGTTCAGATCTATCAACTTCCATTTGGATGGCAAAATCTACAATGAATCCTAAAGAATACAAATAATCAATGTATTAGTATATACATATTTCCACAAAAAAATCTTTTGCCTCTACCAGCTGCTAGCATCTTCTGTCTGGAACTGCTAGCATCTTCTGCTAGACTCTTCTGTCTGAAATGTGGCACCACAGAAAAGACTAGGAGGGAGAAAATGGACATATTCTGTTGACTAATGACTGCTAATAACCAGTACTCTTTCTGACTGCTGAGACAAACGGGAGCTCTCTGAAGTACTTTCTTTCAGGATAAAATTGAGGCTGTTAGGGGCTGAAGTCACTCTGGTTTCCAAAACCTCTCCCACAAAGTACTACAAAAATAAGTTATATCTCCCATATTATTTGAGCTCTCTCAGAAGATTTCTGGGAGTTCAGGTGTGATTTATCCAGATTTAGCAGGACAGAAGTGGACCTCTGATAGTAAGCGCACTTAAATCATAACCACCAAACTCTCACGACACATCAGCATGGGATGACATCTGGAGAAAGAATAGATACCTTAAGCCCTATGTCAGCTAGATTGAAGGAGGTACTAGTAACAAAAAAATAACAAGGTGTGAACCTTTTTGCTCTCATATTCCCCAAACAATGGCACCTGACTCTGCATTTTGTTAGCCTGCAGCCCTGATGTTCTTGAGCTCTCCTCTGTAATACATTACATCCATGCAACCCCAAAACTCACATCTGACAGCATAAATCTAACCAGAGAGATTTAGGTACGTGTGAGGTCAAACTGGACTACAGCAATGCTTCTGATATTGTGACAGTGCGATACAGTCTCTGCTCCAGTTAGAAAAAAGCAGCGGCTTACTGACCTTGCCAAAGCACTGGGTAAGATGTGGCAGTTAGCACTAGTTTTATTTCTCCTGAATGCAGTCTAGTGTCAAACTTGCCACAGAAACTGGTCCTGGCTGCCTGTGAATCTCCACTGCTGGTTGTCACCATGGTCATGTTCAACACCCAGCCCTCGCTCAACAGGGGAAGTCTTGAACAGTAGTTTTACAAGGCAGTAGAGCACAGCCCTCACTGGTGCTAAGTACTAGCTGTGAAATAAGGATAACCAAAAACTCAGCATGAGTTTTCCCATGCACTTTGCATTTGGGGCAGGAAAACCAAAAATAACTAACCCGTGATATTTTCTGTCATGAGGACAGACAGGCATATCTATTGTTAAATGCTTGGGTATGATGCATAAGCAGGCTGTGTAATTACCAAAATAGCATGCAAGTTTAAAATCCTCATCTGCATGCACAAAGTTTGCTTGTACTCACTAGAGTTTGAACATTCTGTTTTCTCTTTGATTTAAATCACTTCAGGAAACACTTTAAAGACATAAATAGCAGTTAGGTATCAAATTTATCAAAAATCAGTGGGAATCATGCTCCTTCTTTCTATCTGCATATTTTGAATCTTCCTTTTTTTGTGTGTCCATAATAGTATGTTAAAACTTTACTCTGAAGAACAGCATAAGCACAGAAGACATGGTAGCAAAAATAGAATTGAAGTACCTCTGCAAATCTGAACTAAGCTCAAACTTCAGTTACATGACATATGCAATATTTATTTAATAAGTTTAATGTACTAATAAACTTCTTCCACTGTATTCTTACTAAGAATTACAGAATAAATTACTGACAAAATGAAGCTCTGATAACTAATTTTTAATTACTTTATGTGACCACTGTCTAATAGAAAAGGTCTGAGCTAATTTGTGTATGTGCTTAGATATTCAAGGGAAATCAACAGCTAACTTAACGCATTTAAATTTTGGTATGCAGCTTAAATGCCTTCATGAAAAATCCTTTGCCTATGGGGAAAATAACTGACTTGTATTTTTTTATTAACTAACATAAACACAATGGAATTTTAGCTGCAGAAAGGATAATGCAAGCTTGAGCTTGAAAGAATAAAATTATCATCAACATAAAGCTGCATCCTTCCCACTCACTGTACTCTCATGTGGTTTGACCTGCTGCTTTCCTCTGCTCTTTTTAAAAATTGTGCTTTAAAATAGTCTACTTCTAGCCAGCTGTAATATTTGAAACCAGCACCAATAAGGCACTACAGGTTTAAGTTTCCATATGTGAAGGTGCTTTTTTTAGTATTGAGGTTATGACAGCATATTACTTGTCCAAGTATATTAATGACCACTGGTAACAAAACAACCAACACTTCCCATGTAGAACCTAATTTATACATAAAACACAATAAATTACAAGAAACCAAAGTGTAAGATCAAATAGGCCTAATATTAAATTCTTCCTTTTTTTACTTGACCATAGTCTAAGTGAGGCACCTCAACTCCTTCTGTGATCAACAGAGAGAAAAGAGCATCTGAGAGGTGTTCATGGTATGTGAAATGAATCATCTTCTGGAGGTTTCTTTGAGGCGATGTAGCTTAGATTGGCAGTTTAACTTTTAGATGGCTGCAATGAGTTGAAATGAATCCCACACTCACTAACTAGGCTGTGTACAGGAGATCCCAAGGGGTTTCAGTGACAAGGCTTTGTCTTAGTCTTAATCTACTCAAATATAGATTTAGTCTACTAAAATATAGACCACATTTCACGTGGTTGTTATATCATAATTAGCATCAAAGAT